>NC_072015.1:19026207-19649801 GCF_027791375.1 Indicator indicator | reverse complement strand
TGTTCCACAGAGCTCAGGGGACCTCTCTCTGTTTCGTGAGGGGTGAGAAACAGCATCAAAATTCATGACATTTATCAAAAACACAGAACATCTTTTTAGATGGATTGCACAATATCCTGCTGTCCTATGTCCATTAAAACAAAAGATCAAGTTGTAAGAAGAGTTCTGTAAAGAAAACACATGCCTTACCTTCTCTTCATTTTGTGATCCTGTTTTAGGACCTCTAAATGAGAATGAGTATATGGACCTCAGACACTCTCTTTGCTAGCCTCCTTAATTGTTATCCTGGTTATAATTGGGATGGAGTTAATTTTCTTCCTGATAGCTGGTACAATGCTGTGTTTTGGATTTAGTGTGAGAATAATGTTGTTACTACATCAAGGATTTTTCAGTTTCCCATTCTCTGCCATCAAATAGGTGCATGACAGTTGACCTGAACTAGCAAAAAAGATCTTTCACACCATAGAATGCCATGCTCAATATATAAACTGAGAAGAGATGGCCAGGAGGGGCAGGTTGCTGCTTGGGCATCAATCAACAGGTGGTCAGCAATTACATTGTGCATCACTTGTCTGTTCTTGGGTTTTCTTTCTATCTCTTTTTGTTATATTCTTTTTCATTACAGATGTTATTATTACTACTAATATTTTTTGTTATAATTACAGATTTTTGTTATATTATTATATTTTATGTTAATTATTAAATTGTTCTTACCTTAATCCACTAGTTTTATTCTTTTTTTCAATTCTCCTCCCCATTCCAGTAGGAGAAGGGACGTTTGAGCCAGCAGCTGTGTGGTGCTTGCTGACTGGTGTTAAATCATGACAATTGTGTATTCATTTCAATGAGACTGCTGTGCTTCACAGACTTGCTGCAGTTCAACAACAAAGAAAACAAGTCACTTTAAACTTTGCCCTTTAACCTTTGCTTTTTTTTTTTCTTCTTACTTGACTATAACATACAGTGTCTGGCAAAAATAATTTTTGCCTAGAGTGAAAATTAATGCAACAGGACAACAAACAGGCTTAATGCCTAGCTTTGCTTTCTGCAATACATTTGTCACTGCAAAGCCCTATTGTACTACTGACGTGAAACAAGACAAGCTCTCCATATCACGTTTCGGAATCATATTGAAATAAGCAGAATGCCTTCTTCCACAAAAATTAGAGCAATTCTTTTAATCAGGCAGCACAATGTAATATTCATATAATGAAAAGTTTCTTAGCCTACTCATCAAAAATACAGCTAAATAACTATAATAGACTTTGCATTATTTATATAACTCTGAGGATGCTAAATTGTGTCTTTCATTAATCTGTTATTCTCTACTAATGAATAAATTACTACAATTTGAGAATGCCTCATTCTCTAATTACAATTGAAGAAAAAAAGGAAGTCCTTACTCAGGAATACTACCAGAATTAACCTTTTTCTGTAGTTAGTTTAAATATATGCCATACAAATAATCTCACTTGAAGCAGGTGGACAGTTCAGAAGCATTAATTTTGTTTGCCAGAAAACTTTTGGGTTACAAATATGTAAATGTACATATTTATCTCAGGTTCTGCTGCTGTTAATTTGGGAACTTGAAGGTTTCTCACATTTTAGAACTGTATTTGTTTTCTATTTTTTCAGTCAACAACAAAAGTTAATAAATACACTGACCTCACACACACACAATTGACTGTAACTTAAAAGATAAACTGATTTAAAAATAAATTTTTAAAAAGGTCTATTTCATCTGTCTAAAGGTTTCTTTAAAAAACAGGAGCAAAAGTAGGGTTTTTTTCTTGAGACATCATGTTTCTGATCATATTCTAACCTCTGCACAGTTCGCCTTATTCTTAGCCTAGCTCATCATACTGTAAAGGTCCTAGGCATCATGATTTGGGTTTATATTCAAAGCAAAAGCTCTGATGGCTCAGATTGTGAATAAACCAAGGGATTGCCACTAGCCACCTTCTGTGTCAGCTTTCACTGTTTTTTTGTGCCCTGTGTTGGAGTGCCAGAAGAATGTTATTGTTTTAGTGCCCCACAACCCCCTTTTTCTCCTCCTGCCTCCTCCCTCCCATCTTACCAAGAGGTAAGACAGGGAAAGGAAAAAAAAAAGGCAGGGAGAGTTTTCTATTTGATTTACACAGAATATTTACTCCTCCAATACAAAAGTATCAGATTACATCAGTGTATATATGAAACAGAAGGAAAAGGAAAGGGAAAATACTGTCCAGAAATCCTGAAAACAAGCAAAAAATACCTGCACGCTTGGGACCAGGAAAGAGAGAGGGTGTTACAGGATGGTAATACCCTACAGTCATAAAATGTCATAAATTCATGATTTCTGATAGTGGGGAATATCAGTCTCTTTTTCTCAAATCACTACAATTGCCTACTCTCTGACTGAGCACAGAATAACATAAATAACATAAAACATTAACAGGGATAAGTGACAAAAGTAATTTGAAAGAAAAAACCCTGCTGTGATAATCTCAATTTCAACATTTGAATATTGGTTTGTTTAAAGAATATTGCTAAACCAGTACCATAACTTCTAACAAGTGGGTTTCATTGTATTTCAACAAACACTTGTACTCTGATGCTAAACTATAAACTAATACCATTAACCTGCAAAAAGTGCATTCTCTAGCAGCAAAAATAAGACAATATTTTTTCAGGCCTGTGCCTCACAATCGTATTACAGTTTGAACAATAGAGGTTCTATGATGAGAGAACATTTTAACAACTAGCTTGTTATTCTCAGTCACCCCGCACCTGTATTTAATACATGGAAAACTCTTAATTTTATTTAGTTTTTTAGCATTTCTGGCTATGCCATGATCTTTTTTCAATTACCCTTTAAACAGTGCTCCTCTTCTTAGATGAACAGAGGGGAGGGGAAAACATAACAAAAGCCAGCTATAAGATAGAAGGAATTTAATAATAATAACACTCGCAACTGATAAACCACATGGAAGTGAAAGCAGAGAGATCTTGGCTTCCCATCAGAACAGTGGTTGGTCTCAGGAAGCAGCACTCTCTGTGAGTATTGGTTCCTCTGGAGGACAGATGCCATGGATGAAGCTCCCCCCATTTCCTTCTTTCACTTAGTTCTTATATCTGAGCTGATGTCATACGGCATGGAATACCTCTTTGGCCAGTTTGGGTCAGCTGGCTCAGCTGCATCCCCTCAGCGTACTCTTGGGGAGGGGAAATGTTGGAAAAGCACAGACTGGGTGCTTGGCTCAGCAGTAGCCAAACACTGATGTGTTAACAACACCCAGTTACAGCACTGCAAAACACAGAACTAGAAAGATGCTTTGAGGAGAATTAACTCCAGCTCAGCCCAAACCCAATACAAGAATGAAGACCATACTGCATTGAATAGCTGAAAGAGACTTACTGTAGAGTCAGAATGACATATTTCTAACCCAGTTCTGATTTGCATTACACCTTTAAAGTGTGACATAATCTCTATATAATGAGAGTATTTGTTTTGAGGAATGGTTACATTTGTGTGCAAACAAGAATGATATCCATCAAACAAAAATTAGTGTTTCTATGTAAAAGCAATAAATTTAGTTTCTCTATGGAGATGCAATGGCTATGTCTCTTCTTACAGAAGCACCCTCGTGGGAACCTTGTGTCTTTTTCAGAAATAATATGTCTGAGACTAAGAAATCCCTTTTCTCAGTTTATATACTTTTAGTTTTATTGTCAGTTTGTTATTAAAGAATTTAAGTACCCAAGAAGGCCTGGAAAGAGGGTAATGGTGTGAGGGAAAGAAGATAGTTGGACTTCTAAACACCTAGAGGATAAGGAAAGTGACAGAACTGGTTTGGATGTCTATAATACTGAGACTTTACATCCCATGGACAAAGAAAAGTTCTGGAAAGTTAGTCTGCAGTGATAGATCTTGAAGAGCAGTGACATGTCCTTGAACCCTAACATAGGCAGAACGCTGTCAAATAGGAATGAACAGCAAGGGTTGTACTCATAGGACAGTTGTCCCATCAAGGGAGAACTGATTTGTTGTGCTTCCCAGTGTTTTCAGAATCTCCTAGAACAACAACAACATAAAAAGGTAAATTGTGTAATTTTGTTTTATGTTCATGGAGTCATTGATGATACAACCAGGATATGTGTCTCTTTCATGCAGTTTCATGCAGCCTACCATATCTGAGCAACTAAGGAAAATAATGAATTATATTATACTTTATTTTTAAAGTTTTTTCATTTCTTCCAAACTTGATGTAACCTTAAAAAAAAAAAAAAGTCTTTAACCAATACTTGGGGTATTTTTTGTAACTGTCATTTGCTTAATAACTCCAGATGCCCATTCTTCCCTCTCCTCCTTGAAATTAGACTTGTATGTCTATTAACATATAATAAGATATGTCTGTCTATTGTAATAAAATCAGCTGAGGTGGTACTTGTTCTTCACAAGTTTTGATGTATTCATAGATTCATAGAACACCAGGTTGGAAAGGAGCTCAAGGATCATCTAGTCCAAACTTTCAGGGTAAGAATATAATTTAAATGAGATGGCCCACTGTTATGGTTATTAATAATTAATATCAGAGACAGGATTATAAATATATAATAATTTATTAATCCGGGAAAGATCCCACCTCAAAAGATATACAAAATTTAGAGGTTTATTTACAGGTTTGGATATTCAGTAGAGAGATACTATCACCATAAGGGCTTATTAAGAATTACAAACAATTTAGAAAGTTCAGAAACACTGGAAAAGATAAGCCCATAAGGCAGCTTTTCCCCACTTACAGAACAGCCAGCAGAACCCCAGAAAGTTTAGGAAAGGGAGGCCGAAAGAGCTGAATCTACTCATGAAACTGGTGTGAGGGTGGAGAATTTCTTGTGGGTTTTGTTGTCTGGGAAACAGCTTCCAGAAACTGCAAAGTAATCTACAAAGAGCTGTCACACTAGACCAAGGAAAAATGGCTTTCTGTGAGTGCCGCAGTCCTCCGACCACGAGGGTGCTGCAGGCTTGCAGCATAGGCGTGCTCCCAGCAAAGCGCATTTGCTGCGTTCTGTCAGTGTGAGCTGAAATTCCCCCCACACCAACAATAACCAGGCTAGCTCAGTCTGGAAGTGAATAAAAGCTGTATTTACAAGCAGATCTACAATCTATGATGAAATGCAATGAATATGTACAAATATACAAAATTCACAACATTTACAAATATATACAATCAACAGAAAACCACAGCCAAGCTCCCTTTGCTTCCCCCCAGTGGGGACCTTTCCCAAGGGGCCTCTCTCCCAGGGGCCTCCTCCCCCCAGACTCCCCTGCAGAAAGCAGTTAGTTAGTTAAAAGCAAAGAGGCTGTTAACTTAGCTTGCCAAGGTCAGTGTGTTATCTTCAGCCAGAAGAGAGGAAACAGCAGCCAGACAGCCCAGCAAGTTGCCCCAACTGCAGAGTGCCCCTACGTTGTTTTGAGTAGTAGTTCTTAAACATTTCTATCTATCCAATGGAAGTGTTTAGAACAATCTTTATTTTGCTTTCTTACACCCAGTGGTGACTTATTTACACTCTTTCACTTTCTCTGCTTGAACTTTGCAAAGAAAAATTAAAAAGACAGTTTCAAACCATCGCATGCGTGCAGCAGGAAGTGGCAATTTACAGCTGGCACTCTGGTCACTAGCCTGGGACAGAGAAGACAGGGTACAAGCAGCAGCAATCAGGGAGTAGCGCCCTCCCGCTTTCAGGTCATTCCGATTTATTAACTCTCTAGACGAATGTGTCTGATTGCTGTTAATACTGACTGGAATTACTCAGCCTATTAGGACCCAGCGCAGGATTCACAGTATGGGAATCTCACATGGTGTGGGAGTAAGATAGATGTGCTGCCCCAACCCAAAGTGGGAAAAAAAGCACCCTTTTGCTTCCTTTCACACCGTTCCGCTTTTCCCCATTCAAACCCTTAAGGGGGAGGGGGAAAGGAAAGAGGAGGTTTGGGGGTACTCCCTCACTCCCACCACCCTGTCAAGCTGTGTAATGTAGGAGAATGTACCACCTCTTTTGGGAGTTTATTTCAATGTGTAATAGTCTAAATTGTGTGTTAATCATCTCCTGAACACGAAAATCTCCTTGTGAATGTGATGATTACATTAAGAACGTGAGAAGTATGTCAACAAAGATAAGATCATTGTTGTGGTGAAGGCTGCCTATGCCCAGAATTATGCCCCAAATATTGCCAAAACTTGTCCCTTCACGTTTTGTTCAAACCTCTCTTCCCCCTCTTTCTGGAGTGGGTACTCAGCCAGGCATCAGTCAGCCAGGGTAAACAACCCAACCTGCCTTTCTTTGGGGGTAAACAAGATCATGCACTCACCTTATGGAATGCTTGTGCTTCTTCCAAACACAGGCATAATTCTGAGCACATGCTCTGTTATTGGCTAATGATGGTTGGCTAAATCCAAGCCTTGAGGAAATTATAAATATTACCCAAATTGTAATCAACTCTTTTGCTTTTGCTCTTTTGCTATTAAGCTCCGTGCAGGTGCTCTGCCCTCGTGCACGTGTTCTGTCTTTGTCTGGAGTCCAGAGAGAAGCCTACTCCCTGGGAAGCACCGTCGTGCCTCAGTTTTCCCAGAAACCAGCAAAGAGTCCTTTGCTAAGCTGCTGCAGGTATTATGAGATAAGACAGCCACTTGCCAACTGTTGTCAGACTAAGTCCCTATTTTAATGGAAACTTCAAAGCAGGTATTTGCTACTGGCAAAGTACTGGGTTTGTCTCTTAACAAATATTTAGGGACTTAAATAAGTACAGCACAGTGCTATAAAAGGTAATTTTGTCACTGTGTTTTACTGATAACCCAGCTGCCATGGTTTCTGGATGAGTATCAAAACTCTTGGAAATTCTTCATTGTTTTGTCATTGTTTTGGTTTGACAGCTGGTATAGTGTCTGTACCAGGTTGAAAGAGGCCCTTTTCCAGAATTTCAAATATATTCTATACTCTTATCTGAAAGAAAGCTGCTTCTCTGCTGAATGGGTATGAAATGATTCATAAGGGAACACTCAGGGAATATGGCAGACTCAGGGGAGTCATGACCCTTTAAAGAGGCATTTCTCCATGAGCATTCATGCAGACACTAAGCATGCAGAAAGCTGAATATCATCAAAACAGGTAGTGCCAAATCTGCTAGATGCCACTACCAGAGCCTCCTACCAGCACTAGCATTTTCAGTGTTCTGTGCTCTGGCATGTTTAGAATAAGGTTTAAAAATATCTACAGTATTTCCTTGTTCTGGACAGTTTTGAAATATTTTGTGTTAAAAGTCATGATAGCTTCAAATAACTTCTTGGTTTTTTTTTTCGTATTGTCGGGGTCCGCTGTAAAACCTAAATAAAAATAGTGCTCAGCTAAATAAAACTAAATAAAAATAGTGCTCAGCTGAATAAAAATAGCACAGTAAAAAACAGAGACAATTTTCTTCCTTTTTATGTTGTAGAAGCCCCAAGAACATGCTCATCTTGCAGATCTTCCAAGGGACATCATTTTGTGATACTCCATTAGACATTTGCTGAGACTTTGATTTTGTGGAGGCAACATAGATCACCAAGTCAAACTTAAAGCCAGTGCCAGCCAAACGCTGGTGTCTCCACTATGTTGTCAAATGACTTTTTTCATTGAAGATTGGTAGCAACCTTTCTTTTCCTTTTGTCATTGAAGAGTTGTAGTGACCTTTATTTTCTAGCAGAAGAGCTATCCTACCCATATTGTCTCCACAGACTGCTACATGAATCATTCTCTGAAAGAGACAACTAAATATCAGCGGTTCTGCCTGTAAGTGTAAACCTCAGTGAATGAGTTTCACTAAATACAGTTTTGTTTACACAGTCCTCCTAGCCAATTGTGTTTCCTCTTTTTCTATTTTATAAAAATCCCAGTAAATTGCAGTACCAATTAGCTCATTCTGCCCCAGTGAAGTTTCAAGATTTACTGCTATAATTCTCTAACATCTGTGAGAAATCCTGATGATTATCTTTGAAATCTCTGATTCATTGTATTTTATTATGCCATCTAAAGAACCTAATATGGCAAGTATTTCTGAGAAGAAAGTTTGAGAAAAAAGATATATGAATACCTTTTAGCTACTTAAACTGTGCCATTATTGCTCAAATGACATAATGGCTCAATTAAACATGAAACTACGTGATGTATATTGGTGGGGGGGAACATTTAAAAGAATGTTCCATGCTGACAAAAAGCTAAGATTGCTGGACCAGACAATAAACAAATACAATCAAAGAAGGTAGGTACAGCAAAAAAAAAAAAAAAAAAAAAAAAAAAAAAAAAAAAAAAAGAGGAAGGATCTGTAAAGTAATATGAAGTACTTTTTTAAAGGCTCGGATTATTGTTGTCTTGAAAAAAAGCAAACTAAGATTTCTGTATTCAGTTACAAAGTTTTCACTATTAAAAAATTACAATATATGAAGTTTTCAGTCACATGAGCTAGTGCAAAGGATGTAGCAAGTGTTTTTTCAAACATTCTGACCTCAGGTACTTGAAAAGTACATGGTAGTATTGAGAGCTGGTGTCTAGGCATTGGTAATGGTGGGGGAATGCAGAAGTGGCTTCTGTGAGGAAGGAAACTGAGGCTGAGAGAAACTGTGTGAGAAACATCCCTGGGAGCCTGGAGAATGGGAGAGGGGTGCTAGGTGCTCCGATCACCCCAGTGGAGATGCTCCTGGATGTGGATCATGGTGGAACAGATATCCACACTGCAAGCCCTGAAGAAACCAACTGCGCAGCTGGATATTCCCTGAAGGACAATCCACTCTAGAGTAGATTTTTCCTGAAAGATTGCAGGTGGTGAGAAGTGTGATAATTCTCACATCAAAGGTCTAAGTAGCACATCCTGGTTTTATCAGAGTTTAAGGAAAGGAGAAAAATGTAACTCAGACACCCTTTTGGTGGCTTTTGTTATTCAATTATTTAAGGACTATCTAAGCCCAAAGTGAGTATTTATTCCTTAGTTGGTTTCTCTCTCTTGTTCATGATTTTATCATATCCCTCGGTTTTCTGCAGTTTAGACAAAAAGTATTGCAACTGGTTTCTTCTCTTCTGTGGAAAGCACTATATACCTCACATCCTCCTCGTTATCTTCTGTGTAGTTCTGAGCAGTGGGGAAGCTGGCTAATCAAGAACTAGAAGCAGTGCACAAGATGTGGTAGCAATGAATCCAGATTTCAATTTTCTGTTTTGTTCTCAGTAATTATTACGAATGCCCTATGAAAAGTGAGGTGATAGCCCCAATTAAAACCCTCCTCCTAAGTAGTGTTTGATGCTTTTTAACTGTAATGGTCTATGTAGGGTGTTTTCCATGGTCTCATATTTTATTTTTCTTACAGGGATACGGAATTTAATTTGCAACTTTTAGTCAGCATCATAAGACTCTGATGCAGTTCTTCAGAGTCACTTTTAGTTTATACTGTCATGAGGCTGATTTTTTCACTGCAAACTTAATAATCTTGTTATTAAGTTAATAACTCTCTTTATCAAGTACTTTTGAGTATCTTAACCCAACCATTTCCTTCTGCTCCGTCACTATTATTGCCCCTCCATGAGGCAATCTTCCCAGCTAGCCACTGCAACATAGTTTCTAAAGAGTAAATATTTATTGAACTACTGAAGACCCATGGGATTATTCCTTGACAACTGTGAATTATTTGCTTGGAGGCACTCTGGCAAGTCAGTGAAATATCTACCTTGTCAAGACTACAGATTTTGGACACACTTCTTGTCCACACTGCAAGAAACTCTTCTGCATACTTAAGTATTCCAAAGTTGAAAGGTATAACATTTTTCTGAGGCAATTATTTTTTTTCAGAACCTGTTCTTTAATCATTCACATAAAACTACAGATAATGTTATACTTTTTTGATACATTAGTGTCATAGATGCTCATCAGGAGAAATATAATAATCTTAGAGGGATCCCTAGCACAATTACCATCTATATGTGAAAGTAAACTAATAGAATTTATGGAAATGAATGAAATCCTCTACTGCTATTAACTGGGTTCTTAAACCTGTCTACTAATTACGGTTGCAATATATGAAACCTATAGAGTAAACCCACTCAATTACTGATGCATGTAAGGAAAGGATGTGATTTAGCAGTTCCCTTTCTAACAAGATTGTCAGTTTAAACCCTACACTCTCAAATTCATTGAATAGCAGCTGGTCTCTAGGAAGCCCCTTTAAAAGGACACTTTGGGGCTTTCTTTAAATCCAGGTAAAACCCCAGGAGACTTGTACATTTCCTTTCTAAGCTGAACTGAAGAATTGTAAGAAGAAACTTTTTATAATGCAGGATCTCGTTATGCAGCAAAAAAGCTCCACATTTATTTGAAATAATAAATATTAATAATAGCATATTCTGAGCTACTTAATAGGCTTATTACTGTATCATACTCTTGTACTGTATCATACTCTTGTAATGATGTTTATGTTTGTGTATGTAATAATAATGTTGTACTGTATCCCTGTGTTTAACAGAGTAACATTCAGTGGAGGACTCGAAAATCCTTTCCCTCTTTCCATTTTCTCCTTCAGCTCAGGGATGAACTCAACCACAAAATGTGGTGTTTGTCCTATGGTCAGACAGAATTACTTTGAAGAAAATAAGGATTTCCACGGATTCAGGAACTTTTCACATCCAGGACAATTCTGGATCAAAAAATAATTCCTGACTATGATGCATATAATTTACATCACTGTTTTATCAAAGAAAAGATTTCTGTTTCCACTGCCCACTCCCAAAGCCAGATACTCTTTTTATCTTCCCTGTTGTTTCAATTTCCATAGCAAAATTACAGCATTATTAGTTTACATAAAATAAGTCAGTAATTACAAAAATTAAATAGATGGAGAAAGCACCTAGCAAGAATGATGGAGTCAAAAGATAACATGAAATACAGCAAACTGAAGTCCAAATGTTTCACATTTGAATGTCTACAAAATAATTTTGGCTCCACATGACTGGCATATGCTTTGGTGACTCATGCTGTAAGGGACAATGCAGTTATGAGGCATAGTAAGAATTGATGGGTTTGAACTCTTATTCAGAACTAGTACACTTTAATAATCTTAAAGAACACAGAAGTGAATTTCTAAAGACAAGCTAAAAAGAAAAAAAAACCACAAACCCCCCAAACAACAAAATCCCCCAACCAAACAACCAAAAAAAAAAAAAAAAAAAACCAAACCCAAAACCCAAAAAACCAACCCAAAACCCCAAATGAAAACAAAACCCCCAAAACAAAAATCTTGTTTATTATGTCTTTAAACTTAGTTATTTAAGGAGCAAAAAAAAGCACAAAGAAACCTAATGACATTTTACAGTAGATAATCTCAGGGGCCTTTCTGTGTGTCAGAGCAACAATGCCAACTATAAAAGCTCAGCATTCTAATTTTAAGTTATATTTTAGATGTGAAAGTAAATTTTATTTTCTAAAAGTAATCCTATAATGTCTTTCTGTCTTTAAAGACACTGTTTTTTTTCCCCATATCAAAATGTATTCATTTGTATCTAGCAAATTACTGGGCCTAACAAGCATAACTTAACACATATGATTTAGCAGAATCTGTTCAGGTATATTTCTAAAGCTTTGTTGAATCACAGTTTGAAAAGTCCAAAATGTTGAATTAGTTGGAAAAAAAATAATGTCAGTAACATTTTTTTAAGAACAGTGTATTTTCTGCCCTTGGGACATAATAGTAGTGTGAAAGAGTGTTTTTCCCAACTGACATCTGAACCTGTAATTTTATTATGTCAGAAGGACAGCAGATTTACTTGCAATAAATCAGTGGCTGTGAGCTACCTGTGTGTGTTCCTTCCTGACACATCTTTGACTGAATCTCTAGGAATGGTGAAATATCATTCCACTCGAAAATCATGTGAATCAACCAGCTCTAAAAAGTCAGTGAGGGAGGTCAAAATTCCTTTTAGTTATCTGTAATCTGAACAAGCAGTTACTCAGGTAATTTTAAACTTTGAATTTTAAACTTTTTATTTTAATCATAACTGGAACCATTATTTGAAGATCTTCTCATTTCTTTCCCACCTTAAGTTAGAAAACACTGAAACCTTCCGAGAAAATTTGATTATGATCTATTGGCAGGCTAAATTCTTCAGAAGGGACCTAATTATTTTCTGATTTTTCCCCCTCATTCTGCAATTTACAGGGAAGTGTTGAGACAGATTCTTAAAGAAACCCAAAGAAACAAGAGACACTGAAGATGTTTGTTTACAGTACCAATGCTTGCACTAGATTGCACATGTGTAACATGCCTAGAGAATTATTAAATTTTAACAATGTTATGTCTCCAAGATTTGTGATCAGTTAATCATAAATCCTGAGAAAAAATTACACCACCCAAAAATGAAATGCTGAATCTAATTAAAAAAATGCAATTATTTTTTTCCTTGACATTTTCCTTCTATCTTCAAAATAAACAAAACCTAGCTTTTCATAAACTGTTCTTCTTCTGTTCCAAGTCACTGAAGTCTGAACAATTGCTCCATTTAGTACTCAATAAATTGTAGAATCATAAAATGGTAGGGGTTGGAGTGACTTCTGGAGATACCTAGTCCAACCCCACCCTGCTAACACAGGTAGGCTTAGATCAGGTCCCACAGGAACACATCCAGGTGGGTTTTGAAAGGCTCCAGAGAAGGAGATTCCATAGAAACTGTTGAAGATGTCGTAGTTCAGCCAGTTATCTGCATTCTCTCTGCTAAAGTTTCAGAACATGCCTCAACTATTTTACAAAAGTGAGATTTTGAGGAATGAAGCATTCACAGATTCAGAGTTTGCGCTGGGTTGGAAGGGATACTCAAAGGTCATCTTGTCCAATACCCCTGTGGTGAGCAGGGAGTTCCTATGATATGAGTGAGCTCAGGCACTGAGCTTTGTGGAAGAGCTGAAAATACATCTGGCAGATTTTGTCTATATCCAGTATATACATCATCTGTATGTGCAGCCTTTGGAATGTCTGTTTCCTAGGTATTTTTCAGCATCCTGAAAAGAAAGACAGACACATCAGAACAGTGACCTCCCCGTACTCCTGTTTGGGTGGTGCATATATGAGCAGCCTAAGATATTTAGTTTAAACCAGATCCATTCAGTGTATTTGTCAATGCAAGTCTCCAAACAATTCTGAAGATAATTGTTGTGTGGATTATTATATTCACTTCAAAACTGAATTAATTTATCCATGTTTCCCTTTCAAAAGCGATTTATATTAGTTGATGGACAAAGTGCATTGGAAACTATTTAAAATTAAAATTTTAAAACTATTTATTAAAATATATAGCTCCTTCCTGCTCATTTAATACCCATTTTACTGACAATTTGATTATACAAAGGAAAGTTATCTGCAGTAGAGGACACCTTGTGAGTACATCTCAAACCTTACATAATTTGTCTTTTAGAATATAGATTTAAACCAGCAGCTACTCACTACAAAATTACAGTATCTAAAATACAATCCTGATTTCAGTGTAAGATGATGCATCCTTATGTCTACTGGAAATGCAGGAACGTGCCCTTTGGTTGCAGCTAGCTTATACACTGTATACTTCTGTATTTCAATATGCAATGAATTTGAGATTAAAATTGAGCATAATATTGTGTTCATTTGAGGAAATGTCATTCCTTGTTTAAAATTTCGTATTCTTCCCTTTACTTCAGCATATGGGCAGAAGGGAATAAAAACCTGCAGGGGCAAGTGGTATTAAATTAGCACATCTTATAAGGTGCAACTAGAATGAGAGTTTAAAAAAAAAACCAACGTTGATCACTGAAAGCAAATGAAAGATATTCTTAAATTTCTATAGAGTCAAAACCAGCACAAAATACATCAGTTGTAAGTACAAGAGAATCGTTCAAAATCAGAGTAGCTCAGAGGGTACCACTGAAAGTATCATCTTGATACTGAGTTCTTTTAGCATTTTGGGATTTTGTATATCACAGTGATAGAGTCACACATGCTTAGTAGTCAAGCATCTCAGGAAGACCCTGCAATCACATATATCCAGGTAAGTCACTCCATAATCATAGGCTGATTTGGGCTGCAGGAGACCTTAAAGGTCATCTAGTTCCAAATCACCTGATACTGATTTAACACCCTCTTAAAACCAGATTTTTGGCCCTTTTTCTCAGATCTTAGAGCTTTTTCAGAACTCCTTTATTGTAATACACTGGCATCTTGCAATATCTATGACAAATTTAATTACAGTCTATTCCCATTTACATTTGTGGCAACACTGATGTTTAGCTTTAACAGCTCCTTTCTTTTCTAAAAGCTTCCCTCAACACATATTCAAAGACAGTTACTATACTCCTTTTCAATCTCTATTTTGCTCATGCAAACCAGATGTGCTCTTCTACCAGAAACTCCTCCAAGTATAGGCTCTTCATTTCCCTGATATTTCTTGTTGCCCTTCTGCATATATTTTCCCATTTTGGTAATTTTTTTCTTGAAGGTGGTTGTCTAGAACTTCACAGTTTCCAAGATGAGTGTGAAGTGGAAGTCATTTGGATGTGGTGCCTGGGGATGTGGTTTAGGGGTGAACCTTGTAGAGTAGGGTTATCGGTTGGACTTGGTGATCCTGAAGGTCTTTTCCAACCTGAATGTTTCTGTGATTCTGTAATAATTTTATTGGAAATATTTTGCCTTGGAGCATCTTGGGAATGTATTTGCCTTCTTTGTGGATGCATTACATTTTTTCAGGAACTGATTCCACTGAAAGGAACAACTAAATTGAAATGACATTGAAATGAGCTCATTCCCACACTGTCATTATGTTAACTCCGTAAACAGTACATTTCTTACAGATTTCTTTCCTTCATTATGCATCAGACTCTCTCTTTTTTTGTCATAAAACCAGACTTTTAGGTTTAACAGTTTTATTTTCCCGACTACATCTGACTTGATGATCCTCCATATGCAAAATTCAAATGTGGTTTAAACAAAAACATTCAGAAAGAATAGAATAAAATTTTATGTAATCAATTCAGTTGCTTCCAAAGTATTATGTGGAATATGTCACCTCTCTGGAAAGTACAATTTTCAGCAACATATTGCAAATGGCTTTAGGCAGATAAGAACGTGTTGAGAAACAAAAGAGTTTTCTATTGATAGCCGATATTATAAGAAACAATAAGAAGAGGAGATGAGTACCTCCCTTGTAAATACACAAGTAGTTAAATATCCTATATACATTTTTAAATTATGTTAAAAATATGGATATAAATGTTGAACTATATTATTGTTTCAAAGCACATGCTTATCTATAAAAACTTAGTAAAACTCCACTAACTGGGGAAGAGAAACAGTAATGAAATGACTGAAGGACAAAAAGGACATTGAAATTCAAACTACACGATGAAAGATAAACGTAACTACACAGTGAAAGGCCAATGTTTCTTCTCCATGTTCTTTATAAAAGGCACCCAAAACAAAAGAAAAAAATTTTTTTTTTCAACAGTTTGTAGAAGAAACTCCTAGGAAAACAAGCAAACAAACAAACAAAAAAACCCCAACCCAACAATTAAAATAGGACAAGGCATATGGTTTTATTAAAAGGCTGAACAAATATGTTGCTTTGCATAAGAGTTTAGTGATAGAGAAATCCAGAAGAATACTAGGACTGGGGAGTAAATGAGAAGGGAAACTAACTGATGCATTGGTCTTTATCAAAAGAAATATTTTTTTAAATGGTTAGTGTGTGCTCCTCCTGAAATATTCTGGTTCATGACAATTATATCAGGACATACTATGACTAAAAGGTTTCTTATGAAAATGATCGTGACCATAAAATTAAGTATCATTAATTTGAGAGAATGAGCACAGAAGGAAGAAATTAAATGTTGTGTAAGTAAATGCAGTTTTATAAATTAATTGATGAATAAATGATTTCATAGAATCATAGAATGGCCTGGGTTGGAAGGGACCTCCAAAGGTCATCTAGTACAACTCCCTGAAGAGTTGGAAGTTTGCTTTCCTAAAATTTAGAGTCCTGACTATGCTTCTCATTGGCTTCACATCCCTTAGGACAATGAACTGTGCTAGCACATGATCACCGCAGCCCAGTCTGCCTTCATCTTGACATCCCTTATGGCTTTACATGCATTTGTGACCTTCAGGTCCAATAATACACCCTCTTGGGTAGGGCTGTTAACTTCTTGTCTTAAGACGTTGTCATCCAGGCACTTCAGGACTCTCCTGGATTGCTTACAGCTTGCATTGGTACTTTCCCAACAGATATCGGGGTGGTTAACATCTCCCAGGAGGATAAGAGCCTGTGATCATGATGTCTCCTTGAGACAATGTAAGAAGGCTTCATCAGTAGGCTCCACTTGATTGGGTGGCCTGCAGTGGACTCCTACCACAAGATTCTATTTGTTGTCCCAGTCCCTAATTCCTACCCATAAGCTTTTCACCTGCTTGTGGCTACTCTTTAGTGACAACTCTTCACCCTCTATCCACTTCTTTACACAGAGGGCAACATCTCCACTCCTTCCTCTCCTGTCCCTTCTGAACAGCTTGTAGCCATTAATAACCACACTCCAGTCATAGGATTCATCCCAACGCTTTCTCTTTTAACAGATTACAGAAGACAATACTGATTGAATGCAAAGCATCAGACTATTCACATTTTATTGAAATATTAGATAATATCACTTCACCTATTTACTGAGCCCAATTTGTGTCATTGTATCATTTTATTGTGTAAATACAGAAGTCTTGTTTACAGTTCAATAACAATACAGAATGGTGAACTGAGATGGAAGGCTCTAACAGAGGCTTCATTCTCAGTTTATCAAATAAATAAAACACAATAGGATCCAGAAAGATATGAGTTTTGTTTAAAGTTAATTATAACAAGAGAACTAATCATAAAGAAAAATAAAAAGAAAGGAATTATGCTTGGGGGGAGATAGCAAAACTGATAAAAAACAAGAGATTGCAATGACCAATAAGTGAAGCACATCATATATTTAAACTAAAATATCTCAGCAACATTCTCTGATTGAATGATTGGTGGAATGTAGAAAATGGAAAAAGAAACTAGAAATAATTTCTAACTGGGAAAAGCTCAAATTGTGACCATGTTGCAGGAACCACAGCGTGGGAAATTTCATGGTGCTTTCAGCTGGATCAGGTGAGACTCCCTGAACTGCCATGTTGCTTAACCCTTATGCAGCTGGTCCACAATTCTGTGAGTCTTCTCCACATGCATGATGTGTTGCTAATAGTTTACTTAATATAGAAAGCATCTCCTACCTACTTTATTACACAGAAACCTTTTTGTGTAACCACTTGTGTAACTGTAAGTGATTTTTACTATTTACAAGTTTCTTACCTATGTACAATGACAACTGCTGAATAGTAGCTCTCTGGAATCTCTGGATGAGATGTGTCTCTTTGAGATGGCCAGATTCTCCACCCGGGATGTTAATCTACACTCTGAAACATGCCACTTGCTATGGGTACAGAAAGAGCTGCCTGGGGTGGATCTCTAGGGCAGTCAGAAGGGCTGCAGCAACTATTCAAGTACTTAACTATAAACATGGCTGGGAGTCCAGTCAATCACTTGGTCTGAAGTTGGTCCACTGTCCTAATTTAATGCACTGCCTCATCTGAACAGATGAATAAATGAGAAGTTATCAACTGAGGAGTTAATAACTTAAGTGCATTAGATGTGGACACAAGAACAGCCCTGGCACTGCTATACTATTATTACCATTTTAAATCTCATTTGTAACTTAAATCCCACTCATTATTTTGCTACAGAACTAAACTGAAATGTATGAATGCTTCACTGTATGCATATGTGCTTACTGTATCATTTGGTTACTGATTGGTCACTAATTACTGGCAATTACTTGATCTCCCGGTACCCTGGCTAAATTATGATCATAATCTACATAGGCCATTATGAAACTTCATGCAGCTCCCACACATTACAGCATTGCAGATATATCTCTCAAAGTAGCATGTCATTTGAGCTCTACAACTAATGAGCTATAAAATGTGTGAAGATGGAAAATATAAAAGGCCAGAATATTCGGAGTATTTTCTCCACAGTTAGCAGCTCCTGATAATCCAGCTGAGTTTAGCTCTGCACTTATACCACAAAAGAGCAGAACCATTAGGACAGGCATTTATTTGCAACTTTAATTTCCATCAGAATAATTTCAGTAGCGTAATGAAAATTGGGCAGCTTAACATGACTGGCAGTTATTCAACCTTTTTCATTACCCAACAAAATGCCTTTAAACTGCATATTGCATATAGCAGTCCACAAAATAATTTGCCAGAAACTAATGTTTAAGAAATAAAATTTGCTCATATTGAGTATGCTGTCTTGAAAATTGTATATCAACCAATGAATTTTGTCATACTAAATGTACTAAATATCTAAATATTAAGTGTTGATTCACATAAAATACAATCAAAAGTTGAAAATGTGACGTACTTGGCATGTATTCAATGGTTTCTATAGTTACATATACATATCCTCACACAATTGTTGTGTGTGCAGACATGCAATTGTTTACTTTGATATTTCCATTTATGTTATCCTTTACCAACAGCCACAACAAAGTGATCATCCAGTTTCAGAATAGATACCTAACCATGGAGCTCCTGAATCTTACCACAGAATAAAAGTGTAGATTAATGTCGTTCCAACCAAGGATTGTATTTTTAACTCTACTCAAATATTTACTTGTGTTAAGGACTCTCTTTCATTTAAAACTTAAGGGAAAAGATCATACCAGAACACAGCTGAATTTTTAATGACACTGTGGTGGTTTTGAATAAAGGCATGACTAAAATTCTCAGACTGGTGTAATGTTTTCACCTAAGTATTGCATTCACTTACTGTCAAGGTCTTATGAAATCAGTTTCCATGTTGCTGTAAAAATAGATATTGAAACTCATCCATGAAGTAAGACACATGAAGACCATGACTGTATGCTAGGACAGTCACAATAAAGGAAGTCGTGTTTGCAACTGCCCTTAGTGAAGAACCAGAAGGAAAAGATCAAATTATCCACACATTTTCACATGCAGGCTTTGGCTTAAGTTCTTGTTCCTCCTTTAATGTTTATTCTTTTTCTACCACATGAATAGTAATCGGATCCAGTGCATTTATTTTCCAGCTCTTTGAATATAGCTGCAGTGCACATATGGAATCTGTAATTTGAGAACCTGTGGAGAAAGGGATTTCTAACCTATGCTGCATTCTTCCTGCTTCAGAATAGGATTTGGATCTTGAAAAGAAAGTAGTTTGGGCAGTAATTTTGATTTAGAGTTGTCTGCACTGTCTTTCAACTATCAATTCAGCTCTCAGTTCACATTCTGAAGTTTTCCCAACTGTACTTCATCTTTGTTACCCTGAATAGGTTAACAGAATCAGCAACTTCTGTAATTTCAGTATTCACCTTTCCTTTTCCAGAATGCAAGTATGCTGAGCACCAAAGAAAACAACATAGATATCCATGCAACTTCTGCAGTGAACTTTCTTCTACTGCAAGAATAATTAGCCTTCTGTTTCCTATTTTTTTGGCTAGCCTTTACCCTTAAAAGCACTTTCTGTTTAGTTTTCTTAAAAGAGTTTGTTGAGGTATATGAGTGAAAACACCCAACAAATTCAATGGAATGGCAGTCAGATCTCCTTCATCGAAATGCATGTTAATCTTCTCAAAGAATTCAATAGGCTTGTGACATCTTGTATTTAGCCATATGTCCCTTAATTTCAGTCTTTATTCATCTGCAGTTCCCCTGGAGCTTTTTTTGGTTTTTTTTTTTTAAGGCATTGTTTTAACCACTTTCCAGTCCTCCAACATCGAGTCAGTTTTCTGCACACCACTGTTTGCTATTTCACACTTGAGTTCCCTCAGAACGCTGGGGCAGAAGCCATCTGTTCCTGGTAATTTGCTATTGTTCACAACATTTCATTGATCCATAACCTTTTCTGCCAATACTTCAATTTTAGACAAAGCCTCTGAAACATACTTTCAAAAAAGTGTTCCTGCTTCTATGCTTCAAACTCCTCCATAGTTAACACAGATTAAATAACAAACAAACAAACAAAAAAGAAAATTAAAGAAAGAAAAATCAGTATTATAACCTCTGTCTCCTCAGGATATTCTTTCCATATTTCATTCTTTCCATATTTCATTCTTTCCATATTTCAGTTATTCTATTACCTCTACAGATTCTCTGGAAAGCTTCTTCTTTCTGTTCCATATGAAAAAAAAAGACAAACAGAAAAGAAAAATAGTATTAGTTTTTGAACATTTTCGAGTTGTTCCTCAGATATATTTGTGGTCCATCTTGCTGTGCTTTTACACAATGTTGCAGTTCATGATGTTTTCTTGCACAAAAAAATTAATTTTCTGGAAAAATATCTTCTCAATTTATTGATTTCCTTTACACTGCTGTTTAGCTATTTCTCTTTGTCATTTCATAATTCTTTATTGACAGGTAGTATGTTTTTGCTCTGTGCCTCCAATATGGTTTCCATTCTAACTTCGAATCTTTTTTCTTTTGGACTCCTCCTGCTACTTTCCTCATTTTCTTGTGGTTCCACTTTTGAAAACTCTGTACAACTATGCTGGATTTAATTAACAGCTCTTCTCCCGTCACAGGAAATGTAAACTCTCTTTTCCCATTTCCTAATCCAGCCATGTGCTCCTGCATCAGCATCTACCCCTTTCCCTGTACCACACCCTTCCACACATGTTTCATCCTCCTTTGCCCCAGTCTCATTTTCTTTCTGGATTTATTGCAGGTGTTGTGCAACTATAAATTGAACATAAAGGAGCAGTTAGATGCTATGGCTGTAGTCTGCTATTGTTCAAACCAACATGCATAGACATAAATGATTAAATAAGTACAAACTCCTTTTGCTGAAATACATCAGAGCACTTCATGGTCCTGAGGCAATGATTTAATATTTGTCACTGCAATATTATACTTACAGGCCATATTGTACAATTGCCTTCCACTTTTAATGCTCTTCTTCAGTGTTAAGACATTTTCATATAATCTCTTCGTTAGTGGAAAGCTAAGTAGCTATAATATATGATTGCTTATAACTGCAAGATGTAATATGTAAAATAAAACAATTTTTTTGCACATATATCCCAGTCATATGTTTCCCAAACAAATATATGGTCCAAATTAAAGCAATCTAAAGTTTTCCTCTTATCATTTATTTATATCCAATCCCTACTCAGCAGACTTCACAAATACCATTTCAAAATATATCCTACCAAGTTTGTGAATTGCACACAACGCAAACCTTCAGTCTGTAGTGCCTAGGCAAATATTAACTATCAACAAGAGAGGTATCCTGCACTCCACAACCAAACCATCTCTTAGTGTAAATGACTGATGTTGCCTATCTGTCCTTGAAAAGCTGCCATCTACAAGTGTCTTTTACATTTATGTGACTTTGGAAATGGAATTAAATTCCTAGTTTGACAAATACACTCCCAGCTGCTGCAAGAAACAACAGTATAAAAATTTAGTTCATGGGAGCATATGTAAAGCCAGCTGCACACAACATAGACTGTCAGGGGCTTCTTATTAGATTACAACATATTTAACAACTACATTATTTGATCATAACCCATAACCATATCCGCCAATAGAAAAGCACAGATCAAGATAGTTATCAATATTTTGCATTTTCTGACTTACTGAATTAGGATGAAATTTCATTTTTTCAACAGAAAAAGTACAAAAAATTTCAGATGTCTCTGTCCTTACAGTTCTAAGAATATGAAGGAGTTGCAGAAATGCAAGTCTAGGAAGAGGTGAAGCCTGAAGACAGTTTTGTAAAGGCTGTTAGACAATGTTGAAAAGCAGACTACTTACTATAGTGAGCAAAATCCACTTCAGTCATCCTGTCAGTTTGATGTAGGCCAAAAAATCCTCTCCTGGTCTCTAACTGGGATTCATAAAACGTCAGCTACATTATAAAGTTACAACATCAAAATCATAGGAGATCATTGCTCTCCATGCTACAAACTCCACCCTTCCAGATCTATCACCTTACAAAGGGGATGGCATCTGTTCTGACCAGCCTCAACCATGAAGAACCAAGAAAAATGCCATATGTGAGGGAATAACTGGCTGAAGAAGGTGAGAGGAATAGGTCAGTGTGCAGCTGGGAGAAGTGTGGTATGAAACTGTAGTCTCTTCCAGTAGAGGAAAACAGGGAAGGGGTTTATTGATGACTGGAGAATGTTTTGATGGTGAAACATCAAATTTGAGTAGAATCTCTGGATGACCTTGAGGAGAAGGCAGAAATAATTTGCAAAACCAACATGCTATGTGCTACCACAGTGGATGCTATTATCTGAGTTGCACACCCTGCTGTGTCAGACATTTATGAAAAGAAAATCCCTGTAAATCAAGAAAGATATATTCTAAACATAATTTTGGCTTAAAGTGCCTCACTTTTATCTTAACATATATTTCCAAATTTAATGATTACTTTGGATATGGTAAAGTAATATCTTAACTTGTATTTTACCATATCTAACTTAATTTAAGGGTGATCATCAAGATTACTAGTTAATATCAAGCCATTTGTCACAAGGTGATGTGTTAAGCAAGCCTGGGTAATTAGCAGAGCCTTACAAGTGCCTCACTGTCCAGTATGCTTTTCCTGTGAATCTGAGGAAACTCTATGGTCTAGGATGATTTGATAATACAGGAATGACAAATATATTCTGGTGACCACCAACATGCATGTAGGAATCTGACATACAGCAGAGCTTTTGGGACCCTAATTGTTTCAGCAAAAGACATAAAAAAGCCCCCAAACAAAACCAAAACAAAACCAACACAACTTGAGAGAGAGTAATTTTTCTAGGGTCCTAGGTCATCACCTAACTGCCCATTTTATAACAAATTTCTACTACTTTTGAATCAAGAGATAATAATGCAAAAATCAATTTATGCATCAAGGAAAAGAAATAATTCCTGTCTAGTCTCAAAAGACAAGTCATTGTCTGTGGTTACAGTGGGGCTTTTTTCATTTTTAATTTAATTTTATTACTTCTGTGCTTTTCTTTCACAAATCTCCAGTCAGATTTTCCAGTCTTTTCCAATCTGAATCCTTAAATCCTGGGAGCTTGAATTTTCTCAGAATAACATTGAAATCCTTAGAGATAGCAAAACATTAGCACAATATATAAAAATATAATTTTTCTTTTTTTTTTCCTTTCATTTTTTAATAAGAAGGAGGTGTTATTCTCTCTTCTGACAGGTGGTCAATGATTAGCACACTATGGATATGTGTCCAGAATGGTCACATTTACTGTATCTCCTAATAGGACAAGCTACAAATCCTTAATTTTCCACCTTTAAGTAGATACTAAGCTTCCATTAGTTCATACAATTTTATTCCTGCAAGGGATAATATTGCTTAAAATGGTTCCTCTAACGTTAATTTATTTTTCTTATGAAAGCATTTTAATGGTTGGTTTTCTGAATTTACTTGTCCTTTACTAGTGCTTTCCAAGCATACCAAAGTCCCTTTTCAGTATATCAACATTATGACTGCTACTAAATTTCAGATACATTTTTCCAAGACCTGCCCTTAAGATCATGCATTTACATCTTCTAGCATTTGATAGCTGAAGACAGGAAGTAAGCAGGAATAGGAGTGGTTGTAGTGGAATTGGCCTACACCCTGAATTTCTACAGCCTTGTCTATTACTTTAGGAACTGGTTAGAGTAAGTGTGAGATAACTTTTCCTTTTCTGACTCAGTGATCACTTCTTCATGTAAGGTGAGAGTTAAAGCATACACTTAGAGAGGTGATGCAACCAGCATCAAATATTAAAAACAACGTTCTATTTACTTGCTGTGCTTCTGTATCTTAATAGGCAATCGATATTTGAGTACTACTCTATTAGTAGTAGAAAACATTCCCCAAAGGATTTATTACTTAGAAAAATTATACAGTTTTTCCATATGTTTAATGTAAGTTGCCTTCTGTTCATGTGAACAAACTTTGACAAGAAAAACTGCATTTTTCTGGAAACTGTCAATGAATCATCAATAATTACTGGGCAGGAAGAAGGCAGCTCCTTAGGCTGATTTTCAGTGTACTGCCCCTAGAGGTGGAGGCATCTGATTAGAGCTGTCTGGCAAGCAGAATGAACTTCATTTTGGCAACACAGTGCTACACTTAGAAGCTGAGAAAAGGGGACTGCAATGAATCCAGGTGCTTTTCTATTCTCTCCACTTACCTCTTCAACCCTGGGAGATGTTTCCCCTACACCATGCAGTGCAGAATCCTGGGAGAGGGACATCGTTTCTTTGTCCTTCTAGTCTGTCCAGAAGTGAGTGGAGGACAAGAAAAAAGTCAGGGAAGGCAGAATATATCATCCCAGGGCTGTGGAGCAGATAAGGAATTAAACCCAGAAAAGAACTGAGGCAGATATGAGGCAACAGAACCAATTCTTCAGCAGAGAATCACTGGATGTGGGAGTGTGAGCTGTGTGGTGGATTGAAATTACCCCTCCCCAACTAATTTGGAGAAAATACCCCCAAAATAAGATTGCCAGAGCAGCTCAGTTGGAAGCAAATGAAGCTGTATTTACAAGCAAAACTAATATCTAGAAATATGAAATGCAATGATTATGTACAAAATATACAACACTTACATGTATTTACAATTTATAAACAACACAAGAATTCCCCTGGACAAAACCAGGGGGCTACCAATAGCTTCCCCTTTCCTTCCCCTCATTCCCTCTCCCCTACCCGGCACAAGGGAAAAGAGAAAGAGGAGAAAAAAGCAGAGAGTAGCTTGTTAGTACTTAGCCACCATCAGAACATAGCCAAGGTCAGCAAGAGCCAAGCAAAAGCACCAGCTATATCAGCTAGAGCAAAGAGCTGAGAAAGAGCAAAAGTTAGCTTATACAACTAACTTTATGTTAGTTATCAGACTGGTGGGATTATTTAGATCTTATCTTTATTTTTCTTTTGCTTCCAGTGGTAATTTATTTACATTCTATCATTCTCTACTCAAGATCTGTGGAAAACATCCTAGGCATCAGCGTAAAACTGCCACAGAGCTGGCACAGAACCTAAGTTTCAAAACTTCTTAGGCAAGAAGGAAAAAATAACAATTACAAAACCACATTATTGTCTGCGTGGTGATGGAGACTACTAAAAGAAAAAACAGGAAAACTGAAACTCAGGCCAAGAATTTGCAACATTTCAATCCAGTGATCAGGAGATTGATTAGTTTTTCATCTCTTAAGAAGGGGCTTCTTTTGATGGTTACAAACTTGTAACTAACGAAAACGATGTATGAAGGTTAAATACAGTCAGGATTTGTAAACAAACCATACTAAAAATAAAATCCAAAACAGTCTTGTAAAAGACTAAAAAGATGCAACATGACCCTTTTCTGTCATAATTAGAACTTCAGAAAGAAATAACAATATGAACAAAGCATGTGCAAAATACAAGTCACACATGTACTTTAGGTATGCAATAACAATTCACCTCTCTCTTCATGTGTAAATCTATGATGGATTAACCTTGATTGTCTTCCAAATGCCCACAAACACTCAACCTCCTGAGCAGAACAGGGATATTGATCTCCCAATTGAAAATAGAGTGGGCTAGAGAGAAAGAAACCAAAATAACCCCTAAAAACAGTCTCCCAAATTTATATTCCCAACCTCAGCTCCACTTCTGATTCTTCTACTCCTTTATCCTGCTCCCTGAGGTGATTTCCCTGCTCCAGCAAGGGGTCTCTCTGGTGGGATATAGTCCTTCACAAACTTTGCTAACATAGGTCCTTCCCATAGGCTGCAATTCTTCACGAACTGCTTTTCTATGGGGTGTAGTTCTTCAAGAACAGACTGCTGCAGCTGGGTGCCTCATTTGCCACAGTTTTGACCAGAAAAACCTGTGTCTGTGCAGGCCCTTCTACATGGGCTGCAGTTCCTGCCAGGTTCCTGCTCCTGTGTGGGTTCTCTATGGGCTGCATTTTCCTTCCGGGCATAACCACCTGCTCCAGCATGGTGTCTACACTGGATGCAGTGTGGTATCTTCTTCAATGTGGTCTCTCTGTGAGCTGAAGGGAAGCATCTGTCCACCACAATCTCTCCAGGAGCTGAAGAGGAATTTCTGCTCAGGTGCTTGGAACATTTTCTCTCCCTCCTTCTGTTCTATTCCTTTATCTTGCAACTGCTGTGTCTTTTCTCACAGAAGCCACTCCTGTGCCCAGTCCCCTTACTAGAAAGTTTGCCATATAAACACACTGCAAAATCTGAGCCCCACTTCTTTTTTATAGGTTTTAGACTGAGTGCAATGCAGATAGTCTTAATTTGGTTTTCTTTTTCAGTCAAATTGAAGAACAGAATATTTTAATAAACCCCAGAACATTTCTATTTGCTCCGTTTACTCAGAATGTAGTATGATAGAATTGCATTGTAGTCTGCGCATGCGAAAATGGAACACGTGAGAGGTTAAATGGCTGTGCCTTAAAAAGTCCTCAACCAAATAAGCAAAAAGTTTAAACCAAAGAATCCTTTGTCTTCAGTAATCATTTATTGAATTCCAGTGAATGGTTTCTTTATCTATAACAGCTGCAATTTCAAAAGGATCTCAAGAAAGTTTGCATTTATTGGAATTTCTGTTCCTTGTTTTCAGGCATCACTGGAAAAAAAATGGTTATAAAATGATGGAATCGTAGAACAATTTGGTTTGGAAGAGACCTTTAAAGGTGATCTAGGTCAACATGCATGATTAAGGCAGAGCCATCTTTTGTAAAATCTGGCTGCTCAAAGCCCCATTTAATCTGACCTTGGATACTTCCAGGACTGAATCCAGGACTCAGGCAACCTATTCCAGTGCCTCATCACTACCACTTTAAAGAATTTCTTCCTTGTGTCTAATCTAAAGGTTTACTCTTTCAGTTTAAAAACATTGCCCCTTATCCTGCCATTACAGGACCTCAAAAGAAGTCCCTCTAGAACTTATATAAGTCCTCTCTCTTTATATATTGAAAGGCCACAATAAGGTCTCCTCAGAGCCTTCTCTTCTCCACACTTAAGAATGTAACAAGGAAGGCAAAAGCCCTCTTGGAATTAAAATGGGCAAATAAAGTAAAATAGAACAACAAAAGCTTCTTCAAATACAGCAGTGAAAAAAGGAAAACTGAGGAAAATGTGGGCCCACTGATATGATGAGGTGGGAGCCCTGGTAAAAGAGGATGCAGAGAAGGCAGAGTTACTGAATGTCTTCTTTGCTTCAGTCTTTACTGCTAAAACCAGCCCTCAGGAATCCCAGACCCTGGAAGTAAGAGAGAAATCCTGGTGGAAGGAAGAGTCTCTCCCTTGGTCAATGAGGACTGGGTTAGAGATAATTTGGGCAAACTGTATGCCCACAAATCCATGAGCCTTGGACTGCATCCATGAATGCTGAGAGAGCTGGCTGATGTTGGTGCTCTACCACTCTCCATCATTTTCAAAAGACCATGGAAAAAAAAAATAAAAAGAGAGAAGTGCCTGAGGATTGGAGGAAAGTCAGTCTCACCCCAGTCTTCAAAGAGGGCAAGAAGAAAGATCCATGAAATTACAGCCTCACCTCCATCCCTGGGAAAGCGATAAAGCTAGAGATGATCTAGAGATCATCTCTAAGCACATGGAAGAAAAGGTTATCAGGAGTAGCCAGCATGGATTTACCAAGGGGAAATCATGTTTAACCAACCTGGTAGTCTTCTATGATGATGTGAGTGAATGTTTAGATGCGAGGAGAGCAGTGGATTTTGTCTACCTTGACTTGGGTTAGACTATTTGACTGTGAGGTGGATGGGTAACTGGCTCAACAGAGGTCAGAGGGTTGTGATCAAAGGTGCAGTGTCCAGTTGGAGACCTGTAACTACTGGTCTTCCCCAGGAGTCAACACTGGGTCCAGCCTTATTCAACATCTTCATTAATGGCCTGAATGAGGGGATAGAGTGTATCCTCAGCAAGTTTGGTTATGATATGAAACTAGAAGATGGACTGATACACCAGTGGGCTGTGTGGCCATTCAGT
Organism: Indicator indicator; assembly: GCF_027791375.1. NCBI lineage: Eukaryota > Metazoa > Chordata > Aves > Piciformes > Indicatoridae > Indicator > Indicator indicator. The sequence goes on along the minus strand of NC_072015.1, from coordinate 19,621,675 downwards.
GAGATCTGGAAAGACTGGAGAGCTCAGCAAAGGGGAACCTAATGAGGTCCAATAAGGATAAGGGTAGAGTCCTGCTCCTGGGGAAGAATAGCACCACACACCAGTAAAGATTAGGAGTTGACCTGCTGTAAAGCAGCTCAGGGAGAGGGACCTTGGAGTACTGGTCGACAATGTGCCCTTGTGGTCAAAAAGGCCAATGGTATCCTGGGCAGGCTGAGAGACCTAGGGCTGTTTAGTCCGGAAAAGAGAAGACTGAGAGGAGATCTTACTAATGCTTACAAATATCTTAAGGGTGGGTGTCAAGAAGGTGCTAGTCTGTTTTCAGTGGTGTCCTGTGATAGGACAAGGTGCAATGGATACAAAACGGAACACAAGAAATTCCACCTCAACATGAGGAAAAGCTTGTTTACTGTAGGGGTGATGAAGCACTGGAACAGGCTGCCCAGAGAAGTTGTGGAGCCTTTTTCTAGACACTTTCAAGACCCATCTGGATGCATTCCTGTGTGACCTCTGCTAGATGATCCTGCTTTGGCAGGGAAGTTGGATTTGATGATCTCTAGAGGTCCCTTCTAACCCCTACCATTCTATGATTCTATGAATCCCAAGTCTCTTGGCCTTTTCTCGCAGAAGAGGCTTTCCAGCTCTCTGTTCATTTTCATGGCTATTTGCCAAATCCTAATGAAAATAACAAATGCAACAAAGTATGCTTAGCTTGTGAATTAAAAATGTAATCATAGTAAGTCCTCAAACATCTAAAAGATTGGAGGTTTTTGAGGGGGTTTTATTCCCTGAAACTCAAATTCCAATCCTCTTTATTTCTTTCTAAAAGAGCTTTAAAACATTGAATAGATACTTTTGGGTTCTTAGTGGCAAGGAGCTGTTGCAGAAATCACTAGAATTTCAACTGAGATGCACTCAGAAGAGAAGCAGTTTGTTTCTGTAGTTGTGAGAGAAAGCGCAGGACAGCAAACTCAGGCTGCCAATGACAGCTCTGCCAACATGGAACAGTTAAAATTTATGTACTTTCAGGCTATGTAACACATTCATCATCAGAACTGTGTCAGATAGACAGGATATAGTAAATAACAGCAGGAACTAAGATCTTTCATATACTGAGACTCCAGACGGTGCATCCTTTTATGAATAATCCAGTCCTTTATTAGTTATATTGTGCTGACTGAGAGACAATTAACTGCAAATGTTTATCAACGAGTCAGGCTTACAAAGGTCTAACTAACTAACTAAATACTGCTTTGCTTCCACAGAACAAGTGCTGAAAATGACAAGGAGAAGTATAACCCAAAAATGTGTATTCAGTGGAAAGAACCAGGCTAATTTACATCAGTCTCTGTATTTCAGTATAGTCTCATTTAATTGATTAAATGCCAAACATTGGGACAGGGAAATAATTAGTGATGATTCCACATTTTCATTCTGTTGTGTAACTAATTAATGTGCTAAGGCATCAACTTTCTTAGATACATGACTAGATACACTTTTATGTCAAAATCTTGAGTGAATTAATGACTAACACTCATGCACAAATACTGTTGTTTTCCCTCTATGTATGCAAGCATGCGATTCACATTGATATATTGTTGAGAATCATGGAGAACAGTAATTTGGAAGAAAGAGGAGACCTTACAATAGGAAAAGATGACAGAAAGCAGCCTTCACCTGGTGTCCAGGAGCAGACAACATTTGTCCATGCCTAGGAGATAGGAGCATAAAGAGTTAGTAGAAATAAATGAGTTCACTTTCCTTACAGAAAGCAAACTAAAGCAAAACAAAGCAAAGCAAAGCAAAGCAAAACCAAAACAACCTAAAAATGAAAACCAAAAGAAACAAAGAAAAAAAAGAAACCTTGTCCTTTGGACAATAATTTTTTTTCCCTAAATTTCTAATTCTCATGGCAGTTGATCTCTGTACAGTGATCTGAATGTAAACTATTTTCTCACAAAGATCAGTGTTTACCAAAGAATATCTTTGATTGCAGCAAAGAAGCAATAAATCCTTTCTTTTGTCACTGATTTTTAAAACAGTAATACAAAATGGCCAAATTAATTAACAGATTTCATCACATATTTATGACCACTTCTTTTAGATTTTTTAAAGGGGAAAGAACATATAAATGAATTCTTTGGCTCACTTGCTTTTAAAGAAAGGCAAATGTCTTTCCCAGATACTAACATTTTGAGAGTAAAAGGTGGGTTAAGAAATTAATGCAAAGAGTTTTACTCAATTCATATCTTAACACACTATGCTAGATATATTTATACAGCATGAAATAGATTATTTCATGATATTTGTCAAATATATTTAAACTACCTTTTTGAGGAGAAAGAAAATGCCTAAAATATTTCAAGTCCCCTACACAGCCTGCAATGTAAATGTGGGGGTAAAACATAGGATGAAGGGTTGTTTGAGTGTTATCCAAAGAATATGAACACATAACCCCCCCTTTTTTTTAATATTAAAAATCCACACCACAAAATTTATTTCCTTTAAAGAAAGGCATTAGTAACAAGTGTTGTACCATCCCTGGGCAGCTTTCCATTCAGAGTCAAATTTCAGTTCACATGAGAAAAACATTTCTGATGTGACTCGTTTACTGCACTTTGGTCTCAAGCAAGCAAAGTCTCACTTGCTGTAATCTTCTTGTTGGAACAAAAATTGGAAGATGTGTTCCATGAGCACATAAATTCTTTTGCTGTATGTCATATGGCAAAATTTGGCTATTTAAGGAAACCCTCTAAGACTCCAGTTTTAAGTATTAGAAGGCAGACATTCTTCATTATGGAGTTGCACACATTTGGGTGCAAGGAAACTCATGTCTCAGATCTTGAACACCAACAAGACAAAGTAGCAGCTTTTTATTCTTAAACACATGAATGCACATTAGATTTCCAGAACTAATCACCATGTTTGCCTATCAATTATGCATGTGCAGTGCATCTCTCTGGTGGTCTCTAGTGGTTGTTGAGGGGTCATGGAGAGAGACCCCTGCTGGACTTTCTACAGTTGTCTTCCGGATGAACTTTTGCTCACTTCTTCCTCATTTGTCAAGTTCTGTTCTCATTTATCAAGTTTCAAGCAACCTCCTGGGAGGAGTACCTTTGTCCCCCAAGCTTCATGTCTTCACGTATTTAAAGATCTTATCTAAGAAAGCCCCATTGTCCTTAAGATGCTTTAGCCTTGTCTAATCTCCCCTTTAACCTCCTGCAGCTGCTTCTTCTAGACATGGTACTAGCTTTAAATAACATAAATATTTGAAGACAAAAGACCTTCTGGTATCATATGCATTCACTATTTTGCACCACATGATCTGGTAAAGTAAACATAATTTGAGAGTCCCATGACTCTGTAAATAGGAAGGATTTACATGAAATCATGCACAGATTTTTTTTTTTCTTGACAATATTGCCATGCTACAAGAGCATTACACTTCTGCATCATGTAGCAGAACATTTCTTCCCACTTGTCTGTTTTCTCACCTCTGTAAACTTTGTCTCAACCAAGAGACCCAGCAGGAGCAGGGAGGTGATTGTGCCCCTGTACTCAGCTCTGGTGAGGCCACACCTTGAGTATTGTGTGCATTTCTGGGCACCTCAATACAGGAGAGATGTGGAGGTGCTGGAGTGAGTGCAGAGGAGGGCAATGAAGCTGGTGAAAGACCTGGAGAATAAACCTTATGAGGAGCAACTGAGGGAGCTGGGGCTGTTTAGTTTGGAAAATAGGAGGCTGAGGGGAAACCTCATTGCTCTCTACAACTACCTGAAAGGATGTTTGAGAGAGTCTGGTGCTTGTCTCTTCTCACAGGTAATTAGTGATAGAACAAGAGGGAATGGCCTCAGGCTATGACTGGGTTTAGACTGGACATTAGGAAAAAATTTTTCATGGAAAAAGTGGTCAGCCATTGGAATGGGCTGCCCAGGGAGGTGGTTGAGTCACCAACCCTGGATGTGTTTAAAGGTCATTTGGCTTGGGGGTATGGTTTAGGGGTGAACTTTGTAGAGTAGGGTTATCAGTTGGACTTGGTGATCCTGAGGGTCTTTTCCAAACTGAGTGTTTCTGGGATTCTGCAAATGACCAGCCTGATATGCCAGCTCTGCCCAGTGAGATAACAATTGTTCAGGGGGTGTGTTGGACAGCTGAGAGAGGTGGAGGTCACTCACTTACAGGGCTGACCCTTATATGCCCACTGGGTGGCACCTGGATGTCACATATGCATTGTAATATGACAAAGGCATGGGCCAGACGGAGCTATGATGAATGAACAAGGAACAGTACAAAACCCCTGAATTATGCCATCTTAACGGGGGGTGGGGGGGTGGGGAACATCACCTGGGACATCTTAGGCTGGAGGCAGCAGCCCAGGAACGCCTCCCCTCCCACTGCCAAAGGTGTACTTTGGGGTTGTAATTCTCTCTCCCACCTTCTCTTTCTCCACTTTCTCTCTACCTTTCTCTCTCCCTTTTCTTGTCCTTCTTTCTCTATTTTGTTTGTTAGTAATAAATAATCTCATTTTGATATATGACCTCATTTGTGTCTTAACTTCATTCACAGGAATGTTCAAAAGAACCACATCTCCTTCCCAGCTTCAGGATCGACACAGCCTCTTATGTTACAAACTGAACTTCAAGCTCCATAATACTTTGCTCTAGCAAGAATTTTCATTTTGAAGCTGGCATGAAGCAGTGTGGTTTTGAATAACAGCAGCAGTTTTAGACCTAACCCATGACAGCTGCAAATCACAGTTCAACACTTGCTCTTAAATAGAAAATAAAAAAACCAAACAAACAAACAAAGAAAAAGAAAGAGGAGGGTTTCTGAGTATTTGTTAAGGGCAAGCCTCCAGAACAGCACTCTCCCCCTCATTTAATAACTACTCACAACTTGCCCCATTATTGCTATTTCATAGAATCACAGAATCACAGAATGGCTTAGGTGGAAGGGACCTTAGAGATCATCTACTCCAACCTCCCTGCCATGGGCAGGGATGCCTCTCAACTAGACTAGGCTTCTCAGGGCCTCATACAAACTGGCCTTAAACACCCCTCGGGTGGATATACCCACAACAGCCTGGGCCTGTTTGCCTCTAGGCCTAGGAAGAAGAATTGAGTGAAGTGCTATTTCACACCAGAAATTAACCCTTCTGTATGCCTTTCTCCACACGTACAAGTAATGCCACGGAAAAGTGTAAGTGCTAGCTAGAGTAAGTAGTATGTCTGCACATACAAAAAATGGTGTATGGGAAGCCCTTTGGGGAATGTATTTTGTACAGTAACAGTCACTTATATAGGGAAAACAATTGGTTAAGCATGTTAATAACACAGCTTGGGATATACAAAGATGTCTTTGTGAACTGACTGGAAAAAACAGCGGAGCAGTGCAGACCTGTAATCATTGCAGCTAACACCACATGCTGCTGATCATTACCATGGCAACAGACAGTGTTTCATGACATCACAGAAATCAAGGCGGGGGGATAACCGAGAAGGGCAGAGACATACCAATTTCTGGAAGGAAGAAATTCATTTTAATGTATACAGTGCACTAGCTACACTGTCATGGAAGCAAAAGAGTAAAGAAAACAGAAAAAAAGAGTGCAATATACATGTTCAGAAATTTCCAATGAATAAACCAGTAACCTTACAACATTACCATGAACACTGTATTTGTGTTGAACATCTTTTGTCTTCTCTGATGTTTTTCAGATGTGTGATATGGTATAATATGTAAAACAAGTTATCCAAGGCAACTAAAAGAACAAGGGTTTTTATGGTTTTGCTCCAGGATTACTTATTTGTTTCATGCTAGGACTGTCTACAGCATTACCAAAAGGATGACAAAAACCAAAACAAAACAAAACAAAAAATGGTATGAGTTACACTGTTACAGTGAGAGATATGTGAACAGAGAACAAGGAAAGAAGCAGAACAGGGAAATAAATGGAGCCAAAATTTTGATAATGTAACTGTGAGAATCAGCTGTCATGATGGCTGTCTACAATCCAAGTGATGCACACAACATTGTTACAGAGCTTGGCTTCATTGAAGTCTAAGTCTTTTAATTGATATACAATGGGTTTATATCTTCCTAGAAAGGTGAGTATATTGACCTCCAAAATAAACAAGAAACAAAACTCAGGAACTGATCCAAAACAGATTTCCCATGTTTCTGCTGTGCTGCAGGTCTGAAATTAGTAAGTAAGACTAGAAAGCTAATTTAAGGGTCTGCTTTTGGTCTGCTTTTAAAAAAAAAAAACCCAAGTAAACAACAACCAACCAACTGGAAAAAAAAATGTTCTGATTATGCTTAAAACAGTTACAACATACATTTGCTTATGACTATGAGTCAAACTAGAATATTATAAATATTCATAAATTATGCAATAGAGAGAAAATTTAGGACTGATATTGTTCTTTAGGTTCAGAGCACTCACAAAATTAACCAATTAAATTCAGTTTAGTTCATACATTAGACCTTTTTTAATGGAGCTGACAAAGCCTTTTTAATGCAATTGACGTGTGCACTAACTCTAGTTGAGAAGGCAAGTTCTTTACAGACAGAAGAAGCTATAAAGCTGCAAATACAGAAATACATTACAAACGATATTCCATAATCATCTTAAATGCGATCATCACAACAGACACTCAAAGAGCCTTATTTGCTTTATTTTAAGTGATAAAATCCCCAAGGCTACGCAATTTCATTGTGAAATCTGTTCAAGAGTAAAATAATTTATTTCCTTGAATTTATTCTCATTACTCCATTACAGCATGCCAGAGGGAAGTGTTTTGTTGCTACTCCTTTACAGCATTTTCTAGCTATATGAATATGCCATAAGCAATAAACAATATTTCCAAGCAACCTTCAAAAGTAAACCTAACATTTCTAGTTATGTAAAAACACATAAGTAGAAAGTAGACAATAGAAACAACATAGCAACGGACTTTAATTAGGATTTCAATAATAGCCAGCTGTTTATCTAGAAATTTCTAGTCTTACGGGAAAGAGGAGGCTAACAACAGCTACTCTTTTACAGACATATCAGTAGATCCTAAAACAGCACAGAGCTTTCTCAAAATGCACATAGTAATCTTGCAACAAATAGTTCTACTGACTAGAGTGTCACAGTTCATATGGTTAGCACTTAGTCATAAGGAATTAATCTCAACCCTGGGAAAATTGCACAGGCGTAGCTCCTGAACATGCAGTCCATATCTCCACAGTGCTCACAGTAACACCTAGACAATACTGAGCTTCACTGAAATGAGTATAAACAAAATTGGGGTTTTTTTTAGCTTGTAGTAGTGAACTATTAATTTTACTGTAGATTTTATATACTTTGTGTTCTAAAGAAAATGTTATATGTTTGGAATTAGTTCCTTAAAGCATAATAAAATTTAGTTGTATTTTGTGTTTTCCGTAAAGAGAAAAGTTATAATTATTTATCTAAGGATCTAAGCCCCCTTTTTGAAAGAAAAAGAATCTTACAGTGAAATTACCTGTAAAGAGCATCAGCTCTTAATTTTAGCTGTGTTTTAAAAAACGTGTCTTGATTTCCAAGTATATAAACCAAGATATTGCATAATAACCACAGCCTGTTATTTCTACTTGATTCTAAAAATAACCTGGTCTACTGGTCAGAACCTTTAAAAAAACTGTGAATATCCTTTTTTATAGAGCTGAAAAACTGAAAGAACAGTAAATTCTCAGTAATGTGAATGAAATATCTTTTTCCTCTGAGTTTCTTTACACATTAGTAGTTCCAAAAGATGAACAATAGTCTCGATAAAGACAGTTGATTCTATTTGGGTAGCATGAAAATGCAGAGTACTTAACAGGATTCCAACCACCCTCAAGCAGTATTATTCCCTCACATAAGAAATGGTTAATTATCAATTAGAACACAAAAGGCAACTAAATACATCTATTGTAAAATGTCTTGATCCCCATTATAGTTTTTCTGATATTTACATTTTAATATTTCTTTAATAGTGTCCCATCTGTCCAGAGAATTTATAATGGAATCTTTTAGGATCCAAACTGAGATCAGCCTCCAGAGCAGGACTGTCCCCATGGCAGTTCATCAGAGCCGCAGAACTCTGCATACAGCATCTTTTTTTTGTCTCCAAAGCTGAGTTAACACGAGGTGAGCAGAGCAACCCTCCTCACCAAGCCAGCTGCTCTCATGAAGATATGGCCTGAGCAGGATATTTGAAAGTAAATCCCTGTGGACTGATCAATGTTGAACAAGAGGGGGTATGGTGAGTCACCTGGGCATGCCCCAGAAGTTTGTACAGTTAGTCGCTTGGGCAGGTCCAGCTATGGTCACCACCTGACCAAAAGCTGAGGTCAAAAGACCTGTGGTGACCCAGTTGGAATTCCCATAAAACAGGCAGCTGTCCAGGTCACAGGCTGCAAGTAGTACCAGACCCTTGCGCTGGTAGCAAGTGGCAGTTATGAGAACTGCTACGTCTGCTGTGAACAGGTGGAAATTGAAAGGTTGAGGAGCATTAAGGGGCTGAACAGGAGATAGACTGGTGGAGCCAGGCTCTGCCCTCCTTGAAACAGAAATGGGAGCCCCCTTTAGAGAACATCCAGGATCAAAGGGCCTCTGTATCCTGCCCCTGTCAGGCCAAAGGCAGAAGCCTAAATGAAAAGAGTGAGTGGAGGCAAGTTCATAGTAGGGGCAGCAGGCAAAATCTAGCCCTCCTTGCCCTACCTCAGGTGCCTCTGAGCAACAGGTATGAGGTTCTGGCTGAAAAAGAACAGCCAAGCAAGGATGGGGACAATGGGCAAGTTACACTAGAGTTGTCTACACAATCAGACAGGCCTACTGCTCGTGTCACCACCACACGCCAAAGGAAAAAAAAGAAGGGTTATAATTGCAGGTGACTCTTCTGAGGAGAGCAAAGGGTCCAACAGGCCTCGTAGACTCTCTTCACAGGGAGGGTCTTAGCCTTCTCCATGGAGCCTGGATTAAAGACATCATTAGGAAACTTGCTAGGTTAGTGAGGTCCACAGATTACTATCCAGTACTGATTTTCCATATGGGTAGAGAGGAAACAGCAACTAGTATTCCAAGAACTTTCGGGTGTTGAGATGGTTAGTGAGAGAATATGGAGTGCAGCCTATCTTTTCTTCCTTCCTTCCAGTTGAAAGCAGTGACATTGGAAAGAACAAGAGGATGCAATTTATCAACACATGGCTTCATGGCTGGTGTCACCACCACATTTTTCTTGTTTTGATAATAGGACAACCTACATGGCACCAGGAACGCTGGCATCAAATGGCAGACACGTTTTTCAAAAAGGATAGAGGGGTCTTTGCCCAAGAGATTGAAGGGTTGATTGAACAGGCTTTAAACTAGGTGCAAATGGGGAGAGGGATATTAATATCAATATTATCTGTGATAAGCAGCAGGATGATGTGCTAGGTTTGGAAGGATGGGGTAGTAGTAAGGGCCTTCAGCCCATTGCCCTCTGGCATGTTGTGGACATTGCAGCTCAGGCAAAGCTGTACAGAGATGACCCAAGGACTCCTGCGGTAATAGGAGACAGAAGGTAGCACCCCTGAAACACCTTAGGGGAATAAAGGGGTGTCCCCCTAAGAAGGTGACACGGATAGAAACCTACCTGGAGTGTCTCTATACCAATACCTGCAGCATGGGTGACAGACAGAAGGACATTGTGCAGCAGGACAGCTGTGACATAGTTGCCATTACAGAAATCTGAGATGACTTTCATGGGTGGAGTACTGCAATGAATGGCTCTAAGCTATAAGCTCTTCAGAAGGGATAGGCAGGGAAGGAGAGGTGGTGGAGTGTTTTGACTGTAGAGAACTCAATGACTGTGATGGCAAGGTTGAGTGCCTGTGAGTAAGGGTTAGGGGGAAGGCCAACAAGGCAGATATCCTGTTGGGAGCATGTTACAGACCACCTAGCCAGGATGAGGTGGCAGATGGAACATTCTACAAGTGATCTGCAGGAGTCTCCAAATCACCAGCCCTTGTTCTCATGGGGGATGTCTGCTGGAAATATGACACAGTGGAGAAGAAACAATCTAAGAGGTTCCTGGAGTGTGTGGGAGATAATTTCCTGACATACCTGGTGTCCTGGCTTGAGCACCAATGATTTCTGTCCTGGTTTGAGCCACAAGCTGCTCAGGGTGAAAGGACAGAAAGTATTTTACCCCAAAGGAGTAAATAAAAACACTTGCACAGAATTGGAGGTTAAATGGAAAATACTATTGACAAAAGTAACCAAAAGTACAAAAGATACAAAGGCACAAAGGAAGTATGTACACAAATCACAATCAGCCTTGGTCCAGTGCTCCACCTGGGGCTACCAGGCCAAAACCTTCCCCCTCCAAACTCAGCTTCAGTAGGCCCCATGTAGGCGAACCCCCTCCCCCCAAGACAGGCCTACCAGGACTCAGTGCCCCAGCAAGAAAGGACAGGGACAGGCTGCACTCTCCCACAAACCAGAGAGATAACAGCAGCCAAATGTGCCGAGAGAGGAGGGAGAAGGAACAAGCTCTGATGTCCGTTTATATAGGGATTGCAGGATATGGGACAGAATAACAAAAATTACAATATCCTGTGCCTCCCCCTGGACTGTCTACACCCTGGAGGACTTTTGATCTCTGTGGTAGATACTTAGTGCTCAACCTGTAACATTCCACCCAGTTATTCCATTCCATCTCCTGCATCAAGTTATTCATCTAATTAGAAACAGTCTGCAGATGACATGTAGTAAAGTCCAAATTGCAAATCATTCTCTATCCTGGCTGTCTTTCAGGACAGTCTATCACTCAGGATCAAGAAACAGTTTCTTGTCTCATCAGACAAGACAAAACAAAACTTCCCAGCTGACATTTTCATTCTCATGTACTGTGAGTTCTTCATAGATCTTATGGGTGCCACAGCTGTCTGAAAAAGCGACTCATAACAACTTATATTACACACTCTGAACTTAAACTCTCTCAGATAAAGTTAAATTCCTGTGGGGAACACACTGAATTTCAGCATTGTCTTGCATTACCCAGTATGTATGTCCTGGACTTTGGCAGAGACCACTTCTCAGACAGGTTTACCCTTACCCGAAGGAGGAAAAACCCATGCAATTTTCCTCAGTAGGTTCTTTTCACTAACAACAGGAACTCTGTCTCCTTCTACTGTTTGCAACAAGTCAGACCGTGCTGGACCTGATTGGTTTACAGATCCTCTACTATTTACTAACCAGGTGGCTCGTGCTACATGTTTGTCCCAGTTTTTAAAAGTTCCAACACCCACAGCTTTCAGGGTAATCTTCAGCAAACCACTGTATCACTCAATCTTTCCTGAAGCAGGTAGATTGCATGGGGTATGGTAGATCCACTCTATGCCATGTTCTTTGGCCCAATTGCTTGTGAGATATTTTTCTTTAAATGAGTGTGTTGTCTGATTCATTTAGTCCTCAACCTGTAATACCTGGTAAGTGAGCCTACTAGGGGAAGTGTCTCTCTAGATCTGCTGTTTATAAACAGAAAAGGACTGGTGGGTCATGTGGTGGTTATAGGCTGTCTTGGGCTTAGAGACCATGAAATTCATACTGAAAGAAGATGAAATTATGGGCAATTATGGGCACTTAGTAAGCAAGTTGTTTACATTGCTTGAAAAATCTTGCCTTATTCCAATTTGATGTAAGAAACAATGCAGATGACTTGCAAAATCCATCTGTCTCAATGAAATATGCTCCTAATTAAAAGTGTACTAAAGACAGAACCTGACTGGGAGCATCATGGCTCTGATCATTTCATCAGGAGCAACCAGCCTTGCTGCTGCCTGGAAGAGAGCTCCTGATGCACCAGCAGCAACATGACAGAATCTACCTCTGGTCAGAAATGGCTGACCTCCCAGTCTTCACTGCTCCCTTTTCTTTCACCGAGTAGGAAAGTCTTCAGGCTGGAGACCATGACTGTTGTGGAGGCCCCGGATCATTCTGCCTCATTGCAAAGCTAATAGTCTTTCTTGGCACATTTTAGTTCGTGTTATTTTACTCTACTCTTGGCTTTGCCATTGTTAAAAAAAACGCCAAAGAATGGCACTAATGTTATGAATACACAGGCAGCTGTGTACAAATACACAAGCAAGTGCTTCTCTGGGACTGTGGAGTGAGGTGCAGGTAGCTGGAAGTGAAGCTATTACTTCTCTGCAGAGTAATGTTGTTACTGTAATAAAATAGATTAATAGTACAGACACAGATTCTTGCTGCATGGAACAAGATGATGGGTACTTGCCTCTTACACAAAAATACACAGAATTCAAGCTTTTTTGTGAATACGTGATGATCAGGAGATTATTGAAAATTTCTTGGCATGTGCGTAGAAAATGCAGCACTTGAATTAGACCAGAATGCACCTCTTCAGAACGAGCTATGTTTTCATTCCTTTGTCAGCAAGAAACCCATTTATTTGCAAGCTAAATTCTGAAAGATATCCTCCCTTCTTTTCAAAGACTTTTGTGGGAGTTAAAATTGAGGTGGTGTTATAATTCACCCATAGGAAAGAAGAAAACCTGAAAGCGAAGGTAAACAAATCTTTTCCAAGTCATGCGTACAATATTTCTGAATTTCTTTTTCATGCCATCCAAATACAGCATTAGGGACAAGCCAAGAATAAACAGTTAAAACAGTGCAGGAAACATATTTACCATCACTGTACCAGACTCTTTTTTATGTGTAAATCAGGTAGTGCCAAACAGTCGGAGAAGCTGTACCAATTTGCAAAAAATTAATGTCTCACTTTATTCTAGGTTACGACCAAGGTCATTAATATCTTTTCAGGTTTATATTTGAAATCAGACAGGTATTTAAAAAATCTTATTATATGTGAAAACCCTAGTGACATCTTTCTGTACGCCCTGTACTATTAATGAACAATTCCAAGAGGTTGTCTGTGCATTGGGATGAGTGAAAATCAAAGGCAGATGTCAGTAAGGGACGACATGCCATTTCCAAGCATAAGAGACAGAACATAAAACCAAAATTGTCTTTGCTTTCCTAAAAGGTACAATGCTTGTATGATCACTAGTTTTGCATAACCGTTAAATAACAAAAGCAAATCAAACTTTTACAGCTGCATTTCTGAAAGTAAGACCAGGAAAGCTGATAGGGTTCCATTTGATCCTGCTTATCATAGGAGAGAGAGGTACAGACTTCTGCATCTTTGGTTAGAAATGTTGTATCTTGAAGTCTTGTGTTTACATATACCTGGCAATCTGACACAGACTTTGTCCACAGAAGTGAGTGCTATAAAATCCCAGTCTGAGAAAGACTGTATTTAATAGCTATTACAATGGTATTTAATAGACCTTCCACAGCAATTAAACACCTAACTATCCTTAAATATCTGTGGTTTAAAAGCTCAGGAAAAATGTAATCAGAAAAAGACTGAAGTGATCACATAATGCCAGGAACAAAACAGAGACTGAAGTTATTTTTGTATGAATGAAAATGAATACAATTAATCCAGCACAATCCAGTACAGGGTACATAATTGTGCTCTCCTTCATAGCTGGAAGCTTGACAAGAAATCATAGAACAGCTTAGGCTGAAAGAGATCTTAGAGATCATCTAATCCAACCTCTCTGCCATGGGCAAGGATGCTTCTCAACTAGACTAGGTTACTCAAGGCCCCATCTAACCTGGCCTTGAACATCTCCAGGGAGGGGGCATCTACAACCTCTCTGGACAATTCATTCTTGAGTCCTGCCACCCTTGTAGCAAAAAACTTCTTCTAAGATCAAATCTGCACCTATCCTCCTTCAATTTAAATCCATTTCCCCTTGTCCTATTGGTGGATACTCTTGTAAAAAGTCCCTCCTCAGCTTTCCTGTAGGTTTCCTTTGGGTATTGGAAGGTAGCTATAAGGTCCCACCGGGGAGTCTTTGAGAGAGAGAGACAGTAGACTTGTTCTGTGAAATATAAGCTATTCTTCAAACCAACTAAGTGAGATAGATTTATCTTGTATTATGAACTTTGAGGAGTCCACCCCTCTCAGACTGTCTGAATCCTCTGGCAAATTCTATTTACAACTAGAATCTAGTTCTGAACTGTAATATTCCCTTAGCTTATCCTCAAAGCAGAGGTGTTCCAGTCCCTGGATCATCTTTGTGTCCCACCTCTGGACCTGTGCCAACAGATCTATCTCCCTCTTATGGGTCAGACATCAGAACTGGACGCAGTATTCAAGGCAGGGTCTCACAAGAGCAGAGTAAAGGGGGACAATCACCTCTCTCGATCTGTTGACCACACTCCTCCTGATGCATCCCAGGATATGGTTAGCCTTCTGGGCTGCATGAACACACTGCTGGCTCATTTTGAGATTCTCATCTATAAGCACCCTCAAATCCTTCTCCTCAGGGCCACTCAACCCACTCTGTATGCAGTTTATATTTATGCCTGGGATTGACCTGACCCAGGTGTAAGACCTTGGACTTTGACTTGTTGAACCTCATGAAGTTTGCACTGGCCCCTCTGCAAACCTGCAAAGGCCCCTTTGGATGGCATCCCTTCCCTCAAGTGAGTCCATGACACCACACAGTTGGGTGTCATTGGCAAACCTGCTGAGGGTGCACTCAATGTCATTGTCTATGTCATTGACAAAGATGTTGAACAGCACTGGACTAAGAACAGAACCCTGTGGGGTTTAATCACTTGTCACTGGTCTCCATATGGACAGTGCACGGTTAACCACAACTCTTTGAGTGCGACCTTACAGCCAGTTCCTCATCCACTGAGTGGTCCATCCATCAAATCCATATCTCTCCATCTTAGAGACAAGGATGTCATGTGGGACAGTGTCAAATGCCTCGCACAAGTCCAGGTAAATGACATCAGTTGCTTTTCCCATGTCAACCAGTGCTGTAGCTCTGTCATAGAAAGCCACCAGATTAGTCAGGCAAGACTTGCCCTTAATGAACCCATGCTGGCTGTCACCAATCACTTCCTCATTTTTTCTGTGCCTTAGTACAGCTACCAGAAGGTTCTGTTCCATGATTTTACCCGGCACAGAGGTGAGGCTGACTGATCTGTAATTCCGTGGGTTACCTTTGCTTCCTTTTATAAAAATGGGGTGTGTGTTTCCCCTTTTCTAATCTGTGGAATCCTCACCAGACTGCCACAACTTCTCAAATATGGTGGCTGGTAGCCTAACAACCTCAGTCACCAGCTCTTTCAGGACCCATGGATGTATCTCATCAGGTCCCATAGACTTGTGCACCTTCAGGTTCTCCAGGTGATCCCAGACCTGATCTGCTCCTACCCTGGGTAGTTCTTCATTCTCCCAGACCCAGCCACTGCACTCTCTGACTGGGCTGGAATGGCTCAAGTGGTTACCAGTGAAGACTGAAGCAAAAAAAGTCATTGAGTACTTCAGCCTTCTCCATGTCCCCAGTAACTAAGTCACCTCTATGCCTCTGGAAAGGCTCCACACTCTCTTTTGTTTTCCTTTTTTCTCTCACATACCTGTAGAATCCTTTTCTGTTATTTTAAATGTCCCTAGCTAGATTTGACTCTGTCAGGGCCTTAGCATTTCTAATCTGGTTTCTGATTTCATGAGTAGCTTCCTTGTAATCATTCCAAGTTACTAGTCCTCGCTTCCATGCTTTGTGGATTCTTCTTTTGTGTTTTTTGCTCAGGAGTTGCTTGCTCATCCACATAAGGTTTCCTGGTGTTTTTGCCTGAATTCTTCCTTTTTGGGATGTAGTGCCTTTGAGCATGGAGGAGGTGATCCTTGAAAGTCAACCAGATTTCCTGGGCTCCCAATGCCTCCAGGGCTTTCACCCATGGTACAACAGCTTCACTAATGTCCTTCAGGGCCCCTTCTGTGCTAGGTGAATTCAACACTACAATTTCTTGAAACAGTACTAAAGCATACAAAAGTCATACGCAGCTAGCTAATGAAGCTAGCTAATGAAGTGTTAAAGATGCTCATCTTCTTGGAGGCTCTCTGCCCATATACACAGTTCTGCACAGGTCTAGGCTGCCTTTTTGACATGTAACTAAAATGTATCAGTAGTGTGCACTGTATCATTCAAATGCTAGATAATAACCCTGTGAGAATAAAACTCACACTTGGGTTTTTTCACCTCAACTTTCTAATATCATGGAAACAACTTTTCAAAGTCTTTTCAGCCATATAACACAACAGGCAGTAATTAATGGAAAATTGCAGTGTTCATGCCTTACTTCTCCTGTGACCTATTCTGCTGTGTAATTGCTGATTTTTTAGTGTTTAGCGTCAGAACTTGCACATTTTTCCATACCTATCTACTGTCTTACTGATACAATTATTTATTCCAGTGAATTTTCAACTCTGATTTTCAGGGCCATCTGTTACTCTCTAGATCTTCCCCTTTTTTCCTCATTCAAGCATTTATTTATATTAAAAGTAGAATAAATTGTTTCTATTCTCACCTAATTTATTGATCTGTTGCTATGTCTTCTAAACTTTTGTTCTTACATTTAAATTATAATTACTCTTAAATTTTTTTTCACTCTGACTCTATGATTTGGGGTACATAGACTTTTATAAGTGCTCAGTCTTTGCTACAGGGAAATAATAAACACTTGTTACTAGGACAATTTGAGCTCATGCAGTTCTCAGTAACATTTCTAAAGCAGTGTAAAAATTAGAATGAGGATAAACTGCAATACAATATTTTTATTTTACGCTAATAGAACAAAGTGTATGGTACAATATACCATCATCATAGAGAAGAACACACAGACTAGCATGCCTGAATTTCGAAAATACCTCTTCTTCTGTGTGGAAGAAGGTATACTCATCCTGGTAATGTAAATTGATGTCTGTAATTTCCAATTACAGTTTCATCAAGTTGCATACAAAATTCTCAATGCACTGTGTTGAGAGCACACTTTTAATTACGCCTCATATAGGGCTCATACCTCTAATGTCAGAGAGCAGATGGATAGTAAACTGAAGCACAAAACATCTGTGCTCTGGGCAGTTTATTTAGTTCTAAATAAAGATTTTACTTTATCATAATGTTTGGAAACAAATATGAAAAGATGAACGTGTATGCTACTGTTATATTAGTAGCTGTGTGTTACAGCTGTCAATAAAAAGATTGCTAAAACTGGAACATAGCCGACATATTTAATGCAGTTAACATTTGAATACTTGACAATTCATAGAATCATAGAATCAACCAGGTTGGAAGAAACCTCCGAGATCATCCAGTCCAAACTGTCACCCAGCTCTATCCAATCAGCTAGACCATGACACCAAGTAACCCACCCAGTCTTCTCTTGAAAATCTCCAGGGACGGCGACTCCACCACCTCCCTGGGCAGCACATTCCAGTGGGCAATCACTCTCTCTGTGAAGAACTTCCTCCTAATATCCAGCCTATACTTCCCCTGGCACAACTTGAGACTGTGTCCCCTCATTCTGTTACTGGTTGCCTGGGAGAAGAGGCTGACCCCCACCTGGCTACAACTTCTGTTCAGGCAGTTGTAGACAGCAATGAGGTCACTCCTGAGCCTCCTCTTCTCCAATTTATATTGTAATTAAGCAGATCAATACTATTCTATTTGTACTGCAGTAACACAGATCAGACTGGGTGCTCTTCCTGCTCTATTAGAAGAACATAAAATACTCTCAAGTAACAATGATTGACTTCAACCTCTTCTGTAGTCCCAAGTGTTCAGTGTTGAATGCTGGAATCAGGGGGAAACAAAACAATCAACAAAACCTAGCTTAAAGTACAGTTGTAAATTGCAGTATTTTAATAGTGGGGAACAGATGGTTTGTATTTCCAGGGCTGTAACATGAGAAAGATGAAGAAGGACAAAAGAAGATATAGGCTCAATGGATAATTTGAGATTACTGGAACTGATTCAAAAGATAATTCAGATAAAAGCAAATTAATGTAATTCTGCATCATCTGCAACTGTTAATTGAACATATATTTATTAGGTCAAACAACACAAAATTACAGACTTACTAGAAGGATATTTAGACTGCCAAGGACCTCATACAAATTGACCCATGACATCAATGTGAAGTTCTGAGTACTATTACAATAAATATTTCAGTGTCCTAGTTGATTACATAGAAATAAAAATATAAACAAAATTGGCTTCATTTGGCTTCCAACATGGAGCTGAACATACCATTCTTGCTTATGAAGAGTGACAAAAAATGGTTCAGAATGCATATAATTCCTTTCTGTGCACTGAACAATAAATGTTACTAAGTAAAATCTAACAGGTGCTAAAACTGCTTTGATACTGTTGTCTAACTTCACAGGGAGTACTCAGGTAAAACACCATGAGGCCAGACAAAAGAGGCATCATAGTTTGGCATGTGAAGTCCTTGGCAGCAGTTAAGTGACCTGCCTTCAAAGCAGGTTGTGAGTGTGTCCAGTTATGCATATGCATAGTACCATCTAAAATAACTTTTCTGATGATTCTTAAATAAGTTTCTACAGTGCAGTTATAAAACAGATGCATATTTACTTACATAGTACAGGATGGCATAGAGAAAGGAGCTCAGGTCCAAAAGTAGAATAATTAAATAATTCAGTCCAAGCTGATGGAGCTGAACTGCTTTCAATGCCAGAGCTAGCTCTTTGATGCTTGCTTCAGGATCCCTGTTTGGCATCACACTGTGAAATATCAGCATGCTCTTGACTGTCTAGGAAAGTTAGATGGCAGGGAAGAATAGGGCTTTAGAAGGTATGTTTTCAACTTGGTACTCGTTGATATTTATTGATCTAAAGGTGAACAGATTTTTGCCTGACATCATATGTATTGTCCCAAAGAGATCACAAATTGAAAAATCACTCAGTATTTCACGCACTCTTCCCATTTATTCAGGTGATAGAATATGTGAAGTCTGAATGCTACTCCTGTTTTGACTACTTTCGCTATCATTAAAAATAAAGGTCCTTTCTTGAGAGAATCCTCTCTTGAGCATGTAAACCACCTTGTGATGGCAGTGATTACATTAAGAACTGAGGAGTGTCTCAACAAGGATAAAATCATCTTGAATGGCCTGCCTGATTTGTCACATACAGCAACTGCCCCAAGGGTGTGGTGGTAAGATGCTCCTGAGATTGTAAAGTTAGTCACATTAAAGGTCCAATTGGGTATCAATCAGGAGTTAAGCTCAGGTGCACCTAGCCCCTCAGATATGTGAGGACTAGCTGTATTGCAAGGGGGTTTAACTTCTGCCAAATTACCCACCATGGGGCTGTGACAAGGGTCTAGAGAACAAGTCTTCTAAGGAGTGGCTGAGGGAACTGGGATTGTTTAATCTGGAGAAGCGGAGGCTGAGGAGAAACTTATCTCTCTCTAAAATTATCTGAAAGGAGATTGTAGAAAGGTGAGTGTTGCTCTCTTCTCTCGGGTAACAATCGGCAAGATAAGAGGAAACATCCTTAATTTGTGTCAGGGGAGGTTTAGATTGAATTTTAGGAAAAAATTCTTCACGGCAAGGGTTGCTAAGCCTTGGAACAGGCTGCACAGGAAAGTAATGGAATCACCATCCCTCAGGTAAGGAAAAGATGTGTTGAGAGAATCTTCTCTTGAATATGTAAACCACCTTGTGATGGTGGTGATTACTTAAGAACTGAGAATTGTCTCAACAAAGATAAGATCATCCTGAACAACCCGCCAGATATGTCATCTCTGCTCACCCAGACACCAACTGCCCAGTGGGAGTGGTGGGCAATGGACAGCAAAGAGCAGTGGAGGCCAACCCCTGCAAGCATACAGGAAAGACCCTCTGGAAAGTGACAAGGGTGTTGGCTAGGAGGAGCTATGATGATTGAACCAGGAACACAACAAACGCCCTGGGCTATGCCAGCTTAGGGTGGGGGAGATCATCACCAGGACATCTGAGGCTGGAAGCAGCAGTCCAGGGTGTCTCTCCCCTCCCACCACCAAAGAAGGACCATGCGGTGGTAACTATTTCTCCTGCTCTCTCTTTCTCCGTTCTCTGTTCTGTTTGCTCTGTCTCTCTCTCTTTAATAAATAGCCTCATCTTGGTATAGGACCTCATTTGTGTCTTAATTTCACTCACAGGAATGTTCAAAAGAAACCAAGTCTCCTTCCCATCTTCCGGACCGAGACATGATGTGGCACACGGTTTAGTGGAGGGCTGGTCAGTGTTAGGCTTGCAGTTAGTCTCGATGCTCTTACAGTTCTTTTCCAACCAAAATGTTTCTATGAGTGTAAGTCTAGGAAACACTGACCTGATTGTGGCCGAACTCCACCAGAGACTGTAAAAATCAAGGGCAGTCTTTGGCTGTTCTCAGCTCATGTGCACTTACAAAAATCTTGACAGCTGACTGAAAATATATTTCACTTAAGAATACAATGATGATAGAGTTTTCACAGAAGTGTTCGTGTCATTAAGGACATTCATTCTCCTCTCTTCAATGTTTTGTTAGCACCAAAGACTTGATCTTACAACCCTTGCTCACTCAAAACTCTCATTACCTTTAATCAAAGAGTGTAGTGACTAGAAGATGGGGCTGTATAGTAGTAAAATCTGTTCATTTTTCTGCCATGTTGAAGAATACCAGCTCACTTGAACCTGAAGTGAAAATGCAGTATTTGATAAATGTCAAGGGCCTCACTGTGATCTGCTTTTCCCAAGGTAAAGGAATTCATGCAATATGTCCTGTACTACTTTAGTTGTCTGCTTTAGGAACTATTCAGCTTTTCCAAGAGGTACCTAGAATATACATTTCATACATTGCAAGACAAGCAGGTATAAACCCAAATAATTAGTGGAGTGGTAGCATTTGCCATGATTATTGCTACCAGATATTCAAAGAATAATTACTTACTAATGGTCTTGAATTCAGAGCACCAAACAATACTGAAGAGAAATTTACCAGGTTTCTCATGCTTTTTGAGTGATATTGAAAAGCATAAAAGTAAAAAAGAATAGGAAACAAACAAGTTGACTAATGAAAAAAAAACAGCAAACCAACAAAACAAAATCTATCAAAGAAACTAGCTGAATTTACAAGAAAGAGCCCACATATTCTGTGAAAATCTAACTGAGCCATAAGCAGGGAAAAAAAGGCCTTTCTAGTCACTAACATATCTTTTTTAAAAGGAGTTATTAAAATGAAAATATGGGTGCAGATTAATGGACAGATACAGTCTTTGTGGGAAAAACTAAAAAGTCCCAGCCTGTGGCATCTAACAAGAACAGACTAGCCTAAACCAAGTTCACAAACATCTCTAATAGAAGGCTGAATGAAACAGAAAAACATACTCTGAAACTGCTGCCAAAATGGCTGTATTAATTTCCTTTTATGAAACAGGATTATTCAGCCATATGCCAAATCACAAATCAAACTTTCTAAAATAGTGTAAATGAGTATGGTCATAATTTCCATATATATATATATATATATATATATATATATATATATATATACACACACATATATTATTTGTTGCTTGCATTGCCATTTTAGGCAGATGGTTAATGGCACTTTCATGGAGATTTTATTTCATACAAAATCAACTGAATTCAGGAAAGGTTCTTTCCTTCATCCTAGGCAAAGTTTTCTGTAATTAAATATAGAAAGATGTAAAAACTGTCAGCTGAGTAAATCCTACTGATTAGTCACAATTTCTCTGTTTCTGTAAAGCTGAAATAAATAACAGTATCTTTTCCCATAAAAGTTAGGGTAACTATTGTAAGGAAAACTTTCATCACTAGAGGATAATGTTCACAAATAAGACAGAAGAGTCCTATAAAAAGGTATTAAAAAAAAAAAAAGGGAGCATCCATGTGGCATACCCTTGTGGGGTCTCTCAAGTTTCTGGAAGATGCAGCCTCCTTTTACCCTAATTTCCCATCTGCAAGTGACCCTCTTCCTTTCCCCATTGGCTTAAAATGTACTGGTCTGCCTACTAAGTTTCCCTCTTACACGTATACTCCCCTGCATCCTTCATTAAAATGAGACTTTGCACCTCCCTGGGTGGAGAAGTTAATATTCAGTAGCCTGTTAAGCCTGCACACTATCCTAAAAGTTCAAAAGTTTAGGTTATGTCCAGCTATTTCTGGATTCTGCCTTGCTAATTTAGGGAATACCCCTGTGGAGCATCAGTGTTGAGGCTGCAGAGGCTGTTTTGTTATCTTGCAGGTAACAAAGATAAGGTCAAATTGTTGAGATTTGTAGGCTGGTCCTCTCTTTGCTATCTCAAGTTTCATCTAGCAGCATCTTAATTTGTAAAGACACATCTATCTCAGTCCCATCAATATCAGTTGACTCTACAATACTTTGAAAGCATAAATATAGGCAAGTTGTGAAAGAAACAGATGATTTTCACTCCATTGTCCGGAACATTACCCCTTCCTTCATGAAAAACCCTTTTCAATAGGATTTTGCATGTGTATTCAACATCTACTGGGCAAATGTTAAAATCAAAGGAGAAGAACCACAGAATCACAAAATGTTAAGGGTTGGAGATCGAGTCCAACCCCCCTGCCAAAACAGGATGACCTAGGGCAGGTGACACAGGAATGCATCCAGGCAGGTTTTGAAAGTCTCCAGAGAGAGCTCCAAAACTTGTCTGGGTGGCCTGTTCCAGTGGGCTGTCACCCTCACCGTAAAGAAGGGTTGCCTTGTGTTGAGGTGGAACCTCCTGTGTTCTAGCTTGTATCCACTGATCCTTGTCCTATCACTGGGCACCACCAAAGACAGACTATCACCTTCATCTTGACACCCACCCCTCAGATATTTATATACATTGATAAGATCCCCTCTCAGTCTTCTTTTGTAAAGAATACACAGGCCCAGTTCTCCCAATCTTTCTTCATGGGAGAGATGTTCAAGTCCTGCAATTATCCTTGTAGCTCTCTGCTGATGTTTATGAAGCTGGGAAAATCAAGTTCTCTACAGATATTATGGTTTTACTTTTCCTCATGGGTGACTACAGAGCAGTTTTACATGGTGAGAAACATTTTTCCTTTCTGTATTCAAGTTTCATATTGTTTAGAACACAATAAAGATTCAAGATCGAGACCTTACAGACTGAAAAAATTATAAGAAATTTCTTGAGCACCATAAACTGAAAGTGTTGAAGAAAGGGAAAATAGGTAGACTGGATCCTACACAAGAACAGACTAAAATAATCAGATGCATAATGTCTCAGGGAAAAAAAGAAAAAAGCTTTCTGAAATTGATCTAATGTCCAAGATTTGTGAAAATACTGCAGTGAAACCATGTACTCTGAGAAAAAAGGAACTTTGGTGGATCCTGTTCCTTTCCTTAGAAAACTTGCTTCTTTATTCCAACAAACTATTTTATGGAGAATATTTTCATCAGTTCAAGGTTTCCATACCACAATCTTAATTTTCCCATCTCAACAAAGTCCATGGAAATCACCCTGTTTAAGCAGGAATCATAAGGACTGCTATGGTTAAATGTGTCCAAAAAACTCAACTGCCTTTTTTTTTCTTTTCCCCACAGTGTATTCTACCCATCATTTATTGTACACTATTGGGACACCAATTCTTTATCCCACTTCATCAATGATAAACCTTTGCTGCCAATTTAACAATTTTCTTCCCTAAGAAATACCCTTTGTTCTGCTGACATCCTGTTCCTGGGTTTATGGCAAGCTTCATAAATAAATGGACAACCAATTTGTCATCCACAGTGAAAACTCTTCTTAAACCTCAGCTTTGCTACAGAAATACCCACAGAGTGACACAGTTGATGTCTCACGATTGCTTATTCTTAAAGCATTCATGAAGTCTTTGTGACTGCATGTTTTCTGGTTTTATTTTTAATCTCTTGTTATGAATAAAGGGATGCCGGCGGGAAATTAATAAAAATATAAATTATTTACTAATTTAAAAATCCCACACCTGCATAACTTATATACAAAATTAGTAAAATATTATTTACAGGTTTGTTGCTTGGTTGCACAATATCTCTCAGGATGCAGGAACAGGTATAAATAGTTGAAAGATCAGTATTTGGACAATGATTGAATCCACCACACTATATTGCTCCCACTAATAAGAGGAAGGTATTTCCTGGAGACTTAGGAAATTCCAAATTTACTGACAATGTTGGTTTCACTTGTGAGAAGACCTCTTGGTGTCTCTTTTGCTCAGGAAATTCTCCTGTAACTGCGACTTTGTAGTCCAGATATGTGTGGGGGGACAAAACCCCAGGAAGAATGATTATGCTCTCTATCAGACTTGTTTTATGTCAGCTCATGGGGCCAAATGTCCTGTGTCACAGATACCACAGAAGAAAACTGATCATATTCCAGTCGTGCAGAAAGCTGATCAGCATCAAGTTCTGCATATCCAGGCTTGCAGTGGCACAGGGGTCTGCCCCTGGCATGTGGCTTGGGGGAAGGGGCCCAGGTGTCAGCTGACATTGCCTTGAAATGGGGGAGGTGCCTTCCTCCTTACCCCTTTTGCTCTGCTTCTGCTCTCCACACCCCATCCCATCTCCATGGGGCAGGGGAAGGGTTTTGGATGCACTGACACATATCTATATGGTTTAAAGAAATAAAAGACCATTTTTATATCTAGCACAGCTGCAAACAACTTGTGATGAGGACTCCCACAGCAATAACAAGTACTAATATTCTTGAATCCAAACATTGATATACAAGCAGAGTGAGTTTATTTCAATGCCTCTAAGGCAGATATTTCTGGTTCCATGTTAGAAGATTCTAAAATAACAATAATAATTAAAAAAAAACGAAAAATGTTGACTAGCACTTGCATATAGTTGGTGTTGCTATACTTGCCACAGGTTAATTCAGAAGAAACTTTCAGTCTTCCACTGAATAAAAAGTACTGCGAGAGATGAGGTGTTGTATAAATTCAAAAACATTATGAAGGACTAATGCCACAGAGCTTTTTGAAAGCCAAATGTTGTTGTCTCTTGTCACTTGGGACATCTCATTCAAATTAACTCAATTCTATTCAGCTGGAGGGCCAAGCCCACAGAATCACACAAAAGGGTAAGAGCCTGGGCTCGGAGGTGCCACTTGGTAACCTCTAGTAAGCCTTGGCCCTTTTTCAAGTGTCAAAAAAAGCCTTTGCCAGGATTTCGTGTTTCTGTCAGGACAGCTACACCTGCCACAACCTGTTACTGCCCAGCTGTCAGCCCATATTGCGCTTGCTTGCCTGTGAAGCAGGTAAGCAGCAGGCTTAGCTGAGCAGCAGCCCAGATATGTCAGTCAGTTGCCCAAGGGAACTTTCCTAGGCTGTTTCCTCCTTGCATGCCTGCAGGGTTATCAGAATATAATCCCTAGCTCCATTCAAATCCAGAACTGATAGCCTTTCAATAACAGCAGAAACTGTAGGCTGGGAGATGGGCAGGGAAGGAAAGAGACCACACATTTTGGCTGATGTTTGTGGATATTTGAAGATTTCAGAAATATTTACAATCTACAGATGGTACTTTAGGCACTGGGGTGTTTTTAAGCCTTTTTTTTTTAAATTCAGAAGAATGATTTCTTGTTTGTAATATGATACAACATTTTGCAGAAAATGCTGAAGGGTTAATTATAGCAAAACTTCTTCCCTTCTAGTTATTTTAAAATATAAATAAATATTTTACGTCCCATATAAGTTAGTCAGTAACACTTTTAAATCCACTTTGAAAGTTATGTTGTTTTTTTTCACCCCAGTTTAGTTTAAGTTTTCCTGTTGGCGATGGATAAGATTTCGAAATTCAATGATTCAGATTTGGAAGGTTACATTGTCTTTAATCAATAAAGCTAAAAAAAACCCAAAAACTTCTATCAGAGAAATTAAGTATCAAAGAGAAAAAACAATAATCCAGGTGAAAACACTGAAAACTTATCTAACTTTGTACTATAGATGTACAACTTGTGGAAGATAAAAGTAGATAGTGAGAAAGCAGAAAAAAATTCTGGCAGTAGTGCATTGATTCCTTAAAAAAGTTCTCTCGAGACATCATAAAGAAAAATACTAAATTGTGTGGCTCATGATTAATTAGCATTTTTAATTAATAGTGTTAGCTATGTAATGCATGTGCATGTGTGTGTGTACATGCACAGTAAAATGTAAACATTCACAAATGAAACACTAACAGAGAGAAATCAAATGCTTAAAAGGCAGATAATCAGTACTGTAGGGCCCAATACTCTCTGACCAGATTCTTCTCCAAGAATGAAGGGTATAATATTTAATATCACATTCATATTTCTGTTTTAGCAGTGATTAAAAAGATGTAATACAAATGTAAGTTACACTTAGCAAAAAATCTCAATACCAATCTGATCTCAGTTATCGGTCTCTGTAATGCACCCACGATCACAATGCTTGGTGTCCCCATTTGCTTGAAAGGAAACATGGGCTGAAGCCAGGTTGCTGTCTTTGAAATAATTCTGCTAGTTGTTTATTTTTGTGCTCTGCGTTGCGCTGAGTGTCATGGGTTTACCCAATTGAATCTGCTGATTTAGTATTCAGTACCATGCTGATGCCAGGCAACTTGCTCAAATAGGGAGCCCTAATTGCTCAGGAATCTTAGAAGTCATCACAAACTGGTCAGTTATGGTGGCATTTGAAGATACCACTGCACAAGACATTAAGTATAAAATATATATAAAATATACATTTTTATTACAGGCAGATAAAGTTCTCATGATGCACATGAAGAATACCTTGGGGAAAAAGGTCAAGGTTAGTCCTGATTTAGGGAAGGGCAAATCCATCCACAGGATTACTTTTGCCCAGGCACTTAGGTGTACCTGGTGGGTGATGTGAGACGATGGAGAAGTCCATTATGTAGTGCAAGGTGATCTCATCTGGGGTGAGAATACACAGTGAATGACGTATGTAATATGATGTTAACTGCTTATGGGAATGATGTCGATGGTATAGAATAAGGGGTGGATAATGTCATGAGTTGAGCCAGTTGAATCTGCTGATTTAGTATTCAATGCCATGCTAACGCCATGCTCACTGCAAACAGAAAGGGATGGCTGGTGGTGAAAGGGATTGATAACATTTGTAGTTTATCCTATGGCTTGCATAGTTTCCTGTTCTGAGTTTTTTAGCCAAGTGGGGGTCAGCCTCTTCTCCCAGGCAACCAGTAACAGAACGAGGGGACACAGTCTCAAGTTGTGCGAGGGGAGGTATAGGCTGGATATTAGGAGGAAGTTCTTCACAGAGAGAGTGATTGCCCATTGGAATGGGCTGCCCAGGGAGGTGGTGGAGTCACCGACCCTGGAGATGTTCAAGAAAAGACTGGGTGGGGCACTTAGTGCCATGGTCTAGTTGATTGGATAGAGCTGGGTGATCGGTCAGAGTGGATGATCTTGGAGGTCTCTTCCAACCTGGTTGATTCTATGATTCTATGAATATGCTTGCCACATGGGAAACCCAAGTTCAATCCCTGATTTAGGAAATTGTGAGCAGATTGTCAGAGTTCAGCTGACAGCTGAGGTAAAACCAAAACACTGAGCTATGTATTCACTTCTCCTGCGCCAGTCTGAGTAACTCAAGAATACACACTCACAGTCTTTTACTGAACTCAAAGAGAAACATTTACACAATCAACTGATCAACTGAACTGCTGATAGCTGTTTGTCTAAAATGAAGGTCACCCTCTGGTTGTTGAGATACAGTCAGCTTCTCTCAACACCAATTATTACCTCATCTTCATGGGCACATCCTCCTGCCTATCTCCTCTGAGACTTCTTCCATGGTAGGAATTTATTGGTCAGTGATAAAGTATCATAAATAATTCTATTTACTAATAATACTTCTGACACTGCAAATCAAACATCCCAAGTCTCTCCACATCTATTATTGCTTCTGAACTTAATATTTTTTGGCTTACAGAAAAAGAAGAATCTGAATTTGAAAGACTTGAAAGAGAGAAGATAGACATTACATGAAGTGCCCTGCCATGTTTTAATTAAAACCTTATTTAAATGATGAGCTGGTCTAGAACTTTACCTTTTAAAATGTATTTGTTTATTTATTTATTTTATTTATTCCAGAAAAGATTGTTTTCCATTTCTGTTTACATAAGAGTCATGTTACTATATGCCAAATCCTAATGTTTTAATGTATTTTTTTATAAAGGATTGGCTGTAAAAGCTGTGAGACTTGTCTTGTTTTCTATGAATTCTAATTCCATTAGAAATATCATCTGCATAGGTGAAAGTACACTGAACATTCACAAAGGGTAGATTTTACCCTTGTACAGAGTCAGTATCGGAACCAATGTATTACTGCAAGCCTATTTAATTCCGAGAAAAGATAATGTCTAGATGTTGTAAAAAAATCAAGGTTCAGCTCAGTCTAGTATTCCCTTTATGAAAACAAGGTTTCTCTCTCATTCACCATCTACATATTTTTCAAACAATGTTTTTTTCTCTTTTGTCTCTTAGCCTACCTTTTTGTATTCATTGCATAAATTCTGACACTCAGAGATCAATGATCTTGTCTCAGTTTTGAAACTGGAGCTTTCATGTTCAGGACATAGACAAATAATTTGTTATGTTGTTTATACCATTCAAACTGTTCTAAATACAGATGTGCATAAACATAAATGTATAAAACATTTTCATGATTAGAAGTACATTAGGAGTGAAAAACTTAAAGACAGATTCAGTCTGGAGAGTATAATTTCTCAACAATCATGCAGTTCTAGGAGTGTCCCATGCTTAAATACCCTTTTGGCTATAACTGCTGTTCTTTCCTTCTGTGACTGATAAATATCCAGTCAATGTATTACTAAGTTCTGTCCAGATATAATTTTAAACATATTTAAAATACCTTTAAGAAATTAACTTTATTTCTGTTATTCCCACAATTCATCTGTTGCTTTGGCTGCACGCATCTCTCCTTACTCCCACCACCAAGTTCATGTCACTGCGTCAGATCTGAGACAAAGAAAGTGCAAAGCATATCTAAATGCATGGATGTCAAGGGAGTGATTTACCTAGCAACAGTAACTATGTGAAAGCTTTTCAGAAATGTCTGCCTGTGCATGTGGCTTGGAGTGCAGAGGATCGAAGAAACGTCTGGGAGGATTACAGCCACGCGAAGCACCGAATGACTTACTATGCACATACATTCTGGGAAAATTAATGCCATCAAGGCTCATAGTAATTTGTGCACATAGTTTCCATTAATTTTGTAAATATTTTTGCTCATGATTCTATAGTTATTAAAGCATTATTTTACCCTGTGCTACATTAGATACAACAAATAGGTGAAGAGAGGAAACATGTTGGGATAAATGTTTCTGAGTTGTAACAGCCACCTTTTTTAGAAAGCAAACTACCACATACACATAAAGAATGATATAAAGTGTTACAACAGTAACCCTGAGACTAAAGAGAGGTAAAAAGCTGAGATGGCACTGTGATATAAAACTGTCTACTGCTGTGTCAGAAATGCATACAGCTGACAGATGACTCAGAGGATCAAACCCCAATGTACACAGTGAGTAGCTTTTTCTTAGGCAACTACATTTGACAGATCCTACTGAAAGAAAACTATATTCACAACATTTCAGCATAGTAACAACTGAGTATAAGCTAAAATAATGTAAATTTAGAATAATCCAGTTGAGGACTTAATCAAAGTCAATGCACATGAGGATTCACACTATTTGAATTCACCATATGATGCAAAACAGAATCCTTGGGTGAGATCATAACTCTCTGAAAAATATTTTTTTTTTATTCCACCCTATTTTCTCTCTTCCCAAAAATATTTGCTCTTCATTCCTGTAAATCCACTGTGTTTCCAAAAGATATTGTAATCTGAGTCATCAGACATATCTTTGACACAGATAACCTGTAGTGAGCCCCCAATGAAGACGAGACAGGTTAAACTCTGAAAAGTTTGCTTTTATATAGAAAAGTAATCAACTTTTTAAACAGAGAGACTTCAAATTAGAGAAGAACAAGTAGAAATAAAGAAGTGGTTACAGCTAACCCTGTCCATGATGGCTTTGCTTCCAAGTATGCATTTTAAGCAACTCAATAATTTTCCTAACTATGGAAAACTATGGGAAACTCTGCATGTTTCAGATTGGTCCTTCAGCCTGAGGGATAGTAGGCTGCTTGCTGCTCCTCTGAGAAGGATTCTCCTTATATCTTTTCCCTGATGCACATTGCAGTCCGTAGAACTTTTTTTTTTTCCTCAGTGAACAAACTCAGTTGCTCCCCAGGGTCCGTCTTCTAGGAGTTTCCCTTTGATCCCGTCTTTCAGAAACTCATAGATGAAAGTAAATAGCACAAAATAGAGAGTTAATCACACAAATAATCACAACAATGTTTTATTTTCTCCTTCTAAGATACTGTTTCTTCTCTCAATATTTCTTCTGATTTTGCCTCTTCTGTAGCTCTGAGGTCTTCTTCAACCTGGCTTATCAAACTGTTACTTTACCTCTGCCTTTCTCACACTATTTCTTCAGTTTTGATTCTTTTTGCAAACAGCTTAACTCCCCGTCTTGCCTAACAATGATTTTAATCACTCATCTTTCCCCTTTCTAGGTCTTTGTGTCTGGAAAGCTATCACCAATGCAGTTCCTCTAATGTATTTCTTCTTTCAGACTGTCTGATCTGGAGTGATCCCATTTTTCTCCTTCAGCTCATCTTCCCACATCAAGAGTCACTTCCTCTTTCTTTTCATTCTTTCACTGATCTTCAAAATGACAGAGCATTATAAGATGAAAATTATAGCATCAGGATGGACAGATATGATTCTATGCCATTATTTTACAAATGATGTGAGAATGCTGCTTTGCAATTTTCCAATAGATTCACTACAGTTTAAGAGAATCTCGAGGAAAAAGGTTGACATATATTAGGAAACCCTCACAACCAAATAATTTCTAATAATTTAAACCAGAGCATTTTGCCTAAATTCGACTGAACTCATGCAGTCAGCAAAGTTCTACTGACAGATCCAGTAGCCTTGCTATTCTGTTCAGTTCTTGCCTGCCTGCATGTTTGGCCTTTTACTCCCTTCAGAAGTGAGTCAGCTATGGCAATGATGCATCTTTTATTCTTTACTGAGGAGGTTTTGATGCAGGGTGTAGACTGACTAAACCTTAGCAGCTCCTCCAAGCTAGGTGAACCATTGTCCTTATCTTTATTCACTTCCACTTGCAAGGCATTGTAGCTGTTTTACAAAGGCACCTGGAAAGATGGGATAGTTTCCTGGGAGACATGCCTGCAATGCCTGTTGTGCCATGCAGGAGCTTGTTGCCATTGCCTGCTATCCTCTAAGTCACCATTTTTAGTCAGAATGATACAGGACAGGGAATTCTTCATATTATGAGCTCTGTCTGCCTGTTGGGTTTGTTTCAGGGATGGCAGGAAGACTTCATCACAGTATCACAGTACATTAGAGGTTGTAAGGGACCTCAAGAGATCGTCAAGTCCAACCCCCCTGCCAGAGCAGCATCACTTAGGGTAGTCCGCACAGGAATTCACCCAGGTGGGTTTTGAAAGTCTCCAGAGAAGGAGACTCCACAACCCCCCTGGGGAGCCTGTTCCAGTGCTTTGTCACCCTCACTGTAAAGAAGTTTCTCCTCATGTTGAGGTGAAATCTTCTATGTTCAAGCTTGGACCCCTTGTTTCTTGTCTTATGGCTGTGTACCACTAAAAAGCCTGGCCCCCTCCACTTGACACCCACCCCTCAGATATTTATAGACATTGATGAGATCCTCTCTCTGTCTTCTCTTCTCAAGACTAAGCAGCCCCAGGGATCTCAGTCTCTCTTCACAGCAGAGATGCTCAAGTCCCCTAATCATCCTTGTGGCTCTCCATTGGATTCTCTCCAGCAGGTCTCTGTCTCTCTTGAACTGGGAAGCCCAAAACTGGACACAGTATTCCAGGTGTGGTCTCACCAGGGCAGAGTAGAGGGGTGGAACCTCCCTAGACCTGCTGGACACACTTTTCTTGATACACCCCAGGATCCCATTGGCTCTCTTGGCCACAAGGGCACATTGTTGTCCCATGGCAAGCTTGCTGTCCACTAGGACTCCAAGGTCTTTCTCTGTGGAGCTGCTTTCCAGCAGGGCAGCCCCTAACCTGTACTGGTGCCTGTTGTTATTCCTCACCAGATGCAGGACCCTGCACTTGTCCTTATTAAACTTCATAAAATTTGCCTGCACCCAGCTCTCCAGCCTGTCCAGGTCACATTGGATGGCTGCACAGCCTGATGGGGTGTCAGCCAACCCCCAACTCTCAATCCCCTCATCCAGGTCGTTGATAAAGATATTGAACAAAACTCAACCCAGTACTGATCCCTGGGGAACACCACTGGCCAGAAGCCTCCAAGTTGACTCTGTGCCACTGATGACAACCTTCTGAACTCTGTTGTCAAGATAGTTTTCAATCCACCTCACGGACCAACTGTCTATGCTGCATTTCTTGAGCTTTTCTATGAGGATGTTATGGGAAACAGTATCAAAGCCTTATTGAAGTCAAGGTATATGACATCAGCTGCTCTTCCTTCATCTGCCCATTTGGTCATGGTTTCATAGAAGGCTATCAAATTAGTCAGGCAGGATCTCCCCTTGGTAAATCCATGTCATATTCCCTGATGGTCCTTATCCTACTTTACCTCCTCTTGGAGCTCCATCACTAAGTGGAGGAGTTCCTCTATCTGAACACAGCTCCCACAGATGTGCTTGCTGCTGCCATCTGGCATTGGTATGAGTGGGGCACACCCTGTACTATGACATCTGGTTGGCAGTGCATTTCCATCAGAGCTCTGCCTGTGAAGCTGCATCAGACCTGGTGCTCAATGATGCCATGGCCTTCTGCTGGCTGGATAACAGCACACCCTGGTTGAGCTGCCCAAGGTTCGGCATCTTCCCTTTGTGCTCTTGCATATAAACTGCTCTGCTACACCCTGGCTGATATTACATACCCTGTTTACCCTCTCAGTGAACTGTGGCAATGTTGCTGAGTTCCCTGAGGGCTTTTTTATAGGTGTGGGTGTGGCTGCATATAAACTGCCCTGGCAATGCCCATGCCTTACCAGCCTGTCCCATGACAGATACTGGTTCCTGGTAGGTCTCTCCACTCCCCTTGCATTCATTTCTCTACCAAGTGGAAACCCACTGTACACCAACATCTATCTCTGCTGCTGGTTGGACCAGATCTGAAGCAGCTGCTCCTGGTGATTGTCTCAGACAGTATATGAAAAGCTCTTAATTTATTTTGCTTCAAGCCGAACGACATCTTTCTGAAGTACACTGAGAGTATAGTACATCCCATCAATACTATAATCTATTTACAAAAGTCTTTGTGCAAACAACAAAGTGTGCACTCCTATAAAAAAGACATTTTTTGAACTGGCATAACATTTATGACATAAATTTGTTGCATTGCCAAATGGCTTTTTACTTGATTAGTTACCAGTTTTATACATGTATTTATGTGATCTAGTGTGGTTTGATGTTGGTAGCTTTTAGTGGTTATACTTTACAAGAAACATTATTTGGTATAATGATTAAAATGAGTCTATTATACAAGTGTATATTTTAGAAGTATGTTACAGCCATGCTCCCTGGTTGAGATCTACTTCATATTCCCAGGTTAGAATCCACGAAGTCCAGTAGAGGGGGTTAAAATCTGCCCACTGCTGCACAGAAACAACCCAACTGTTTGCTAAGATTCAGTTGCTGCAATAGGAGTCAGCTATGACTTCAGCATTAGTAACTGATGCAGTTTGAGAAATTATTCCCCGCTGAGAGAGGAAAAAGTACCTTGTTTACAGTGAGTTACTGTGTTGCAATGTAATACAGTTCAATGTCATGTAGGCAAAGTAGTTATTTTATATAACCATCAGTCATTTTTATTAGCATAATACAGGTGGATTAATAAGCCTTTTTATCATACTTGTAAGAATGAAGTTTATTGCTATACATATAGAAAAAACTGAATGGCAACATTTGACCTCATTTTAATATGGACTGGTAAATTTAATTACAAGAATTTATCTCTTTGCATGATGTGCTCATTCCCTTGTGGGGCTTACATTTCTCAAGCAGTCTTATTTTTATTTAAGCTTTCATATAGTCAGCCTCATTTCAGAACCTTTTGATACTCAAATATTTTGGATGGAATTACAAGTATTATTCTGGAATTTGATCTAATAAAAGCACTTGTCAGTGCATGTAACTTCACAACATGCTGAAAACTACTTTGTGAGAACATTTTTTTCCTAACATAAGGTCCCATTTAAATTTTACCAAATTAAATAGTGAATAACTGGGAACTTGGAAGGGTATCCTCTGTATATCCATTTTTAAATTTCTGAATGAGAAATAATAATGCTCAAACTCTCATGATTTTTATTGCACAGTGTGCAAAATAGACAGACACATTTTTCTATCTTTTCTGATGGATTATGAAGTAGTTGACATTTTGTCAGAATATTTCCTCATTACTTGTTCAACTCATAAAAGACCCTTGTCACCCACCCAGTGGCTCTGCATGGATTGTCATTAAAGACATCATCAAAAAAGCTGAATATTAGTGTATTGTGTTTGGCTGAGCTGGAGTTAATTCTCCTCAGAGCACCTTTCTAGAGCTGTGTTTTGCAGTGCTGTACCTGGGTGTTGACAACACACCAGTGTTTTGGCTATTGCTGAACTGCTTTTCAGTTCTGCTTTTCCAAATTTCCCTGCCCCAAGAGCACACTGAGGGGTGGGCAAGATCTTGGGAAGGGATACAGCCAGGCCAGCTGATTAAACCAGCCAAAGGGGTATTCCATGCCATATGACGTCAGCTCAGACATAAGAACTAAGTGAAAGAAGGAAGTGTGGGCACATTCATCCATGGTGTCTGCCCTCCAGAGCAACTGCTACACATGTTAGAGCCCTGCTTCCTGGGGGTGATCAACCACTGTGTGCTGATAGGAAGTAGAGAATATCATCTCTCTTTGCTCTTGCTTCCATGCGTGGCCTTTTGCTTATTATTATTAAATTGCTTCTATCTTACTGCTGGCTTTTGTTATACTTTCCC
This sequence comes from Indicator indicator, assembly GCF_027791375.1. Classification (NCBI taxonomy): domain Eukaryota; kingdom Metazoa; phylum Chordata; class Aves; order Piciformes; family Indicatoridae; genus Indicator; species Indicator indicator. The sequence continues at coordinate 19,586,623 of NC_072015.1, read as the reverse complement.
CTCTTCTCTGTCCATCTAAGAAAGGAAGTGATAGAGCGGCTTTGGTGGGCATTTGGGCCCCAGCTAGGGCCAAACCACCACAATGAGACATGGAAGTTCGAGTTCTCTAAAGTCTACAAAACGCTCATTATCTAAGTAGCATAAAACCCCTAATATTTCCCCTGCAATTAAAGGAAAAAACACATGTTCCCTTGATAGTATAGTACAGGCATTCCTTGTGTTTCAGCAATGAGATGACAGTTCCAGTGCAAAGGGTTAGTAAGGCTGACTGACAGTGCAGCAGAGAAAAGCCTTTGAAGTTGGTGCACACAGCTATTGGAAGATCGCTGTGGGAGCATGACTTGAATAAATGAAGTTGAAGGGCAGCAGCAGTTCATTGCCAGTCTGACCTGCTGCAAATGACATGAAAACAAAATGGTGAAAGGTCACTTCTTGTAAGCAGCTCACGCCATTAATAAGAAAAATGTTTTGCTCCTCAAATACTCCCATCTGATATAATTTGTTGTAATACTTAGGAAAGTGGTACATTTGTCTACATGAAGTAGACAAAAATAATATCTAGATTACAGAGTAAAAATATAACTGAGAAAACTATAAAAATTGTTTTGGCTGCAAAACAATAAAGAAATGTTATCCTTCTTGTGTGTTTCTGGTAAGAGACAGTATTGGCCAATGCATACAGATGTAAGAAAACACAGAACTGATTCTTCTAGACTGTCTTGTTTTCTTTCAGAAAAATATGAGATCTAAAGCCAAAGAAAAATTAGGAAAGCCTGACCATCAGGAGGTGTTCAGGATCTAGAATTATTATGGTCAGTGTGGTCAGAAGAGAAAACAATGGTAGCTACATGCAAAATACCTTACACTTGCTGTACATGTGATATTAGAATATAAATAACTCAGCTGAATTCTTGTGCATGTTGACATTCTGGCAATTATGACTTGTAATGATCACTGTCAAAACCTGCAAAACAATTTGATAATTAAACCCAAACAAACCAGAAACAAAAGCTCAGTCATCTTTTCTCTTTAAAAGAGCACTACACAGTCTTTTTTTTCTAGTTGAATAGCATTTTGAACCATTTTAAGGACCTTTAGTTTCTTGTGGTATGACCATTTAATAAGTGAGTTACAAATTCAAGGTATTTTGCATTCATATGCAGCCCTTTAAATTATACTATTGGACATTATGCCTTTGCAGTGAGTTAATCAGTTTACTAAAAAGATTCTTTGACACATTCTGTGGGAGGCTTGCAGACGTTGGCAGCTGCTGTGTGTTATGGGCAGTGTCAGAGTAAGGGACAATAGAAAGACTCTAGCTTAAGCTATGGACAGCATTATTCTTCCTGTAGTTCAATGGGTGAGGCTTGTGATAAAAAGAGTGAAATCTTATTATTTAAAATGTTCTAAGGGTTGAACTATACTGTGTTGTGAAAATATCCAATAAAATTATATTTCTCAAGCAGAAGAAAGGAGATAAATTTTGTAGATTATCTTGAGGAATTGCTTGCTCGAGATTTTGTATCAACCTAGTGTATATATTTTTAGAAAAAAATCAAGGCATTATTACTAGATACTCTACAATAGGTTGTCTTTTGTTACTGTACATGATGACTGTGTTTATTTTCAGAGGAGGGAATGAGCTTCAATGATATGTGCTATGACACTTTTGTAGGTAGAGTCAGAAAGCTGCAGGAACCAGCTACTCCAGAAGAGAAAGCAAATCAGTAGCTGAATGACAGAAGAGAAGGAGCGGCAGTGCCTTCAAAGGTAAAGGGTATAACCCCACAATGCAAGGGAAAAGAAAAAAAAAGTTCTGTAATTGGGTTCATCTGACAATTCAGATAGCCAGACTAGTCCATAGCCACAAGGCACATCAAAGGTTAAGCTGTGTAGTAAAGTGCACATGTCAGGAGCCACAAAACATATAGGTGACCACAGGCAAAGCCTTAAGATACCTTTGGCAAAGACAAGGCTGGCTTTAAATCAGCTCTTGTTCAAAGAGGAGCAGGATGCCAAAAAGACTCCTTATAGCCTTTTCTCTCCAAGTTCTTTTCCCAGCACTTTGACCTTGGGTCCCACAGCTATACCAGATCAGAGCTGGCTTTGAACACAGCCAGCCAAATCCCAGTTGAGGGAAGAGGAGGGGAAAACTCAGGGCTCTGACACATAATTAATAATGTTAGTTTTTGCAAGTGTGTCCTATACCTGGTGTGAACACTTACTGCTGACTTTCATAAACATAATAAATTAATAACAACTTCACAGCATTTATCTGAAGACCTTAAAGCAATTTAGAACAATTAATGAATTAAGCCTCTTACCATGCCTTTGATGTGTAGAATTAGTTTTATCTCCAGCATGCAGATGCAGAAGCTGGGCACTGCAAAAGAAATACTAAACTCAACAGCAGCTTGACCTCAGTGAGTGAGGCCAGAATTTCATCTACAGAAGTCAAATGAGTTTCCTAAGGTCACAAAAGGGGTTCCAAGCCTCTCCTTTTCCTATAGAAGATCTCATGATAGTTAACAAGCATGCATTAATTTTTTTTTAAGATCTCAGTTTACATTTATAGCCAAAACAATAATAAAAACTACAATCTAATCACTTGAGGCTTACAATTTAATTCCCAGACCATATTTGCTTCTGCAATGTATCCTTTAAAGCACAATACATTTTCCATCTTCCTCTGCTTGATTGGACTGCAGCCTCAGAGTGGAGTATGCACTGAGTGCATGTGAGAACATGTGAAAGCAGGTTTGAAATCTGCAGAAAGAATAAATTGTGGACTGCTTCCTTCCTAAATAAAAATCAGGGAAGATACTGAATTGAAGATTTTACAAAAAGTGCATTTCAGATTGCCTTGGCTGTTTGTCTTTCTGTCAGTTTTTCATCCACCAGTATTCTCAAGCTTCCCTCCAAAGGGCTGGTCTCAATCCATTCATTAGCCACAGGCTTGGGTGAGTGCACTCTGCACTGGATAAAACTGGCTGGATGTCTGGGCCCAAAGAGTGGTAGTGAATGGAGTTAAGTCTGGCTGTCACCCAGTCACTGGTGGTGTCCCGCAGGGTACAATACTGGGGCCTGCCCTATTTAATAACTTTATTAATGATCTCAATGAGCCTCAGGAAGTCTGCAGATGACACCAAGCTGGGTGGCTGTGTCAATCTGCTGGAGAGTAGAGAAGCTTTACAGTCGGATTTGGACAGGTCAGACCAATGGGCCGAGGCTAACTGTATGTATTTCAACGAGGCCAAGTGCCAGGTCCTGCACCTGGGTCACAACAACCCCAAGCTGCAGGCTTGGGGATGTGTAGTTGGAAAGCTGCAACTTGGAGAGGGACCTGGGAGTACTGCTTGATAGTCAACTGATTATGAATCAGCAGTGTGCCCAGGTGGCCAAGAAAGCCAGTGGCACTCTGGCTTGTGTTAGAAACAGTGTGGCCAGCAGGAACAGGGAGGTGATCATCCCTCTGTACTCAGCACTGGTGAGGCTACGCCTTGAGTATCGTATTCGGTTCTGGGCCCCTCACTATAGAGGGCTATTGAGGTACTGGAGTGTGTCCAGAAAAGGGCAGTGAGGCTCATCAAGGGCCTGGAGCACGTGACGTATGAGAAGCATCTGATGGAGCTGGGGTTGTTCAGTCTGGAGAAGAGGAGGCTGAGGGGAGGCATTATTGCTCTCTACAACTACCTGAAGGGAGGTTGGAGATAGGAGGGGGCCATCCTCTTCTCTTTGTTGATGAGAAACAGGACTAAAGGAGATGGGTACAAAGCTGCGCCAGGAGAGGTTTAGGCTGTATATTAGGAAATATTTATTCACAGAGAGGATTATCAAACACTGGAATGGTCTGGCCAGGGCAATGTTGGAGTCACCATCCCTGGGGGTGTTCATGCTGAGTGTGGACCTGGAGCTTAGGGACATGGTTTAGTGTTCACCCTTCAATACTAGGTTGAGAGTTAGACTAGATGAACTTTGAGATCTCTTCCAACCAGATATATTCTGTGATTCTGTATGGAAGTTGGGGGTAGCCTTGGCCCAGATGCAGGGCATTGCATTGGCTTTGGTTGGATATTAGGAAAAATTTGTACATGAAAAGGGTTGTCAAGCATTGGAACAGGCTGCTGAGAGAACTGGTGGAGTTACCATCCCTGGGAGTTTTAAAAGACAAGTAGATGTGGTACTTAGGGATTCGGTTTAGTGAGAGTGGCCTAGCAGTAGTGGTTGATTGTGACCTCTAGGTGAGCAGTTGGACTTGATGATCTTAAAGTTCTCTTCCAACTTCAACAGATATCAGTTTCTAGGATTCGCTTTGCTTGGGATCACTCCTCAAGACTTTCAAGATGCATCTGGTTGGCATCCTGCCCCTCAGATCACAGGATCATGGGATCATAGGATGTTAGGGGTTGGGAGGGTCCTCTGGAGATCATTGAGTCCAAACCCCTGCCAGAGCAGGACTGTATAACCGTATAATCTGTTGCAGGTCACACAGGAACACATCCAGATGGATCTTGACAGTCTCCAGAAAAAGAGATTCCACAACCTCTCTGGGGAGCCTGATCCAGTGATCCATGACTCTTACAGTAAAGAAGTTCCTCCTCATGTTAAAGTGGAACTTCCTGTACTGTAGTTTATATCCATTACCCCTTGTCCTATCACAGGGCGCAACTGAGAACCTGTCCCCTCCTTCTTGACACCCAGCCCTCAGATATTTATAAACATTTATTAAATCCCCTCTCAGCCTTTACTCCAGACTAAAAAGCCCCAGGTCTCTCAGTGCTCCAGTCCCTTAATCATCCTCATAGTCCTCTGTTGGACTTTCTTGAGTATATTCCTGTCCCTTCTGAACTGGGGACCCCAAAACTGGATGCAATATTCCAGGTGAGGTCTCACTAGGGCAGAGTAGAGGGGGAGGAGAACCTCCCTCAACATGCTGGACACACTGCTAATTCAACCCAGGATACACAAGGGCACATTGCTGTGCCACGCGTAACTTGTTATCCACCAGGACTCCCTGGTCCTTCTCCACAGGAGTCCTCAGATATATCAACTGCACCATCCAGCTTGGTGTTCTCTGCAAATCTGGTAAGGTTATACTCAATCCCACTGTCTGTGTAACTGATGAAGATATTAAATAGTATTGGTTCCCCAGTATGAACCCTTGAGGGGCACCACTCATATGTGACTTTCATTCTGAATAGTGAAAACTAGAAGTAAACTGTTATCAAGATGTTCCATAAGATTCCCACATTCCCTAGGAGGTCTTGGCTTGATGTGCTGTTACCAAAATCTGATGTGACAGCACATAATGTCGAGTTTTGTGGACTCAGTCACCGTAATTATTGATACAGTGACTTATTTTAAATACTATCTGCTTTTTTTGAGTATCTTTCCTTCAGTGGGCCAGAAATTTATTTAGAATAGAAACAAAATATTTGGTGGGGTTTTTTTGTTTGGTTGGGTTTTTTTGGGGGGGGTGTTTTTTGGGTTTTTGTGTTTTTTTTTTTTTCATGTTGTAAGTAATTTTTTTCATTCGTAGGCAGCATACAATTTTATATTGTCTGAGGCATAAAACAATCTCATGTTTCCGTAGAGCCTTTTGTTCTGGGTTTATTTTGTTTTGTTTTGTCTTGTTTTGTTTTCTCTCCTGCAAATAAATAAGGCATAATATTATTTCGAAATGAAGTACCTTAAGGTCAGAAAAATGAAAACCTAGACATAAGCATATCTGGCAAAAGACATCATAGAAATCACCAAGAAACAACTGAATTTGCCAGCACACAGAACAAACAGGGTAAGATACTTGATGAGAAATTAAGGTTAATATTAAGCTAGCTATTTATCTGGCCACACAGTTTAACACTATGGATTAAAATTTCTTGTTGAAAATGATTTGCTGTGCTATGTTCTTGCTGATTTTTTCTTTCCTTTTTTTTTTTTTTTTTAGTTCAGCAGCTACCATGGTGCACACATCCAATTTCCTCAGCAAAATAAAATGGGAATAATCAGGTCCCATTGTCATTAATGGAGTGGAGAAGGTTAAAATCATAAAAAGATAAAAGAAGGCTAACTGGATACACTGCAAATTAGAATCACCTCACAACCAGGTCAGGACACAGCAGCACTTTAATCAAATTCTGTCTAGTTTGTGTTTGTAGTATTGATAAATTCTAATTGTAATGAAATACTACTTGTTCCCTGGAGTTGAATGAGCTTATAGCTGACTTCTTGGCTAAGACTGAAAAGCTACAAGTGAAAGCAATAGAAGAGATTTGGGAAAGAGGGTAGATATACGCAGGGTGCAAAGATGTTGAAAAGTCCTTTAAATCCTTTCTTTACTTCTAGTGAAGCCTGTCAGTTAGGCATCAGATTGTTATGCAAAGACATTGTTATCCAATGCAAACTAAAAATAGCACATTGCTGATCACATTACTATTTCTTGAAAAACATTTACATTAATTCATATTAATATAATTATTTTTTTTTTTAAGTTGTGTAGTCACTACAAACTTATTTGGATTACTGCAAAAATGTGTATCTTGTCTAATTTTTTTTACTCTTGCACATTAATATGAACTCTGGTTATTTAAACTGGGGAGATAATTTTAATAGTGACTTAGTCTTCACCATCACGCTCCACTAGCAGTGCTGGTTACATAATAAAAAGGGAAAAAATGTAAAAGTGTTGAGCACAAAAGAGTAAAATATTTCCTAAACCTTCATAAAGATAATTCCCCATGCACACAAGCATAATCTTATAATTTTTGCTAGACTTTCAAGAGGAATTTTTTTTCTCAATTTCATTTATTTTCTCAAGAACCCTCTCCCAGATTTTTGCTGCTTTAGAGATTGTTATCTGAATGACAAAGTTAGTAAAATGAAATTATTTTATACAATTATAGTGTCAGTTTCCAGATGTTCAGAGACTCAGCAGCCTCCTGAAAAATCAAGAATCAAGAATCAAGAAGGTTGGAAGAGACCTCAAGGATCATCGAGTCCAACCTGTCACCCTACACCTCATGACTATCTAAACCATGGCACCAAGTGCCACGTCCAATCCCCTCTTGAACACCTCCAGGGATGGTGACTCCACCACCTCCCTGGGCAGCACATTCCAATGGCCAACCACTCTCTCTGTGAAGAACTTTCTCCTCACCTCCAGCCTAAACCTCCCCTGGAGCAGCTTGAGACTGTGTCCTCTTGTTCTGGTGCTGGTTGCCTGGGAGAAGAGACCAAACCCCTCCTGGCTACAACCTCCCTTCAGGTAGTTGTAGACAGCAATGAGGTCTCCCCTGAGCCTCCTCTTCTCCAGGCTAAACAGTCCCAGCTCCCTCAGTCTCTCCTCATGGGGCTTGTGCTCAAGGCCTCTCACCAGCCTCGTTGCCCTTCTCTGGACATGCTCCAGCAATTCAACATCTTTCCTAAACTGAGGGGCCCAGAACTGGACACAGTACTCAAGGTGTGGCCTAACCAGTGCTGTGTACAGGGGTACAATGACCTCCCTGCTCCTGCTGGCCACACTATTCCTGATGCAGGCCAGGATGCCATTGGCTCTCTTGGCCACCTGGGCACACTCCTGGCTCATGTTCAAACACCTGTCAACCAGTACCCCCAGGTCCCTTTCCACCTGGCTGCTCTCCAGCCACTCTGACCCCAGCCTGTAGCTCTGCATGGGGTTGTTGTGGCCAAAGTGCAGCACTCGGCACTTGGACTTGTTGAATGCCATCCTGTTGGACTCTGCCCATCTGTCCAGCCTGTCAAGGTCCCTCTGCAGAGCCCTTCTACCTTCTAACAGATCAACACCTACTCCCAGCTTTGTGTTATTTGCAAATTTACTGATGATGGACTCAATCCCCTCATCCAGATCATCAATAAAGATATTGAACAGGATGGGGCCCAGCACTGATCCCTGGGGGACACCACTAGTGACAGGCTGCCAGCTGGCAGTGGCACCATTCACCACCACTCTCTGGGCTCGGCCCTCCAGCCAGTTCCTAACCCAGCGCAGAGTGCTGCTGTCCAAGCCACAGGCTGACAGCTTGGCCAGGAGTTTGCTGTGGGGGACAGTGTCAAAGGCCTTGCTGAAGTCCAGGTAGACTACATCCACAGCCTTTCCCACGTCCACCAGGCTGGTCACCTGATCATAGAAGGAGATCAGGTTGGTGAGGCAGGACCTGCCCTTCCTAAATCCATGTTGGCTGGGCCTGATTCCTTGGCTATCCTTCAGGTAGTATTCCCTAGACAATGGTAGTCAGGTTAATGGCGAAGATATGGAATGAATTACCAGAAAATGGTAGGTTGTAGTCTAATCTTCCACTGACTTATTAAGACCTCAAAACACTAATTTTTCACATCATGCCATGATATTATCTAGAGCAAGAATGTCCTATTTGGCCCATTACCTCCAGTTTGTGTGCCTAAAGTTAAATTTAATATATGTCAATTGATGTTAAGTGAGATCAATAAATACCTCACAACCTGATTGTATCTTCATGAAGTCAGTATCTATTTGCAGTGCAAAGCACCAACTTTTTCATTCAAATAGAGCTGAAATAAAGTAGAAACATAATGCTTTAAAACTGATAACAACGCTCTGATATTTACATCGGAAATATTTCCAATAGGTTCGAAATATATTATTACTTGAAGACAACTGGAATTCTTTTATATTTTGTAATTCAGGATAAAACAGATTACAGTCGATTCATAATTAGCTGTTCCTAGATCAGATACTACCATTTTCCATCAGTGAGTAGTATGCAAGATCAGCAGTGACAATAAAAACACAGCCAAAATGTTATGGTTGTATGGAAATATATTTCTGTGTTTCCTGGGCTTGGAAATGCCTAAACAAATATGGAATATAGTATCACTTACAATAATTTTTCCTGCATTTTGGCCTTTGTTATAAATAAAACTTAGTGTGAACTGTTAAACAATTACAATATTTTTACCCAGATATTCTCCCTTTTACTGATGAAGCCAATTATTTATTATCCTTCTTGATTTGGCCATTGGAATGGGCTGCCCAGGGAGGTGGTGGAGTCACCATCCCTGGAGGTGTTCAAGAGGGGATTGGACGTGGCACTTGGTGCCATGGTTTAGATAGTCATGAGGTGTAGGGTGACAGGTTGGACTCGATGATCCTTGAGGTCTCTTCCAGCCTTCTTGAAATAAAACCTCACCATTCAATATTTTTAATGTTTTGTTTTTCCTTCATATTTCATATTGAAATATGCTGCATTCTAATTAGTTCAGATAAAAAACCTGAAAGCAAAGTACATTGGTGTTTCTTTTCCCTTTATTTCTCCCTATTTTTTTTTCCTTTCTATATTTCCCATTTGTAAAGAAAGAAGCTGTGAAAGAAATCTAGAAAGAAAGGAAAAACTTAAAACTGGAAGAGATGTCTTCTTTTGTGCTCATTTAGATTTTTTAGTGAAATTCACATTTTAAGTGAAATAGGAAAAGAAAGCAAGAAGTGGAAAAAAACAACAAAAAACAACAGAAAGAAGCAAGCCCAAAAGCAAACAGAAAGAGCGTGAGGAGGCAGCCTTAATTACTGAACTGTGAGTTATCTGAGCACTACTGATTATTTCTTCTGAAGTTTCACCTTGCCAAACTATTTAAAAACATTAAAGAAAGAAAAATGATAGTAGGTTTTTACTATATGGTGAAGATAAAGGATCGAGGAAGAATTACTTGCTTCTAAAAGCAAACAAGTTTTATGGCAATAAATGTAGCAGTCATGCCACAATCTTTGCTTCACTATAATATTTCTAGTAAGATTGTTCTATTTCCTTCTTGTCTTTTTGCTGCTGTTCTAGAATGTGAACTTACATGATTAAGGAAAACAAAACCAGGTAAAAAAATATGTTGCCAAACCACAATAAAGGTTAAAGATAAAAGGTTTATTAAAATAAAAAAGGAAAAAGTTTCCAGAGAAAAATTTCAATTGTATTCTCTGAGTTTTGAATACAAACTGAAAGATATCAAAGAAGATTTCATTATCCTTGTTTAGGGTGGAGACGACCCAAAAAACCAAAATTCATCAACAAATATTGAAAAGCATAGCTGAATCTAAAGAACTGATTATAAATTTCAAGGACATAATTATAAACAAAGTTAATTATAAACTGGAGATGCTGAAGCAAAGAAAGAAACAGGAAGAGAGGCATAAGAAGTCTGAGGAAGGGGGAATGAAAAAGCATCAGAATTACAGTCCTGGGTTAACACAAGTCTCCCTTCCCCCTCCCCTCACACTGACTGAGGAAAAAGAGCCCATGAGGCAGAGTTGTTAGCTGGGATAAGGACAGCATACCACTCTATTGCAGGGATATCAGAAAGATAGTACCAGCTGACAGAACCCACCATGAACTACGTGAACCAAAACTGGGAAAAAAAAGGGCTGAAACTCAGCCTTGAAACTGGTGAAGCAACACCAAAAACCCCATAATAGGAAACTTTACAAAGTATAGAATATATTACAAGTCCCATGAACCCTGGCCAACCTCTTTCCTGTGCATGATGTCATCATGGTGTAAAATACATGATCCAGCTTGCTCTGTTGGACCTAAATCACATTGGTGTGGCCTCTGAACAGTAACTATGGCTTTACTACCCTCAGAAGCATGGTCATGTTTTCTCAAGGAGTTCATGGAAGCACCTTTGGAATGTGTATTTGCTATGAAAAAGAAATCACACTCAGGAACACTGATTTATGACACCAGTCTCACAATTCTTTTAGTTGGGTATAAAGTCCTAACAGAGAAGGCCATTTAAATTTTCATTTGACGACAGGTTATCATCTGCATATATTCTGGTACCTCTTTGTCCAAATTTAGAGAGATATTATATGCTTCTGTGACATTTAAAGGGTTTGCACATGTGTGGCTGAATATAACGTAAACACAGTTTCCTTCGTCTAATAATTTCTACACTCAAAAACTTTTCAGATTATTCTATTGACAACTGACTTTATATATTATTACTCTATCCTCCCATATTGTTCCTGAAGGAGCAAGATAATAATTCACAATGTCTTGTAGGTGCAAAATCAAGGGAAGAACTATGCTGTGACATAGTCAAAGAGGGAAATATGTCCACACTTGACACAGCAGCAGTGGCTTGAATTCTCCAGTGATTTTCTGGATGCATATACAGGAGAACCTGTTGTTTCTGTCTACCTTGTCCATACCATATAATCACAGCCTTAACCCTTGGTCCTGTGAAAGCATCAGAGCATAAAAGAGCTACAAGAGCAGTTACCCCTCAGCTCCTCAAGGAAAATACAACAAAAGCAGACTGATTTTATGTGGCAGTCAACATCTGGAACATTTTATTATGTTCAGGACTCAAGTAGATGAATCTTTTTATACTGTTTTTGCTCTTTAACCTGAACAAACAGAAAAAATCCCATAAATGAGTAATACTGAGTGACAACTATTCACAATGGAGATAGAGAACAATCTGACATTATATTCTCTCTTTGTGTTATCACCCTGAAATTGCCTTGTGATAGGTAAAACAACATTTACTCTGTGAATTTACACACAATGTGTTTTTACTTTTCAATGACAAATTGTTCTGAACTAGTAAGGCAGGTTTTAGAATCACAGAATTGTTGCTTATGAGTATGAATTCTGAAGGCTCAAAACCAAGAAAGATTTTGAATCCAACATTATTATATTGAAAACTCTACTTGTTTTTAGGTGATGTTATGGCTTGATGTGTGGGGCAAGCAGTATTATTTCTGGATGCATGCTGCTAACACTGCTGTGTTATGTCTTGCATGTCACGGACTGTGTAACTGAGCAGGTCTTTAAAGACAGGCCTGGCACAAAGCTATGTAATGGAATCATAGAGTCATGTCTCAGCTGTATTTTTATTTTTTAGTGTATATATCTCATGTATGTCTTCTTTCTTGCTTCCATGGGGAAATCTGCATGATAGTTAAGCAGAATCCAGTTGTAAATCTCCACTTCATGCTAGCACTTAGTATTGATAACATCTGTTTTAGGGACTCTTACATTTCCTCAGTAATTGAGAATAGTCTGAATATAATTTATGCAGCCACATTTTGCCCTTCTGGTGTGGACAGAACTGAGCGAAAAGTTACATAAAATAAGGCAAGAACTGAATTCTGTCTGAAGATTGTTTTAGCCATCCTCAGTGGCCAGCTCGGCGCAGCAGACTGGAGAGTGAATGACTCTCAGAATTCCTGGTTCCTTCACCATTCCCATGGTGAAGAACTTCTTCCTTACATTGTCTGAATCTTCCAGCTTTGTTCCATTCCCCCTAGTCCTGTCACTACCTGATATCCTAAAAAGTCCCTCCCCAGCTTTCTTGTAGGCCCCCTTCAGATACTGGAAGGTCACAATAAAGTCACCTTGGAGCCTTCTCTTCTCCAGACTGAACAGCCCCAACTCTTTCAGTCTGTCCTCATAGGAGAGGTGCTCCAGCCCTCTGATCATCCTGGTGGCCCTTCTCTGGACACGCTCTAGCATGTCCATATCCCTCTTGTAATAGGGGCTCCAGAACTGGATGCAGAACTCCAGGTGGGGTCTCAGCAGAGTGGAGTAGTGGGGGAGAATCACCTCCCTCGATCTGCTGGCCACACTTCTCTTGGTGCAGCCCAGGACCTGTTTGGCTTTCTGGGCTGCAAGTGCACACTGGTGGCTCACGTTGAGCTTATCATCCACCAGCACCTCCAAGTCTCTATCCTCAGAGCTGCTTTCCATCCAGTCACTGCCCAGCCTGTATTTGTGCTTGGGATTGCCTCAACCCAGATGCAGGACCCTGCACTTGGTCTTGTTGAACCTCCCGAGATTGGCATATGCCCACCTCTCCAGCCTGTCAAGGTCCCTCTGAATGGCATCCCTTCCCTCCAGCGTGTCTGTTGCACCACACAGCTTGGTGTCAGCAAACTTGCTGAGGGTGCACTCAAAGCCGCTATAAACACTGTTTTGCTTTTAGACATATAGTTGTTTTTCATAAGACAGAGACCAAGGCCATGAGAAAGCTTCAGACTGATGAATGAAACCAGAAACATTCTGTCAATCTTCCAGGATGAGATAATATGATGCTAGAATAAAAGTGATGCTATTGGAAAGATGTGTCTTTGTCAGATAAATAAAAGCTAAATCTTCCAGTTTTCTCTGTACTGGATCTTATGGATGAGAGTCTGTCATCATGAGGTACAGAGGAAAGTACATATAATTAAATGGGTGGAGTCTGGACATTGCTCATTTGTTGAACATCCTTTTTGTGATCTTTCTTGTAAAAGCAAATGGGGTTTAGAGGTGACAGCAATAAGATAAAATGAAGAAAAAATACTGTCTTAGAGTGATGTAACCATGTGTTAACTCAGCACCATTAACAAAACGTACCACAGGCCTTCAAAGCAAATGTGTTTAAAGAAAGAGTACACTCTAAATAAACAAGATTGTAGAGTTATTCTTTCACAAACAGCAACGTTTTGTAGATATTTCTGAATTTGTGACTCTCTCTGTGTACTGAACTGTGTGGTAAAAGACCATCATGCTGTCTTCTTTATTTTCCAAGATGGGTGAAATTTGAGTCTTTTCATTGTAGCTTTCATCCTGCACCAGACCAGGACTGGGAAACAGGACTGAAGTATTTAATTCTAGGGAATCTAGGAGTGTTCTTCAGTTTTAGTATCAAAATAAGTATAAACATCAGTTTATAACTTTTGTTATTAGCTAGTACTGATTCTGTAATTTGGTTTAGTACACTGCAACATCTCAAGCATGATCTGCTGTTAAGTGATAATAGCTTTCTGATCTGGTTGGAGATACTACTTAATATGAGCAGTCATTAATTTGTGTCTAGAAATCAACATATTTGCCATAGCAATGTTCATTACTTGCAATTTTACCAGAATGCTACAGTCATTCACAGTTCCAAGCGTATCTCTAGATTCATTACATACAATGTAATCAATAATGTGATATGTAAAATCAGAGTCTTCCCTTGTTGCCCCCACAAAAATATTCTACTTTCTTCAGTCTGGGTAAAAAGCTTTCCAAGATCACTACTTCTGTAGGCTAATCGTTATAATTTCAATGGAAAAAATGTACACAGGACTGTGTCTGAATGTACATCTCCCTAACAGCTGTAAACTGGTTGAATATTTGGAATTATTATTTCATCCCATACAAAGAACAACTCAGTCGCATTCATCTTATCTGGGGGAAGCCCTACCCCTGGAGGTTTTTAAGGCCAAGCTGGATGTGGTTCTGGGCAACCTGATCTAGTGGAGGGTGTCCCTGCCCACAGCACGGCCATTAGAACTAAATGATCCTTGGGGTCCCTTCCAACCCTGAGAAGTCCATGATTCTGTGAAATTGAATTCTTCATCTAACTCTAGGAATAAACAAGTGTAACAACAAATATTACGTTTTTATTGGTATACTGTGGGGATTTACTGTGGGACTTAAGACTGTCAGTTTTCTCAAACTGAGTCTCCAACAATTTTGTGAAAGTTGTGCCTGCTATTGGCAGAATAGGTCTTTTAGATCTGGTAGGCAGCTATCTAGTTTTATCTGAATTCATTCATAGAGATCAGGTGCCCTTTGAAATTTGAAGTTTCGAAAGGTAACTTTGATCCTTCTTTGTCTGCATTTTTTGCAACGCGCTGCAAGATGTTACCACACCAAGTGGAACAATTGAGATGACTTTATTTCAGGTTCTCACATTCTGCCTCTCCCTTTCCTTCTCAGCTTCTGTAATCAATATAGTTTATGGAATTTTTCATAACAGAAACCAGGCATATTTTGTTGGCTTCACACAATACTTTTAAATTGCAAAAGGTGGACTGGTTATGTCAGTATAACTCAACACCAGGAATGTGTTACTATCAGACAAGAGGGTTTGTACCATGTGTATCCAATTCTCTTTGGTCCTCCATTGAGACTGACAATCAAATTTAAGGATACATCTTTTTTTTATAGGAAATGTTTCCAAGGAAACTACATTATCTTCAATTATAGATACTGAAGGTAGCCTTGCATGGAATACAAGTGACGGTGTGTTGACTTACACAATACAGCCCCAATGTGAGACGTGCAGGGTCATGTTAGAGAAGAAGGGATGTAGGCATTTGTACAGAGGTCCATATCAAGTTTCCCACCACTTGAAGATAGTCTCTGACAAGAGAAATTTCTAAGGATCTCTTGTAAAAGTGAACATGTAGCTAGTTCTTACTTCCTACATCGAACAGTTGCAGACTTCAGGGGCTTATAAATAGCTTTTGAAATCAACTCCAAATCCCCCAAAGTTGGTCTGTATATGCTAGGCATTTGACCTGATTAGTCTTTAATACAGGGCATCAAATTATGGTAATAGATACATGGAATAACATGGTAGTGTGTTGTGGCATTAGGATTTGCCTCCCCTTCCCCAACAATCTGAGATTCCCCTCCCAGAAATGGAGAGTTACCTCCAGAATAAATCACCAGAGTAGCTCAGAAAGTATGGAAGAAAAATGAAGATATGAAATATGATTCTATATAAGGCGATAAGACATATACAAAATATGTATTTACATATATTCACAACTCAGCAATCAGAAATACCCCTGGGGCAGCACAGAGGGACAGCTGGCAGCCTCCTCCCTGCCTCCTTTTTCCTGGTACCTCACACACTGCAGTCAAAACAGAAATTATCCCAGCAAGGCCACAGAGAGAGAGAGAGAAGTTGCAAGCAGAAGCGACAGAAAAGAAAGGGAGCTATCTGTGCAACCAAGTATAAGCTATCCAGCAAATAAATGGGATGATATATACCTATCAGGTGTTATTATTCTGTATCTTATCCAAAATTTTATCTACTTGTTACTTGAAGTCTATGGAAATCCCCTACTCTTATTTTGCAATTAGGAGCTAGGCTAAAATTCCAGCTTCAAACCATAACACAGTGTCATTGAAATGATGGTTTTACTGCTACTGTACTGGCAAATGTAAATTTTCAACACCAAAAAGGTGACTTAAATGTCTCTTACTCATCACAGAGAATTCCATCTTTTACACACTAACACTGCCAAAGAGTCCTTATATGAAACTATCAGTAAGAAAGAGTAAGCAGAAATTTTCCAATTTAATTTCTAGCAGTCTATTGTGAGACATTAAGTCAAATCAGTTTTTCTGATGGATCACTTATTCTTACTAGTATTAAAAAAGCCACATTTAACTCTTACGGAAATTTGATATTTAAGCCAGCTACCTTTTTTTTTTTTCCCCTTTTAAATGATGGATTCTTCCCTTTTTCTTTGCTTGCTTAGTTTTGTATTATATTCGACACCCCTTTTTGCAATGTGGACATCCTGCTTGCAGCCCTCATAGACTTCAGGAGTTTCTGTGATTGCACAAATCTAGCAAAATTTAAATTTCAGCATTGGAACTAGATCTTAGCTTTGTTCTTCCTGCAAGGTGATATGGACTCCCTTGGGAGGGGAAAGATAACAGGAGAGACTGTCAAAGAAGAGAAGAGAGCCAGTCTTATGAGGGGTGGCTGAGGAAACTGGGATTGTCTAGTCTGGAGAATTAGAGACTGATGGGAGAATTTACTGCTCTCTAAAACTACTTAACAGGATATTGTATTGGGGCAGGTCTCCTGGTCTTTTCTCTGAAGTAAGCTGGCAAGAGGAAATAGCCTCAAGTAGCACCAGAGGAGGTATAGATTGGATATTAAGAAAAAGCATTAAAGTGTTGCAACAGGCTGCCCAGGGAAATAGTGGAGTCACCATCCCTGGAGGTGTTCAAAGCACGTGTACATGTGGCTGTTCAGGACACGGTTTAATGGTCGTGGTGGTGTTGGTTTGATGGCTGAATCTGATGATCTTGGAGGTCTTTTCCAACCTTAGTAATTCTGTAATTCTGTGATTGTATAAAAGCATTTCCTGACAACCAGTCAATGACAGTCAAAATCTTTCAATAAATCCTTTTTTTTCTTTTTTCTTTTCCCTCAAACAAGCTGGAAACAGACAATTCATTAGGCTTAAGAACAAAAGCAATAACCTGCTTTAACTGTGTTATTTTCTGTTTCTGCATCAACTTGCATATACGAGATCAAGTCTTCTAGGAAAGTTTCCTCCTTCCTGGAAGAAGGAAATCTGGCCCTAGGATCTGGAACCCAGGATATATACTCATTTTTCTTGTAAATTCAAACAAACCATTCATTTGGATTCTCTGAAAGGGCCCATATACCCATATACCCATTTGTTTTATGACCAATGCATTTAGATCTATCATAATTTCTATCAAATCATGTCATCAGTTTTCACTTTGACTGTGTTGACTGATGCTCATGTAGTGACTAATAATTTATACTGACTAAATGGTGATAATTGTTTCAACATAAGTATAATGTCAGAGGGTATGAAAATACGTGCTCAGGCCTCACTGGCATTCATTCCACAGGAGATGGGTTTCCAAACTCCTGTGTCCTCTACTCCTCTTCTTCATGTCTATTTACAAAAGTAATATACAGTTTTCCCGAAGTCATGAGCTCATGCATGGACAGCCTTTTTAGGTATTTGCACCCCTACTTACTTCTAAGCAATCTTCAGGCTACAGTGATACTTCCCAAACTTTTGTCTTTTTTTGGTTTTTGGTCCCTTACGTGGGACTATTCATCCTACAATGGTTTTTAATTTTCTTCTGGGTTTCTTGTCTTACTTAGCAGAGTTTTTCAGCCGTGCATTATGGCTGTACTTGGCAGCTTATATCTATCTCATTTACAAGTACTTCCTCCATCAATAACTAAAGGAACTGTACCTCTCAGACCAAGAGTAAAGCAAGTAATTACCTTTGCTTATATGTTAAATGATAACAATTAGAAAAATTGATCAAAACTGTATGCTTGTAATTATTCTAACACAAAAACTCATAAAGCAGTGGACCTTCACTCTATGTTCATAACTGTAGGGCACAGGCTGTTCTCTCCTTGAAGTGACACAGGTGAATTTCTTTAAACTAGATTCATTTCAAGTTTCCCGTCCATAGGCTTCTGAATGTTTTCAAAAGAGAATGACTTCTAAAGGTAATAGAAGTTCCACGGGCTCAACAATAGCTCAAATCTGTTTTGATATGAGTGAAAGGATTATGATCTCAGCAAGCTTTTGTTCTCATTCACCAGCTTGACCCTGCCTAGCTGCAAACTTCTATCTGACCTCTGGCCTGAGACAGGTGTCTCCTGGTTTGGATTAACACAATGACACTCATAATCATAATGTGGAGGAAGGCATAAAATTCACATTTATATTTGGCACATTCTTTTTTTCTTTTTACAGGCATTAGTTCCTTTCATCAATCCTCAAAGGAAGGAAGGTACATTTACCCCTTAAAATAGTGAATACACTGCATTATTTGAGCTAACAACCAGCCTGTCTCTAGAAGGTTGGCCTTGTCTTCATCTCACAAAGAACATGATAGAAAAGGTCACAGACTACAGATGAAGTAGCTAAAGGATCTTAATATTTGCTAAGAAGTCCTGAAAAGAAGGCATGGACATACCTTTTTCTGGAAATGACAATACTTCAAAATTTCTTAGTGCTGTCTAATGTCATGTAAGCTATGTTTGTGCCTTATTAATGCCCCATTTTTCCTAAGTTTTGATTACTCTTGGTTACCAACATAAAATAACAAGAGATTACGTGCATCTAGACTATCCCCTCTACACAAAACCGCAGGTGCTAGCACATTTCATTTTAATATAATCAAGAATTCTGAGAAGTTGCAAACTTTTCACTGACTACTACATGTGCTTATTGAAAATCACAGTTTCTTCTTTTGCCCAGCTCTTCACAGTATCAGTCATGCTAATTAGTACAAGAAATACTTTACAAAATAATGAAAATTTAGCAAGCAATTTTCAAACTCAATAACCAGCAATGTGGCTCAAGAATTTTAGGGGGTATCTAGTGAGAGTCAGTCTAGATTTTCTGATTCTTCTGGGAGGAATAACCACAGAATCCACTTTAAAGTTGCAGTGGGTGTTTTGTGGAGGGATGAAGGAAGGGTTACCCAGAGTTTGCTCACTTCTGCTCCTGTATTGAAATATCCCATTTTTTTCTATAAGGTTACCTCTGTGACCTTCACCGTGAGTTCACCAGTCCTGTAACTTCTTACAGTGCATCCTCTGTGTCACATCTCTGAGAAACGTTATTTGAGTCAGCACTGTTACTTATTGTCTGTGCAATATATCAACACATGCCCCGTGGCAGAGCAGTAACGAGTATCTAGTCCTAGTCCTTTTGCCTGGCTGCAAAAAAATGATTTCTTGAGTAAGAGACCTTTTTCTGCACAGAGCTTCTCTGGCTCTCTCTATCTATGTCCATATGCAGGTATTGGAGTTGCCTGGAGATTTTCAAATGGAAAATGTAGCTTCACTTCCAGTCTTAATTTCAAAAAGAAATAAAATCCCAAAGAGAATGACTCAAAAACTGGAGATCAGTGGAGACAAATTCCTCTCAAGTGTGCCAGGCGTGGCACATCAAAAGCCACTGAACTCCCTCAGGTGCCCCTGTATAATAGATTTGCTGTTCTTAGTGAACCTGTTTTCACCAAAAAAATGTTCAGCAAGTGAAACCAACTAGCAGCAGCTATGGAAGCTTGTCTAGTTTACATCGTTCAGAGAGGCTAGGAATGAATAAACCTACTGTCAAAACATCCACCATTAGGAGGAAACGCTGGGTGCTTGTCATCGGGGACTCACTTCTGAAGGGCTTTGAGGGTCCTATGTGCAGACCTGATCCACTCTTTAGGGAAGTCTGTTGCCTACCTGGGGCCAGGGTCAAGGATGTAGTAAGAGAACTTCCTACCCTGGTCCGCCCAACTGAATACTACCTGTTAATGGTTTTCCAAATTGGCAATGATGAAATTTCAAAAAGAAGTTTGAGATCAATGAAGAAGGACTTCAGAGCCCTGGGACAAATGGTTAAGGGGTCAGGAGCACAAGTAGTATTTGCTTCAGCCCCACACTAGCTATGCCTGATGTCGGCATGAACATGAAAATCCAGCAGATTGATGCCTGGCTGCAAGACTGGTGCCAACAGCAGGATTTTGGGTTCTGGAGTAATCTCACCAACCAATAGCAAAACAATCATTACTGTTATGTAGATTCCTCTTACGTGTAGACTATCCATCCATTTCAACAACTAAACATAAAAGCACAACAAGGAATAGAACTCAGCTGTATCAGTGGTTTCAGAATTTGGCTTCAGTTCAGATTGGATATGCTAAGCTTCAGAAAACTGACATCATGCTCCTTGTTGACTCCACTCAAACATCCATCTTTGAAGGTACTGGGTTACCTCTCTTCTGTGGTGAATATCCATCAACTGCTTTGTCCCTTGCAATGTTTCAGCAGATGGTGAAGCCTTCTGACTGTTCTCCAAAGACTTTTGTAAGACCAGTATTTATCATTGTGCTGCTCTGTAAGTCTCATATATGGGATGAAAAACCTCTGTACAGTCACACAGGCTGGACACCACCTGGCTAGAAAGCAGATTTTCAGATTAGGAGCAGAGAATCCTGGAGTACAACAAGGAGTTTAAGTAAACACGAGTGAGCTGTTTGCCTCTATGATAAAGGCAGCCAATAACTAACTCAGATGTGGTATCCAGAATGTAGTCAGTGAGTCAAGGGGGTTTTAGCATGCCCCTCTGGGAGTTCACAGCTGCACTGCTGTGCCTGCTTGTGGGCTTCCCAGTAGAAGAAACACATGGCTATCCTAGTGCGAGTCTAATGGAGGGTAGGCAAAAAGTTTAGAGGACTGGAGCACATGGCATATGAGGAGAAACCTCCTGCTCTTCCTGAAGATATCTATGACACTTGCCTTTTACTTGTTTTGTACGCCAGTCTCACCTCTCTGCCTGGCAAAATCATGGAGCAGATCCTCCTAAAGGCTCTGCTAAGGCACATGGATAACGAAGAAGAGGTGATTGCTAGTAACCAACATGGTCTCATCAAGGGCAAATCATGCCTGATGTATTTGGTAGCATTTTATGACAGAGTTGTGGCACCAGCGAGTAAGGGAAGAGCAGCTGATGTCATCTACCTGGACTTGTGTAAAGCCTTTGAAATTGTCCTGCATGACATCCTGGTCACCAAATTGAAAAAATGTGGATTTGAAGGATGAATCACTCACTGATAAGGAATTGGTTGGATGGTAGCACTTCAAGAGTTACGATCAACAGCTAAATGTCCAGATGGAGACCAGTGACAAGTGCCATCCCTCAGAGGTTGATACTGGCACCAGTGCTGTTTAATATCTTTGTCAGTGGTACAGACAGTGGCATTGAGTGCACCCTCAGCAAGTCTGCAGATGACACCAAGCTGTGTGGTTCAGTGAACATGCTGTGAGGTATGGATGCCATCCAGAGGGACCTTGACAGGCTTGAGAGGTGGGTCCATCATGAATTTCAACAAGGGCAGGTTCAAGGTCCTGCACCTGGGTTGGGGCAATCCCAAACACAAACTATAAGGTGGATGGAGAATGGCTTGGAAGAAGTCTTGAGGAGAAGGACTTGGGGATGTCAGCTGATGAAAAACTCAACATGAGCCAGCAACGCATGACCAGCAGGTCAAGTGAGGTGGTTTTCCTCTGCTCTTGTGAGAACCCCCACAGCCGGAGTACTACACCTAATTCTTGTGGCCCCAACACAAGAAGAACATCAGACTGTTGGAGTGGATGCAGAAGAGGGCCACAAAGATGATCAGAAGGATGGAGCACCTCCCATATGGGAACAGGCTGTGAGAGCTGAGGCTGTCAGCCTGAAGAAGACAAGGCTCCAAGAAGACCTTATATCAGCCTTCCAATACCTGAAGGGGGCCAACAGGAAAGGTGGGGAGGGACTTTTTGCAAGGGCTTGTAGTGACAGGACAAGGGGTAACAGCTTTAAACTGGAAGAGGGTATATTTAGACTGGATATCAGGAGTAAGTTGTTTACAGTGAGGGTGCTCACAGAATCACAGAATGTTAGGGGTTGGAAGGGACCTCCACATATAGAGTCCAACCCCCCTGCCAAAGCAGGACCCTTTAGGGCCAGCCACACACAAACGCATCCAGGTGGGTTTTGAAAGTCTCCAGAGAAGGGGACTCCACAACCTCTCTGAGCAGCCTGTTCCAGTGCTCCATCACCCTCACTGTAAAGACGAAACACTGAAACAGGTTGCCCAGGGAAGTTACGGATGCCCCCTCTCTGGAGGTGTTCAAGGCCAGGTTGGACAGGGCCTTCAGCAACCTCGTCTAGTGAAAGGTGTCCCTTCCTATGTCAGGGAGGTTGGACCTACACGATCTTTAAGGTATCTTCCAATTCAAACCATTCTACGATTCTATAATTCACCAGGAAGCATCTTCTCTTTCTTCCCCATTTTCCAAGAACTTTTAATGATTGCAGAAGCCCTTATTTTAATATCAGCCAGCTCTATCACCACTCCTGAACAAGTGTGTGGTTTTTGTCTAGCATTCTTTTTTATCCCCCACAACCTAATGAAGATTTCAGTTAACTTCCAACAGTGATGAATATGAGGTAAAGAAACTAGACTCTTGTTCTACCTGCTGAGCTCTATCAAGGTTGCTTGAGTTTTGATTGATTTAAAAGTAGTAACTTAACATCTTCCCAGATGGAACAACATGATAATTTTGTGTAACAAAGTGGGCAGGGTAGTGTTTCAAAACTAAAATAATAGTCCATGATGGAAAGCAGAATTTTCAAAGGCAATGAATTATCTTTTCATCTTTAGCACAGTAAGAAGAGCTTTATTTTATGGCACTTAACTGTGATTATTCAATATCTGATACGGTCAATGATCTTGCATAGATATTTCCTTCAAATATAAAGTATAAGCACGGATTTTTAACAAACTTGGCTGTGGTGATATGCTGCATGTAAGCCAGGCTCATGACAATATCTAGAACGTACAGCTTCCTTTGCCTTTAGATATGTGAAATTACAGGTAAAAAACCCAAACACCACCCTACCCCCTCCCAAAAAACCCCAAACCAAACTAAAACCAACCAAAAAAACCCCCAACCAAAACACCAAAATGAGGGCTTCGAGGACACTGTTGTGAGGGCAATCTGCACTCAAAACATTGAGACAGGCTGCTGAGGAGACCATGGAATTCCAGATTTAGTTGACTGCAATATATACGTACTCTAACAGTTACTTTGGAGGAACCTGAAGCCATGAGATTTCTGGAGAGAGAAAAGAGAAAGCGTGCCTTGATGCTTATAATTCAGAGACAAAGTAAGAAACCCCAGCCCTCCCCCCCAAAAAAACCCAAAACAATCCCCCAAAACAGCAACAATAAAACAAACTCTTCACATAACTCTGAGTAAGGATAGAAAACTGAGGAAAAAAATCAATAGAAAATCAATGTATCGTGGTGTCTCAGTCTGGAAGTTGGGAAGGAAACGTAGCTCTTTTTGAACATTCCTGTGAGTGAAATCAAGGCACAAACAAGGTCATATATCAAAGTGAGACTGTTTTTTAAAGAGGGAAAGAATGGAGCAACCAAAACAGAGAAAGAAATAAAAGGGAGAGAGAGGGAGAGACAGAATGGAGAGAGCAGGAGAAATAGTTACCACCCCATGGTCCTTCTTTGGTGGTGCACAGGAGGAGAAGAGATGTTCCTGGGCTGCTGCTTCCAGCCTGAGATGTCCCCAGTAATGTTCCCTCCCAGTAAGCTGGCATAGCTCAGGGTTTTTATTATGTTCCAGGTTCATTCACCATAGCTCCACTTGGCTCACATCAACAATGCATAAGTGGATTTCCAGGGGGTCTTCCATGTGCCTGCGGGGGTTGGAACTGAGCAGCCCCCACCCCTCTTTGCCATCCACTATCCACCACACCCCTTGGGCATTTGCTGTCTCAGTAGGCAAAGATGACACATCAGGCAGGTCGTTCAACTGTGAGATCATCCAAGCCCGTGTGATTACTGACCCTTTCTTTGTCTTGAATGTATCTGTGAAAACGAGATGATTCTGTTCAAACCAGCAGAAGTAAATGAATGAAAACAGCCATGGGAGTGAAATCACAGAGCAGCCTAAATTCAGTCACCTTCTTTCTCGTGGTTCAGGGATAAACTGCTTTTACTATTCTGATTCACCAAGTTAAGGGATGTCTCATTTCTGCTTTTCCACAACCTTGTGGTAGGAAAGGAAAGCTGTTCACTGCTCCATACTACATTTCAGTTCCGTTCATTATAAAACAGTTCTAGATGAGACAGAAAGCCATACAAGAACTGAAACTTTCAGAAAAAGAGCATAACGCAGCTCACATTATTTCCTCCTGTTTTGTATAGATTCCTAACTTGTATAATAAATTCTGTTAAGAACTAGACAATATTATTTATACATAGAAACTTAAAAAAAAAACACTAATTTTTTAGTAGTCTTTGATAATGCAGCCAGGTAAACATATCCCCAAAACGCTGAGTAAACAAACCCAGAACACTTCATCAGTATGCCTTGTACAGAGGCTGCAGGCAGTCCCAGGTTTAACTTATGAGTGAATGGTTAACTTGCATCAAGATCTTTTATTGAAATGCATTCATAACCATAGCACTCACATTCAGATTCTGAGTAAACACACTGCTTTTACTTTTCATGTTGATAGCATTCATTTATAAGGAAGCTTTAATGTTCTTACTAAACTATTATATGGTGTTCTGTATATTATCAGAAGTAGCAATGCTGTCTTGGATTTGACAACTATTTTGGCCTATCTGATAAAGGAACAAGTTTTCCCTCCCCCTGAGGAGAGAAAAACACAATTAGCAAAGCTTGTCAGCCATCCTAGTAGCTTAGGAGGTTTTAGAAGAACATTCTTATCCTTTTCAGAAAATAAATGTGCTATTCATTTAAGCACTCCCATATAGGAAACTCAAAGATTAATATAAAAAAATCAATATTTTACCATCATGCTGTTTCCCACTGTGGTAAAATTGGCAGAAGTTCTTAATTTCAATTTTAATATGTGCCAATGTTCACTCAACATCTAGGTGAGGAAAAAAAATGGATCAAAGAAATAAGCTTCTGTGACACTTCATACTGTTTCAAAGATTAATCAGACAAATGGAGTTGAAAATAAGAGTGCATAATGAGTATCTTCAGTTTTCATGTGTGATTTTTTTTTTTTTTAGGCACTTTGCAGAGGGGACAATGAAAATGGGAGGGGAGAGAGGGACTGGAGTAGGGAACATTTTTTTCCCCTGAAATTAAAATTCTTTGAGATTAAAATAAGACGAACTGTTTTGGTTTTGCTATTGTTTTTTTCCCCTCTCTCCTGAGTCTTTATGAAATCTTGGTTTGAATCTTATCCAGGACACCTACCCAACCTTTTGTTAGTATTAAGAAATTGATCAGAGGCAGAACCAGAAATTAACAGTTTCAAGTATATGTAAAATATCCTCTTTTCTGACAATATTCAAAGAAAAACAAGTGGAAAAAGTGGTGTTGTGCCATAAATGTAGGACACCAAGCAAAACTACAGATGCAGAAGGAGGTTCTTTGAATAAGAATCTGTGATACACTCCTCCACAGAATGTAATGGAGTGACAGGGATGCACCTAATAAGCATACAGACCTTCAGTTTACAATTAATAAGAACCTCTTACTTAAAGATTCCTACTGTCTATTTTCTGTAAATAAACTTTGATATTCGAGGAAAGGTGTAGAATAGTCCTATGTAAAATTTTCCTACTTTATTTGTAACATTTCCACAACTTCCAATTCAATTCTGTTTATGGGCACTACAACTCAGTACATTTCTAAAGATGAATGTATTTTCCCAGTGTCTTGTTTGCTCCTGACTGAATAAAGCAATTGATTCTCTGAAGAAAAATATATGTTCTATATTATGCTGTCCCTTCACAGTACTAATCTTCATTATCTTCTGCCCTAAAGAAAACCCCTTTCCAAATCTATTAGAACAACTTCAAGATGCTGAATGCAACTTGGTCATTTATTAGGCTGTCTCTCTTTGTTCAGCATTATCTTATCTGTTTGTCCTATGGGCTGTCAATTACATACCTGTAGCCAGTCTATTTCATTGACTTCACCTCTTGAATGGAAAGGCTTAAGATAATATCTTTTCACAGTGGAACAAGGCTCTGTTGCTTCAGACTTTGATACCTATTTCAACTCAGGCAGATGCATGGAGCCTGTAAGTAATACTTCCTATTGCTTGAATGCATTTATCAGTCTTTCACAGTTGTTTAATTCATCCCAGCTAGTTAATAAATACCCATCCTAACAGTATAGATATATTTTTCCTCTAAAAGTCAGTCAAATAAATGTATTAAAAATAGTTTCACCAGCCTTTGCTACAAAGATTCTTCAGTGGAACTTGAAAATTAGTTTGTGAGCGAGCACATGTTCAGAAACAATATAAAGATGACCATAATTCAAAGCAAAACATAAGTCAGTAAAATCTGATACAAAAGGAGGACCATACATGCTAGAGTAACCTAAGTAGTAGACTAATATTATTTCTAATATACACTGCTCAGTCTGTGTGTGACAGTTTCACTTAGGTTGTCCTCCAAGAAAATTTTGAGATTTCATTTCCATAGTGCTTATTAACCAAAAATTGATTGCCATCAGAGCTCAGTTAAAGACTGAATTTACTGAGGTATGGCTTGTGCAAAAGGCTTTTGGGGTTTTTGTGTTTTGGTTTTTGGGGGGTTTTTTGTTTGGGTTTTTTTTGAGAATGGAGATTTCTGGGATTGATACTCTCCCTCAGGGAGACCAACTCACCACCTGGCAAGCACAGCTTCTGCTAGAAAATGCTTGATGAATTTGAGGAACAAGGATTTTGTGGTGTCCATACCCATGAGGAGTAGCCTACTATTATGCAGTTAAAATAATTCTTCAGCCAAAGTACAGTAAAACAATCAAAGAAAGTTTATTCGCATTACCCAGAGCGCTCTGATCTTTCACTAAAGTAAACATCACAGCTGGGAACATCTCCCATTACCACTGAAGAAAAGGGAGATAAAACCAGAAGGAAACTACTTATAGTGACAATAGGCATGAGAATTTTTTAGCTAACAGTTGGCTAGCTGTTGGCTTTTCTACCCATCACACCTCAGGGATTTCCAGTCTGCCCTATGCTCTGCTAGGAAGAGATTCTCTGTAATAAGTAAAACATGTTAGCTTTTATAAGTAATGTCTGTTCTGCTGTAGCATCCGGACAGACTAATCTTCCATTATGAAACTGGTTGCTTACCCCCATCCATGAGATGGCTTCACCATCTTAAGTAGAGGTTTTTCCTATATGACTTTGGTATTTTGTGCTAGTGCTGTGGGGCAGAAACAGGCAATCAAAACAAGGATGAATCTGGAACTGTCTTGAAATGATGATGTGATTAGAATAGATTATTTCCTCCAGAAAGTACTTATAAGGACCATCTAGTATCACAGTGTAACAGAGGTTGGAAGGGAACTCAAGAGATCATCAGGTCCAACCACCCTGCCAGAGAAGGATCACTGAGGGTAGTCTGAACAGGAATGCATCCAGGTGGGTTTTGAAATTCTCTAGAGAAGGAGACTCCACAACCTCCCTGGGCAGCCTGTTCCAGTGCTCCACCTTCCTCACTGTAAAGAGGTTTCTCATGTTGAGGTGAAATCTATGTTCAAAGTTCGACTGCCTGTCCAACTGCCTGACCAGTTCAGTCCTGACTAAAAGTTAAAGCATGTTGTTAAGGATGTTGTCCAAAGGCCTCTTAACCATTGACAAGCTTGGAGAATCATTTGCCTTTCTAGGTAGACGGTTCCAGAGTGTGACCAGCATCACGGTTAAGAAATGCTTCTCAGTGTCCAGTTTAAACCTCTCCTGGTGCAGTTTTGAACTGTTCCCAAACATCACTGTTTACCAAATAGAAGATATCAACACCCCACTCTCCATTTTACCTCCTCAGGAAGCTTTAGAAAGCAATGAGGCCACCCCTCAGCCTCCTTTTCTCCAAGCTACAGAAGCCCAGTGTTCTTAGCTGCTCCCCACAGGACATTTCTTCCAGCCCTTTCACATCTTTGCTGCTCTGAGTTGAATTTGCTGCTGTGACTCACACCATGCTATATTCATGCCAGCTTCAAAAATTCATGTCCTAACTGGAGCAAAGTATTATGGGGCTTGAAGTTCAGATTGCAGTATGGGAGGCTTCCTGTTCCAGTTTCTCGGTTCCAAGTTCTTGGGAGAGGGTATGATGGCAAAACATGTGGGAGTCAGGTAACTGCTGGTTTGGGGGGTTTCCACTGTATTTCCCTTCTGCAAACAGGCTAAGATAAGGTAATCATGCATTGTATTACAAGATTAACTAGATTATTAACTAGGGTAACTATGCAGTGTGACTATGATATATTAAACTCTTATCTCTTTAACTCAACCCTGAGTTTTGTATGTTGCCTTTCCCCTCATTTTTAAGTTGGGGGTGCAGGCAGATTAGTCCTTGCACAAGGCCATTATATTCACCCACTGCACCATTAGCTTCCTCATCCCACAGTTAGATAATTTCATCTTCCCAAAGTAGCTCCAGATCCACCCCCGCCTTCAACTTCCCAAAGCAGCCCCTGCTCCCTCTGCACCACCCTCCATCCTGCCTAAACAGCTCCTGCTCCACTGCCACCATTTTTGTACCCATCCCAGAGCCAGAGGCAAGGCCCTCAACCAGCCAAGATACTAAACAGAGGAGCTCAGCCCCAGTAAGGAGGCTAGTTAGCAGCCATAGATGATATTGGAGTAGTCACCAACCCTCTTCCTACCTAGCCAGGGGGCCACCAGGCCCCCCAGCCTTTGTCCCCCTCCCCCCCCCCATTCACATGGTGTACACCATGGGGACTCACCAGTGATGAGAAAAAGATCCCTTCACCCAGATGGGCTCAGCTTAGGGCTTCTGCCTTTCCTGGGGGGGGATTAAAAAGGGGAGTGGGTGGGGAGGGCCAAGTGGCCACACCTGGGGTGGGAGGAGACTCCAAGGGAGCCCATCCAATCTAAATCTGCTCTTTACTTTGAAGCCATTGCCCCTTGTCCTTGTTTTGAGGTGGAACTTCCTGTGTTCCAGCTTATACCCATTGTCATTGTCCTGTTACTGTGCACCACCACAAAGATCCTCAAGAGATGTTCACTAATTCTCAGCTCTATACAACTGGTCAGCATTCCTATACTCCTCCCAGGTTACATGTCCTTGCTTCCACTGTCTGTGCAGTTCCCTCTTGCTCCTTATTTTGACCAGCAGGTCTGTCTTCAGTCATGGTGGCCTCTTCTTTGCCCAATTTCTTATACATGGGGTTTGAGAGCTATTGCACTCTAAGGAAAATATCCTTAAAGATCTACCAGCTCTGTTCTGCTTCCCTATCCCTGAGGATGATTTCCCATGAGGTACTACTGACTAATTCCTTAAGGAACTAGAAGTTTGTCTTCTTAAAATTTAGGGTCCTGACTATGCTCCTGCCTGTCCTGTATCCTATAGGACTGCAAACTTCATCAGTGCTGCAGCCCAGGATGCCCTCAGTCTTAACATCACTGATGAGTTCACTTGCATTTGTGACCATCAGGTCATTTACATTACAAAAGAGGAGAATGCAGGATCTGTGTTCAAGTTGACCAACTTTGATGTCTGTTTAGGTAGAGTTTACTGTTCACTTACACAAATTATGCAAAACCCTGTGTTAAATGTTTCATATTTTGGAGGGAAAATAAGTCTAGGATCTGTTGCCCTCATGCTTCTGCAAACAGATGTAGTTGAAGTTTTTGACTTTTGGAATATAATAGAGAAGGGTTTAGCAACCTCATCTGCCAGTTCTCTCAGTACCCGTGGATGTGTCCCATCAGGTCCCATGGACTTGAACACTTTCAGGTTCTTCAGGTGATCATGAACCTGATCTTCACTTACAATGGGCAGTTCTTCCCCCCAGTCCCTGCCATTATCTTACATGACTCCAGGAGTGTGGCTGGAGGCCCTTGCAGTGAAGACTGAGGTAAAGAAGTCATTGAGAACCTCAGCCTTTTCCACGTCGCTTGTGACCATTTCACCTGTTTCCTTTCTGAGGGGGCCCACACCTTCCCTAGTCTTCCTTTTACCATTAATCATAGAATCATAAAATCAACCAGGTTGGAAGAGACCTCCAAGATCATCCAGTCCGACCGATCACCCAGCCCTAAGCAATCAACTAAGTGCCTCATCCAGTCTCCTCTTGAATGTCTCCAGTGATGGCGACTCCACCACCTCCCTGGGCAGCACATTCCAATGGGCAATCACTCTCTCTGTGAAGAATTTCCTCCTAATATCCAGCCTATACCTCCCCTGGCACAACTTGAGACTGTGTCCTCTTGTTCTGCTGCTGATTGCCTGGGAGAAGAGAACAACCTCCACCTGCCTACAACCTCCCTTCAGGTAGTTGTAGACAGCAATGAGGTCACCCCTGAGCCTCCTCTTCTCCAGGCTAAACAACCCCAGCTCCCTCAGCCTCTCCTCATAGGGTTTGTGTTCCAGGCCCCTCACCTGCTTTGTTGCCCTTCTCTGGACACATTCCAGTACCTCAAAGTCTCTCTATATACCTGTATAACATACCTGTAGAAATTCTTAGTGTTCCCTTTAACTTCCCTGTGCTTTGGCTTTCCTAACCAGGTCTCCTGCTGCTTGGGCAGCTTCCTTATATACCCCCCATTCTAGCTGTCCTTTCCTCCACTCCTTGTAGAGCTTCCTTTTAAGTGATAGTGTGTCCAGGAGCTCCTTTCTCATCAAGGCAGACCTCCTAGCATTCTTCCCTGCTTTCCTCTTTGTTGGTATACATTGTTCTTGGACACAGAGGAGGTGATCCTTGAATATTGACCAGCTGTCCTGGGCCCCTCTTCCCTCTAGGGCTTTGTCCCACGACACTTTGGCCAGCAGATCCCTGAAGCGATCAAAGTCTGCACACTTAAAGTCTAGGGTCATATGCTTAGAATAGGTCCTCCTGGTTGCCCTGAGGATCTCAAATTCAACTGCTTCATGGTCACTGCAGCCAAGGCTGTCTCTGAGCCTCACATTGATTACCAGCCCTTTCCTGTTGGTGAGAACAAGGTCCAGCATAGCACCTTTTCTTGTTGGTTCCTCTACCATTTGCAGGAGGAAGTTGTCATCTATGCAATCCAGGAACATCCTGGATTGCTGGTGCCTTGCTGTGTTGTCTTTCCAGCAGATGTCAGGGTGGTTGAAATCACTCATGAGGACCAGGGCTTGTGTTTAAGGCCAGGCTGGATGAGGCTCTGGCCAGCCTGATCTAGTGTGAGGTGTCCCTGCCCATGGCAGGGGGTGTTGGAACTAGATGATCCTTGTGGTCCCTTCCAACCCTGCCTGATTCTGTGATTCTGTGAAGTTGTGATGTGATAGATGACAGCACAGCTGTTTCCTGTGACATGACTCGCGTACACAGACAAGGTATGAAACGAGCCACCAGACAAGCCCCAGCACTCACATCCATTTTCCACACCTGCCTTTGCACTTATGGAAAAAGATGATCAGAGAGATGGAGCACTTCCCCTACAAAGACAGGTTCAGTGGAGAGGTACAAGGATGATGAAGGGACTTGAACATCTCTCCTATGAAGAAAGATTGAGAGCCCTGTGGCTGTTTAGTCTGGAGAAGAGGAGGCTGAGAGGGGATCTTATGAATGTCTCTAAGTATCTGAGGTATGGGTGTCAAGATGAAGATGCCAGGCTTTTTGTGGTGGTGCACAGTAACAGGACAAAGAGAATGGGTATAAGCTGGAACACAGGAAGTTTCACCTCAAAATGAGGACAAGGGGCAATGGCTTCAAAGCAGAGAAGAGCAGATTTAGATTGGATGTTAGGAACAAAATTCTGGACTGTGAGGATAGCAGAACACTGGAACAGTTGGCATGAAGAGGTGATTCAGGCCCCATCCCTGGAGATATTTGAGGTGAGGCTTCACAGGGCTCTGGGCAACCTGATCTAGTGTGGAGGATGCCCCTGCTGAGTGCAGAGGGGGTTGGACTGGATGATCTTTGGAGGTCCCTTCCAACCCAGACCATTCTATGTTTCTCTGATTCTCTGATTCTATGATTATGAAGAATGATGCTGCAGGAAAGAAAGACATCAGGAGTGCTAAGGATGGACCTTAACTTCCCATGGACCTGATTAATCCGTGGAGGAGGATGCTTAGCCAGACCTTTAAAGGGAATTGCAGCCAAAGCCTTGCACTGCTCTTACAGCCTAATGGATCAGAACAAGAACTGCTACCTGTGCCCTGCAGCAGAGCCTTTATTCCTGTTGTAACCATGCAACAAAGGGAGCATCCCTGCTTCTCTACGCTCCCTGAGGGAGAAAATTCACTCTTGGAGAACTTTTTTTTTTGTTAAAACTTGTTATCTTGATTTGAAAAGCACAGATTTTCCTGCCAAGCAAAATGATAATTATGGAAAGGCTTTATTGTACTAGCCACCATTGTGCTTTATTTTATGAAGTATTGATGAGTTTGTTCTTTTTGCATGGAGGCAAAACAAACCATGAACTGCAGTTGTGCATTATGAAAGATTTATGGAAAACAAAGTTATATTAAAATCCCCTCCTTTCACCACCTCCCCTTTCCCACCGTATCTGCCCCTTCTCCACCTATTTTCCCCCTTTTCCCATTCAAATCTCAGAGCACCTGGGCCCCATTGGAGTCTCCTCCCACCCCAGGTGTGGCCACTTGGCCCTCCCCACCCACTCCCCTTTTTAATCCTCCCCAGGAAAGGCAGAAGCCCTAAGCTGAGCCCATCTGGGTGAAGGGATCCTCTTCTCATTACTGGTGAGTCCCTATGGTGTGCACCATGTGAAGGGGAGGGAACAAAGGCTGGGGGGCCTGGTGGCCCCCTGGCTAGGTAGGAAGAGGGTTGGTGACTACTCCAATATCATCTATGGCTGCTAACTAGCCTCCTTACTGGGGCTGAGCTCCTCTGTTTAGTATCTTGGCTGGTTGAGGGCCTTGCCTCTGGCTCTGGGATGGGTACAAAAATGGTGGCAGTGGAGCAGGAGCTGTTTAGGCAGGATGGAGGGTGGTGCAGAGGGAGCAGGGGCTGCTTTGGGAAGTTGAAGGCGGGGGTGGATCTGGAGCTACTTTGGGAAGATGGAATTATCTAACTGTGGGATGAGGAAGCTAATGGTGCAGTGGGTGAATATAATGGCCTTGTGCAAGGACTAATCTGCCTGCACCCCCAACTTAAAAATGAGGGGAAAGGCAACATACAAAACTCAGGGTTGAGTTAAAGAGATAAGAGTTTAATATATCATAGTCACACTGCATAGTTACCCTAGTTAATAATCTAGTTAATCTTGTAATACAATGCATGATTACCTTATTTTAGCCTGTTTGCAGAAGGGAAATACAGTGGAAACCCCCCAAACCAGCAGTTACCTGACTCCCACCTGTTTTGTCATCATACCCTCTCCCAAGAACTTGGAACTGAGAAACAGCAACTGGAACAGGAAGCCTCCCATACTGCAATCTGAACTTCAAGCCCCATAATACTTTGCTCCAGTTAGGACATGAATTTTTGAAGCTGGCATGAATATAGCGTGGTGTGAGTAACAGCAGCAAATTTAGCTCAGCCTATGACAGTGAAGAACTGGCTGAAGGGCAGAGCTCCAAGGTTGTAGTGAATGGGGCTGCATCTGCCGGATGACCAGCAGTGTTCTTCAGGGTTGAGTTCTCTGAGCAGTCCTGTTCAGTATGTTTATCACTGATCTGAATGTAGGAATTGAATGCACCATTTATAAGCCTGCTGATGATACCAAACTAGGAGGTGCTTTTGATTCTCTGAGGGACAAAGATGCCCTGCAGAGGAGATCTAGACCGGAGTAGTGGGCTGTGGTTAAGGGAAGAAAATTTAATATAACCAAGTGAGAGATCCTGCACCTAGGACAAAGTAACACAAGGCACAAGTATAAACTGGGAGAGGAGTGTCTGGACAGCAGCCCCACAGAAGGTGGAAGGCTGGTGTAGAGGGAACAGGGGCTGCTTTGCTAAGATGAAGGTCCAGGGAATCCACTAGACCAAGTCACCTACTTAAGGACTTTTTCATTACTGTATGTAGAAACCAAAACATAATTCGATAGCTCTGCTGAACTAATGGATTTTGGATTTGAAGCTACCTTATTTTGAAAAAAGTCTTCTGTATATTGACATAAGAAATGAAACAATTGCATGGAATTCAAGAGTGAATAAAAATTATTGGAATAAGAACCATTTAAAATCTCACCAAATTTGTGGAAAGGGTTTGGCTATTTCAATACTATTGCTCAGCAAAAGTTAGTCTTTGCCTGAAGTGTAGGTAGTGGAAACACTGAAGTCAAGTCATAACCCAAAGACAAGTTGTCTTACCAATATGTTAAATTATGGCATTCTAGAAGGAAAACTCCCTGATTCATGCCTATTTTTGCAGCCTGACACAATAAATGTTGATTCAGAAAAAGGGTAGGAAGGATACTCTAGGGAAGTTGGGCTAGATGATCTTCAGAGGCCCTTTCCAACCCCTACCACTCCCTGATTCTGAGATTGTGTGTCAGGCATTTGTTAATACCTGGCTTTGCTTCCAAACACACTGAAATACATAGAAATAAACACTCTTGTGTCTACTGATTGTAATTTTCTTTTTCCCTAGAAATATGTTAAAAATTATTATTTCAGCAGCTAACCTCAAAATTTTCTGAGTCTTTCATTTAAACAGATTTCCTTTACAAGCCTTCAGTATCTCAAGAATCAAGTTTGGCTTCTGAGACAGAAAAATTGTAACTGCCTTAGTAAATGAACAACTTGTTGGAATTCTGCTGTGCCTCTGTAAGAAATAAAGGTAAATACATAAAGGAAAATTACTTGATTTACTTCCTTTTTAGTAGCTTTTCTCAGTGAGGTCAAAACAAAACATGCATTGTGATATAATAAGAAATATTTTGTCACTACAAATTTGTGTTTCAAGCCTTTCTGCAGCTGCAGTTGAGAGTCTGTACACATGTGGAAGGGTTGGGGTTTGTATTCTAGCATGTCTTTAAAGTGACAGCTGAGGTTTTCAGTCACAAGTCTCCTTGTAGAGCCCAAGCTGCTCTCTTTTTATTTGAAATATTTTATCCACGCTTCCTGCACAGCTTAGATACGGATCGTTTGGGACACAATAGTTTGAGTTACAGATATGAACTACAGCACAGAGTTCCACCTCAACATGAGGAGGAACTTCTTTACTGTAAGGATCATGGAGCAGTGGAACAGGCTCCTCAGAGGTTGTGCAGTCTCCTTCTCTGGAGACTTTCAAGACTACTCTGGATGCATTCCTGTGCAACCTGCAGTAGATTCTATGCTCCTGCTCTGGCAGGGGGGGGTTGGACTCGATAATCTCTGGAGGTCCCTTCCAGCCCCTAACATCTTGTGATGAGACAAGAAATAATTAGGACTTATTATAGAACCATATAATTGTTTCAGTTGAAATTTGGCACCTAACTACCACGTCTGGGGTTGGAGTAGCTGGACATGAAATAACTGGAAATTCAACATCACAAACAAAAAGTGATTATTTTTCTTATTGTACACTTACCAGTTTTATAACTTAGTATTTTTCTTTCTGTTTCCAAAATAAAGTTTCTTTGAAATATTACAGAATCACAGAATTAGTGAGGCTGGAAAAGACCTCTGAGATCATGAAGTCCAGCCTAAGACCTAACACCACAACATCAGCTAAACTATGCCACCAAAGTGCCACATCCAATCTTTTCTTAAAGACCTCCAGGGACGCTGACTCAAGCACCTCCCTGGGCAGTCCATTCCAGTGCCTAACCATCCTTTCTGTGAGGAAGTGATTCCTAATATCTGACCTCCAGCAGATTAATGCCTGGCTGCAGGACTGGTGCCAATTGCAGGATTTGGGTTCTTTGATCACAGGCTACTCTACAAGACCCCAGGCCTGCTGACTATAGATAGGAAATGCTTGTCTCTAAGAGCAAAAAGAATCCTGGGACCAAATTGTTCTTGGTTTAAACAATGCAAAATTAATAGTTTTTCTCTGTGACGTCTTCCAACATGAATTATTCCGTGGTTTTATCCTGTGACAGCATTTTAATTGTTGAAACGTGCATATAAATTCTGTGAATGTGGTGATTAGCACAGGACAAAGTCATACCCCAGACATTTCTCTATGTGCTTGATTCACCAGTGGCTAGTCTGCTCTGTGCACTTGATATCATGTCCTAATACTAATGTCTACATTTCGAGGGGACTAAGTTTTCCAGTGCTGAGTCCTGTACACATTTAAGAGTGCAGTGTTTAGTGTATCGATTTTACTGGAGCACAACTAATCTGCAAGCATCAAATATAAGGAACAACGTTACTTCTGAAACCTTTGTTTATATTTAACCTGGAACTGTGTCATCTTCTAGCTGTTTTGGGATAACTGAAGAGGTAGAAGGAAACAAAGGTGGAATTGTGGACTTACCTCATTCTGATCTGTCCTAAAATTTTTTATAAACAAGCCTACTATTATTACTTAAGGAACCTTGTTGTGCTTCTCCTTCCTGTTTTTCAAGACACCATCTGGACCTTAGTAAACAGTCATGTTGAGATTACATTTGTTACCATCTCATAAACATGCATATCTTTTGATTCTAGGAGCAGGCACTGTGGTGAGTGAGTAGGGAAAGATACTCAGTCTTGCATAAGGGCTGCTCTGTTCGTTTGTCTTTACATGGGAAAAAGAAGTGTTGTGTTAAAATCTGAATTTGCAAAGATCGAGGTCCAGATCATGCTTTTGTTCAAATGTGATGGCACTTCTCACACATCCTTTGGTACAGTCAACAGGGATAAGAATCATAACCAACAGAGGAAAAGGTTTAAATTCCTGGCACTATTGCATATTGCTGGAGTGAAAAGATTAAGTAATAAACTCTTTGGAAAGAAAGAGATAAATGTTTGGTTTAGGGCAAAGGTGCAAAAGCAAAATGAAAAAAGCCTTTAGAAAACCAGTTGCCCTGTTCATTATAAGGGGAACTTATCTTTACACAGACAAAGTCTCCGTATGCTCTTATAGCTAGGTTTTCTAGCTTTTTCTCCTCTGAATTCTTCTTTCTTTGACCTTTTCTCTTACAGCACCATATAAGTAAACAGTCAGAGGTAAAGCTAACCCCTGTAGAAGTTTTTAAGTGAAGGAGCTCATGAAAAAGAAAAACTTGGTATTATTTTAGTAACACTAGTACACCTCATCAGCTAGCAGTAAAAAAGATAATCTGATTAGATCCAGTACTTAAGAAAATGTATGCATTAAAAGGAAAACACCAAAATCCAACAGTCTTGCAACATGGACTGTGGGAATTAAAAATAAATATGGAAAGCAAATCAAGGCTGTAAAGCATTAATTACTACATCATTAATATACTGAGACTGCTGGACCACCTCTGGACATTATCAGTGGAATGTACAGAACATGAAGATGACTCATAAGTCAAAGTTAAGTAGAAAGTAAGAAGGACAAAACTGTAGACAATTGCTTCAAGATTCTAAGCAATGCTTTGGAAGATCACTGCAATTAGGCTGCAAGAAAAGTTGCAAAATAAACAGATGAATCTGTTGCTGTACCAGAGTTCACAAGCACAGAAGTCAAAATGCTTTTTACCTTGTCCTTTTGCAATTGAAAAAGAGGATGGACCTTCAGAGCCAACTATGTGAAAAATTGTCTGAAAGATAGTTTGAGCCAGCCTTTGGTTTTTAATGTCAAAATCCATTTTAGTTTTCAGATTATATTGTTAAAATATCATACTCTTCTGTTAGTACTAAAATATCTTTGATTATGAATATAGATCGAGTTGTGGCAGTTATTTGTCTAAGAAGTTTCACTGGTCATGGCTTGCTGTTTCTTTTGTGGGCTATAGTTAAGTGGTTACATTTCTGAAATTTATTTTCAAAATGGCAATTTGCTCATCTATACTGGTAGATCAACAAAATGATTTCCCTCTTGTTCTCATCAACTTGTCCATCAAAACTGAATTACGCTTCCTGGAATTAAAACTTTTAGGAAAACACTTCATGTGGTCAACAGACCTTAAAATCTCATTCTGCTGCTGGGACTAAAAAGCATCTGACATTTTCTTTCAATAAAATGTTAAAAAAAAAAAAAAAAGAGCATCAGAAGAATTTTCCTCAATAAAACCCAGTTTCCATTTTAAGAATATAATTTTACAAAGATGACTTCTGAGAAATTCTAGACTATTTCCATACAGGTTCCATTTCTTAACATTAAATATTATTACCAGTTATTTCATCACCACCTCAGGCAATCCATAGTTAACTTGAAGAATGATTGGATATTACCAAATCTGATTCTTCTATAAAAAAAAAAAATCTGCAGAAATGTTTCATTGAACTCCTCCCACAGTCATAAAGTAGAGTCTCCAGAGCAATTCAAAACTTAATATATTGAGTTCATTTTCAGTTTTACATCATTTAAGGACTGTTTTTTATTAACTGGGAATGGCCAATTTCAATTTTATTGTTTAGATATATCACAACAAGTAAGCAATATATTTTGAGGCTGTGTAAGATGTTAGTCAGTCGAATGTCTTGTATATTTACAGGAATCTCTTTATATATAAAGGATATTCTAATTATGAAAAAAAAATCTGGCTGTGGCTCTGGAAGGCTCATTGATTTATGTACCACTAAAGGTAGAGGAAAGGCTCTTGTTGCTTTATATCTATAGAAACATCAGTCATTTCGATCACCACATTGCCACCTTTAAAGATCAATTTCTTATCCTTTCACTTTTATTGTTAAAATACTGGCATCAGGGAAAACATCTTATAGAGACTGCTAACCTGAATAAATTACTAATCTAAAACTCAACTTTGCAGCCATGTTTTTTACATTTTCAGCATGAATAAATCTGTATTCCTGTTACACACTATACCATAACTTTCAGCACTGACATCTCTAAAGTACAGATTTAAACGCAAGTTGGATGAGACTTCTGGGCAACTATCCTGGTTTGAGTTTCCTGGGCTAAACCCCATGGGACAGAATGTAGGTTACCCCCTGTCTCCCTCTCTCATTCCCACTGCAGGGAAAAGATATGCAGGGGAAGGTAAAGGGGTAAACTAAAGAAAAGTTGCACAAAATTGGAAGTTAAGAAAATTATTTTTAGCAAAAATTTAAAAGGTATTAAGGGAAAAGGGATATGCATATATATATATATGTATGTATGTGTATATGCAACACTGGATTGGCAAAGGAGTAGGATCCACCATGTGGCAAACAGCTTCCAGCAAGCAAGAAGTTCCCCACCCGTTAGGAAAAGCAAAAGGCAAGAAAGGCCCCAGAAGTTTCTGTCCTTTAAATAGAGGGTAGGCAGGAAAGGGAAGGGAATAACACGATATGGTTGGGTTTTCCACCCAGCAGAATTGAGCTCTACCTTAGAGTTCAGCAGTTAACCCTTAACCCACAACAGTACCTGAAACATTACTGTTTTCATTCCTCACTCAGTTTTGACACTCATAAGAGTAGCGAACAAATGCATTTCATGAGCATAAGCATTACAACACATTTCATATTCTTTTTCATCATTATGCCTAAACCACTTCAGTTTTGACTGCAAATAGTGATATAATATCAACAGTGCAAGGCCAAACTAATCCTGTCTATTCTTCATAAAAGGCAGATAGAATATGCATATGAAACTGAAGCAACAGCTGAACCTAACGTTAGGTGTTATATCCTTACAGACTTCGAAGAAATGTGCATCCCGATCCAGACCTTTGTACTGGAGAGTGTCCTAGTTTAGAGTGGGACAGATGCTCACACAAATGGATTGGATAGTAATGGAAAATTTATGGAAAAGCAATTAATATTT
Organism: Indicator indicator; assembly: GCF_027791375.1. Taxonomy (NCBI): domain Eukaryota; kingdom Metazoa; phylum Chordata; class Aves; order Piciformes; family Indicatoridae; genus Indicator; species Indicator indicator. Next base: position 19,546,741 of record NC_072015.1, on the reverse strand, counting down.
TACAAAACAGTAAGCATAGTGGCAAGCATATCCCAAAGCACAGAGAGTTCACTTACACCACACCTAAAGCCCAGCGCTTCCCTCTCCCCGCCTGGGGACTCAAAATCCCCAGGGCTCTTTTTTCCCCCTCCACTGCTAGGCCGGTATCAGGCTGCCCCCTCCCCTGTGGCTTTAGTTTAGAAGGCACCCAGTCTAAACTGCCACAGAAAGCTTAAACTGCATATTACTATAGTGCTTGCTAATAATATGATTTTTCCCTTGTCCTTTTGTCTTTGATTAATATTTTCCTACTAAAGACTTTTTTATAAAAATCCAATGGGCAGATTTTTTTTTCCTTCAATACATTTGAAAGAAGTAAAAAAAGAAAATTATTCGGATGGATTGTTAATATTTCCAGGTAAGGTGTAGATTATTTCATGAAGTTTATGATATATGGTCTGCTGTCCATAAAGATTTTGTATACATCTATATTTTTCTATCTGTCCAGTAACTTGCCTCTTTCTATCTCTACAGTAGCCTGACAGTAGCCTAATGTCAAATATTACTGATGTTCTTTTAAGAACAGAAGACATCAAACATAGTGAAAGTATATGGAAGTATATGAAAAGTAATAAAAATATTGAAAAAATGAAAAATGTGAAGTTTATATATATAACAAGAATGTAAGACTACATATTTGATGCAAAGGCAAATAATTACAAATTATTAAGAAAAATAAATGGTTCAGTGCTGGGGTTTATAAAAGGAAGATTATTGTAAACAGTTCTATGGCATATCAGACATAAATAAGGATATTTTATGAAGAAATGGGAGAAGAGATTTTTTAGTGAGTTTTATTGCCAGTGCCATTAAGGATGTTTACTGTCAGTGCCACAAAGGATGTTTTCTTCATCATAAACTGTAGAATGTAAGCTCTTTTATGTAATATATTGCTTTAAAGAGGCAGTTATGTTTTCCCATCTGTATATGATTTGGAAAGCTAGAAAAGTTGGAATAACTTCAGGAATGTTTTCCTCAAAATGCGTATTAGGATGTTTTCTTACCATTTTTATTTTTTTCATATTCTAGCATGAATCCCCTTGTACACACAGTATGTAAAGACAGAAGCCAAAGTACAAAAAGTTTATCTTGCTTCTAAATTACTTATCTAAAATTCAATGGATTCTGAGTGAGGTACCTGTGCCTTTGAAAGCATTTTGCTGTTAAATTCATTTTACCCACACCCAAATGGGTGAAATCTCTCCATAAGGAGGTTAAAATGGCCTAGCATTAAATCATAAAATGTACATGGAAAAGTTATAAATCTAGTGTTTAAGTAGTGGTTGTCTAACAACACAAGGAAGGCAAAATTTATGGGCAAAGTATCACCTCACTGACTATAGCATTTCTTCTAGAGCGTGTGATTTATCTGTTTATTCACAAGTTGACATCTTGCATACACGACCAATCTAAATAGTGGTCACTTAAAAGGCGGTGGCCAAGCACACAAATAATATATTAATGCTGGGAAACTGCATCTGGTCACAGATATTGCAGAAGCTGAGAGAGAAGCTCTGTAAATTTTTTTGTTGAGCTCTATTTCTGGGCAGCAGTGAATCAACTTGACTCCCACAGGGTGGCATTGTCAAAGAGGAGTTACATTAAAATCTAGTTTATGACTTAAGCCAAACAATGTGTATTGGGTTTGACTGATATGGAACTAGTTGTACAACATGCCAGTGTTTTGGCTACTGCTGAGCAGTGTTTGCATAGCCCCAAGGCTGTGCTTTTCCAACATTCCCCCCCCTCCTCTCTCAACAGTAGGCTGAGGGATAAGCAAGATCTTGGGAGAGGATACAGCCAGGCCAGCTGACCCAAACTGACTAAAGAGGTATTCTACACCGCATGACATCAGCTCAGATATAAAAGCTAAGTGAAAGAAGTGTGGGGGGCACTCGTTGATGGCATCTGTCCTCTGGAGCAAGCCCTATGTGTAGTGAAGCCCTGCTAACTGGGGAGCTGCTGGACATCATCTGCTAAATGGAGGTAGAAAATAACATTTCTGTTTGCTCTTGTTTCCACATAACCTTTGCTTTTGTTTTTGTCCCATTAAATTACTTCAATTTTGACCCACAGGCATCTTGTATTTTCCCTCTCCCTGTGCATCTAAGAAGGTGAGTGATAGAGTGGCTTTGGCAGGCATCTGGCGTCCAACTGGGGCCAAATCATCACACTGTTAAGCCAAATTTCTTCCTTCCTCTGAGGAAAGAAGAATGGTTAATTTCTGGTAATTTACAGCTGCAGTAAATCAGGATTATATTCATGTTTATTCAATGGTATTGACAAGAAAATGGAAAGTCAGGCTACTGCTATGTCAGAGATTCCATCTAAACTGTGAGTAGCAGGCAAAAATGCAGGTTTATTCATGTCTCCTATAAATAAAATAGAGCTTTGTTAGTTACCTGACTGGTTGATTAATTAAATTTGTGTCCACTCTTGACCAGGCAGCCTTTGCTGGTGCTTTGGCAAAATTATTAATGCTTCCAACCAGCAGCTTGTGCTAAGATAAGCTTTGTTTTAAAACTCACTAAATGAATGTTTCCATCCTACAGCTGTCTGAGTTTTTAAACAGTTTGTGAAAACTGATTTGCAAATAGTTTCATTTTCTTGTATTACAAAAACAATTTTACGGCTTCTTATTTTATACAAGAATCTGTGCAGTATCTAACCTGATAGATCCCAAAGAAATATATATGAAGAAAATATTTCTTAAAACTGAAAAAGAAAGAGCTTCATTTTTTTTTCTGTTCAGTGAAATTAAGTTTTAATTTGAACGTGAAAAATTCAGGAGCCCTTTTAAGAAAACATGTGCTACTTTTTCCTGACATTTTTTCAGGTATATGGTAAATGCTATCTTGAGAAAGCCAGATGAAAACCACAAAGATTTCAAAAGAGAGCACTTTAAGTATAAAAGCCAACAACAGGGTATAAAAACATTAATTATCACGATGGCAAACATACTGTATAGAAGAAGTAAGAGGATGGCTGTCAATATACTCAGAAGTGAAAAGGTCACTCTACAGTTACAATAGCTTCACTTATCTTCCTTTTGTCTGAAGCTGTCAGCAGAAAATAAATGCCTACATCCATCCTAATCACAGCATGAGTTTTATCATGTGATTACATGCTTGCCAAGAACAATCACTTAAACCTTACCTAGGTAGAGACACTGAAGAAAAATGACCTGGTTCAACTTTTACGTGACTTAAGCTATGACAAACTCTTGCATAGAGACAGTAATTTAGGACCAAAATGTCAGTAATTTTGTTTAATTAATTCTTATTTCCAGTCTAAAAGAAACTAAATCATACCACTTGTGCAAACATGAAGATTTAACTATCATGTCTGAATCTACACCTTGAGTCAACTTGGATGCAGTGTACTTGTAGTCAACAAGATCTTATTTAATTAAATGCCCCAATGTACAAGAGCTGTTAACATAAAGTGAGTCTAATTCAATTCCTATGCCACTGAGTGGCAGAGTTTCAGTCAAGTAAAAGAAGAATATTAGTTTCAAATTTTAGTTCCATTTCCAAAGTGAAAGATATCTCATAACGTGGAAGTAAAAGACACTAGCCGAACCAAGAAAGGAATGTATCACAAGCTTTTTCAAAAGTTACTCTCAGGCTTAATTTTTTTTGCAAGACTGCAGGACCATGCTTGGTCATTATGAATGCCATCTATGAAGTTGCCATGTACATAGACTAGTTACAAATGAATCAATTTTTATTTTTTGTCTTTGTGACTTAGTAGGAGTGCAGAATGGATGCTGCCATGGCTTCTAATGTGTGGTGTTGTGCTTTCTCCAAAATTCTGAGAATCTAGGTGGCTTTCACAAAGCCCCAGGCTATTATGCCTAAATGTCTTCTACTGGTGGAGTGGGCAGTTGCCTGATGATGCAGTGAACATCATCCAAAAAGTCTTAGCAGTCTTCATAATGAAAGGCCCTTCTGCTGTACCCTAAACTTGCTTTACAACATAGCTATATAACTAGCCTATTCCATGTCTTACAACAGATAGGACTGACATGGGAGGATATGGTGGGTTAACCTTGGATGGCTGCCATGTCCCCACCAATCTGCTTTCTCACTCCTATTTCTCAGCAGGACAGGGGGAGAAAATGGGATGAGAAACTCATGGGTCGAGATAAATCAGTTTAATAAAGAAAAGCAAAGGCCGATTGAAAAAAAGAAAAGAAAAAAGATTTATTCTCTATTTCCCATCTACGATGTCCAGCCACTTCCTTGGAATTAGGGTCTCAGTACCTATAAAGTAAGGTTTTTTTTGGAAGCAAAACCTTTTCCTCCTTTTCCTTAGCTTTTACTGAGGAGCATGACATCATATGATAGGGAATATCCCTTTGGTCAGTTTGGGTTAGCTGTCCTGGGAACGTTCCCTTCCAGACTCTTGTCCATCACCACCCTACTGGCCTTTTGAGAGTGAATCATGTTGGAGAGTAAGCCTTGATGCTGTGGGAGCACTGCTTAGCAGTAGCCAATACGTTGGTATGTTATTAACATCTTCATAGCCGCAAATATGAAGAGCAGCACTATGAGACCTTCTATGAGAGATTGTCTCCATACTAGCCAGACTGAATACAGAGGAATAACATTCTTTGCTAAATTCTTTCTCTGCCTAGAGGCTATGAAATTCTTGGCTCAACCAAACCAGAACAATGACCAGTGGGAGCACAGATAAAGCTGTTATTGTCATTCCTCCTCTTTGCACCACAAGAGCAGCATGACAATATGAAAGCAAATAAGATTAAAACTTGGATGAATCTTGTAAAGCCAGGAACTTATGAGATGCTAAAAATAAGTCTGGTTTCTAGTAAATACTTTCATAATAAAGAAGGCACCTCTAGATTGTGCATAAGAATATGAAACAGAGTACTGTTTTTCTTGCTAAGCAATTGAAAATTAGAATAAGCAGTAGCTTCTAAATAAGTTTCATGCAGTTTTGAAGACTTCAAAAGACAAGCAAGATGTTATACCATCACTAAATCCAAATAGACCTAAATATTATGAGTGTGTAGCAGTGTGATCTACACTGTAAGAAATATCAAAGAAAACATAAAAGTGTGTGGAAAAAAAACAATTTTCTCTGTAGCAATATTTTAATTTCAAAACACTCCCCTCTATTTCTCTAAAATTGTTGAAATTACTCAGCACCAGCTGTTCAAGACTGCACATAATATTGTATTAATGTTTCTTTTTAAAGGATGCTATCTTGATTATCCATCTTCCAGGCAGTGAAAAATTCTCATGCAAAAATATATCCATAGCACATAAAAATTAAAAAATGCTGTTTGATTCTTAAACTCTACAGCTCCCAGTCTCTGAATATTTGGATAGCTGAGCCTGTTTACTTCTTAAGGCAAGAATAACAGCTGGTAGCCCTTATCATCCTGGGAATATTTTCTTCATGCAGATTCCTTCCATCTAAGGTAACAAGTACTAACAAAACAACTTTTACAAAACAAAGGATTTGTTACATTAACTCTGAGGCAGAGAGGAATCAGTACTTGCTACCACTATAGAGCATAGCAAGCGTCATTTAATGACAAGAAACCACAAACTTGAAAATTTCTTTTTCTGTTGCTTTTGTGTAATCTGTTTTTCCTTCTGGAAAGGTGAGATCTGAGGATTTGCTATTCAATAAAAGAATAATCAGTTAGACACTACCATATTTTCCTGGATTTTGCACAGCAGAGGTTTTAGTAGTACTGTATTAGTGAAACTTTTAGCATTGTGAATGAAAATAAAATACTCCTTTATATGCAAATCTCTGTAACAATGTGGATTACTTGCATTATTTGAGCCATCTTGCTTATTATTTTCTCAATATTTCCTCTTTTTTTTTTCTTCATGTGGATCTGAACCATAGAGAACACTTTTACCGAAGAAAAGCAATGTCATTTCCAAAATTAATTGAACAAAATGTCATTTAAAAAAACAGAGGGTTTTCTATTTGGTTTCCATGTGATCATTGTAGCTATCCTGTCAGTATTGTCCAGATTTTTGTGTTCTTTATTGATAGAATTCATTCTTAGTTTTTAAATGTGTTGTAATTACATGAGAATATTAGGCATACAAAAGAGCAAATAAATAAAGATTATCCTTCATTCAGGTGAAGATTCACCTAATCAGACCTACATCTCCAAGGCCTGTTCTAAGTACCGATACCACAAGGAAACTTTTACTATACTCCATCTCTCCCTTACCAATCTGAGAACTCTGCTACTGACATTTATTTTTTCTCCTCCTAGACTGTAATTTACATACCTGTAATAAGGATACTGTGGAAGAATTCAAACCATGTTTCACCCATTTGACAAGGTATTTAAATTACAGAGCTTATGTTAGCTAGCAAAGTAAGCTTATTTGCTCTTTAAGGACTCAGAAAAAAATAATTGCTTCATTTAGATTTTCATTTTAAGTACAGGTGGAGGACTGATTTTTCTTCTTAATGTGACTGGTTAGAGAAATATCCAAATCTACCCATTAGAGTTACTGCTTTCTATTCAGAAAGTCCTATGCAATATTCAGACTATTGTTTCACACTGACTTTTTCAGTGGCTATGAAAAGCACTTAAAAGATGTTAAAATACATTGCATGGGAAAGAAGTTACATATCCTCCATTTGTCTTATTCTGATTTTCTGACTATTCACTGTGATATTCAAGAATGCATCTGCTTCTAATTCTTTGTCAAAAGGAGAGGGGAAAGATGTGGAAGCCATAGTCAAGACTACCCAAAATGTGTTGAATATATGCCTGTGCCAAAGAGTAGGATCTAAAAGAATGACATGTGTTTTGTTGGTTTGTTTCAAAGAAAACGTTTTTGTTTTTTTTTCATAAGTTTGTAGTGGGCTTTTGTTGTGGTTTTTTTTTTTTTTCTTGTTTCCCAGGGCTCTGCACAAAGTAGGTTTTCAGACCCTTACACTGTTCCTAAAGTATTCTGGGTCATACCTGCTTGAAGGCTTTTGACAAAAGCTGTTCATTCACATTTTTTTGTCCATGACCTGAAGCAATTTGGTCCAGACTGATGAAAGCATGTGTCAGGGGAGTAGAAAATGAAATCTTAATTTACACAGAATGTTTAGGAGACCTGCAGACACCAAGGTATTGGAAATGTGCTCTTTTAGCTCAATGCATTCCTTCTTTATCAAGAATTTGTCACCTAACAGACAGAGAAATTACAGAAGTATTTCTGATCCTTGTTGTCAAAGGTACTTAACCTTAAAAAAGTAGTTGCTTGTCTTTAAAGCCAGTTCTTTTTCCTATCCTAATGGGCTCTTTTTGGCTTCTCACTGCCCTGTCTCCACTGTAGGGAACAGAGGGGCTTGCAGATGTGGTAAAGCTCCTAATGTAGACAAACTTACAGCTGGTGGAAAAGGCTACAAGTCAGATAGGACACAGTCCACTCATTTTGACTGCAACTGAAACTTTTAGGGTACAACTTGACAAAAACACATCAGTAGGAGTATCTGAGCTGAAGACAGTCTCTCCTCCAAAACTACACACAGCTTTTAGAACATAGCTGAAAATTAAATGGGTCACTTTAAGGTGCTCAGAAAAATCTCTTACCAGAGGAAAATCATCATCTGGTAAGTGAAGTGTGATTCCCTCCAGTTTTCCTCTGTACCCTTGCTGGCTGCCGAAGACCAATGAATCTGAATCCATGAACAAAATACAGGGAAACAAACAGACATGGAAGTGTATCTAAGGAGCTCATCAGGGAGAGGTATGGCCTTTTTCCAGCCACACTTTACCACAAGCTGTATCTCATTTGCTGTTCACAATCATCCTTGAAGTAGGTTTTAAATGCCAGCTTTTCCTCCTTTCCTCTGTGTCTAGCTCATACTAGCTCAGATTGCTTTTTCTCCCTTCAATACCACTTTTTCTAGATAAGATCTTGAATTTTAACTTCTGGTGATGTGAAGAGAGGTGAAATTTTATTTTTTATTTTTAAGATGAATAACAAAAATGTTATTTTTAATCATGATTTACTATAAAATTAGCTCTTACCTCTCCCTTTAATAAGGGAGAAAAGACAAAGATGTGTCAAATAGGAAAAGAATATTTGAGCTTTTTCTGCAATTGGGTTCTTTATTTGTAGGATCAAGTCAATAGCTCTCCCATGTCAACTATCTAATATAGATGTCATTCTAAATAAAACCAAGAACTGTAAAAGCTGCATTTCAAAATCTGTCCTTCTGTAGCAAGCCAAATCTGAAGTAAATTGATGCCTGTTCTTTAGAAGACAGAAGAAGCTAACCAACACATTATTGCATGTCATGTTGGATTTAGAGCTATTGCTTAAAAATCTGGCATAGTGCTAATAAAGATGTTGTCTAGCACCCATTATATATAACAAACAAAAAAAATTACCAATCAGGTTGATAAAACCTGAAGGAACAAAGACTAAAGATTGATTGTACTAAAGGAAATAATGTATTGGATTTTGGATATGCTTCATTATCTGGAAGTGTCACTCAACATTCCTAATATTCCTAAAAATAAATTGTGTTCTGGAAATACAGAGTAGTAAACATTGTACTGGCAGTATGCTTAACTTCTTAATGTACAACAATGAACACAACAATTTATCACTGCATCTCACTTACGAAGCTAGCTGGCTACCCAGCTGAAACAGGAAAAAAAAAATCTTCATTTCCCATTTTGACCACATTGATCTGTCATGAACAGAATAAAACCACAAAGAAAATAAGTAAGTTGGTTAAAAAACAATTATTTTGCACTTCTTTTGTAATAAGCAGAATAACCTTTACAGCATCCTATGATTCATCAGTGAATATGTCAAGAACCTGTAAATAACACTTAAAGCTTGCTTTTTGGTCTCTAAATTAAACTAACAGTGAAAGACTCATCTCTTGAGACATATGCAGCCGCCCTGAATATTTTAAGCAATATTTCATTTCTTGCTGTTGTTTTCGCTTTAAGCATGAAGGTGAATGAAACAAGTTCAAACTCAAAACTGCCAGATGAAACATTTTAACATAACTAATTTGCTTGATTTACACCCAAGAATCAGACCTTTCTGATTTTTATAGAAGACAGGTTGTTTTATGGTAATGGATACGTGTAGTCCCATCTAAAACTTTTCAGTAGCTCCAGTAATAAAATAAAATGAGATTTTGGCCCTTTCTGAAATAACAAAGCTGCCAATAAATTTTGAGCTAAATGTCAGCATCTCGTCTCCCTTAAAGAGTGACTTATATGACCACCAGTGATTTAAGAGAAGTTCTTAATTTTCTGTTTTCCTTAAAACCAATTAGATAGAGAATTGCTCTGTCACCTGCTGAAAAAGTATGAAAACTCTAGAGGGGCCTTATAGCTGCCTTCCAATACCCAAAGGGAACCAGCAGGAAGGATGAAGGGGGACTTTTTATAAGGGTCTCTGGCAGTAGGACAAGGTAGAATGTTTTTAAGCTGAGGGAGAATAGGAAGAAGTTCTTCAGTACAAGGATGGTGACACTCTGGAATGCGTTGCCCAGGAAGGTTGTGGATGCCTCCTCTGTGGAGGTGTTCAAGGTCAGGTTGGATAGGGCCTTGAGCAACCTGGTCTAGTGGAATGTGTCCTTGCCCATGGCAGGGGGGTTGAAACTTGATGATCTTTAAGGTCTCTTCCAACTTAAGCCATTCTATGATTCTTCAGCCATGCATAAACTAAAATTAATTTTGTTAACTTCTGTATTTCAGAAACATATAAAGGGTTAGAGAGGAGCAACGAGAGCTTTCATAGCCTTTAGCCTGTATTCCCTGTTTTGATTGTATAATGTAGGCAGGAGATGTGAAACATAAGGCATAAGCAGAAAAATAAACACTGCAAGTTCACAGTACTTTCCTTTAAACAGGACAAATCTGGCAACAGAATTTTCCACCACAACTTTGGCTCCAGCTGGACTTTTCTTCCAGTAGCTTCCATCAGCCACTATTTCCCTACTTTGCTTTCAGCTGCAATACTCTTCTGTCTACTTTTCTGGTTGCATGGCAAAGAACTACCATACTCTTGGTTCTCAGCATACAGCTAAGTTATCTATCATTACCCAATAAATACCAAGAGACAGGAGAGCAGGCAACAGCTGTTTGTCAGAATTTGAAATATTAATTTCTTCTTATTTGTGAAATGTTTTAAATTCTAATCACAGAAAAAATTGTCTCATGAAGATGAATCATACATCTATTTGATTAAATGCATATTGGTCCTTTTCATGGTACCTGTGTGTTTGTAAGCATAACAGAGCATTTTCACAATGCTTCTGCAAAGGAAACCCCCTTTCTTCAGTTTTACAGGATGAAGATAGAACCTAGAACTCTGAAGCTGAAGGAGCTGAGTTTTGGAGATTTGCTTGTGCTATTCAATGGGTAAGACAAGACTTCTAGGGTTCTAGTGCTTGTAAGCTAGAAAATCCATTTCATAGAATCATAGAATCATCCAGGCTGGAAAGGACCTCCAAGGTTGTCAAACCCAGTCATTTCACCCACTCCATCAAGCCTGTCTCTACACCATGTCCCCAAGCAGCAGATCTGTATGGCTTTTAAACACATCCAGGGATGGTGATTCAACCACCCCCCTGGGCAGCCTGTTCCAGTGCCTGACAACCCTTTCTGTGGAAAAAAAATTCCTATCCTCTTCTGGCCTCTTGAGGCCATTCCTGCTCATTCTATCATTAGTTACTTTTGAGAAGAGACCAGTGCCTACCTCTCTACAATCTCCTTTTAGGTAGTTGTAGAGAGCAAGAAGGTCTCCCCTCAGCCTCCTTTTTTGTAAACTAAACAGCCAAGTTCCCTCAGCTGCTCCTCACAGGACTTGTTCTCCAGGCCCTTCACCAGCTTAGTTGCCCTTCTCTACCCACTCCAGCATCTCCATGTCTTTCCTGTAGTGTGGTGCCCAAAACTGAACACACTACTGGAGGTGCAACCTCACCAATGCTGAGTACAGAGGGACCATCACCTCCCTGGTCCTGTTGGCCACACTATTTCTAATAGAGACCAGGATGTTGTTGGCCACCTTTGCCACCTGGGCACACTGCTGGCTCATATTCATCTGCTTGTCAGTCAGTATCCCCAGGTCCTTTTCTGCCACACAGCTCTCTAGCCATTCTTCCCCAAGCTCATAGCGTTGCATGGGTTTCTTGTAGCCCAGGTGCAGGACCCAGCACTTGTCCTTGTTAAAACTTGTACAGTTGACCTCAGCCCAATCTATCCAGGTTTTTCTGTAGAACCCTTCTACCCTCAAGCAGACCAGCATTCCCACCTAATTTTGTGTCTTCTGCAAACTTACTGATTGTGCACTTGATCCCCTCATCCAAGTCATTGATAAAGAAATTGAACAGGACTGGTCCCAGGACTGAGCCTTGTGGAACACCACTTGTGACTGGCCTCCAGGTAAACCAGACTTTTTTTTTTCCCGTAACAAATATAAGTTTCTTTGTAATAAGAGGTAATATTTTTCCTCAAATCAAACCAAACATTGGCTATTGTGGTCCAACTCCAGCTGACAAGTAACCACGCAGTCTTTTGCTCACTCACCACCAGTGGGATGGGAGAGAGAGATAGAAAGGCAGAAATGAAAAAAATGGATTGACATAAAGAAAGTTTAACAAGCAAAAGCTGCACAAACAAGCAAAGTGAAACAAGGAATTCATTCACAACTTACAGGCAGGCAGGCATTTCAACCATCTGCAGGAAAACAAGACCCCATCCCTCAATGGTTACTTGGGAAGACAAATTCTGTCTCTCCAAATGTCCATCCATTCCTTCTTATTCCCCTACATGCTGAGAATGATATCTTACGATTCGATCAGTTGGGGTTAGCTGTCCCTGCCTGTTGGTGGGGTGGTGTGAGAAGCAGAAAAGGGTGAATTCATTTCAGTTTATGGTAAAAAAGAGTAGGAGTACATATGTCACTAATTAGAGATTACAGAGACTGATGGGAAGTGTAACTACTCAATTTCAATGCAAAGTCCAATAGGCTCTAATTTTTAGTTTATTGACAATGTTAACAGAAAAAACCTCTGCTTTCCTGCAGGTGAATATTACAGCTACATAAGAAAAGAATAACCCAGGAAGGTACAGATAGTTACCCAGAAATAAATACAAACAGCAGATTTTTTAGGCTCAAATATTAGATAATAATGCTATACTCCACAGAGATTGAGCAATTGAAGAGACCAGCCCACAAGACATTTCGCATTTCTGGCATATTGTCTGACATACAGTTAGTTTCCCAAATTCTTTAAAGATAAAATTATTTTGATCATACCTGAATAATACTTTGTTTATTTAAGCACCTGAAATGAAACATGAGTTCCTTTATAGTGTTTGTAACCTGGGAATCTATTGGCTTGATTCATGTCTCAGTTGTTCGAGTACAGACCTTTAGCCTGAGGTAGAATATCAGACAGATGATTCAATAGCTTAGCTGTTAATGATTGTATCACCTGATCTATCATCTTGGACTACTTTCTAGTCTCTGACTTTGACATTATTCAGTTATTATCAGAGACTCTTCTACTGATACACAAAGAAATATATTAAATCAGTATCCATCTTATCTCAGTAACTTGGCTGCAGCTGACAAACTGAAATTAAGCTTTTAAAGTAAAATAAGAATTTGAATGCTCCACCAGGAAAAGAACCTAGAATGCTTTGTCAGAGTTTCTTTTAATATAATATGTGTTCAGAGGCTTCATCCTACAGATTAGAAAATACTTTCTAAAAGCAGTAAAGTTTCGCAGTACTGCAGGTACTGTGTTTAGATATTGCAGTAAATGAAGATATTATCCTTATAAAACTGTTATACATACTCCAAGATATGTCTAAAACACAATGAAGGCAGTAGATACGCATTGATTTAAAGTAATTCGTTCCAAGCAGAACAGACCAGATCTTTTACAGACTAATGCAGAACTGTTACAATTATAGATAGGTATTTAGAAATTACCCTTAAATCAAGTAAAATTATTAGAAAAGTCATGTTCTAGACACAATTATTTGACCTGTACTTCTGTGACTTAAAAAGAAGACCATATACAAACAGCAAATGAAATGTTTCTTTATGGTATAGTAAGGTGGATTATATATTAATGGTAACAATGAAAGTTATATTTACCATCTTTTCTGAGAATTTCTTCACTCAGATTACATTTTGTTCCAGAAAACCCCCAGTCTGTCTAGAGATGCAGTACAACTTGGGATACAAACCCCTTATTTTCATGAAACAAATATATATCCAAAAAGCCTATGTGCTGCTGCAAAGAATGAATACTTTCTTCTCTCTCTTCTGCAACACCTTTTCCTGTAACAACAGCACCTGTGACAACAATAAGGCACATCACAAAGGGTAGTAAGAGAGCACTTTACTTTCCCTTACAATTTTGTGTGGTCATATTAATTAAATTTTTTGGCTGAACTTACAAAAATAAAATGAGTGGGGGAACCGAGCTGCCAAATATTTGATATTAATATTTCAAGTTTTTTTCTCCCCATATCGTTTTACCTTTCACTCCCCTCCAGGTCCTATTATCTGCCCTCTATTCAAATAACTCACATTCTTATGTTTTCATACAGTAACAGAAGCAGCAGTCTGAAGGGAATTTTGAAGGCTGTGAAGTTAATTTCCCAACCCAAAAAGAGACTACACCAACACTGAATCAGGTCAGACAAGGTTTTAACCTATCTGCCACCAATGACAGAAAATGTGCAACCTTTATGAGTAGCCTGTTTTGGCACTTCATTTTCCTTCTGATGAAAAAAGATTCCCCATTGATTAAACTGAAAGTCTTTTTAGGCTTTAATTATTTTTACATTATTGTCTTCTGCCAGGCAGTACTTCTTCCTCTTTATGTTCTGCTTCCTTACACTTATGCGAAGATCTTCGTTCCATATCAGAACTGTCTGTTATGCCTCAGTGTTTTAATTTATGGCTGTGGAGGTGAAGGTTTCCCACTGTTGTCCTGGTGTATTTCAGTGATTCTTTTATGATCTAGCTTGAAAAACAAAACAACACATTCTATCTCTAATTGTGACCACAGAAGTAATTTCTGTGAAGTTTCTTCGGTGATGCAGATCTATGAGGAGCTCTCTAATCATCCCCACAAAAGAAAATCCTGAATTTCCCTGTCAATGACTAAATTGCAATGTTCTAGAAATCTATTACGATAGCTTATTTTCCTCAAAGACGTCCCTTGTCATAGGCTAACAGATCTTCACAAGAATTTGTTACATCTAAAGGCCACTGCTTTATACCTACAAGTCCAAGATACATTTCTGCATATGTCTTTCCCCTAGATTAGTTGTGTTGAATAGGCATTTTAATACACTCAGGATATTTCACTGCATTTATTTCAAGCAGAGACCAAGAAAGAAGGTTTCAGTGATACTAGACTTCTTCTTTTTCATGAACTCAGGAATGTGATTATTTTCTTCAGAATTTTCTTGGTCTTGCTGCCTTTACTATTTACATTTGTAAGCTTAATGTTTTATATTAGACATTACACAATCAAGGTTTGATCTGCAGTTTAGACCTGTCATTTCACTACAGAGATGAATAGACTCCTTTTTTAGATAAAAATTATCCTGTATCTCTTCTTCTCTTCAGAGTTTTTGCCACAGAGAACCACATTGTCTGTTCATTTGATAATTTTTCAGTAGTGAGCTGAAAAAGTCAGTATCCCTAGCTCTAGGGCTAATAGTATTTTCTTTTCATGAAGATACTCTTTCACTGGTCTCAGAAAGACATCCATTCACGTTCCTCAGCTTCTTCTGTTCCTTTTCTTGTCACTGCATAACTTCCTGTTTCATTGAAAAAAGCATACCTGATGATATAGGAAAAATCCACAGAACTTATCCTTTATCCATGATATTAGTGAAACACTGTTCAGAAAGAATCTGCACATTTAAGACAAATCCTTAAATGAGAGAATTTGCAAGGTGGATGAGGCATTGGTGATAGCAATAAAATATTTGACATTAGACATAGTATCTTCTTGCTGAGGCTATCCCTATAATACAAATTAAGCATTAATATGTAAATTGTAATGAATGCATATTTTAAAATCTCAGTTTGCAAATTTAAAAAGCTCAGTTTCACAAACACAGCTATTAAAAACATTCTGTGGTTGAAATATAGGAATCTGTATCCATAAAACTGCTGAAATGAAAGTCTGTGAGAAAACTTTATTTAAAAACCTTTGTATTCATAAAATGCACATATTAATCTCAAGAACCATGAGAGCATCTGAATCCCTAAAGTGAACAATTGTGGGTCAGTACTCTTCCAAGTGTATTGAATTCACAGTACGGATACAAACTCTTTGGAGAGACAGAAGATTTATAAACAAAGTCTAAAAAAATTAGTAAGAGTCATAACTAATGTTGTTCAATAAATTTTTTAAATTCTCTGGAAATTTTCTAATTCAAAATGGCAAAATACACTCCCTTAATCTCATTAGAAATTTATTCTACAGACTCTGAAATTTTGAAATTATACTTGATTAAGGTACAGACTTCTTTCTTAATTTAGAAACTGTGCTATTATTGCAGGGTTTTGATTTCTGTTCTTTAAACAGCTGCCCTGAGATCGAGAATTCTTTTAAACACTAAATTACTAAAATATTATTTATTAATTTTAACCTAATAAAATAGAATTTGTCAACAACATCAACTTTGCACTTAATTAGTTCAATAAAAATGGACATGACACAAAGTTTTTAGAAATATGTAATGAATACATTTGGAAATGACTGTTTATGATCATTGTCATGGGCTAAGCTGAATATTTGCTGCTGTTATTGATACCATGCTGCCGTCGTGTCAGCTTGAATATGAAAGTATTATAGTATTATGGGGCTCAAAATTCAGATTACAACATGATAGTCTTCCTGTTCTGGTTGCTGCATTTGGGTTCTGGGTTTTGGGTGTTGTCTCTTTCTGCTGAAATGGCAGCAAGACAGGAGGGATGGGGGAGTAGCTCCCTGTCTTGGGTTTTTAGCTCTCTTCTTTCTGCTTGCTGATGCTTTATGATGTGGGGTATTTCTTCTGCAAATAGGCTAAGGTGATTGTGCATTGTATTATCATTACTTGATTTGCTCAGAAAACTCTTAACTTATCTTAATTCTATATCTTGGAGGGGGTTTTGTGTGTTACTACTCCCTCACTTTTGGGTTGGGAAGGAGAGAGTGGGTTAACCCATGTATCGTGCATTTACCTGTTACAACCATGTGATTGAAATTCTTTTTTTAAGCATAGATATCTTTGAAGTTGCTCAGGCCCTTGTCTCATTTAGGTTTTAATATCTTGAAGGATGGAGATTTCACAAGCCCATTGGTCCCTTCCAACCTCAACAGTCCTGTAATTCTCTGAAATTCAAGTACATGGAGATGTTTTTAATGACAAGAGATTAGGTCTATTTTAGGCAAAGAGTCCATGCATTTTAGAGAGTATTTTTCCACTCTTTTCAGACTTTTGGTTGTACAGACTTATGAATGGGAGGGTACAATGTATTACGCTTTATTCAGAAAGCAAACTATTTTAGAGATTTGATCTCCTCAAAAAAGCAGATCTTAACTAATCATCTTCAGAAACTTAGAGCATTTCTCTGAAGTCCTCTTTGGCTTCCCTACACACTCTCTATTATACTAAAATTTGAATACTGATAAACTCTTAGACCCAGCTCTCTGAAATAGCAAATGAATCAGAGAAGGGAAGAACAGTGCATTTAGTCTTGCCCGATTTTGATGCTGAGGTTTATAGCAACCACCATCCACTTGTTCTTTGATTATTAGGAAATGGTCTTGAGTCTCTGGTTTAATGAAACCAAACTGGCAACTGCTGAAAAATTACAAGGGTAGCAATTATCATTGATATTGAAGAGTACAAGCAGCAGTGCTGACAAATTAGGGGAAAACATCAAACCAGCCAAAGAGCTTGTAAGATTACTAAGACAGACAGATGGCTCGCACCAGTTCTAATGATGATTTTTCTAATGATGATTTTGCTAAATTAAGTTCTCTGCTACTGTGCTGTGCACAGTTTTCATGGAATGCATCATAATCACGACTGGTTAAGTTTGACTGAAAGACTTTCTAGCCAAAACTTTAGAAAAGCAGAGGAAGAGAAGACATCAAGGTTTTAATGATGGTATTCTAACATGGGTATTTGCTGCATAGTATGAAAGAAGAATAATACTGCCTTTTGTGGAAAGAAGAAGGGAATATGTAGTCTCCTCATACCTTTAGAAATAAGTATTGTCTAATGGTGTTTGTTCTTAATCATGGATATTATTCATCCCTTATCTCTCCACACTGGATACAGAAAGACATCTAGTATCAGGTGTGTATAGCCAAGACTCATCAAAGAGAAAGTCAGAACAAGGCTCTGTAGAATATAAACTCCTTCCGTGTAGCTTTACATTTCAAAGTAAAGTAGTCTTCTCAAATCTGAGTTAGGTGAGAAACACCTAATTCCCAGATCATGTGTTAATAAGGCATTCTGCACAATCACTTGTCTTTGACTTAGAAAATTGTGCCATTCAGCTACTAATATTTCTTGAAGCTTTCATAGTTACTTTTTAATTAGAAAGTTTCCTGACTTGTTAGAGTGGGTAACTGTGTATTAAAATACCAGATCAAGTTTTCAGTAGTCAAAACCTAGAGGATGATGACCGCTGCCAGCATTGAGAAGTCTTAACAGTCACTTCTTTTAGCTTCTGTTCTGTGTACACAGCATACAGACACAGGCTTACATTTTTTTTAAACCACTTAGAAATGATACTTACATTACATTATTTTGTTAGCTTGCAGGGAGAATTGTTTTGGTTTTTATCATTGAGGATACAAAAGATTCAAAATTAAATCATCTCAGATTAATGGGCATTTTTCTCTTAGGGCAGAAATGGTTCTTTGGTCTCTCCTGGAAGCCAAATAAGATGATTTCAGCCTCTTGAGAGGAGATACAATAGCTTCACAGAAGAAGCCTTTCTACTGACTTCAATTTAATTCCCAGTATGTGTTTCATTGTTTCATAAAGACTTCATAATTATTTTTCCTTATTGTTCAGAGCAAACATCTCCTTTCAGCTGCAATAAAAAGGATGTAAATTCGAAGAGCTTACTTTTTCATAAAACAAATTACATGTGTTTTGTATTACTAGGAGCATACTTCTGATTCAACTGAATGATGCAGGGCAGTCATATGGTCAAGCTTAGTCAGCACAGGTCCTTCTTAATGAATCTGATCTCATTCTATGAAAAGGTAACTCTCTTAGTGGATTAAGGAAAGGTTATGGATCTTGTTTATCTGGACTTCAGTGAAGTCTTTGACATTGTTTCCCACAGAATCTGCCTTGCTTATGGCTTTGATGGATGGATGCTTGGCTCAGTTAAGAACTGGCTGGAGCACAAGGCCCAGAGAGTGGTGGTGAATGGAGTTAAATCCAGTTGGCCACCGGTCACTAGTGGTGTTCCCCAGGGCTCAGTGTTGGGGCCAGTGCTCATTAATACATTTATTGATGATCTAATTGAGGGAATTGAGCGCGCCATCAGTAAGTTTGCAGATGACACTAAATTGGGTGGGAGTGGTGCTCTGCTTGAGGGTAGAAAGGCTCTGGAAAAACATCTGGACAGGGTGGATAGATGTGCAGAGGTCAGTTGTATGAGGTTTAGCAAAGCTGCATGCTGGGTCCCACACTTTGGTCACAAAAACCTCATGCAATGCTACAGGCAGAGTGGATGGAAAGTTGCCTGGCAGAAAAGGAGCTGAGAGTGCTGGTTGACAACCATCTGAATGTGAATCAGCAATGTGCTCAGGTGGCCAATAGGTCCAACAACATCCTTGGCTGTATCAGGAAGGGTGTGGCCACCAGGAGTAGGGAAGTGATAGTGCCCCTGTACTTGGCACTGGTGAGGCAGCACCTTGAATACTGTGTTCAGTTTTGGGCCCCTCACTACAAGAAAGACATTGAGTTGCTGATGTGTGTCCAGAGAAGGGCAACAAAGCTGATAAAGGGTCTAGAGAACAAGTCTTATGAGCGGTGGCTGAGGGAAATGGAATTGTTTGTTCTGGAGAAGAGGAGGCTGAGGAGAGATACTTCTTTCCAGAAAGAGTGGTCAGGCATTGGAACAGGTTGCCCACGGAGCTGGTAGAATTACAGTCCCTGGAGATGTTCAAAACACATGCGGACATGGCAGTTTGGGACATGGTTTAATGGCTCTAGAAGGTGGTGGTAGGTTGACAGTTGGACTTGATGATCTTGGAGGTATTTTCTAACCAAAACAATTCTATGATTCTACGATTGTATACTTACATTCTATGTATAATAAGTATACAACTCTGTGATTGTATACTTACTTGTTACTATGAGGTAACACTGATGAATGAATGGCAAGAATCAAATGTATGTTTCTGCGGGACCCCATGAGAAAGGTAAAACTGGAAGATAAATATATAGATAAGAAAAAGGTTCAAGTTATAGCTTAACATCTCATAGATTAGAGTACCATGAGATTAAAAAAAAAAAAAGAGAGAGAGAAAAAAAATGAGAGAATAGCTACGGTTTTATATTTTCAGAATTCAGAACACGGTAAAGTGCTGCACAGACACATTAATGGCATTATGAAAGAAGCAGGAGAAAGAAGGAGAAGGAAAAGAAGAAGGAGAAAAGGAAGGGAGAGGAGAAGAGAAAGGGGGAAGGGAAGGAGGAAAAAGATGCCACCCTTGAATGACCAGACAGATGCAGGTAGAACGGTAGAACATGGATCTCACAAGTAGAGATACTGAAAAAAAGGTAACATAAAAATTGATACATTACAAAATGGTTGGGGTTTTTTAATTGGAAAGCTGGGTTTAGTCAGAAAATTGAGAATTTGCTATGAAATAAATGTGCTGCAGAATATCTGTTTATATTATTCTGACTTTACAGAAAAAGAAAAAAAAGAAAAAGAAGTACTGGTTTTAAAAAAATTACTGAAAGATTTGCCATCATATTCAGTATAAAACTGAGGAATCCTGAGTGCCAAACTCTCTTTCTCTTCTTCAATGACCAGCATCCAAGGCAGACTCTGTCCATTCTGTTTTCAATCCCAATCCCTGTGTTCCTGAATCCAGTTTCAGAATCCATCTTATGCATCTGGTTCCCATCTGCTGGTGAGTCCAGTCTGGGAATTCTGCCACAGGATCAGTAGTGACAGTGACTAACTGCCTTCAGGGAAGCAGGGCTCAACATTGGGTTTGTATATATTTGTATATATTTAATTTTATTGTTATTATTTTCATTAAAGCAGTTTTGGTTTTCTAGTTCATAAGTCTCTTTCCTTTATTCCCTTTTTCTTCCTCTTTGGGAAGGAAGAGGAGTTACTGAAGGGCATTTTTAGTCATCTAGCTGCCACCCAACCCTAGCCCTTGACAGGTGAGTGTTTGACAATGGTTCTGAATATACAGTAAAGAAAAAAATTTAAATTAATGTCCTCTGGGAAGATGCACAGTGGATCCAAATATTCAAGAAGTATAAAACTCTGGTTTTGAAGTAAAGTATTCATCTATGAAGAATCAAATATCTTTAGAGACATAAAGACTGCCCAGATCTTTGATGAATGTTAACAGACAGCAAGATGACTTTGTAGAAGCAGGTCAAAAATTTCCCTCTGGGCTGTATGGGAGGTGTATTCAGACTTTTTAAATCCTTGTCTTATAGAATATTAAGAATATGTTATATAAACCCACATTTTGAGAACTATAAAGATGATGCAATACGATAAAGTGCCAGGAGAAACTGGAGATTTGACCTCTTAAAAATTAAGAGAGGCTGTTCTCTACACATGCGAATCACCAGGTATGGGCAATGACATGGGGTAGAATAAGAGGATTCAGTCCATGAATACCTGGCTCTGAGGCTGGTGCTACAGGCAGGGATTTGGATTCTTTGATCATGACTGGTTTTCTAAGACACCAGGCCTGAAGATAATATGTGGGAAAATATTATTTGGCAAGGCGAAAAAAGCGTTCTATTCAAAGCTCTTATTCAAAGAGCTTTAAACTAGACTCAAAGTGAGATGAGGTTGTTGCTGGGTTTGCACCAGTAGGGCAGTGTTGCAAGTATTAATAAAGACTAGAAGGCCTCCCACCCCACTAGGGTGGAATTAGTGTGCTCAGCTTGCTCCCTGAAATGCCTGTACACCAACGCATGCAGCATGGGGAATAAACAGCAGGAGTTAGAAATCTCTGTGTGGCCAAGTGGTTAGGATCTGGTGGCAATTGCAGACATATAGTGGGACAGTTCACATGACCAGAATGTGGTCATGGATGTCTACGTCCCTTTTAGGAAAGACAGGTCAACAAGATCACGTGGTGGAGTTGCTTTTTACACGAGAGAGGAACTAGAATGAATTGAGCTCTGTCCAGAGGCAGGTGAAGAGAGAGTCAACAGTTTGTGGGTGCAAATTAAAAGGCAGGCTAGCATGGGTGATACTATTACAAACTGCCTGATCAGGATGAGGAAGTTGCTAAGACCTTCTACCTTAATATTATCATTAGTATGAATTCTGAAGTACTACTGATAATGTTGCTACATATTTCTATTACTTTTATCCAAGAACATTCACTCCACATCCTCAAAAGTACTACCTGTGTAATAAAGAGCACAAGGAAAACGTTCTATCTATGTAATAACGAATAGAAAGAGCAAGAACACATTCCCTCACTGTTAGTAACCACTAAAATTATTACATAAACTGAGTATAAGGTATTATTGTGCCTTCCAAATAGACATGAGAAGACAAAACTTTTTTGGTTTAGTACATCTTCCATAGGTATTTTTGTCTCTTTCTTTTAAAATGTATAATAGTGCATTTTAAAAATTCTATTATCTTCTTAGTAAATGAGAATTGCAGTTTTAGGCAGTCAAAAGCATACACATCAAGCAAAACAGATTTTGTGTTGAAGGCATTTGTAATATAATAAAGACACAACTTTAAAGAGTTCAGAAATGAAAGGGGGAATACAGAAAGCTATGGAAATATGAAATTCTTCAGTGCTAACCAATAAATATTTTTTCACACTGCTAATAAATTTGATAAAATAAATACTTGATAGCTTACAAGATATTCTATCAAGGGCATTGCTTTAATTCAGGAGAGTTAGATAAAAGGGAAAGTATTTTTACTCATGTTTTGATGCACAAAGTGTTACAAATTTTTCCCCTGAGGTTTCAAGTATAAACAATTTGCTTGTATATGGATTTTAAGCATGAATCTTTGTTTCATATGATTTTGAGAAAACAGAAAAAGATGTTACACAGAGTTTCATGTTCACAGTTTTTTAAGTTAGAACTAACTCTGAAGAAAGATGGTTGCTATGTTTGTTAGAAATTATAGGTGAGTGTGAAGGTAGTAGAATATAGAAACTTGTGATAAACCTGTACTCTTAAATGCATTCTTGTGTGCACAGAGTAGAGATTTAGAGTTTTAAGAAGTGGTTACAAATTTTGGTTTTGTTTTGTTTTGGATTTTTTTGTCTGGGTTTTTTTCTCCTATATTTTCCTTATCATACTTTGGGAGGGTAAGAAAAGGACCTCAAAATAAAGGAGTCCTGATGATGAATGAAATACTTGTAAAAGGATCTTAGTATGTTGATAGGTTCCTAGAGTGCATGGATGACAACTTCCTGATGCAGCTCTTAGGTGAACCTACCAGGGGCAAGGCTCTGCTTGACCTGCTGTTCTCAAATAGAGAAGGGCTGGTGGGAGATGTGATGGTTGGAGGCTGTCTAGGGTGCAGCGACCATGAGATAGTGGAGTTTTCAATATGCAGGGAGATAGGAAGGAGCAGTAAGAGAACCCTCACTTTGGACTTCCGGAGGGCAAACTTCAGCTTGTTCAGGCAACTTACTCAGAAAGTTCCCTGGCCCTTAAGAGCAAAGGGGCCCAGGATGGTTGGACCTACTTCAAACAGGAGCTCTTAAAGGCACAGGAACTGGCAGTTCCCACATGCCGTAAGACGAGCCGGCGGGGAAGACGACCGGCCTGGATGAGCAAGCAGCTCCTGAAGGATTTAAGGGAAAAAAAGAGGGTTTATCGCCTTTGGAAAGGGGGGGAGGCAACTAGTGATATGTTTAAGGATGTTGTTAGATCATGTAGAAGAAAAATTAGAGAGGCAAAAGCACAGTTAGAAATTAAACTGGCCACTTCCGTGAAGGATAACAAAAAGCATTTTTATAAATATATTAATGCTAAAAAGAGGGGCAAGAGGAAACCTCCACTCTTTATTGGACGTGGAGGATAACACTGTGACTAAGGATGAGGAGAAGGCTGAGATTCTAAATACCTTCTTTGCCTCCATTTTCAACAGTAAGGCAGGAGGACTTCAGGATAACTGGCCTCCTGAGCTGGTTGATGGGGTCAAGGAGCAGTGTTGTACTCCTGAAATCCATGTGGAATTAGTTCGAGACTTGTTGAGTCACTTGGATATTCACAAGTCCATGGGACCTGATGGGATTCATCCTAGGGTGCTGAAAGAGCTGGCAGATGAGCTGGCCAAGCCTCTGTCCATCATTTTCCACCAGTCCTGGCTCACTGGAGAGGTCCCAGAGGGCTGGAAACTGGCCAATGTGACACCCATCCACAAGAAGGGACGGACAGAAGAACCTGGGAACTACAGGCCTGTCAGCCTGACCTCAGTGCCAGGGAAAATCATGGAGCAGATTGTCTTGGGGGCAATCACTGCATACCTGAAGGATAGCCAAGGAATCAGGCCCAGCCAACATGGATTTAGGAAGGGCAGGTCCTGCCTCACCAACCTGATCTCCTTCTATGATCAGGTGACCAGCCTGGTGGACGTAGGAAAGGTTGTGGATGTAGTCTACCTGGACTTCAGCAAGGCCTTTGACACTGTCCCCCACAGCAAACTCTTGGCCAAACTGGCAGCTTGTGGCTTGGACAGCAGCACTCTGCACTGGGTTAGGAACTGGCTGGAGGGCCGAGCCCAGAGAGTGGTGGTGAATGGTGCCACATCCAGCTGGCAGCCTGTCACTAGTGGTGTCCCCCAGGGATCAGTGCTGGGCCCCATCCTGTTCAATATCTTTATTGATGATCTGGATGAGGGGATTGAGTCCATCATCAGTAAATTTGCAGATGACACCAAGCTGGGAGCAGATGTTGATCTGTTAGAAGGTAGAAGGGCTCTGCAGAGGGACCTTGACAGGCTGGACAGATGGGCAGAGTCCAACAGGATGGCATTCAACAAGTCCAAGTGCCGGGTGCTGCACTTTGGCCACAACAACCCCATGCAGAGCTACAGGCTGGGGTCAGAGTGGCTGGAGAGCAGCCAGACAGAAAGTGACCTGGGGGTACTGGTTGACAGGTGCCTGAATATGAGCCAGCAGTGTGCCCAGGTGGCCAAGAGAGCCAATGGCATCCTGGCCTGCATCAGGAATAGTGTGGCCAGCAGGAGCAGGGAGGTCATTGTACCCCTGTACACAGCACTGGTTAGGCCACACCTTGAGTACTGTGTCCAGTTCTGGGCCCCTCAGTTTAGGAAAGATGTTGAATTGCTGGAGCATGTCCAGAGAAGGGCAACGAGGCTGGTGAGAGGCCTTGAGCACAAGCCCTATGAGGAGAGGCTGAGGGAGCTGGGACTGTTTAGCCTGGAGAAGAGGAGGCTCAGGGGAGACCTCATTGCTGTCTACAACTACCTGAAGGGAGGTTGTAGCCAGGAGGGGTTTGGTCTCTTCTCCCAGGCAACTAGCAGCAGAACAAGAGGACACAGTCTCAAGCTGCTCCAGGGGAGGTTTAGGCTGGAGGTGAGGAGAAAGTTCTTCACAGAGAGAGTGGTTGGCCATTGGAATGGGCTGCCCAGGGAGGTGGTGGAGTCACCATCCCTGGAGGTGTTCAAGAGGGGACTGGACGTGGCACTTGGTGCCATGGTTTAGATAGTCATGAGGTTTAGGGTGACAGGTTGGCCTCGATGATCTTTGAGGTCTCTTCCAACCTTCTTGATTCTTGATTCTATGATTCTATAAAAGACATTGAATCTAAAATTTCAGAGGAGTGTTGGAATTTCTCTATTATTACATGAAAAGATTCACTGGCTGTTCTAGCAGTAGTCCAAATGTAGTAAAATTAAATCAACCCCCTTATGATAATTTCACAACCACTGTTCTTCAGAACACTCAGCCCACTTCACCTTTTTTGTTTTAACCACTAGAAATTGCCTAAGTATACGCAAAACAAATCTAAACTTTTTTTTATCCTTACCAAGTTAAAGAAACCGAGCAGGCAGACCTCTTGACATACTGTATCGATTGATGGTTTACTTTTTTTTTTCCCCAATGATTTTTTTTAAGCTATCTCCAAGAGAAACTTTATTAACATCACTTTCATAGATTCATAGAATACCAGCTTGGAAGGGACCTCAAGGATCATCTAGTCCAACCTTTCAGGATAAGAATACAGTTTAAATCAGATGGCCCAGCACCCTGTCAAGCTGGGCTTTGAAGCTATCTAATGTAGGGGATTCCACCACCTCCCTTGGGAGTTTATTCCAATGTTTAATAGTTCGAATGGTGATAATTTTTTTTTTCTGTCATCCAGTCTGAATCTCCCCAGTACGCCCTTGTCTTTACTATGCAACTTTTTATATAAAGAGAGTCTCCCTCCTCATGATAGCTGCCCTTTATGTACTTGCACATGGTCATGAAGTCTCCCCTAAGCCTTCTCTTCTCAAAGCCAGTTACCCATAAAGAACTGTGTGGCAGCTTATCATACTGTGCCTTACTCCCAAAGTGTGAGAGAAGAATGTGACATCAGATTCCTTTTCATCAAAAATATCACTTCTTAGAAAAATATATTATGATTAAATTCCCCACATGGCATTCAGCCAGCATATGGAATTGTGTGAACTATGCTTTCTATTCATGCATTCTGTTCCTGTTTAACCAGTGGTTTTGCTGCCCAGTGAAATTTATGCCTCATTACCAGGATGAATATAACATAAGGGAAAAACTTTTCTACTTCATAATTATGTTTTTTTTTGCAGGATTTAACATTTACATACATGGAATAGTAGCACAAGGGACACAAAGTCATTATATACTGATGCTTTGCAAAGTGCTAACACAATATTCTCAGCACTGCTCCGCAGTGCATTTCATTTAGGGCAGTTTATGTTAATTTCCATCATTTAGGGAACATAATGATACAGATCAGTCAGAATTCAACACAACAGCCTCTAAGTGTTTGGAACTATGGAGAACACAATAATGGTCTTTTTAACTGTAAGTTGAGAATTGAATTTTCATTTCTAGGCACAACTGTTCTTGCTCTAGTCATGATCCATGACAATTTTCCTGTGTCATAGGTTGTAACAGCCCCTGGTTAGCTGCATTTCTTTCCATTAGTGACCTCACCAAGCCCATCCAAAGCAATAAAGATCAGTTGTACTGATCTTACTTGGAATGACCTTACTATCTGCTTTCTCACTGATATTAGTTTGACCAAGAACAGTGATATCCAGCTCCACTTCATATGCTTAAGAGAATTAACTCTATACAGAGTTCATAGTTTAAGCCTTTGATGTATTGAAAGGAGATGGCAATAGCACAGCAAATGTTTGCTTTTCAATTTGACATTACAGTGAGAAGGATAATAAACACTGTGTTCATAAGTACAGCTAAAGCAAGCAAACCCCCATCATTTCTAAAGTACATAAATTCTGGGAGGTATTAGGGGAAAAGGTCAACTGAATGTCCAAAGCCTACCAAAAGGGCTAGTTATATCAAAAAACATATCTAATATAAGTTCTGGATCAACAATAGAAATATTTTTCCTTTTTCCCCTTCTGTTTCTCAAAAACTGTTATTGTAGATTTGACCAGAAAAATTAAAAAGGACAATGATGAGTTGAATAGACTTGAATTTCTTCCAGGTTATACTTTTAGCATGTTAGTCTTATCTCATCACACTGACAAGGTACTATACAGTTACTGAAGCATGACTGCAGATATATCTCAATTATGTAAATCCCCAAATTTTTGTTTGCTAAAAGAAGTAATTTACATAATGACTGTACACTTCAGTAACTATAAAGCTGCCTTTCGAACCTTTGTCTTATGAGTAGTCGATATCCTAGGGCTAGAGGAACTTCTGTTTGTGACTGCTATAAACTTAGTTCAACTTACATTAATAATTGATATACAATGATTAATCATTATAGATACAAATGCTGGTTTTGTATGCTTTTATCAGGACCATAGCAATTACCTAACAGAATTATATAAATGGTTTATCTGATGCATATTACCTAACAGAATTATATAAATGGTTTATCTGATGCATTGTGTGAAAGTGATCATCACTGCTGATCTGAGTTTAGACCTCTTAGAGCATGACCTCTCCCTCTGCTCAAGATAATTTCTGACTTTCTTTCAAAAAGCTCATTTAATGGCTTGCATTAGTACTATACTTATGGTTGCAAGAGGATAAGCAACTAGATGGATTTTCTTAAGCTCATGTTGAGGGTGGGGAATCAGTATCAGTTACAGCAGCAAAGATCTAAGGCTTTCTGCCTCTGCCTGAAGCATCAGATCTGGTGAATAGAGCAGGACATGTGTGGAGTGCTGAAATAAGACTGTGAAAGAGGGTTGCTTTCCTGAGGCAACGAAAGACAGAAAAGGAAGAACAGAGGGGAACTGGAGGAGGAATGATGGCTGAGGTGAAAAGATTGCTAAAAAAAGTGCTCCATTGCTAAAAAAAAGAGCTTAAAAAGATCCCCCTTTCAGCTCTAAAACAAAAATTTAAAAGTGCCCTCTGCCTTGCAGAAACAAAGTAATAAAACTCTGCTGAAAACAAACTTAAATAAATGATAAATTTCAGGTGAGAAAGTCCACACTGTTGCTATGTACAAATAACAACATTATTAGTTTATAAATAATATATTGGCATAGACAATATGGCTGCCATCAGATTATTAGGTTATGAGGTCTACAGAAAGGCTGTATAAGTAGGAAAGTAGAATCACTTTTACAACTCAAAGTTCAATCAAATGGCAACCTTATTGAGAAGTGAATAAGAACAAGACAAGTCTGTGCAACAGAAAGTCATGAGCAGTAAGGGAATGAAATAATTATGATTTGATGACAACACACACAGATAGGAGAACTGTGAAGCTGGAGACTTCAGTCTTCAGTGCATCAATCACTGCCCCTTGAGATAGCTACAGGGAGTCAGACATAAATGATGGATGTAGTAAATAATTTTCCCTGGAACCACTCTGTCATAGAGTCTCCCAAGAATGGCTCATCTTTGGACCTGGTTTTATAAAACAGAGCAAGCAGATTAATTCTAATAGATGCAGCAGGCTTAGAGGTTTAAAATATAATTAAATGGAAAAAAAAATCCAAAATCAGCAAAAGGAATATACCTGATAAAATATACATAATTTAATACATGCTAGATGGAAAGTCAGTTTATTTTGTGTCAAGAATAAAAAAAGACCTTTAAAGATATAGTATAGCATATATTTCTGGGAAAAGGGCTTCGTGGGCCTGAGTAGGTCTAGTAATGTAACATACCAGTATTGTGGGATGATACTGATCTGTCTCTCTGTGAAATTGTGCATAAGAAAGCTGTTTACTGAGTTATTCTAAGCAGCATCAAATGTGATACCACTAAGAACTCATGCATTTACATAACACAGACAAGTTTGCCCTATGTTCTCTACCTCAGATGATATGCATTCACTTTTGTCTAATATGGTACAATATATTATTCAGAGACCTAGCTCTTCTCATGAAATATGGCTGTAGTCACGTTGTATGCTTGCACAGCTGTGAAATGATTGCGTACCTTCTTTGAGGATGAGGTTACTTACTGCTGTTCTAGTGTTCTGAGCAGTCTCAAAGCTCCCAAACTTATACATTTGCACAGAACACAACTGATAACACAAAGCTTGCCCTTTTTTAACTCTCAGAGGGAATGGGGTTTACATTTTGAGGGATCATGTGGAACTACCAAAGAAATTACCTTAGCGTGTTCAACTACCCCTGAATCCATGAACATTCACCTGATGTTCAGCACATCTCTTTTGAAACAATTTATACCAACTAGTTCCAAATGTGACTGGCCCTGCTGCCATCAGCTGTGATTCCAGAGCAAAAAATATCCACAGCATGTGGCATTACAGATAAAAACTGCTTTGAGAATAAACTACTAGACTTGGAAACTCGCAGAGCTACAGTTAAGACAAGATGTATTGTATCTGAAATTAATAGGACTCAAGTTTTCAATAAGAACAATGTCATATGTCACTCCAGAGAGAGAGAAATTGAACAAATTTCCACTCCTACAAAAAAAGTATAATTAACAACTCTGTGTGGTAGGCTCGTTTAGCATCAGGCACAAAAAGTTCCTTGGAAGACATAATGAGTCTCCAAGTAGTTTATGCTGTCTTCTCATTGTTACATCAATCCAAACACTTTATTAGGAGAGAAAAGATAATTGTTTTACTATTATATATATATATATATATAAAACATACATATATATATATAAAACATATTTTATATATATATATATATATATATAACACTTTTGTCTTTTCTCCTTAGAAAGCAGGTAAACCTGCAAATTATTCAGAAAAGGGTGCCAGGGGCAGTCAAATGTCTAGAATGAATTCCACATCAATCAGTTCTTGTATACATAGTTGGTGTGGGTATGTTAAATAGATCTTGCTTGTTTCTTTCTTTCTTCTCTAAAGAGAGAAAAATTAGAATGAAAAGAGGAAGAGGGTAGAGATTTGTAAAATCACAAGCAGCATGGAAAAGGCAAGTTGGAAATAAGTTTTGCTCTCCAGCGGTACAGGTTGTGACAAGTGGAGGGTGTCCCTGCCCATGACAGGGTGTTTGGAACTAGGCAATTTTTAAGGTCCCTTGCAACTCAAACCATTCTATGAATCTAAGAATTGTCTAAGAGTTGCTGTGATTTTGAGAGATTCTATTAATCTAAGAATATCAATTGCAGCTAGGAGAAGACAGGCTCAAAGCAATCAGATTTTCTTGGCACATTGCAATTAAGTTGAGGAGTTGTTTGCTGCAAGATGCTGTGAGAATTAAATAGATAAATTAATTGAACAAGAGTGCACTGTAAAAAACACTAATATTTATATGAGTAAAACCAAAAAAATATAATTTATAATGCATAGAATGTCCAAATCTTTAATCTTTTCATCCTAAAAAATCCTGAGGATGCATCATTGTATGTTTACACCCTTTAGTCATCTTATCTAAGCTTCTAGTTTTAGCTACAAAACTATGGGCTAGGCAGACTTCTTGCTTTCACAGAGTGTACCTGTCCTTATACCCTTATGTTCTCTCTCCTCTACAGGCTATGAATGTTCCCTAACTTCCTTCTGGAAGAAAAGTAATTATAAAATGTGAATAGAAGGAAGCTTTATTTTACACCACATTTTTGAGATTATTGTTGTTTTTTTCCTCTGAGACTTGAAAACCCAGGTGTGTAATCATTTCCAAGAGTTAAGGGGAAGGGCTAACATCATTCTGAAGAATTTACAAGCTGTATTTTTTTAAAGCTGGATTTCAGTGCAATGCAATTATCTCTCTATGTTACATAGATTACTTCCTTTCAGAATATTTGAAAAAAGTTTTTTTTTATATATAAAATTTCCATATGTTGATTTATCATGCTCAGCAGAGTGTGTAATTTCCATTTCTTCTGCAACTTTCAACCTTTATCTTGAGTCTTCAGTGTGTTTACTGAATTTGCAGTGAATTTTATATATAAATGTGGATACTAACAGGTTAATTTTGAAGACTGTTGATTAACAAATTAGAAACCTTTTTGCATATAATGCCATAAAATTTAATATTATACATTTATATATTCTTGCAATATCCTGCTTTAAAACATTTTTTTAAATATCTGAAGGTCCTTTTAACTTATTTGAATTTCTAGATAGTGATGTTTTTCTATCAAGGTCAAAAGAAAACAGGGAGATCGTTAGGATGTGTTATACCATCATTCTTAAACAAGTCACATTCATTTATGGCATTGCAGTAAAAGGTGCTTATGCCCAGAATTATGCCCCAAATATTGCCAAAACTTGTCCCTACATGCTTTTCTTTGGATTAAATGTTGAATGTTTCATGTTAGTTTCTTCATTTCCCTCTTTGTTTTTCACTTCAACTTTTTAAGTATTTCCACCATCACTTAACAAGTGTAACACTAATATCTAGACTAAATCTGAGAGAATACCTTAAAAAAATATTACTGTGCATCAGACTCTACTGATTCATTTGACATGAGTTTACTCATAGTACAGTGTAGACCGAATTTTAATGCTATGAAAAAATACTGCACTGCTAGAATTGGAAATGTGGGACCACAAGAAGTGATGATAATTGTGGTGGGTGTCTGTAAGTCACTGCTAAACATTTTGCTGCTTACCTAATTTAATTTAACCTTGATATGACAAGGCCACCGTTCTC
Source organism: Indicator indicator (assembly GCF_027791375.1). Taxonomy (NCBI): domain Eukaryota; kingdom Metazoa; phylum Chordata; class Aves; order Piciformes; family Indicatoridae; genus Indicator; species Indicator indicator. Next base: position 19,515,188 of record NC_072015.1, on the reverse strand, counting down.
CAAGTACAGGCAGAACAGAAGGGAGTGACAATTTTTATTACATCTTATGATTAAGATTTGTCAAATGTGAATTCAGCTGCAACATTCCTAGTCATTTTGCTTAGATGATCCATTTGTCAACAGAAGCCTTCTACAATGCTGTTGAACATCCTGTGAACATAATGTATGCTACACAGAGACTGCAACTAACATTGTGCAGTTTAGTGGAGGTTGTATTAATCATTCCTGGACAAGGACAGCCCTACTATTCAGCCACAGGCTGTAAATACAGAATCACAGAAAATATCTTGCTGGAAAAGACCTCAAAGATCATGCAGTCCAACCATCAAACCAGTTTAGGGTCAATTCTAAACCATGTCCCTGAGTGCCAGGTCCACATGTTGCTTAAATGCCTCCAGGCATGGCAACTCCACCACTGCCCTGGGCAGACCAGTTTGATAACCCTCTCTGTGAAGAAGTATTTCCTAGCATCCAGCCTGAACCCTGATATGCCCCACAGATTATTATCCATTATTGACTTTCCTGCTAGACAGCGATGAATTAGAAAAAAGAAAACTGAGAGCTGTCAAGAGAGACTTCTGGGCCTTGTGTCAACTGGTCAAGGGAGTGGGAGCACACGTAGGGTTCTTCTCTATCCCCCTGGTCACAGGGATCAACCTGGACAGATTGAGGAAGACCCACCAATTCTTAGTTCTGTTTCTCCTGACAGCAGTTGTAAAGCCATGTGAATCAGTTGCCATGTAAACAAAAACAGAGGGAGGAACTGTAAGCTCCAAGTTTTGTTTGTTTGTTTTTACTTCATACAAACTCCTGCCCAACCTTCATTATTGTGCTAAATCAAAACTTCCTTCTGCAGGGAACCGTATACAAAAATCTCAAGATACAGTGCAATAACTCATGAAGCTGATTGTCTGTTACTGAATATTGAACAGCCTTCAATAGCTGCTTTAAAACTTGCTTATACAGCTTTTGTTCCTTGGAAAGCCATGATCCCACACTTTCAGAGAAAGAGAAAAGAAGAAAGAAACCCCATTTCTTTTAATGTGTGCTGGTAGATTTTCCTCAGTAGGATACTGCTGTCTGGTAATTACCAGATGTGTTAGAGAAAGAGAAAAGAAGAAAGAAAACCCTTCCTGTTCTTCCGTGTGCCATCAGCTTTCCCTCAAAGGAGTGCTGTGCCTGGTACTCACCCGATGCATAAATTATTACAGCCCAGACATCCTTTTTTCCCGGTACATGAGTACACTGTTGTCTTCTCCGAGCTTCACTCTGTGCTCCCCTTATTGGCAGACTTTCCCTCAGTAGGATGCTGCCTTCTTCAGTCTTCACACGGGGCACCACCTGCCAGTACAACTTGTGGGTTTCCTGGTCTTGGACCAGCTAATCCCAGTGAGACATGTTGAATAATGCAAACTCACTCCTGCAAGTTTGTGAAGGGAGGCAGATGCCATCACACTGTATGCAAGCTCCCAATTTATTAGAGGATGTTTATCTATTTTCACTCCCCCTTCCACTTTGTTTTATGGAGGCACACTGAAACAGTACACAGTAGGAGGTAATGTAAAGCACCTGATAGCTGGATTGCAAAGCATAGCTGAGTGAGCTGGTATTTCCTAGGTTAAAGTCACCCACCTTGGGAAGGCAATCATTGTCACTGTCAGACAGTGTGCCTGGCACATTTGTGCTCTTCCAGAAATGACTGGAGAGAGATGTGGGATACCTTCTTCCCTTGCTTAATTTCTTTCAGTAAGGAAAAAAATGAATCAGTTGTGCAGGTGGTAATATTCTCATCAGTAGCCTTCAGAGTGAGCAAATTAGATGTGAGTGTTGCAGACCTGTACAGATAGCACAACACTGAGCTCCTCTAAGTGTGTAATGTGAGTATGCAGGCAGATACTGGGGTAGTACAAATCTGGGTGGCTCCACTGGACAGAAAAGACAGCAAGCCAAAAGATACACTGTGACCTACAGTACTCCAGTTTGTCTAGTACCATCTGCAATAGTTTGTTTTCTATTAGGTGAAGAATTACTACTAAAAGAGAGAGTTTTCCCTCCAGCCTAGGTGTGGGTTGGACTTTACAGCATTGTGAGTAAATTGGAATATTCCTAAACCTCCAGGAAATACTCACCTTTTGTTAGTAGATGAAACATACTGCTTTTGGATTTATCTTTTCCAAATACTCAACCTATTTGTAACCACTCCTATATTCTGAAGATATTCTTCAACTGAGCATAAGAACCTGTATATATATTTCATAACTTTTGTATGTAGTTATGTGAGTGGCAGTGCTAAATTAATAAATGATACATTTTTATTAATTCCTTGCTCACCCTTTTCATTCATAACAATGAGTGGTAGTGATTATTTGAAAGTGGAATAAGAATTTAAGGTAGATCATGACTGATGTCTCAAAGCTGACGTTATATATACTTAACAATGCTTGATGTGTTCCTCTTCCTTATGACATCATTCCATCTGATTTTAGTGTCTACAATATCTGTCCCATTGGCATAATTCTGCTGTTTAAAATTCCCATTTTAGGAAAAGCAATCTCTGGCTTGTTTTGTACCTGATGCCTGCTAGCTTATTTTTACATTCTGTTTATTGGATCAGAAGACACATTGGATAATCTTACTAAATAATTGTTTATGTAGATTCTTTAAAATAACTATGTTATTTCTGAAGTCCTGTGTACAGTGAAGTACTTGATCTCAAGAACAAAGGAGAATTTTTTGCCTCAGAGGATACAGTTAATTTCATTTAAAAAAAATTCAACCTCAAAACTTCAAAGCTGATGATACCCTGGACACTGCACTACATAATGCACTCTTTTTGTAGTTTCCCACATTAGAAATATCTGCATTTTCTCTTATAAGTAACAAATCATTATTGTCCATTTTTAAACAAGAAATAACATGTTAGTGAATATATTTAAAAGAAACCAACCTTTTTTATATGAAATGATCTTGAATTCTAGCAGACAAGTTTAAACAGCAAACAAAATTTAAGATACGTTGACAAAAGTTTCAGTCTAAGTAGTAATTTTTCCTTCTTTTCAAAACCAAACCAAACCAGATCAAACCAAACCTTAGCTGAAACATTTGGATATAAAGATTAAAAGACAGTTGCAACCCTACAAGCAACAGATGTGATAATTCAAAGGTATGAATTAAGGCAGTGTGCTAGCTTCTTTTAATTTGAATAATGTAACCCTAAATCTCATTCTATATTATATTCCTAAATACCTTTTTATAATATGAACAACTGTTAAAGTCTAGCAAGGATGAAAAAAAAAAAACATCTTTGCTGATGGAAAGCAGTAGTAGATTTAACACACTAAGCTACATCCCAAGTACCACTCTTGGTAATGTAGAATTTACACATCCTGTTTTGACAGAAATTGTACGTAGAAAATAAAAACCCACTTTCAGTTAGTCCTGCTCTTCAGGGCTGTATTTAATTGCCTTTAGGACAGACAGGAGGATTGTATCTCTCTTCTTATATGCCAGCTGTAGTACTGCTTACAGGAATGAAACATAACCTTCAGGAGACAAATTTCTCAGCAAATGATCACTGTTAAATGCTATTGGTAATATTGTGGACAGGGTTGTCACTGAGTGCCCCATATGACATTGGGATCCTGGCACTGAAGAATAATTTAGCATGAAACAAATTACTCTTACTTTAACCCATGATATCAGGAAGATCTATGCAGTTGCCCTTGAGCAAAAAGGCAAAAAAGAAAAAGGACATTTGATCATAATAATGCCTTGCTAATTCTCATTAATGAGTGGGGATATCCTTTGTGAATTATAATAGAAATAATGAAATGAAAGCAAAATGTATTGATAAAAAGCAATTAGAATAAATCCCAAAGAAGACCAACTCATGAGAATATGGAAATTGGTTTAAGCTCGAGATGTTACAGGAATCACATACACATTTTAAATTACTACTTTTTTCCCCCTCGGGTTCTAGATTTGCAGATGGCCATGGGATAATTAACGAGGTCATACTCTACTATTTATTTATTTATTTATAATTCTTATTTTAAATTGATATACTTCTGGCAGTGTTTCAAATGCTTTAAGAAACTTATATAGCTTTTTAAAAATGATCTGATACTGAAAGAATTACTGCATTAAGCTATTTGGACTTACTTCTGAGGAAATTACATAGTGGGCAAATAGAACAAGTAAATTTTAGTCACATTACAAGCTACTAGGGTTTGTTGCCATAGTTACAGTTAGACCCTCATTTCCAAGTGTTTATGTAAATATTTTATTCTTACAGTTCACATTTCTGTAAAATTTATTTTAAAATTTTAGAAGCCTACTAGTTATGTATTCCCTAATAATCTTGCATAAATATTAAACTACATAAACCACCACCCAAATATTAGAAAATTGACAAAAAAATAGCTATAATCATAGTAAGAGATGACCAACTCTATAAAAATTAGAAATAGCTAGACCTGGAAATAGCTCTGCTAAACACATTTGTAAGAACCTGAAGTATTACTCTCCTTGTTTGTTCTTTGGAATTAATTGTGGCAATTTTTGTGGTTTAGCCCTGGCTGTCAGCTGAGCTCCACACAGGCAGTCACTCACTCACTCCCCTGTGTGTGATGGGAAAGAGAATTGGAAAGGCAAAAGTGAGAAAACTTGTTGATTGAGGTAAAGGCAGTTTAACTGGTAAACCTAAAGCTGTGTGTGCAAGCAAAGCAAACCAAGGAATTTGGTAACTATTTCCCATAGGCAAGAAAGCAGAGCTCCATAATGTGTAATAGTTACTTTGGAAGACAAACACTGTAAATCCAGATGTTCCCCCACTTTGTCCTTCTTTCTCAAACATCTATTTCTGAGCATGTATGACATATCCCTTTGGTGACTTGGGATCAAGTGTCCTGGCTCTGTCTCTTCTCAGACACTTTCCCATCTGCAGCCCCCTTGCCTACTCGAGCAGAGTGAGAAGCAGAAAAAGGCTTGATGGCATAAAGTATATCAAAATAAAACATAAGAAATAACAAATATAAACATTATAAACATCTGAAAAAAAAAAGTATATAGATTAAGCCATTACCCCTCCTCCAAAAAAAAAAAAAAGAAAAAGGAAAAAGATGTCTTATATTCTTATCCTTACCCTTTTCATGTCCTAACTTTTAATCTCTCCTGTTGCTATTACAATTATTAGTTGGCAGAGTTTCATTTATAAAGGAATCCTAACATAATATCTTTAAGTCATTCAAGTCTATGAATTCAGTTCTGAAAGATGGTGCCGACGACTCCTTGATCACCATCTGTAATGCATTAAATAAGAGAATCATAAGGTTAGTTCCAGGTCATACCAGGATTGAGAACTACTGTACTTAATATATTTAATGTATTAAAATGTTGAAGTTGTGTTTGTGAAGTATTTCTCATCTGTTTCAAGGAATCTTCGAAATTCCAAACCTTAGTGGAGTTCTGTGGTAACTGTATTATAGCAAACAATACAAATCAGCTCAGGATAGTTTTATGTGCTATTTATTTGTAACTCAGCACACATATGTAACATACTGGCGTATATTTGAAAATGAGATTTCAAGATTTAATCACATTTAAAATTTGGTAACACTGCCATTTAGCTTATCATACTGTTAGATCAAAATCCTCTTACTGCTGCTTACATTATATGTATAATCATAACAGAAAATCCCTAAAACAAACTGTGAGAAAAAAAATAATAAATCGCTGAGTTTATTATTAGAATTGTGAGTAGATTATTCAAAAAAGGTCCAGTCAATAAGGCTGTTCCAGCTACTGAAGCAGAGGGATAGAATCGTGTTAATTTGTTCATCTGCACTTCAAAAGTGTAGGTCATTTTTTTTACAAAGGAGAAAGACTGAATAATTTGAGAAGAGATGAAAATAAGGTATATGGAGCAGGACTGCATGTGAAGAGGGAGTACTGATGTTGGTAGAGGATAAAATGGGATCTGGCATGTCATATAGACTTTATCGTACTACCAACCTCTTCCTCACTCAAGTTCCTGCACTGACAGCACCTAACTGAAATCTGGTCATTTATAGGAAAAAAGAATTCCAAGCAAATTTAAATGTTCTCTTTGCATTTTAACTGCTATATAATTTGACTATCAAGACAATCTGATTTCAAGGCTTAGAAGGTGTGTTGACAGTAAGTACTTAGTTGCCACCATGTAGCAGCCCCTATGATGATGGTTGGACTAGACGACCTTAAAGGTCTTTTCCAACTGGAACAATCCTGTGATCAGACTCCCTGACAAAAACACCCAAACAGCACGTCTCACACCTTTCTCAGCAGACTGTCAATAATAATGAATCTTAGATTTTGGAATTATTTGAAGAGTTAACTTTAGCTGTCAATTAGAGGATCAGCACAGCAACACCAATTTCTGTTCTCGTACATATAAATAATCCTATGATTATATATAAAGTGGCATCACAATACACTACAGACAGAGCATTGTTTTGGATATCTGTAAAACAATTGCTGTCTTTGCTGAACTATGTCAAATTGCCAAGTACCAGGGCCAGGTGGAGCTGTTTTTGCAGGTTGGTGCCACATCAGCAGAGAGATGAGGCAGGCAGTGAGCTCGACATTGCCTTCTTGGGGTCCCCCGGGGACTGTGGAACTGTGAAAATGGCTTAAAGGTCCCTTCAAGAGTACCAGAATAAGACCACCCTTCTGCACCATCTGGGGAATTTCCCATTGGAAACTGGAGTGTCTTTCTTCTTGGAAGAATCCCCTTTTGAGATGGTTTTCCTTCGTAACTCATGTACTGATGCAATTAGGATCAAAGCGGGGTTTCCATCCCACTTCCTCATGTCCTTTTTGTGGTCACATAGGTAAAACTGCAGGATATCCTGTGATGTGTACTTCCCAGCTTCTCTTTCTAGGCCAGGAGACGTTCTGTTCCTAATAGCTGAGATACAAGACTGTACAGATGGGGAGCAGGGCATTGACAAGGTCCAGTCCTCCCCTTACCATCCCTTGTCAGCAGCAGGTGGTGGGTAGCCATGCTAACGTTCAAATAATTGGAGTAAATAAAGCCAAAATGCCACCAAATGGCTGCTGAACTGGGTTTATTAGATTGAACCAGAACAGAAGGAAAATAGGAGGGAAAAGTAGTGGGAAAAATACATATCAAAGAGAAGGAATATCACCATGTCCCTCACTTGAAAATGGTGGGATTGTTGCAGGAGCAGTTCCAAGTTTCTTGATGGTGCTGGGGAGCAGGGTCATGCACGTGGTCTTCTTTAGGCTGCAGGCAGCGTGAAGCAGGGCTGCGCCACATGGCTTGTCTCCAGGATGAAGGCAGTGAGCAGGACCAGGAGGGGCAACAGAAAAGAAAAAAAATTAAAAATGTTTACTAAAACTGTAAGTACATAAAAAAGGCCCTGAGACTTAAGAACTAAAACCTCTGAGAAACCCTGAAAAAAACCCAACCTCTCCTCATGTACTTCTGCCACAAATATAAGCAATTACATATGAAAGTCCTCTGTTTCTTTTACCTGACTGTGGTGAAACTCACATCATACTCTATGGGAGCACACTATACATCTGTGATTCTCTGATGTACTATGGCTTTAGCATGGACTTGGATAACTTTATATCATGGTGTAATTTAGGATAAGATAGGCACAAAACCAGAACCACACCTTTCATTAACATAAAATCCAAGATTTATTTGCTAAGCAGGACAGGCATAGGGGCTGGCACAAGCATATTGTTTAAGGTCTCAGGTTTATCTGTGACTAGCACCATGGATGTGGTGATGGTGGATACTCCCTGCAGCTGGATGATATGCTTGAGTCCTAGCAGGTGTCTTGATCCCTGTGTAGCAGTTCTGTCTTGGGTTTAGCCTTCTGTATGACTTCAGATGCTTGTGGATGTATCCTTCTGTGGCAGCCTAATCATTCACTCACTGTTAGAGATTTCTGACTTAGATGGTCCCACTAGCTACCAGTGGCCTATGGTAGTCACCCCTGGCTAAACTCTGAATTTCACTGTATCTAGAACCAGTTAGTACAATTTCTTGGGTTACTCCTATAATAGTGATACAAAACTGTGAAGCTTTGTTTCTTTACCACCCTGAATCATACACAAAATCAAAGAATCACTACAGTTGGAAAAGAATTTCAAGATGTGGTGGGTTGAAATTACCCCCAAACTAATTTGAAGAAAACTACCCCCAAAATAAATTGCCAGACTAGCTCAGGAGGTTTTAGAAGCAAATGAAGCTATATTTACAAGCAAACTAAAATCTAGAAATATGAAATGCAATTAATATGTACAAAATATACAATATATGTACTGAATATATATTTAAAATTTATAAACAAGCAAACTAAAATCTAGAAATATGAAATGCAATTAATATGTACAAAATATACAATATATGTACTATATATATATTTACAATTTATAAACAACACAGAAACTCCACAGAGCCCCCTGGACCCATTCATCTTCTCCTGCACTCCCTGCCTCCTTCCTGTTGTCTCACACAGTAGTCAAAACAGAGATACCCCAGCAAAGCCACAGAAGAGAGAGACAGAGAAGTTGCAAGCTGAAGTGACAGAAGAAAAGAGAGAAAGAACTGTTTCTGTCTCTTCTCTGTATCCCTATTAACAATCCAATTAATTATACAGACTTTATAATTATTTTTCTTTTGTATCCAATTATAATTTTATTTTTACTTTCAGTCCTTTCAGTCTTTGCAGTCAGGAACTAGGCTCAAGTTCCCCCTTCAAACTGTAACAAAAGATCATCAATTCCAACCATTATCTAATTCTACAAGGGCATTTACTACGCCATATCCTTAAGCACCATATCTAGACAGCTTTTAAATATAATTAAAGATGCCCATTCAGCCACTTCCCTTGGAAGCCTGCTCCAGTCTTTGATAACACTTCTGGTACAGAAATTTTGCCTAATGTCTCACCTAAACCTCTCATGGCATAACTTGATGCCATTTCCTCTTGTCCTATCAGTTGAGACTTGCAAGATACCAATACCCACCTTTCTACAACCTCCCTTCAGGCAGTTGTAGAGAGTGATTAGGTCTTCCCTTAGCCTCCCTGTCTTCAGACTAAACAGCCCCAGCTATCTCAGCTGCTCCTTATGAGACTTATTCTCAAGATAAGGCACCAGTGAAGGCACCAGTCCTAATACACTTATAACTAAAATGATAGAGCAGGGCAGATGTAATCCAGAATGTATGTGACACAACTCCTGTAACAGTTATTTGTGTCTTCCTCATTTTCCCAGGACATACAACCACCTAATGACACAGACCTGAGTAGCATAGTCAAAGTCACATTTTATCTAAGATATACTTCTGGGAAAACTTCATCCTGTGACATTTTAAATATTAGGTCAGTCTCTTACAGTTATGTAAATTATTGTGACTTAATTTATGCAATTTTAAGGTCTATATATCATGTAATTGTTTATGTGAATAAATCTTTAATTATGCCATACGACTTCAAGCACTTAAGCAGTTTAATGGAATGACATCAAAAAATATATACAGTCACAGTATGAACAACCATTTTTTGAGATAATTACTTCTTAACAATAATTGCTTATCTTTCCTCTAAATTAGACCACTGTAGTAATATAGTATTCATACTCATTTTAACTAGCCAATCATTAAAATGTACTTAAAGTAACCAGTTGGTATCATCCTAGTTTTGGTTTGAGGTTTGTTGGGGTACTTCTTCCTTTCCTTTCTTCCATTCAGTAAATCAATCTTATTCAGAGCCCTCAGTGTCCTTGTGTGGATTGGCCCTGGCTGGTGGACAAATGCTCATCAAAGCTGCTCTATCACTCCTCTTCTTAGATGGACAGAGGAGAGGGGAAAATATAAAATGTAGCAAAAGGCCCTCAATAAGATCAAATCCATTTTAGTAATACAAAGCAAAAGCAAGGGCCATGTGAGGAAACAAAAGCAAAGAAAGATGTTAGTCTCTCCTTCCCATCAAGCTGGATGGTGTTTTGGTCACTCCCAGGAAGAAGGGCTCCCGTACACACAGCAGCTGCTTCAAAGGACAGACGCCATCAACAAATGTCCCCACACTTACTTCCTTCACTTAGCTTATATATCTGAGCTGACATTATATGGCATGGAATACCCCTTTGGTCAGTTTGGGTCAGCTGGCCAGGCTGTGTCCCCTCCCAAGATCTTGCCCACCCCTCAGCATACTCTTGGGGTGGGGGAAATGTTGGAAAAGTACAGCCCTGGTGCTCCATTCAACAGTAGCCAAAACACTGGTGTGTTGTCAACACCCAGCTGCAACACTGCAAAACACAGCATCAGAAAGATGCTCTGGGGAGAATTAACTTCAGCTCAGCCAAACCCAATACAGTCCTCACTCATGAAAAGGACTGCTAAGATCTGCCATGAGTCATATGTGATTTATTATATCATGTAATATTTCTGCAATAGAAACAAACTCACATTATTGTCCCCTGCTTTATGTTTAAACAACGGAAAGCTTTAAACAGATCCAGCATGCTCTTGTCAGTGTAAGTTACAGAACACAGAGGTCCCCTGAAGTTTGTTCTATTAGGCTGTGAATATTTCCTTTGTTCTGTAGTTCTCATAAAGCCCAAAGTCTTCCAGGGTTTTATTCTCTCTAGTGTTTTCAGATTTTTAATACAAAAAAAGATAAAGACTCAGTGAGGCATTGATATTGCTAGAAGTAATACCTTTCTGGCTTGCACAATTTTATGCAACCAAAGAATACAATAATCAGTAACTAGGTCCTTAGAGCTGCGCTGAAATAGTTATGTTGGACATGCTACATTTCATTGCTTTAATTTGAGGAGATCAAATTTTACCAGGGAGGGAAAAATCCCTTATATTTAATAATATGGATTAGTAAAGAGTAATCACTTCCACAAGGATTTGGTTGGAAATTCCCAAGGTGACTATTTAAGAACCAAGAATAATTAATCTCTTTCTTCAACAGAAAATTTCTACTTTTTAAAAATGATAGTAAACATTAATTTCCTGATTGTTTGCAGTTGAGGCATTCATTCTCATTGAGTGCACACTGTTTACACATCTACCGTGTCTCTCAGTATCAAGTTTAAATATTAATCATAGAATCACAGAAAGATCTGGGTTGTAAGGGACCTCCAAAGGTCATCTAGTCCAACCCATCTGTAGTAAGCAGGAGCATCCTCAACTAGATCAGGCTGCCCAGAGCCCTGTTGAGCTTCACCTTGAATATTTCCAGGGATGGGGCCCCAACCACATCCCCAGGGGACCTGTTCCAGTGTTCCACTACCCTCATGGTAAAGAACTTGTTCTTAACATCCAGTCTGAATCTACTCTTCTCTAGTTTGAAATCATTCCCCCTCATCCTATCACTACAGGCTTTTGTAAACAGTCTCTCTCGATCCTTCTTGTAGGCCCCCTTCAGGAACTGGAAGGTCACTATTAGATCTCCCAAGAGCCTTCTCCAGGCTGAACAACCCCAGCTTCCTCAGCCTGTCCTCATAGCAGAGGTGTTCCAACCCCGTGATCATTTTCGTGGCCCTCCTCTTGACCCAATCCATCAGGATCATGCGCTTCCTGTACTGAGGGCTCCAGACCTGAACATAGTACTCCAGGTGAGGTCTCACCAGGGCAGAGTAAAGTGGCAGAATCACCTCTCTCGATCTGCTGGTCATGCATCTTTTGAAGCAGCCCAGAATGTCATTGGCCTTCTCCTCGTCCATTGTTACTAGTCCACCACTGTTGCTCATCAGGGCGTATATGCTTTCTTTAACCTTCCTTTTCTGGTTTATGTATCTGCAGAAGCCTTTCTTGGTTTTCTTTCCATCCCTTGCCAAGTTCAGTTCCAGCTATGCCTTAGCCTTCCTGCCTCGTCACTATACAACTTGGCAATGTCACTATATTCTTCCCAGGATGCCTGTCCCTTCTTCCATTTCCTGTGGAGCCCCAACTTGCCCTTTATTTTGACCAGCAGATCTTGACTCAGCCATGGTGATCTCTTTCCTTCCTTGCCTGATTTCTTACACCTAGGGATTGAGATCTCTTGTGCTCTATAAAAAGCATCCTGAAAGATCTGCCAGCTCTGTTCTGTTCCCTTGTCCTTGAGGGCTGTTTCCCACAGGGTCCTATTTACTAACTCCTTGAAGAGGTGGAAGTTTGCTTTCCTAAAACTGGGAGTCCTGAGTATGCTTCTTGTCAGCTTCATACCCCTTAGGACAGTGAACTGCGCTATTGCATGATTGCTGCAGCCCAGGCTGCCTTCGACTTTGACATCCCTGATGAACAGGTCCAACAATGCATCTCCTGAAGTTGGGCTGTTAATTTCTTGTCTTAAGAAGTTGTCGTCTAGACACTCAAAGAGCCTGCTGGGTTGCCTACTGCTCATCATCCTACTTTTCCAACAGATGCTGGAGTGGTTAAAATCCCCCAGCAGGATGAGAGCCTGTCATTGTGATGTCTTCTGAAGCTGGAGTAAGAAGGCTTCATCAATAGGCTCTGCTTGATCGGGTGGCCTGGAGTAGACTCCTACCACAAGGATCCCTTTGTTGTCCCAATCCCTAATTCTCACCTGTAAACTTTTGACCTGCTTGTGGCTGTTCTTTAAAACCAACTCCTCACACTCTATCCACTTCACATAGAGGGCAACACCTCCACCCTTTCTTCCTCTCCTGTCCCTTCTGAACAGCTTGTAGCTGTTGATAGCCATGCTCTAGTTACAGGACACGTGTGTATATATATATATATATATATATATGCACACATATATATGTATATATACCTAAACAGTGGCAGTATTTCATGATTGTATTTCAGTATTACTTGTGCAAGTCAAACTAAATAAATAAATCACATGGCCATTGAGAAGCTTCAAGAAGTAAATGTATCTCCATAAGTGAAGCTATGATTGAAAGGCAAGTGACTATAGTGTGTTTGTCTGCAACTTACTGTACTCAGGAAGTGGATAAGCACTCATCTAAATTACACATAAACATAAAACTTATGATCTTTTAGACAGCACATGCACACATTCAGCAGACATTATTTTAAGAACAAATGATAGAAGCATTTTTACCTGATAAAATTGCTTCCAGAAAGTAAATACACTTTATCTAAGACAGTTCTGAAGTACAAATATCATTAAAACTTACACCTTTTGATACATGGTAATATTTTCTGTCTTTTTGAAAGTAAACCCTGTTTTGACACTTTTACAGATAAACCTCACTAGTCACCCGATACAAAGGTTACCTACTTTTCTTACATAAATTAATGTGGCAGCTTGAAGTCCTTGTTCAAATGCAAGCTGAAATGTCTGAGTATTACAAAAAAAAAATTTAAAAGGGGGGAAATTAGCATTAAAGCAATCATAATTTCATACTTAGATGGAACTTGCAAAGGATATTGAGAAGTCTAGCTGAGTTATAGCAACACTGCAACTCACAAGGAACCTCTCTGTGCTCTTCAATTTAGCACAATTCAAAATGTCTTCAAGTAATACTTTTCTCAGCAGCTGTTTTCAAATAGCTTTCTGAAAGACAGTAAGACAAAGCCTTTTGAATACAAAAACTGAATTTCTTCTGCAGAACGGCAATAGACTCTAGAAATTCTAGCCCAAAGGTATCCATGGTAGATTTTAAGCAATGAAATAAATTTTTCATTTAGCAATAATTAACAATCCAAAAGGCATTAGATTAAATACTTAAAAGAAAACAGCATTATTTGATGACGAATCAATGAAACCTGCAAAAAAGCTACTCTAAGAAACAGAGCAAGAAGTGCAGCACTGTTAGCCTTGATCCCCCAGAACATTCAGTTTAGGAAAGATGTTGAATTGCTGGAGCATGTCCAGAGAAGGGCAACGAGACTGGTGAGAGGCCTTGAGCACAAGCCCTATGAGGAGAGGCTGAGGGAGCTGGGACTGTTTAGCCTGGAGAAGAGAAGGCTCAGAGGAGACCTCATTGCTGTCTACAACTACCTGAAGGGAGGTTGTAGCCAGGAGGGGGTTGGTCTCTTCTCCCAGGCAAGCAGCACCAGAACAAGAGGACACAGTCTCAAGCTGCTCCAGGGGAGGTTTAGGCTGGAGGTGAGGAGAAAGTTCTTCACAGAGAGAGTGGTTGGCCATTGGAATGGGCTGCCCAGGGAGGTGGTGGAGTCACCATCCCTGGAGGTGTTCAAGAGGGGATTGGACGTGGCACTTGGTGCCATGGTTTAGATAGTCATGAGGTTTAGGGTGACAGGTTGGACTCGATCTTTGAGGTCTCTTCCAGCCTTCTTGATTCTACGATTCTATGATTCTATGATTATGATAGTGGAAAAAGTAATATTGAACTTCAGTAAGAAATACCTGGATTGATATAATTACTAAATAGCCTTCAGTTTTCTTGTTCTCTGTTTATTTCCACAATCTGTCTGTAAGTGCTATTGAAGAGCAAACAACACATCTTTGTCTGTAAAGCTCCTATAATTCAAACAACCTAATAAGCAGCATTCAGAATCATTGAAGAGACCTGTTCCTTTCTTCATCCCATTAGCACCTGGCTTTTGTTGCTCTTACATCTTTGTACCTACTGGCCACCTTCATCACATTCTACATTGGCACTGAGGTGAAATACTATCCTGTTCTGCTTCAATTAGTATCATCACAGCAGCATGTCTCTTGAGAGTGATCTCATCCAGAGGATGAAAAAGGTAGAAAGATTCAGATTTCCTCTACAGTTTTCATTTCAAAGATTCAGATTTCCTCTACAATTTTCATTTCAACTGTTTCTACCTACAACCTCTGCTCGAATAATGCCTTGATAACAGGATGGGAAAGTGAATAACATATTTACTGTTTGTAAATAAGACTAGAAGAAATCCAGTATGGCTTAAGCTGTTAATCCTGATGTTAGCACTCGACAGAAAACACACTGGAAAATAAAAAATTAGTGACCATATAGAGACAGCAGTATGGGAACAAGCTAATGGTTTTTTTTGTTTGGTTTTTTTTGTTTGTTTGTTTGTTTTTGTTTTTGAGAGGAAAATACTGCCTCAGCTCCTGCTGGAATTTTCAAGCAAAATCAAGAATCATGTAAGAAAAAGTAGTTGGACAGACATTTCCTACTCAGATATAAAATGAAGTAGTATATCTGTCTTTTTCAGGAAAAAGAAGAGAGAAATTCATTCAAAATAAAGAATATCGATAACAGAATAGTAGGATAATTTTTTTTTCTATCTAGAGAATATAAGAAATTAATATTTCTAAATTTTTTCTTTTTTTTTTTTTTGCTATTGTTTGAATGCAAGTCAGAATGAAGTAAGGAAAATAAAAGTGTGAAGGATAACACAGTTCAGCCTTCAAGTTGAACATCAGAAAGAAATTTCTTGAGATTTCATTATAATAAAAACTGACTCTAGTTCCTCAAAAGTGTCCTTTTCTGTATGGGCCAACACCTTACAATGTGATATTTCTAATGGGAAGAAAACAAGCACAGAATATTTTATATTAGATGTTACATCTTTGAGGCCATCTCTGAAAACATAAGGAAACAGTGCACAGTTCCCATTTTGCTTCCATTTCAGAAGTCAGAAAGTTAAAACATTTTTGGTTAACCTGGAAACAATGAAACAAAATTTTGCAGAACATGCACGATATCTTTGGAGATCTGGACCAACTGATGGCAAGCACTGCTCTCCAGCTTCATTTTCATAAAAGAATGAATGACATTGTTTTTTTAATGGCTACCAAATGCTGCAACCTTCAAAGGAGTGAAGGTAAACTATGCCTTTGGAAAGTGCTCTAAAAAGTACTCTAAAGCACATTCTAAGGAAAGGCCTTTTTGTGAAATCAGCAATATGTTTAAAGAGAATCATTATCAAAAGAATTGGAAAATTTGCTTTATTTAAAAAAGCAGTAGAATTATCAGTACCTTTACAAACATCAAAAGTTCTAGATAACTCAGGCAGTTAGAAAAATTTAGGCTTTTGCAGACCATTTTATGAAACAAAAGTTGAATTTACAATTTATTTGTAAATTTAAGCCGCAAGCAAAAGCAGATAAGAAAACAAAGTTTTGAACAGGAGACTCCAGATTAGCCACTCAGAAATGTTTGACAAAACTGAAGCAAAACAGGATCTTTTACCTTAATAGTTAATAAACAAACAATAAAGTAAGTCCAGTTTTCATCTGGTCTGAAGAACATAAACTAACCAAAACCAGGGTTGTTAAGTTTTCGGGGGGAAAAAAGTGTCTTTCATAATTAGAACCTTTGTAGGAATACAAATCTTGAATTTGTGGAATCAAATCTGGAAAACAAAAATTACAAGGGATAAAATGTCTGTCAAGGTCTTCACTGGGTTGTTTAAAGGAAAATTTTACAAGAAACTGAAGTTGTTAGCAAGAGATGACCATAGAGATGCTGGTATTAAAACAGTCTTTCTCAATTGCAGTCTCTGCACCACTCAGAAAAAGATGATTAGTAATTTATAATACAATGATCTAATGATCACTGGAGAATGTCACACCACCTATGTCACTGAAAAGTCAAAGACTTACTAGTTGAAGATACTTTTCAGTTTTAACCTCTGTTGCATAAAGGCTACCATCCCAGTATTTGCCTCTCTCAGAGCCCAGGACTCTTGCTGGAACTATGTGGCTAAATTAACATTTGCCTCCATTTTTCAGTGTTCCATTGAGGACCTGCTCTGACAAGCTCAGAAAGTTGAAACAATTAAATGATTTAATCATTCAGCATGACAGATACAACAGATTCAGGATTGTGGTGATAAATGTACTAACTGCAGGATTAATAAATTCTGTGTAACAGCCAACAGAGTTAGAGATGCAAACCTTTGCAATAACTAAGAGAAATGCAGCTAAAGTTAAGCTGTATCTTGAAGGCACAATTTTCACCAAGAAAGTTTTCCCTGTCTTGGGTGCAGGAAAGGGAGCACAGCCTGTTAACAGTCCTCATCCCTATCTTCTCCTCCTGTCACAACTGCTGCAGCAACTGGTGGTGTTGGTGCTGGCCCACGTGCTGCACCTCTTCCTCACTGACCCTGACACCAATGCCAGCAGCACCTGCACTACCCAGTGCCAGAGCAGCAGGCACAGAAATGTCCCTCTCATGGGTTTTATACCCCAGCCTAGGCTGTCCCTGCCTTCTAGGTGATGTTTATCATGATTTGGGAGGAACATTGAGTAACTTAGCTATATACGTTTAAGCGTGTATTTAATTTTCCTCATTAGCATATTGAGAGAGATCAACTTTAAGATTAAAATTATAGTTAATTAATCACAGGTCATTGCTCAGGTGCTCTGGCCCTCAGAATTTGCTTTGAAATTGGGTGTTTATGTCATTTGACCCCTGCTTCATCAGTTTCATTCCAAACAGGGCCATCTTATCTTTATAGGATTCCCTCCTTCAGCTCCTTGGCAGACCAGCTTCATGGATCTTCATTTAACACAAATGCCTGTAAATGAACTTGGTCCTGAAGTGTGCTAAATAAACTCATCTTCCTGATCTGCAGCAAGCTAGGCAGTTTTACCACAGCCTCATGAGACATCTGTTTTTCAAGAAGTAGAAAATCAAAGATGTGGCTGTTTTCTTAAAAGCTGCAGTGATAGGCAGTCTGGTTTTAAACAGGTACTGTATGAAAAGGATAGCTTGTTAGTTTTCAGAGAAAAATGGATAAACACTTTTAGTCAGGGTAGTTTTGAAGAGATCAGCATTTCTGAAGTGGAGTACAAAATATTTCCTAAAGAACTACACACTGCTAAAAACTGTCTAACCAGGGTGCCAAAGTAATTGCTGCTAGTTATATGACTTTTCACTATTATTGCTGCCATAATACGCAAGCCATAGGAAATAAAATCTCAGCTCTGAAGATCTTAAAACATTGAGGTAAACCACCCTGATGCAAACAAGTAATAATTTAATATAAAAACGGATATTAAGAATACACATATATTCTTAAGACAGAAGGCCCCCCATGTTCTTGGCAGACATTTTTGGTATTTGTTGTGTCTCTGCCCTGAAGCTTCCAATATACAGAATGTAGTTTTTCAGCATCCTTCATCATCCTTCACCTTGAGGCTAAATATGACAGACTATTTTTCAAAGGACTAACAATATGGATACTAACCTCATTTTTATTTCATGTCCCAAAGCTGACAGCATGCTAGAGAAATAAGATGATGTATAAGTATAAACACAGATAATAATTCAGTAGCTAAAAGACACAAGTATGCCACATAAGGAAGTTTCTGCTGAGATACGAGGGCATCTTTACCTGTCCACTTCCCATTTGCTCACTGCCTTCTACTTGCAAGTTATAGTTAAACCTTATCATGGAGAAAAACAACCAACTGAACAAAAACAACCAGACGAAATTACTACTAAGCATGAACACACTTACACTCAGCTTTGCTGACTTAAGGAAAATAGGCAAAACTTTATTTCCCCTAATATCACAGCTAAATCCCATTCTATCTCAGTCTGTTCTCAAGCACATTAAGAAAAAAAATAAACAAGAAAATGCAAATTAAGAAGAAAATAAATATAAACCTGGAGAATCCACAAGAAAAGACACTTCTACTTTTGTTGTGGTGTTAAGAATTCCTGATTTTACTATCTACTCGTTGATTTTGGATGCTGTAAGAACCACATGATTTCTGATATTGGATGTGTGATATACTGCAAGAATGGAAAGTTATGACTACACAATCAGAATGAATAACAGAATCATAAATGCTTTAGGTTGGAAGGGATCTGTAAAGGTCATCTAGTCCAACCTTCCCTGCAGTAAACAGGGACTTCACCAACTAGATCAGGTTTTTCAGAGCCTCATCAAGCCTGACCTTGAATGTCTCCAGGGGTGATGCTTCTACCACCTCTCTGGGCAACCTCTGTCTGTGTTTCACCACCCACTTTGCAAAACATTTCTTCCCTGTATCTAGTCAAAGTCTGCTCTCCTTTAGTTTAAATCATTACCCCTTGTCCTATTGCTACATGCCCTTGTAAACTGTCATTAGCATTTGAACCTCTTCAGAAAAAGACTACAGTAGCTAAGCAAGAACTGATCATGGATCACATGCCCTTCAGCATAGCATGTTAAAAGTTCTAAAGGTAGCTTCTACTCATGTGACTTCTGTTACAAAGAATAAAAATCTTACTATTATGAATTAAACTAGCTCCATGTTCTGAATGTTCATTGTCTGTAACCTCAGCTTTGTTGTCCTGGTAACTACAAAACCAGCCTTGTCATTTAAATGCTCCATTTGAAATGGTTATTGCTTATGCCAGTGTATGGAAAATGGCTCATTTCATACTCTGAGTCCTTTTTCACAACAATCAGATTTACCTGCATTTTAATGTTAATTTCAATTTTGATTTCCATGACTATATAGCACACACTTTGGTGATTTTGCCACAGAAAGTTAACAAATTTACTTAGCACAACTTAAAGCATTCAAAGTATGGTATTCAACTGAATGCATTTTTCAAAGCTAGCTGTCAAGTGACTGATCTTATAGCCTCTATATTTCACTAGAAATAACTTAGGCAATTTTGTTTTTATTCTGGAATTGTGATAGTTCTGTTAGAGATGAAGGAAGCTGATCCAGGATGAATGCTGAGATGAGCCAGCAGGAAATAATTTTATATCATTAGTTGATTTTAGTTAATTAGTTGAATTAATTGAACTTTGTTATATATTTGACTTGCCATTCATTACTAGATTTCCTCTATTAAGTCTCAGTTTCACCTCTCAAATACAGTATGGATTGGCATGTGTCATAGAGGCACCCACGAAACAGCAGGAGCCACCTGGAAACTGTGGATTTCTTGCAATTAATCTGCTTTGCTTCTGACACAGTAAAATTACAGATTTGGATGTCAGCTAGGAAAATCCCGTTGCACAATGTGGTAGTGCACTTGAAAATCCCCTTTGCCCCTACCCCTTGCAGAGTCGGGATGGGGGAGAGAGAAAAGGCAGGAGAGGTCACCTTTCCTGCCTAGGGCTGGGGTCGGTGCACATGGACCCTACCCCACACCATGTGTAAGAATCCCCACACTTTGGCAAGACCAGGATGCAATAGGTTGAGTTTCCCCCTTCTTTTGATGCCTTTGGACACATTTATTCTCAGAGATATTAAAAGGGGAGTGAGACAAAAAGTGTGTACTGCTGCTTCTTCCCACTGAAAGCTTCCCTTGCTGTAAAGTGCGCCTTCACTCTGCAAAGCTGCCTGGCTGCAAAGCTCTCCCTCCCTGTAAAGTGCTTCCCTTGCAGGCTCTCTTGCTCCATTTGGCTTATTTGCATCTCACATTCTGGATTATAAATTGCAGTTCTGGAAGGCTTCCTGAAAAGCAGGAGGAATCCTCACAAATGTAATGCTGCCTCATGAGTAGAATTCGATATTTTCCTAGAGTCTCTGGGGAATTGCCTAATGTTTGTAGTGGGGGAATATTCACTCCTTGTGAATTTATCCTTTTCCCATTACTGTTTCCTTAAACTGCTTGCTATTATTTATCTATATATTGTGACAGTATTTTCCAACCAAACACAAATCTGTAAATTATTCCTAAATTTTGTATATAGTTCATGGAAGCAGGGGTTTAGATTAATAAATAATTTGTATTTTTTTTAAAATTCTTCACCTCACTCTCTATTCACACAACTAATTTAAGCTGTTGGAGAGATGAACCAAAATGTGCACACACTCACTCAGAAAAGGAAAATCTCCCCATGGGTATACTCACCAAGGATGGCTGAGGACTTCAAAGGAGAGAAGATCTGACTGCCCAACTGCTTCTGTGTGGAGAGAACTCAACTCACTCCATAGCAGAACTCCATTTATACCCTTGTGAGTTGTGCTGTGTTTGAATTCTTAATTAGTCAGAGGGCTAGACCTAGAAGCACCAGGGGCATCAAGCTGATCTTTATCAGCTTCTAGCAAGCCTCAGTTCCCTTCTTGGAGGTCTGTCAGGACACTACGCTTCTTCACGGGCAGTTGTACCTGCCACAGCATCGCAGCTTCTTACTAGGATATTACTTGAAGTCTAATCCTAGCTTGTTGTTAGGAAAAAGAATGTCAACTCTTCCAGCACTCTTCAATAAAGAAACTATTTCCTTGCAAAATTATGAATCCGAAAGAGTTGAAGTAAACCAGAGATTTCTGATATTCACATTGTGCCATACATTTGTAAGTGCCTAAAAGCTGATCTTAAGGATAGTTATCTCTTTAAAAACACCCTTATTTAATCACTATTGGAGAAGTATACATGTTTGTTTCACTTTTTGAAGTGCATATCCTTCACAACCATACATATGCACTGTTTCTGCCCAAAACCAATGCTTCTCTCATCAGAAAAAGAAAATAGAAGGGAATACCTGCAATTAGTGTCTTATTTGTAAACTTGAGATTGAACTTCTTCCTTATCCCAAATGCCTCCCTTAAATAAATAAATTAATAAAAGCTGTAAGGTCTAAGTTTCTGTTCCACTGTTACAGAGGTCTGATTAAATACAATTACTAGGATAAATTAAATTTCATATATAGCTTTTATATAGGATAAATTAAATTTCATATATAGCATATAGGAATCAGTCCTATACAAAGTCAGAATGCTCAGGCTGAGTTTCTAACACTAAGGATCAAAAACTTGTTGCTACCTTATGTAATATATGATGATGGGCATTTATAAAAATGGATACACTTAAGATTCATAAACAAAAAACCTTTAAATAAATACATGAAAGTTGCAAAACTCTTTACATCAAACTGCTAATTAATTAATTAGTGACTGCTCTGGTTAAACTCTGTTCTTTTCTGTGTCTAAAGTGACTTACATCAGTTGGACTTACAAATCCAGAAAGATTGATGATGAGTTACAAAGTAGCAAGTGCTTAAAGAAATGGCACCAGTAGTGGCTCCATGATGTGTGGTTTGGCATTCTTTGGTGCTAGCAGAATTGATTTTGACAATGCCATATGCTCAGGAATGAAAGAACTCTCAAGTGTCTCATGTGATAATCAGTCTTTCTTTAGAAAAGTTAATTCTTGGGAAATTTTCAGTAAGACTATTGCAAAAAGTCTTTTCTGGAGCATTTGAAAAGAAAAAAAAAGATCTATGGAGGCAGACATTCTAGAGTGGGGAACTTTATGTAAGCTAGATATGAGATATGAGACGTCTCTTTGAAAGGCTTTTAATTTATTCTATTTGTGTTTCAGAAAGACTGTGAGATTGATGTAGTAATTATATTCAATCTAATGCCTTAAATATTACTAGAAAAGAATGATTTTTGCAATTATCCAGATGAACAACTGTACCAGGAATTATTTTAAATGATGTTAATTTACAGGTGTTCTGTAAAAAACAGTCAAAAGAACATTCAAAAAAATACCTGAGAATCATTTTCTTCAATATTTCATCAACATTTGAGCAATTTTAGTCAGCTGTAGATGAAACACTTTTGAGTCTGCATGGGAAAACTTGCATCAGTGAATCAGTATCCTTATTTTATTTATTGTTGTAAGAGAATCCTAACCAGGTCTTCTAGCTGAAGCTACTCAGCTACCTCAAAAATAACTCAGTTTCATAGTCACAATTTATCATGGAGGAGTGGTCAAATTAAAAAATACAGAGACAATTTCATTGAACACTAACAACTGATCAAAAATGCTATAGTTATAAATGGATAGTCAAAATACTGGCCCACCACACAAAATCAATCCATAATCACTACAAGAATCCATTTTAATTTCCTATCAAATTAATTGTTTGGATATACATGAATTCTTCCTGTAAAAAATTCAAACCTGTTTATTTTTGTGACATAAACTAGGCTGTGAAAACGCTAACAAGTTTCATGAAGAGGCAATCTCTCATATTTTCACATGCTTGACACTTTTATTTTTATTAATATATATATTTTTAATAATGTTCATAGATAAACTAACAGCAGTTATTGAAAACCTAATGTTCACTACCTCCCCACCTCGAAACATTCTTTTTGAGTCATTGCAATGCTATATTATTAACTTTCATATAATTTCTGTTTTCACTATCTACATTACTTATTTCTGATCTTTGAAGAAATAGGTTTATTTCTGTAATATGCCTCTGGGAAAGTGTGATCAAAGATTTCTTCTATTACCCTACCTGGTTTTCAATTTTCAGAATCCATGGCTTCCTTTTACATAGTCACTGGACTGTATGTTTGAATTCTGAATTTCTGTTACTGTTTGAAGGGGGAACTTTAGCCTAGTCCATGACTGCAAAGACCGAAAGTAAAATATACTACCATTGGATACAAAAGAAGAATAATGATAAGGTTGATACAGTTCATTGGCTTGCTGATGGGTATATAGAGTAGTGGCATGAACAGTTCTTTCTCTCTCTTCTTCTTCTGTCACTTCTGTTTGCAAGTTCTTTCTCTCTTCTGTGACCTTCCCAGGCCATCTCTGTTTTGACTCCTATGTGAGGTAACAGGAAGGAGAGAGGGAGTGGGGGAGGAGGCAATTGCTCCACTCCCCCTGGATCCATCCAGGGAGTTCTGAGGAGTTTCTGTGTTGTTTATAAATATGTATAAAATATATGTTTATAAATATAAATATGATGTAAATATGTATCTATTGTACATATATTATATATATTGTACATATGTTATATATTTTGTACACATTCATTACATATCATACTTCTAGATTTTAGTTTTCTTGTAAATATAGCTTCATTTGCTTCCATCCCTAAATGAGCTAGTCTTGCAATTTTTATTTTTGGGGGTAATTCTCCAAATTAGTTGGGGGGTAATTTCAACCCACCACAATTTCCCAGGAAGTGTGCTTCAGCTGGAAAAGAAGTGCTAAATGAATGTTCACATCATCTGTGAAAAGAAAAACTGCTGTGCTTACAAAACACATTTATTTTCTCTGGCAACTGTTCACAAGCAAAGCTTCTCTTGGACCTACCAGAAAGTTATGAAAAATATTACACCATGCATATTGTCCTTGAAAAGAGCATGTAGTAACATTGCAATAAAGTCAGCATGTTTATTCTATTATTTCTAAGAGGATACTTGAAAAAATCCACTCTAAATTTTGCCTGAGAGTAAAAATGAAGTATTTTCTTTTGGAGCTTTCCTAGGTACCATCATCTCTTTTTATGTGTTGTGAGGTTATAATATCAGTCTTACTACATGAGATTAGAATATCAATCTTACTATTTTAAGCCAAAAGGAAAAATTATGACAGAAGGAATCATTGTGTTTATCATTGTAGTTAATGTTTGGTTTTTTTTCTGTTCTATCATTTGGAAATTAAAGCACTTTCTCCTGGTTTGAGCTCTGCTAGATGCATGTGACTTGAGTTTTGGAAAAAAACATCTGAAATATTTCCTAACTGTGGCCTATATAAAGGGGAGAAGAAGAAAATATTGTCCAGAGAGAAGGGTAAATGATTAAATAAGACAATACGCTTATAGGTATATATAAAGAGCAAGTCTAGTTTAATTAGGTTTATTGTCTTATTAAAATAATAAATGCCTCTGTTAACTAGATATTACACAGACGTGAATCATTTCTTGTTAACCTAGATGTTGTTAACATTCCATGGATAGCAGCAGTTTATGCCACTCATTCCCACAGGATTAGATTTCATTATGTTTATGCATAGCAGCTAGTGAGTTACTAGGCATGAAGATTAAATTATTCTAATGAGACCATTCAAAGAACAACCAATATGAGCCAAATGTGGCAGAACTCATTTTCTGATAATCATTATTGGTCCATTACAAGTAGGGACAAAGACACAGCAGAGATGTCTAATGCCTTTTTTGCCTCTGTCTTCAACACCAAGAATGGGTTCTGGAACTTCTAGACTCCTGTGTTGGAAGACTGTAGCTCTGAAGTTGTCTGAGACTTGTTTCTCCAGCTGGATATAGATATATCTGTGAGGTCTGATGGGACTTGTCCCAGGGTACTGAAAAAGCTGGCCAGTGTTATCATCAGACCTCTCTCTATGATTTTTCAGTGGTCTTGGAAATCTGAAGAGGTCCCAGTGGACTGGAAGCTGGCAAAAGATGTGCCAGTTTTCAAGAAGGGTAAGAAGGAAGACCCTAGTAATTATAGGCCTGTCAGTCTCACTTCAGTGCCTGGTGATATTATGGAGAAGATTATTTTGGGACTTACTGAAAAACACTTGATAGACCATGCAGTCATTGGTCATAGCCAGGACAGGTTCATGAGGATAAAGTCCTATTTAACCTACTTTATTTCTTTTTAAGACAAGGTCACCCACATAGTTGACCAAGGGAAGCCAGTAGGTGTGGGATTTTTGCATTTTATCAAAGTTTTTTCTTTTTTTTATTTTGTCCTTCTGGACAAAATGTCCAACATGCAGCTAGACAATTTTGTGATTTGTTGGGTAAACAGTTGGCTGCTGGGTTTGGATCAAGAAGTCATAATAAATGGGGTAGCATCAGGCTGACATCCAGTCACTGGTGTGATTCCCAAGATTTCAATTATAGGACCAATGCTCTTTAATGTTCTTGTAAATGATCTGGGTGCAGGAGATGAATGTATATTAAGTTAGCATATGGTTCACAGATTGCTGAGGGTGCACTCAATCCTACTGTCTATATCACTGATGAAGATATTGTCCCAATACAGACTCTTAAGGGACAGAACTTGTTGCCTGCCTCCATCTGGACATCAAGCAATGGACCGCTACCCCTTGGATGCCCTTATCGAATCAATTCTTTATCCACTGGAAAGTCCAAGTCCACCCATCCAATCCATATCTCTCCAGCTTAGAGAGAAAGATGTTGTGGGGGGACTGTGTCAAAAGCTTTACAAAAGTCCAGATAGATGACATCTGTTAGTTCTCCCCTGCCCACTGATGTAGTCACACCATTGTAGGAAGCAACTAGGTTAGGGAAGCAGGACTTACCATTGGTGATCTTAGTGATCATTAGTAGAACATAAGGAAATGGAAAATAGCTGCATCAGGGAAAGTTTGAATTGGACATTAGGAAAACATTCTTCACTGAGGGACTGACTGGTCACTGGAAAGGGCTTCCCTATGAAGTGATCACTGTACCAAGCTTGCCAAGAGTTGTCTGGACAATGCTCTTAGGAATATGTCGCAATTTCAGGTAGTCCTGTGAGGGACAGAAAATTTGATTCAATGATTCTCACAGGTGCCTTCCAAATGGAGATACTCTATGATTCAACTGAAATGAATGTAGTAGACAAATACTGAAAAATGTAGGGAAAAAAAAGGATGAATTATCAGCAGAGCTCTGATGTGAATACAGGGCTAAGTACTCCAGTATGACAACCATTTCCACAGCAGAGGAACTTTTACAGCCCCCATATTTACACAGGTACCAGATCTTCTTGAGTCAGCAATGCACAGTGGCTGGTTTTGGTCTTGCTTGTTGGGTTTTCCCAATAGCTCTCACTGCTCATTTTTATAGTTTTCTATATTTAGCTCCCACTGAGGCACTGTGAGCATAAAAACATTTTTTATGTTGTAGTTTCTCTATTTCCTTTTACAGATAAAGGAAATGAGGCTACTATATGTTTTATTTCTTTTTGGTTCACTTATTTTTTAGGCAATGATTTCTTCTCAAAATGGAAGTAGCTCAGTTTATAGCAGCTAGGACTGTGGGTCCAGGCAGTTATTCTGGACTTTTTTTTTTTCCACAATTGTGTTGTTTTGCTTTCTTTATACTCAGTTATTCAGTCTTTTTCCATGTCCAGCATTACTTCTTTCCAGATTCATAATAGCATCCATGCCTTGAAAGAGTTATTTTTGAAACTTAACTATTCTGCTCCTAAATTCACCTCTCTTGTTAACATAATTTTTCTTTTTTTTTTTAAATATTAACCCTAAGATTAATATTTAGTATTAGTACACTGATTTCTGTTTTGCTTTACTACCTGTACTAGTTAACATGTTTGAAGGGCAATCCATTTTCCCCTATGATCTTTCTCATATCTATTTTTCTGCAGCATACTTGGGTATTTAATCTCAAAGTCAAATAATTCTTCAGTTACAGAACAGTACTCCAAACTTGCAATCATACTGGTAATCAGTATGATCAGACATAAGTCACACTGCTAATACACTAGCATTGCTACTTTTTGTGGGAAGTAGAGGTGGCCTAATATCTCATCGCTTTTAAAATTAATAGATCCTCCTCAAACTTCTCTCTTCTTCCCCTCACCCTGAACAATACTCTGCACATTTCTGGCCCTTTCATAAGTTGCTATAGCATTGGCTCAACAGAGAATGATACAAATTTTCCCCATTTGCAACAGTATGTTAAAACAACCATGAAAGAGTCTAAGATACAAAGGAGCTGGCACAAACTACATCAAGGATGCAGGGCTGTTCCTTGAGAAAGGCTAACTGAAACACTTTGTTTAGCAGCAGTGAATCTTTAGATTATCTGTGTGTCATTTCTGAAAATGTGTTCTCTGTCATGTGAACCTTTTTAATCAAGGATATATACTTAAAATAGTGTTTCCATGGCAAGATTGCAGACAGAATCTATGCTATAAATGGCACATTTTCTCACTGGATATATGACAGGACTGATCCACCTGCATGGCCTTGAAACCCACATAAACTTTCACAGAATCAAAACTTTTCCTCCATGCTCTTTTTCCTCCATGACCTATAGTTGATATATGTCAATCTCTACATCAATAGAAGTCTGTGTCATATCAAAGGAACATTACTACAGTACAGAAACAAAAACTGAACTGTACAGGTTAGTACCCAATCAGACTGGCTGCCTTAATGGATCCCAGACATGACAATCTGTTCCTTTCTGCTCTGAGTACACTATTTTCTCATGCTTCTAGTCTACTGCACACTTATTTTACACAGATACATTATTGATTACAGTGAGAAAAAAAAATGAAGAACCAATTTTTAGGAAATCTGTTAGTCTGAAAATGCATGTGTCTGCACTTACATGTCTATATGTCCATACACCTGAATACTCAGTTTCATGACACAGTCTTAGCAAACATTTCATTATGTTTTATTGTCAAGAAAATGGTCCTGGGATTTTTTGACAAAGTTTAGGCAACTTCTGTTCTCTGGGTACCTCATTCTACAAAGGTCATGCACATCATGTATCTTGCACTGGTGGTTTTAATTTCAATCATTTTTCCACTGTGAATACTGAATTTTAAGCTGAGAAAACACTTAATCAAGAAGCCTGTTACCAATCCAACCTGATATTAAGGGCAAAAAGGCAAAGGTTGCATCATGACAGTTGTCAATTACATTAATAGATTTTAAAGTTGAGTAGCAAGGTAACTTCTGTACTCCTAAAGTTGTGTGATCAACTTCAAAGATGAACCTTTGTTTAAAATCTCTGGTCTTCTCATAATATTTTCAGGCTTTTTTTTTTTTTTTTCTTCTTGTGTGAAGAGTCTTTTGTTTCCTCACCTGAACAGCAGTCAAAGAAAAATCAGCCATCCAATATCAATAAAAGGATTAGTTTCAATCAGATTAAATAGTTCCTATGACATATACCATGACAGACTGGAACTAAACAGAGAACTTCCACATTTTTGTCTTTTATATACAAAAGATATGAATGAAATAGTGTTATATATAAAGAGATTTTGGTTGCTGCAAATTCAGCTTGCATTTAACATAACAACAAATGATAGTGCTAGGAATAAATGAACAATCAAAATATTTGCAATTAACTATTGTGAAGTGATTGTTTCCATTTCCTCATTTATTGATTTGAACACAGATTTTGTATTCAGTTTCTTGCTTTTCAAGAAACCTAATTATGACTTTAATTTTTTTTTCTCTGAATATTCATAGATAGGCACACCATTTATTACTGTTAGAAAACCTTTTCTCTCCCATGTAACTTGGGTGCACACCCTGTGTGCAGACTGTCATTAAATGACACTGTGTTTGGAGATTTTTGCCAGTCATCTCTACCATACAAGTAAAATTCTGGCTTTTATTACCTTTTCATTGTTACCTTCCAGTGTTTTCAGTCAAAACTCTAAAACCATATTGCAGAGACATTTTTCTGATCTGACCTCTCTGTTCAGTTAATTGGCTGTACTGTTTTTTGAAATGCTTGTTTCAAAAGCATGAGATGCTTTGTTTTATGATATGGTATGATATGATGAAAAGGCATTAAAACACATATTTATGCAAATTAATGTAATTTTCTTTTTTCTCTCAGTCTTTCAAAATGCATGAAAAAGACAAAGCTGCTGCTGACTCCTTCCATAGAGACACCATGACAGTATCACAAGCAAACATTTTTATTTAGTACCTAATGAATTTGCCTCCTGAGCAAAACCACTCAATTAGGAAAGTGCCAGGAATAGAAAAGCCATTCATTACAGTGTGCAGTTCATTTTGATCTGCATTGGCTTGGTCTGTGAAAAGTGATATAGTACAATATTTAGAAATGCTGGAGAAAGATTTTTTTTTTTTCAGATTTTTTACTTTGTTGAATTCTGGGTTTCTTTAAGTTCACAGTCTGTTTTGAATGATACAAAAAATGTAGCCTGCTTTTCTCAGTGTAGGAAAATGAATATTTTGCTTGTCCTTGGAACTAAAGTTGGTTAAAAAAAAGGAAGCTATTTATCTGAGGAATCATTCCATACAATTTAACTGAAAGCTGTCAGAATGCTTTTTGATTTAGAAAGTAAAACTGGACATTATGGTGACTGATTTGCAAGGCTGCCACCCTAAACTAGAGTTTGCATGTGAAATCAAGGCTGTGCACAAGCTAGTGCATTAGGGCTGCATTTTTACTTTCTGAAAGACAGAGGCAATACATAGTCTTAATATTTTTCAGTACTCAAAATACACAAATATTTAAAAGAATTTCATCCTCGTTAGATCTCTTCTTATTAGTTCTAATTCCCCTCCAAAGTACAATGTGGATTTATATAGAGCATAAGACTTGTTTAACATGTACTAGAGAACTCCACTGTATATTAATATGCTCTATAGATATATATAGAAATATAATAAAAGCCAGAACTTGGCCTCTCCTAGCACTCTTTAAGGATTTATCTGCATATCAAAGAAATATGACTTGCACTTTCCCAGGTGTAAGACCTTGCATTTTGGCTTTGTTGAATCTCATGGTGTTCACATAGGCACACTTCTCAGGCTTCTTCAAGTCCATCTGGACAACATCCTGTTGTGCCAACTTCACCACTCAGCTTGGTGTCTGTCACCTGCAAACTTATAGAGGATGCATTTGATCCCACTATGTCATTGAAGATATCAAACATGACTGGTCCCAGTACAAAACTGAGGGATGCCACTTGTCACTGATTTCCATTTGGACATTGTGGCATTGATTCTGGATGTCATCGTCCAGCCAGTTCCTTATCCACAGAACAGTCCACCCATTAAATCCTTATTTCTCCAATTTAGAGAGAAGGGTGTTGTGAGGGACTCTGTCAAAGGCTTTACAGACGTCCCGAGAGATGTCATGCATAGCTCTTTCCTTGTTTACTGATGTGGTCACTTCATCATAGAAACCTACTACGTTGTTCCGGCAGGACTTACC
This sequence comes from Indicator indicator, assembly GCF_027791375.1. NCBI lineage: Eukaryota > Metazoa > Chordata > Aves > Piciformes > Indicatoridae > Indicator > Indicator indicator. The sequence continues at coordinate 19,484,596 of NC_072015.1, read as the reverse complement.
CTTGGTGAAGGCATGCTGGCTGTTTCAAATCACCTCCTTGTCCCCCATGTTCCTTATCAGAGCTACTAGGAGTATCTGTTCCATGATCTTGCCAGGCACAGCTGTGAGGCTGAATAATATGTCCTCCTTTCTACCCTTTAAAAAAAAAAAGTGAGTGTAAAGTTTGCCTTCTTCCAGTCACCAGGGACTTCACTGAGTGCCATGATTTTTCAAGTATCATGGAGAGTGGCTTGGCAGCTACATCCAGACTATGGGATGCATCTCATTGGGTCCCATAGACTTCTGTATGTTCAGATTCCTTAGGTGGCCACAAACTTGATCTTTTCTTACATTGGGAAGGCCTTTGCACACATGGTCCCTATCTTGTGGTCCATTAACATTTGCCAATGAAGACTGAGGTTAAAAATTTAAGTACCTCAACCTTCTCCTCATCTGTTGTTACCAGCTTGCCACTCTTATTCTCCGGGGGGGGATCATTTCCTTTGACCTTCCTTTTCTGGTTGACATATTTATAGAAGCCATTCTTGTTATGCTTTACCTCATTTCCTTCACCTGGAGATTGAGAGCTCTTGCACTATACGAAAAGTGTCATTAAAGATCTGCCTGCCTACCCTTGTCCCTTGTCCTTGAGATGTCTTTCCCAGAGACTCCTAATGACTAACTCCTTGAAGAGCTGGAATTTTGTTTTCCTAAAATTCAGGGTTCTGAACTTACTCTTTGCCTGACCCCTATTCCTCAGGACTGTGATCTCCACCAGTGTATTATCACTGCAACCCAGGCTGCCTCAAATCTTGGTGTTACCAGTTAGCTCAATTGCACTGGTGACAATGAAGTCAAATATTATATCCTCTCTGGTAGGGCTGTCCATCACCTGGCTTAAGAGGTTAGTGACATGAATATAAAATATTAATAAGGCAAATATAAATAAAATATTTGGTATTATTTATTAATATTAAAAATTATTAATAACTTATTTGCAATTTATTTAAAGGTATGGGTGTGCATTCATGGCTGGTAATCTCCACAAAAGGGTAGAGGCAACAGTTTAGACAATTAAACAAAATTAAAAGATGCAAAACAGTTATTCAATTAGAAAGAGAATCCATGGTGCAATATACCACTTGCCCACTAGGGAAAGACTTGAGTGGCACTTTGCCACTGAAACAGTGGCAAGGAGTCAGACACAAAGAACCTTTGCAAAGAGATTTTACAGAAATAAACCAGTTACTCACAAGTTATGACTCCGGAGGTTGCTGCTTTTATAATCCACAGATTAGGGTACCACCTTCATTCTTTCTGTTCCTTTGTGTATGGAAACACATTTTTAATCATATAGCCTAACACTCTTCACCAGGCTTCTTTCTCTTAATTGGTAAAAAGGCCTTTGTGAACATAGCTCTGCATATTATTTCCTCCTACAAAGATTGTAAAGCAAATTATTCCCAGCCAACTCAGGTTGGGGAGGTCCTGCCTAACCAATCTACTCTGTTCTATGACTGAGTGACCTGCCTGGTAGATGAGGGGAAGGCTGTGGATGTGGTCTACCTAGACCTTGATAAAAAGCCTTTGACAAAGCCTTTTGTATCTTGTTTATTCAGGTGACAGTTCCAAAGTGAAAATATGGTTTGAGGTAATACTTTGAGAGCATTCCTTTAAAAGTAGCTGACATGCCTTATGATATGAGTCATCATCTTGGACTGTAATGTAGCTCCAACACAATTTTTTAACTATTAGCCTTGATTGTCACCACCTACTTAAGGCTTTGCTTGAATAAAAATGGCATGTATTGCACACATGAGTAAAAACAGACTTGAACAACACTTCAAAGGTTCTCTTGTAGGGGAGGGAAGCACAACAACAAAATGTCATCAACACGCAATTGTGTAAGTGATAGCTGACAGCCTGTTTTCTTGCAGGTGTTGCTTGTTGCAGTTGGAAGCTAGCTTTTCAATCATATCCACAAATATCTAGATTGGTAAATTGGCTTGATCGGTCTGTCTGGTTTTGTTTCAACTGTCTTGCATGATTGTAAAGCCAGCTGATACAGAATTATGAAATAACATGTAAATATAATTCTTCCTGCATTAAGGAATTGAACTCACCTTGCATATTGTAAAACTTCTAAGAGAACTAAAAAGGCTTAGCACATCAGATAGCACAGACAGTAAATACTGTCATGTGGGAACCCAAGAGAGTAGTTAATGGGATGTTTAGTTGGCCTTTGTTCCCTTCCCTATAAGGGTACCCAGCAGGTGATAAGTGATAGGACATCTTCTTGTACCTCAGAACTGTGTGAGAGAGGATGTGAGTATGGAGTTAATGAAATGCTGTATCACAAAGTGGATGGGAAAGCAGTTGGGGGAAAAAAAACATCTGCTAGAACGAAAAAGTGGGTTCCAGGGTTGGTAGGCAGTGGGAAAGGTAAGAAAAACATGTATGAACTTATCAATAAACAGCTGTCTGTTCAGTGGGTCATGGCCATTTGGCCCACCTGTGGCAGTGGCCACCTCTCCACAACCGGTCTATCAGCTTGTATTTCATCTCACTGTGGAAGGACTGGCAGGATCAGGCTAACTATATTTTTACAATACTCACAAATGTAACCACACTGTCATACAAAAGCTGAAATGTTTATCAAGGGTCTGTTCAGGTAGGTACCACGAGACAATCCTCATCTGAAAGAGTTTACAATGGGCACTGTCAAGATTTCTCTGAGAAGAACAAGCCATTCAGACACTTCAGAAAAAATTCTTGGTAACTGTAAGAATGAGTCAACTCCTTTGTTTCTAGTCAATGTTATAACAGCATGATTAAAGTTTTATTTTATAGCTTTTCTAGAAAATTGATTTGTGTATGTACTTCATCCTCATTTTCATGTACAATCTTTCACGCAAAACAATGGCTTTAACAACTGGTGGTGGGACTTTTTTTGCTTTGGGTTGTTTGGAGTTTTTAGTGGGGGGGAGGGAGGGAAGGGAGAGAGCAAGAGCCATCTTGAATACTGTGAGTTTTAATTTATTTATCCAGGGAAAGTTATTCTGTCAGGTATCCACTCTGTATGTTAAACTGCCCAATAAAGATCATTATGTGTCAATGAGTCTGGTTAATCTTTCAGACTAGTCTAGATATGCCCAAGGAAGATATTGTTTATTGATCACTTCTAGCAAATGTCTTGACACTTGAATGAAAGTATTCAGTTTCTCAAGGTCGAGTAACAAACTGCAAGGTTAGTCTGGTCGACAGTAAACATTTCTACAGAGTATATGTTTTAACTGTATCATAAAGAAAACCCAAGCCTGTATCATAAGAAACCTGTATCATAAGAAACCTGTATCATAACTGCATCATTATTGGAACCAGGAAAGGGAACATCTTACCATGAAGGGAAACATATTCTTTGTATACTTCAACTCAACACTCTCCTGCCAAAGTCCAACTGCCTTAATTAACACAGCTGCTTTCACTGCCCCATGCTGGAGCATCAAAAGAAGGTAATGGTAGTTTAGTGCACGGGCTGAACTCCCTCACTCCCCCCACTCCCCCCACTCCCCTTCCTGTCTCCTCTCTCCTTACCAGGAGATAAGAAAGGGAGGGGGGAAAAGGCAGAGAGAGTTTTCAGTTGATTTACAAAGAATATTTTCCTCCTGTGCTTCAACAATATCAGATTACATCAGTATATAGAGAGAACAGGAGGAAAAGGGAAAGGAATACCCATCCCAATTCCATAACAGGCCAAAATGCAGCTTCCCACTGAAGGACTGGAAAGGCAAGGAAACCTGAGACTCTCCTTTTCCAGGGTTGTAATGCTGCACAGCTGTAAATGATGTAGTTGTAAATTCGTGATTCTGATAGTGGGCAATATTATGTAGTTCAAGCCACTACACACACATACAGTGACAAAGGGTTTCCTTCATTCCTTTTGTCTTCTGATTTCAAAGTTTATGAATATGTTTTGTGTAATAACCATGAGAGAGGATTTCATGGGCTATAGCCAGGTTTACAGAGACAAGCATGTGGCATCTTGGGCTAAGCAGTAAAGGGAATGCATAAATACTGTCATGAAGAAACTATATTGTTCTGTGTGACTTTGTGCTCTTCAGCATCTATTGTGTTTAAGAGCAAAAAGCAAGCACAAGTAAGTATGCACACAGACAAGGCCAAGCCTACTACAGAATTTTCTGTTGAGATCCCAGCAGTTAAAAAACAATGTGACTGATTGTAACCCATCAAAATATCACCTTCTGTGTTAATCCCAGCATCTAAGATTCACACCCATGAGACTGTAACAGCTCAGTGGCGAAACACTTGGTCATCTAAGGAAATGAAATAGTTCTGGTATGTGCCAAACAAGATGGGATTCAGTCAAGACAGTTTTATGTCCTGGTTTTTGTTCTAGGTTTCTTTTATGTGCTTAATGTCATCCAAATGTGTATTCTCTCCTAGGAAGAGAAAGAAAAGACAAAACCTATTTCCTGTGTAAGTATCTCAAAAAAGTTATGCTCCAGTACTCATCAGTGAGCCTTGAATATTTTGCAAATTATGAACAGTCTCTAGAAAAACAGGTGTTTGCAAACAGAAGCTGCATGTCAAAATCCTTCAAAGCAGAGACATCTATGTCATTTAATTTCTTTTAATAGGTGAGAGCAGTACTTTTATTTTACTGTTCAGTAAATGGTTCTTTATAACTAGAACAGCTGGAAAATTACGTTTCCCAGAGGCTAGCTGTAGGCACCTTTCTCTGTAGTCTACTGTTTGGTTTAGATCCTTTTCTGAAATGAAGAATGACTCACAGGTAAGTTGAAGTCACAGGAAAAGCTGCTACTATTTCCAGCTAATCTCTAAACCACCCTTCTTCTACTGTGAGCCTGCTATCATTACCGCAACAATTGATTAGCCACACGTGCAGCTGCCAGTAAACTTACCAAGTACTTAAATTGCAGCTATTCCCTATCTCCACCAAAGTAATCTAAAAATCCTCTACAGCTTCCTTTAATAGCCAGGGATGTAAAGTAAAACTGAAAGCAGTGATTAATATGTGGTTTAGCAACCTCTGCAAGAGGAAACCAAAAGACTCGATTGATGTTTCAGGATAATGTTGCCTGCTTCAGTTGTCTGATTTGGGTTTGCTTGTATTTGAGTTCTCAAAGTACTGTGTTTCCAATATGCTTTTTAGCAGTCAGGTCACCCAGGCTATAGTTCTGGTCTCCAGGCTATGCATGAAATATTAAAGCTGAGCAATGCACATTCAAATCTTCCACTGGCTGTACCTATTAATAGACATATATCTACCACAAATTCTTGCAGTATCAAACTAGAGGAAAAAAGAGAAAAAACCCCAAACCTTCAGAAACCATATATAGTCCAAACTACTTGAAGAATACCACCCAAGTAAAGGACCATGTATAAAGAAATGTTGCTAATTGAATTTGGTTCAGCTAATATGCAAAATAAGATAGTGAAATTAATTTAAAAATTATTTTTAAGTTAGGTTACATTTCTATTTCCTTTACTGTCATGGACAAAACAATGGAGACTTGAAGAATTTAACTTCTTTTGACTAACTGCTGATTTACATAACCTTTTCATTACCAATTTGGGTATTGAGTTAAAAACCACATTCAGTTAAACAAACACCTAAAGTAATACCTATGTTCTCAGTTTCACAGGCTCAACTTCAGTTTAACACCACTCCTTCACCTTTTCTAGTCTCCACTCCCATAGTTTTCAACAGTTTGCTCAACCGTGGACTGCAGTACCTCAGAGTTGTCCCTGCTTTGCAGTCTCAGAGTTTTTCAGTTCCCTCAGACCTCCTCCAACATGGACCTTCCCCTTGTAAATGTGTCTCCAGCCACATCCGCAGCAATGTAATTTTCTGTATCTCTTGCACTGCCTTCTCTGGCTTCTGAAAAATATACCTCTTCACATCTCCTTGTGTATCTCCTTTTTTTTTTTTATCTACTGTGCCTCCCCGTTGTCTTTCTTTTTATCTTTGCTAGCCCTGATAGATACTGTCCTTTCCTGATGATGTGCACAGTGGTGCCATGTGCTCTTCAGACTGGTGTTTCAGTGCAGAATGGGCTGCTTCTATCCGTTGTCAAGTCATCTCGACCTGGATAAGATGGCACAGTGTAGTCCTACACCAGGCATCCTGCAGCCCCTGATATTCAAATCTTGCATGTTGTACCCAACAGTTGCCTGCCTGCTTTTAAATAATTGGAAAAAGCATTACTCTACTCTGGAACTATCAGGAAATCAAAGATTTCTTGACTACATGTGCAAATGTCTTCTAGGACACCATCTCTTCTGACATCATCGAAAAAGTTGTTAATTAATGAACCATAGTTAAATAATTTTCTCTTCCTAGATTTTTCTACTTACCTCTGATGAAGGTTACATAATGAAGAAGGCACCAAAATGCTTTGTACCATAGCATCCCTGCATCTTTCAACTGTCTTTTGAAAATATTTCAAGTCAAACCTTCCCAAAGGGTTTTCTACAGGTATTTTTATCACCAGGCCTTAAACAGTTGATATTAAACATGGAATATTTTCAAATTAATTAGACAGCTGATGAGTTTGTAAGCCTATTTGTCATTGCTATCACTCCCAATATTTTTCACTCTATAACTGATAAGTTAAATACCTGATTACACTGAAAGTTAATTGGTTTTTAATAGAACGTCTGCAGAAAAAGTGTTGTACACTCTGAGGTACATGCCAATCAAAATGTAATACAGTTTTTAACTGGAGAAGAATAAACATGCCCCTTCATAAGGTCTGAACCTGCCTTCCTCCTCCCTGAGAGTTTCTTGAAGAAAGGAAATTCTTGCCCAAGAGTACACAGTGTGAAGAAGATGCATTTTTTTTTTTTTTTTTAGTTTGAGTAGAATTTTATATCAGGATAGGATGTTTAAACCTACTCTAAGACAATTTATTACACACAGATTTTTTTACTTTGATACACCTTTAGAAAAATACTTCAGTCCAATAAGAAAATTGGGAAGCAGGGAAAATTAACTGCTTATAACTTGAAAGACAATTCTATGCTGAAGCTGTGTTTCTCGTTTCTGTTAAAATGAAGAAAACAACAATATAAGTAATTTTTTTTTTTAAGAGAGGAATAAAATGAAGTCTAGCTTTGTTATATAAGAGTAAGGGACCTCATTCATGAGCAGGATATTTTTTCAATAACTTTTCAAAATTATTACAGATCTTGAGAAATGACAGAAGAAATTCTATGCACAAAAATATTCTTAACCATGAAATTTGGAATTCTTATAAGATTTTAAGTTTATAATTCTCACAAGAATTCATTTTGATAAGTAAATGTTTTTAAAAGTACACTTTCTTGTGGCTGATAACATTCCATTGAAAGTGGAGCCTAATTCCACAGTTCAATAAGGGCATTAGGCTTGAAGAACTTCATATTGAGAATACACATCTGAGCATCAAATACCATGTAGGAGTACTGGTTTCCTTCATTCCATTTCTGAATCCACGCTCCTACATACACTCTCTAAACCTACTTTTTGCTCTATCTATACTTCTGTCCATAGCACAAGAGTTTAAAAATTCTCCAGTCTTGTATATAAATTCTGTTCTACCCAGGCATTGCTAGTTTTAAACTTCTTCGAGGTTCTTCTTTTATATTCCAAAGCCCTACTTTTTCTGTTTCCTTAACTAACACTGCTCATAGATTTTTAAAAAAGTATTTTTACCCTGATCAAACTTCAGAAAACCAAAATGTTAACTCTATGCATGTATGATGTGCTCTTCTATTTACCACCCCAAGATATTCAGTCTTTGTATTTTTGTTGGTATCTTGTTAAGACTTGGTAGGAAAAAAAATCTGTTTTCCTGAAATCTTTCACCTGACTTCAAATATCCCAAATTAGTCAAAGCTAAATAAACCTTAAAATATTTTTATATACTTATGCTTCATTTTCAAATACACAATATTTTTAGTTTTTCAAATGATTCCTTCTTCTGTTCAAGACAAACAAAACAAAGTATAGCCTTAAGATACTCTTTTGCTGGTGTATTTTGTCATAACATGGAGGAAGTTTTATCAATGTAACAGATATAACAGTGGTTAGATGAATGCTCAAATTAATTCCAGTATTATAATACTGAAAAGAATAGAAATCTATTATTGCAATTTTAACCAGTTTCATAGGATCTTCTGACCTCTACTAATACTACTGAAGTATTTGTCAAATCATCTTAATTGCAAAGTTAATATTAAAATATTATGAAAAGGCTGATAGCTTTATGTGTGGATAAAAAAACATCATAACACATGTATTTCAGAGAGAAAAAAGAAAAGTCATTAGCATGTTTCTTACAAGCCCTTGCTTCTCTAACGAGGGTTGACAGAATAGTCCCTGTTGTTATGTAGCAGTGGCTTCGAAGAGTACAAGCCCAAGATGACAGAGAATTGATGAGAATACAGATTATAACAAAAACTACACACACACACACAAAGGAAAAAAGTTTTACTTTTTATTAAAGAAATGCAACCTTGAAAGTTTGGATAACCATGTTTAGAGCAATAGGAAAAAAAGCAAATCCCATGTACCCAACATGCAGAAACATCTTTACACAGTGAAAACACAAAGAACACAGAAACAGAGGTAACTCTGTGTCCATCTCCAGCAAAACATTTAATGCTTGTTAAAAATATTTGTTTTCCCTTTCTTGTGCTAAGAATGGCACTAAGCCCAAGACCAGAAAACAAAGAGTGTAACAGAAGTGAAAGTAACCTGTGCTTTCTCTTTGAGATCTCCATCAGCTTAGAAGAATTAAAGACACCAAGGAGAAGATACCGAAGATCATCACAACCCCTGTAAGAAGCAGACCAAACAGAGAGAAAAATTTCTGCAGCATTCTGTCACTCTGATGCCACTATTTAAGCATCAGACAGTATATTTCTTGATAGAGAAAACATCGCATTTTGTTTTGCCATTCACCATACTTTGCTTCTGCAACCCAGTAATTATTTTCTTACATAACAAGGATTAGTAAGTTAGCATTCTGAAATGCAGAGGGTTTTCTTTTCTGTTGTGTCTCTGTGTGTGTGCAATTTGTGTGTTTCCTACTCTAGCCACACCACACAAAGTGTCTGATACTGCAGCACCATCAGAATGATCAGCTGATATATAAAGCTTCAGATTCTGTGATGAGTACTCCTACAAATTCTCCAGCTGCCTTAGGTAGCATTTGTGCAATTATTCATTCTAGCCCCTATTTTTACTGAAAGAACACAGCACCTACTTTTTTAGATATATGCAATCCGTATCTTAAACACTATAAAAAGGATGTTTAGAGTAGACACTACCAGTTATTTTGTAGTCACTCAATATCTAATAGTCGGTGATAATTTTTGCATGGATGTGAAATCCATGTGTATTCTGGAATTTATACACCTTCAGACTGAAAGCAAGCATTTCCAGATCCTTAATGACTGCAAGAGCTGGTATCTGTTCCTACAAAAATTTCTGAAAATCATTTACCCTTTTCTTCTCCATCATATCTAGAATACAATAGGTTGGCTGATTCTCTGTTTATCCTCTGATTCAGAAATTCCTCTGTTAAGCATGTGTAACTGCGGGAAGACTCAGGAAAACAGCCAAGGGAGCCTGCAGATTCATAGATATAGGTAGTTCTGGTGAGGGGTGGTATGGGGAAAGCTTCTTCATTGAGAAAGAGTAGGAATAAGGAATAATGGTGTTCTCTTACTGCATTTGTGGACTCAGGGACTTGATTTCTGTTTCCAGTTCTGGCCTACATAACCTAACTCTCCTTATGGTTTTAGTTGTAATAATCTAGTCCTGTAGAGGTTACACAGGCACTTTATAACTCACTGGAACATTCTTATGGTGAAGTACAGGTATAACTTGATGTGGGCTCAGATTTGTTCATGTATAAAGCTTCTTTATGGTGAGGGTGGCTAAACACTGGAAAGGGCTGCCCAGAGAGGCTGTGGGAGTATCTGTCTTTGGTGATATCAAAACCAAACTGAACACATCTGAGCAACATTCTCTAGTTTACCCTACTTCAGTAAGAATATTGCCCTAGATAATCTCTGAATGTTGCTCTCAACCTTACCTGTTCCGTGCTTTTGTGGGTAATTAACAGGGACTCTTTTAATAGGGATTCACATATGCTGGTCCAAACAGAGAAAGCATTGTACCTAGTGAAACTGGAACTATCAACAGAATTTCAGTGAAACCTCAGCTACTAGTAGACTTGTGTCTTTTTCCTATTTGCAAACCTGCAGCCTGATTTATAAAGTGATAAGAATTTCACCATATAAACCTTGCAAAAGGTTTTTGTGATATTATGGCACGATGTCTTTGTGAAGACATCAGCTTGCAGTCAGAAGAGAAAGCTACAGCTGTTCAATCAATAATTCTCAAAGAATCTTATTCATTACCTTCACTCCAGTGAGCAAGAATGAAACAATAATCCAAAATATCACTATTCAGTTATCACTCTAACAAGACAGAGGCAATGAGCTGACAACTTCAGAAGCATCAGAGTAAACCTTCTGGCTTAAAACAAAACATAACTAATCACACCACCTGTGTAAATAAACTCAGAAGTCCTGTTTTTCACTGGATGTTACAATGCAAGAAACAAGCTTTCAGAACTGAGATATGCTCACTGATATCTAACCATCACCTCTGAATAACTCTCAGCTCCCTTATGCCAACAAGGCTAGGAAGGAAGCAGAGATAAGGACTAAGAGATTTGTGTTTTACCATAGCAACACAGATTTTAGACAATAAACCAATTAGCTAAAAATGTAAAGTATAAAGTTATTAAGTGTTTTGATTGGTTTGGTTGGTTGATTTGTGGGTTGGTTTGTTTGTTTTTTTTACCACTCCCCCAGCCCCCAAATTGTGTGCCTCAGCCTGCCTCCCCACAGGGAACACTTCTGTTTTTATGTTTTGAGCCATGAAGTTTCTTTCCCCCTTAATATCAGAATTTCTCTGTAAATTCCAAATTTAAGGCACAGATTATGACATTTTTGATTTTGTCTTTCTGCACAGCGAAATTTAATCTTCTAATTGGAACAAGAGGGCTAATTGTAGAAGGAAGTGCACATGCGTGATGACAATTCAGAAGGCTCCAAACCTTTCTACCATTCGGTGGAGCAAAAATGTCATTAATGTAGAGATAAACTTTGAACAAGATCTTGCCAGCCACAGGGGGTGTTCCTTTTGCATTCTGTTTTTCAACTGTCAGTTCCTGCCCTCCCGCTTGCTTGTCTTGTCTGAGTATGTGGGTGTGGGCAGAAGGACTGTGGACACGATTCTTCACAGCAGTGCTGTGTATATACATCCATGGACCTCTGCTTGTCTGGTGGTTTCTTTGCTTGTACACCTGAGCTCACTATAACATAATCTTTGTACTCAAGCTCTGTCATGTACATTGCTTCATTTCCCAGAACAGGCTTGTCGTGCCACATCATGATAGGCATTCATTAAAAATAAACTCTTTTTCCTATGATGCTGACTTCATTGAGTTAGGGATGTGCATACGCTCATGATAACCACATGATAAAATGTGATATGTCTTTCAAATACACAGCTTTAAAAACGAAGTACCTCAGGTGTGCTAAAATGTTGATAGATTTTCCACTCTGGTTGCATTCAGGAAGCTATTAGAAAGAGTACTTTATACATAAAAAGATCTTGAAAGCACCTTTCAACTTTTTATGCTTCTGCAAGCTATGCATTAATGGGAATCAGCATGCCACTTGCTACACAGAGAGGAATACCTACAGGAATTAACATTTAAGCTGAAAAACTCACAATGAAAAGTCTTGTCATCTCCTGACATGATCTTGCCTGCTGTCTCCTTCATTCACAATGAAGAGCATCTTTAACATTAAATCATAGCTGAGTGCCAGGATGCAAATATTCAAGACAGCCTTTGAAAAGGACATTACAGCTAATCATCAGAGCCTTGGACAGAAATGCAGTTAGAATTTTATTATCCTTAGGAACTTCCTGCCTCTAAACCCAGGTACATCTAAACTCAAACATTGCCTGACCAACTTTGAATCTTTTACATCAAGATCTTTAGAAAACAATATTATTGTGGTATTTTGGGTCAATTTAGGGTCAGTTTAGAATGTGTTAATTGGGGCAAATTCACTGAATTTAGTCATGCTTTATTTACTTCATCAGCTAATGATAATTTGATCTTATAGAAGACATTTTAATTTTATTTAATTTGATTTGTCTTATTAAACAAACATAGATGAAATTTCACTTTTAAATAAAGGCTTACAGCTCCAATTCAAGTATTTATGATTTAGTATGTGTTATGAATAAAAAGGCAATAAGGTGAGAATTTAATAATAATATATTTATTATTAATTGGACTCCACCTTCCATGTAACTTGATGCAAAAGTTATAAAGATTATAATAAGGTCTTAATTTCTTGCATTCAAGTAATACAAATCTCAAGGTTTTTACATGAACAGTGTGCCCAGTCCATATTTCTGGTAGAAAATATCCATGGCACTCATACTTCAAGTATATAAGCAAGTCACATGCACAAAACAGAATTACTTTCTGGCCTTAAACAGTCAAAAGGATATAATTAGGTAATTTGGTAATTAGGTAATTTGGTATTCCTGATCATGTGAATCTATTTTCAAACACTGTTGTACAGGTACAACAGCTGACGTATTTGACAACAAATTTTTTCTAATCCTTGATTGGAAAGTACCAAAGAAAGTTCTTCAAACTGCTTTCAAATTCAATATTCTCCATAGAAACACATACTAGTATGATGTATCATGCTGAAACAGGTAATTGCATTCCTAATAACATTGGTTTTAGATGACAGAAAACAGTAAGAAAGATGTTCATTGATTCTGTTATCTAGGGAATAAATAAATAAAAAAAGCAAAACACTTCCAGTGGTCAACAGTCTAGATAACTCACTGTTATTAAAGCTGAAGTATCTTTATAGCTCATAACATTATTTTGCCATTCCTGAAAAAAAACAGAGCTAGCTGTGCTAGCTGTAATGAGTCTTGGGATGTATCCAGCCCTGATTTCTTGGGAGCAGTTTTCAACCATTTCCTGGTGGCCACATGCCTGTTGCGTCTTCACGTTACCTTCTCTCTGGGAGTGCCCAGGGGGCAGGGGGTTGCTACCTCTGCATAGTCTTTGTGGGATAAACAGCCCCTCTGCGTAATGGGACTGTGGTACAGCAGCATGTAGTTCTCAAACTTCACCTAGGAAGCAGGGAGAACGTGAAAGGCTGCAATAGGAAAACATACAAAAATGGCCCCAGGCACACTCCAGGACTGAGGAGTATGGTCATGTATCACAGTCCTCTAATGAAAGACCTCACAGCACCAATGCCTTTTGATAACCTTCTCTTTTGATACCCTTCTCTAACACAGACTGTGTTAACTAGAACATAAAAGATTGTTGTACACTAAATGAGAATTAGAATTAAATGTATAGAGAGATTAGTCTTTCAAAGAGCAAGACTAAGTTGCAGATTTAACTGATCAAATTACAAGGCAGTATACAATTTATTGTTCTAATTATGGTTAACACGCATTTATTTTATATATATATATATACATATATATATATATATATATGAAGTAATTTTGTTAGTTTAGATTCAGAGGTGGAGAAAGAGAATTTCAAAGTTACTATTCCGTGGTAACCAAAACCAGTCTTTGATTGAGGCAATAAAGGAAAGTTTTTTAAACACTGAACACAATGCTTTCAGTAGGCCCCTTTTGAGGGGAGCAGAGTGACCCATATGCTGACTGGATCCATCCTATAGGGAAGTCTGCTGTGTCCCTGGGGCCTGGGTTAGAGACATCACCAAGAAACCCCCTGGTTTGATTATTACTCACTACTGGTAATATAGGTGGGCAATTGATGTGGGACTTTAGAGCACCAGGGCATTTGGTTAAAAGATTAGGAGCACAGGTAGTGTTTTCCTCAAATTTGGTTAATGTAATAGAACTGACCCAAATTTATAGACAGCTTCTGAACAATGGGGTAACACTTCAAGTATTTCTTATTCCATAAAGGATAGCTCTCCACCACCTTGCCTTAGAGTCTTGTTTAAGCTTCCCATGGAGATTAAATAGTTTGTCAAATCCCTATGTATAAAAACCTGCTCCTATGTTAGACCTAAAAGAAAGATTATGCTAGGCTCTCTCTCTAAACCCTGTTAGAAAGATAAACCTCTAAAGCTTCTTTGCTGTCTCTACCATTAAGTAATAGCATTTACTATTCCTTTACTGTTCCTGTTGTGTTGCTACTTTCAAGCTTTGGCTTGAATAAATGAAATCAATGTCCATTTCACCTGAAAATACACTCTTTCCTAACTCTGACATCTTCCATGCAAATTCATAAATGCTGCTAGATATATTAGCACCTCTTATTTAATTTGCTTTTATTTAATGTGGAATTCCACTTGTGCTTTTCTCTGCATGGTACATGTTCTCTGTCAAAATATGAAACTGACACTTATCTCAGTGTATATTATTTCTTATATACACATCTATCTGTATTTTTATGTTTATATATATTTACTATATTTATATAGAAATTTATTTAATTATATTCATATATAATATGCATAGTGTATACTTACATTAGTATATATTTATATGTATTTATATCTATATACTTGTATCTACAATTACATATTTCATATATGTAAATATATCTATTTTATAGATATCACTGGTACACTGGAAAATTTATCCTAGAATAGCCATATAAAGTGGACTACAAATCAATCACTGGGTATATTAAATTATTGGAAATGAAATGACAAATGCCTGATTATTGGAGCACCAGTGCCTGAGCTACTGATCTTCTGTTGTGTTCATCTAAACTAGCTTGTGTTGAAATTATAGCCAGAAGTGCACAGACACACTAATTTTTTCTTTCTGTACACTGCTAAGTCTCATCAAGGGTGTGAAAGAGAACAAGAGGATTTTTTTGAAATACATCAATGACAAAAGGAGGAGGAGGCAAAAGGTGGGCCCACTACTGAATGATATGGGAGATATGGTAATGATGCAGAGATGGCAGAGGTGCTGAATGCCTTCTTTGCCTCACTCATTACTCCTAAGACCAGCCCAATGTGCCCTTGTGGCCAAGAGAGCCAATGGCATCCTGAGGTGCATCAAGAAAAGTGTGTCCAGCAGGTCAAGAAGGTTCTTCTACTCTTCTCCTCTGCCCTGGTGAGACCACACCTGGAATACTGTGTCTGGTTTTGGGCTCCCCAGTTCAAGAGAGAAAGGGATCTGCTGGAGAGAATCCCATGGAGAGCCACGAGGGTGATTAGGGGACTTGAGCATCTCTCCTATGAAGAGAGACAGATCTCTGGGGCTGTTTAGTCTTCAGAGGAGAAGACTGAGAGGGATCTCATCAATGTGTATAAATATCTGGGGAGTGGGTGTCAAGTGGAGGGGGCCAACCTCTTTTTGGTGGTGCACAATAATAAGACAAGGAACAATGGATACAAGCTTGAACATAGAAGATTTCACCACAACATAAGGAGAAACTTCTTTACAGGAAGGGTGACAGAGCACTGGAACAGGCTCCCCAGGGGGGTTGTGGAGTCTCCTTCTCTGGAGACTTTCAAAACCTACCTGGATGCATTCCAGTGCAGACTACCCTAGGTGATCCTGCTTTGGCAGGGGAGGTGAACTTGATGATCTCTGGAGGTCCCTTCCAACCTCTAACGTACTGAGATATCATGATATGTGAACAGTCATGAACTTTGCATTTTGCTATTCACAAGGAAAGATAATTATGCATACATTATTTAAACTTTTTTTTTTTTTAAATCTTCATTCTCCTTGCATTAAACCAAAGATTTTGAAGACAAAGGCAGAAGAAAATTTTATTATATTTCTGAACTTGCAGCTGCTCTTAAGTCTTACTGCTGGAACACTAATTCAAAATAAATTCCGTTTTTAAAAGTTCCATTCAAAATAAATTTAAAGGAGAAATAATTAAAAAAACCCACAGTATTTCCAACTAAAGGTAAAGTTACAACCTCATTTCTCTCTCTGTTATGACTATTCCATTGAAAAATGAGATTTAAAACCTACTTTTCAAAGTGATTGAAACTCTTCATCTGCAGTAGAAAAAGGCAACAGATAAGTACACAAGATACAGAGAACATCTCAATTAGTATACTCTCTGTGATTCTGATTATGTTCAAAACCCTCTTAACTTGCAATAAGTGTAGTAACTGGCTGCTAGAATGATCAGGGAAGGACTATCTGTTTTAAGAAATAATGTAAAAAAACCAACAACACAATTTTAAACAATATGGTTGGGTTAGGCAGAAAACTTTAAAAAAAGAGTACAAGTGCTATGAGAATTAGAAGTTGAACTACTTAGATGCTAGACTAACACTGGCATTATAAATCATGTCGACAGAGTTGAAGTTTTACCAATTTTTTTTCTAGACATGAAATTCAGTATTTTCAGCAAATGCTTATCACCTTCGTATTTCCTATCTGAGTTCTTATCTGGGAATGTAAGATGCCTAAGTAAGTGTGGTCATCCTTTCCTGAAAAACATCTCTTTAAGCCTTCCACAAACTGCAAGTGCCACTCATTAGTCACATCTGAGCATTTTAGTCAGGAAATACTGAAATGTTTTAAGAACCAGAGTTCTATTAGCAATGCAGTTCCACTTAGACTGATAACTGTTGATGGACAAAGCAAAAAGAAACATTGGTTTTCAAAATCTAAGCAACTGACAGAATCATTATGAAAACTCTGAAATAGAATTTTTTTCAAATAAATGTTTAAAAATAAAAGTCCTGTATTTAGCTATTTCTGGAAAAGCAGACTATGAGCCAGCCTTCTCTGCAACTAGATTTTAGGAACTATAATAAAACTGATGCAATATGCATGTACCATACACATAGCATCCAGAATTTTGGAAGCTTCCAAATTACTAATTCTGTATCAGTGATCCAGGTGTAGGAATACAAATTCTCAATGAAGATAATTCAGTCCTCTAATCATTCACAAAAATGAAAGTAAAGACAATAATGAATAGTAATAAAAGGCAAGGTGTATTAATTGGCTAGTATATACCATTCTAAGACTGAAGATGTCATTGGTTACAGTGGCCTGAAGAGGGTTTAGATTTGGCACTGAAGCCACTCTCTTGCAAAACTCTACACTAACATGCTTCCTAGTAAAAAGAAAATAATGTTTTTTAGTACAAAATTACAAATTCTGGGACTAATGGAATAATAATGAGGAGCTCTCCTGTATAGAAATACATCATTAGTTGAAGATGGTAAAAAATGAGAGAGATCTGAGTATTTATAGTGGCAGGATGATCATGCCATCAGTCAGTGGCAGAATGTAGGAAAAAAATAAAAGAAAAAGTGATGCTAAGATCTGTCAAACAATATATCTGTGGTAGGTAAACTACACAAGAAACAGAGAATATCTCATCATATTCTGTGTAATTCTGATTATATGTGTTCATTCCCATGTGTTCAAAATCAGAATAACTTGCACCGAGGGTAGTAATTGGCTGCTACGTTGAGTAGGGAAGGACCATCTATTTTAAGAAAAAAAATTGAAATCTTATCCTATTCGGCACAAAAATAACTGAAAAGGATATTTAGTCTCTTTAAGTGTGCTTGTAAGTAACAATAAAGGAGAGGCAGGAATCATCTTACTACAAAATGTGTTGTCTTTTATGAGCCTAGTGGAAATGACAAGAAAGAGGTTGTCAGAGTCCAATTTTCACTGTCTGGGTTCTTTTAGATATTCCATATGAAAAGTACAACATTTAATATCAAACTTATTTATCTGAACTTATCTGATATTACATGGGATTTTGATTGAACAAAATGATACACTAATGTACTCAAATCACAATATGAGTCCAAATAAACTTAGCAGAGCCTAGCAGTGCCTTTATGGGTAACATAGGTTTTGACAGAAAATGCAAGCAAAACTTTTTAACCTCTGAGTTAGTGGAGTGCTAAAAAGATCACCTGATCAAAGTAATAAGAGAGATTAAGTTATTTCAAGATGCAGTTTGCCTGCTACAGAAGGAATTTTATAACAGGACAGGTGTCATCTCCAAGGTGGAATATTAAGTCTGGGAGAAGAGTATCTAGGAAGACAATTTACTGAGGTCACAGGGAAATTCATTACTGTTTTCTGATTGTTTACTTACACCACAATTTTACTGCAACAGCTCTGTGCTTTAGAATTCTAGTTGATCAATTGCAGGAGACAAGGGCTCAACCACCATAGGGTAGGAGATTGTTTAATCTATTGTTAGGTTTTGCTTCTCTGTGCAGATTGTAACTGTAGTTATGGAATCTGTAATTCTCAGAACTGGAGTTTATTACTTGTTAATGTGTTCTGCACTCTGCAGGGAAATGAATGAACATGAATTAACTGTTCTATGGGCTGTTGTGTCTATAGGGCTAGCTACGTGCAGCTGTGCCTCAGGGGTCCTATGAAACCTGCATAAAAATCCTCTGGAATATTAGAACAATATTTCAGCAGAAATGAATGTTTCTTATTTATTGAAACATTAAATTTTATGCATAAAAAATATTGGCAGGGCTGTTTATGTTATCTAAGATAATATTTACAGAAATATTTTTTTCCCTGTCAGTGTGCTGAAAACAATTTTATCTGCCTTTTACCTTAGCGATTTTATTTGCATGCAAGAGAGTGATTCACAAACACTATAAAAGCGACTGAAAAATAGCTGTGCATGTCTAGATGGGAGGAACTGTGAGAATTTTCCCACCAAATACTTGCATGTAGCTGATGACAGAGCATCACAGAAGAGAGGGGTAGGAGAGAGTGCAAGTAAGCTTGCTGTGCTGTCTTTAGGATCCTAATTCCAACAAGTCATTCTTTCTGATCTATAATTCATGGGTTTTTTCAGACCTAGCAGTTACATGACAAAACGTCAGATCTCAACCTTGTTTCAGTACAAAGCATCAATATGTTTACATAGCCTGATCTTACAGAGTTCCAGTGGTTCTGCAGGCTCTGTGATTCCTTTGTAGAGGGTAATTCTGAGCTCTAAATGATGGACAAGATACTGTACCAAAGTTGCTTCTCAGACTGCAAGCGAGAGTTGTCCCTTGAACACTTGTTAAAGGTGCTGCCAGTCAATGTTTTTCTGTATGTTAAGGGCACATTTACTATGTATTTTTTTCTTTTTCCTTCTCTGTATACAATCTCTTGCCATTTATTCTGTTTGTTTCTCTAAAAGCAATAATATAAGGCAGAGCAGGTGTACTCTTCTGCCCAATACAAAACAAAAAATATCTTTCTTCTGTATAAAATAAAGATTGCTTTCTGGTAGCCAGGACTTAAACATTCAGATGTTTGTTTGTCGGGGGAGGGGGGGGGTAGGGGAAGTAGACAAGAGCTGGTTGAATATTTCGTGTTTCATCCCTTCTAAGGTACTGTGATTGCACATCATTAATCAGATGTACTCCATCACTCTGCACAGTGAAATTCACTGAGACTAAATCTCAATTGAAGAATTTGAGAGCCAGGTAGTTCTGAGAATGTCTCATTCTTCTGAACTACAGCAAGTACCAATTAAAAAGAAAATGAATTATTCCAAAGAGTAAGAATATTATAGAGAAAATACCTGTCAGTGCATCATACACAGCACACAGTATTATTCTGTGTTTTCACAGCACAGCATCAGGACTGAAATTGAGTGATGCTTTTAAAAGAAGGACTTCTAGAAACTATGAGATATTCATTGAATACATACAAGAATTATTGTAGTACTGAAACAACATGATTTAAAATCTAGTATAATCTAATAAATCACAAAGTCAGTGCTGAATATAATTACACAGAACACACATGCCTTTAACCAAAGAATTTGATATTAACATGACAATACATAAAGAAAATGTGACAACAAAATCCTACTGCAGTAAAATGAATGCAAATTAGTGTTATCACTTAACTTCAATTTATTAAGCAAACAAACATGGATGTGATTTTACAGTAATCATATTTTTAGGGATATAATATCTGTTTTTTTCACTGTCAATGACAATATCAAGATTCAGTTTAGATGTATGTGGCATATTGTATGCATCCTTATGTCATTACAGGTAAGGTCCCAATTTCTGCCTGTCTCAGAGCTCAAGGACTTTTTGAGAACTCTTCATCACAATTAATACTTCCTCTTTTCCTGTGTCTCAATAAAGAATTATACTGAAACAGGTTCAGAAAGTTAAAATACAGATAGGTTGAACTTATTAAAGTGACACATACAACAGATTGCGGATTGCTGGTGATAAATGTACCAACTGAAAGCGATTGAGCTGCACTTAATAATCCCAGGTAACAAAGTTGAAGACACTAGTGTTTTCAATAGTGCTAACATATAATATCAATGCTAGGAAAAGCTCTTCTGTATGTGCAATTCTTACCAAGAAGGTGTCCCTCTCTTGGGTGGAGGAAGGGGAGTATAGCCTGTTGACCATCCTTACCTCTGGTAAATTCAGCCTTTCTAATGCATGAGAGTTACTCCCCTCATGGCTTTATACCCTAACCCTGTCAGTCTCTGCATTTAGCATGATTTGGGTGGAGAGTTGAGTAACAGAGTCATATATGTTTAGCATGTACTCCATTTGTCTCATTATTACAGTCAATTAGGCACCATATCCTTCAAAATCTGATTTTAACCTGTGTGGTTTTGCTGTTTTAGAGTTGCTTCATTAGTTTTAGCTGAAACAGGGCCATCTTACCTTCACAAGACTCCTTCTTTCAGACACTTGACATTCCAGCTTTTTGTATCTTCATTCCCAGAGATAACACAAACATCTCTTGATTGTAAGAGTTTTGACCTTTCTCCCAAACCCACTAAATTTGCATCACTGTCACATGACAAACTGTGCAGTTATCCCACCATCCTAACCTAAATTACTGCCAAATATTTAAGTCTAACATGTTGACCACTATATGTTTATTTCAGAGTAAAATACAATATTCAAATTCTAAATATATCCTTTCTAGGAAGGTTTGTTTTCAGTTCTCACATTAACTTGCTTCAGGTTTCTCTCAAGCAATATTGTGATTTCTCTGGGAGTGTCAGAGCTAGATACTCTTTAATCCTTATTTAATTGAGATGGTAAAAAAACCACAATACTTTCTTATATGCCCATAGAACACTACCAGGATTACCTTCACCTCAGGACTGGAAAACTGTGAGGATGTGGCTAAAAGCATTACAGACGTTTTGTAGAAAGCTCAATTGCTTTCATAAGCACCATTTTCACATCAAAACCTTTGAATATCTTAGTTCAACACTGTTAAATGACAAAATTGAAATTCTTTAAGAAGTACTGTTAATTTAAGCCACCATTAATTACAACAAGGAAATTATTTGACCATTGAAGAAGGATCCAGTAAGTTAAAGACATCTTTCAGAGGTTACACTCTCAGGTAATTTATAATCAAGTTTGAATAATTGCATTTTATTTCTTCTCTACTTATGTCATATGTTGCAGTATTTTCACATTGGAACTCCCATTGTAATTCCTAAGACTTCCTTAAAGTTTCTCAGATAAACATTTACATGAGAAACCTGATGTCAAGTAAAACAAAGCAAAAAAACAGAAGATGTCATAACAAACGTTAAAGCTTTCTAGCTTTAGGAGCTTCAGGGGAAAAATTTAGAAGGTGAATTGTCTTCACTCCAAAGACTCAAAGAACAACCTGCTAATAAGGAAGCCCACAGCTTAAGAAAACATATATGTACAGACATAATTTTCACTGGTTTGGGTTTTTTGGTGGTTTGGGATTTGGAGGTTTTTTTGGAGGGTGGTGCTTTTTTGTTTGGGGGGTTTTGTGCCTCCAAATAAAGAGTTTCAAGGTGGTGGTTGGTTTTGGGTTTTTTTTTTAGTTACTTCACCTTGGGATTTAGTTGGACCAAACTGATGTTATAGTCAGTGAGTTTAGTCCCCTACTGTTGCTGGGTATCATGTCACAATTTTGATGAGTGTGTTTTAAAATGAACAGCAATACTGCTGGTCATGTATTCTTCAAGAAACTGGTGTTCTGGTAACATTGTTTGGCAAAAGGCTTAAATGCACAGCCGGAGGGAAAAAAATATAGCTTGAGAAAAACAAACCAAAACTACTTCAGTCAAAACCTACCATATGACATGATTATTTTCTTAAATGTAACCACATTTATTACATTGTTATCTGTCTTCCCTTCTCCATCCTTGAAATATGGAGAAGCCTGCCACTAATACACTTACTTCCACTGTTTACAGGCTTAAAGACTCTTTCCTATATCTAGCACTAGCCACTTCTAACTTTTAGACACCTCTCTGTTTGTGTTATGATTATGATTGTGAGAAACAAGCTCACTCCTAAAAATTTGTTGATGGACAAAGTCTGTTAAAGAAGGTTTATTTCCAGCACTGGGTACATACTTCATGCATGTATACCTTTCCTCCCCCCACTGGGGGCTTTTATAACAGAACTCTTCCCATGCAACATCCTGATTGGTTCTGTTCTAATTTTTTCTTGAGAAATGGTCAAATCTCCTGTAATTTCCTACAAATACATGAAGCAGAGCAACAAAATAATTCCTGGAAGAGCTGAGAGTTTGAAATATAAATAATTCAATGTAGATTTGAAATTTGGCTTTCTGGTTCCGGTCAGTATAATTAAAGCTCTACAAAGCATTAAGGTGTTTTTTTTTTTTTCCCCACACCATTTTGTAGAATACCTAAAAGATTAAAGAGACTGCAAAATAATTTTCCAAACTAAGTAGTCATATGAGCACCTACTAGAAAAAAATCCTAATGACATAAGCTTAGCAATCACATCAAATCCAGTAAAGACAAAAGTAATGTTGTAACAGTAAATACTTTATTCCAATTGGAAGCTCTTTGATTGATAAACAAGATAGTGATATCTTTGGCACTTCCTAAACTCTTTCAACAATGGTATGTCAAAGGTACATGTGAGCAAACTCAGGGTGCCAGCACAAAGCACATTAAAATTCTATAATCGTGAGTCTTACGTTGATGGCTGCTGGCATGGACAAATACACCAAATCTGTCAGGGTTATTCTGGCACTCAGGATAGTAACAGTGATGTTGGAAATTATTAAAGGCACTGTGTCTTACAAAACTGATTCTTTACAATTCAGTTAATTGCAGTTGCTGTTGATTCCTGAATAAGGGATCACTTGGGAGTTCTTCTATGGGGCCCAGAGATTGTTAGCTTAATAAGTTTGTAGTTTAGAAAATAATTTGTCACAAGGCAAGAAGCTCACGAAGGAATTGGTACTCTCTCAGGTTCTTCAATTATGTCTGGTTTAAGAATAAATTTTACTTGGCTGTATCTCTCCTCTGTCAAGCTTGGAAATCCCCATGTAATTTTTCAATGTTTGTTTAAATTGTTTAGCCCAAATAGAGGATTTTACAGGGTTTTATATATATTTTCTGGTTTGGTACATGCACGTTTAGACATACTCTCTCTATATAAATATGTGTTCTATATATATATATAATGATCTGACTGTCAGTAAGATGGATAGAGAAAAAGGTAGCTGAGCATAAAAGGTTTGGGAAATGATATTATTTTAATATATATAGGCCTGTTGATCTTATGGAGCTGAAGAAAATGAAAGGGATATGAAAAGGACAACTCGAGAAATCACCTTTTAGGAAGTCATTTAAGAAAAAGCAAAATATAACTAAAACTGGACACAAAAATCTCTCTGTTACCTGTTATAAGTTAAGAGAAAGGAGGGAGAAGCACATTCAAATAAAATGTTTTTACTTGATATAAGCCTAAAAGAAAAGAAAACAAAACCAAACACATATTTTACAGGAAATCACTTCATTTAACATGTTTTGAGCTATTAGATCCCACACAGGCACAGTTTGACTCTAAAAACTTAGTATTAGTGACAAAACCCTTTGCTGGAAGCTGTTATACAAGACAGGTATGTGTTATTTCAGTTTTCACTAAGTCTTACAATAAACTGCCCAGTTTCATTGCATTTCTCAGTATCTTCATAATTCCTTACTCATAAAGATCTCAAAACTCATTTATGAATCTCTAGAATAAATACTTTAGGCTAAGAATATTTCTTACACACAAAGATATGGTGAATCCCATCCCTCCCTCCCTCAATGCCATATTTTTAAACCAATTCAATTGATTGAATTGAGGAAGAAGTTCTTCCCCATGAGAGTGGTGAGAGCCTGGAATGGGTTGGAACTAGATGATCCTTGTGGTCCCTTCCAACCCTGACTGATTCTATGATTCTATGATTCTAAGAATTAATGTACACTTTTTACAAACAAGCCTGTCTTACTGCAGCTCATGTTGTTCCATCACTTTGGTGTCAGTAGTTTGTGTCCAGCACTTTACAAAGTGCTGAGTCTGTGATACGATTGTGTTATTCTAACAATTGCTTTTAATAAGATGGCTCTCAGCCAATGGTATCAGTGCCTGTTTGTGCTAGCTCAGTGTTGTACATGACATAATTTTTTTTTTTTTTTACTAATAAGCTATAATGTAAACTGCATAGACTATGGAAATCTAATTTACAAACTAAGTGGTCGTTTTGACCATAAATTGAATACGCCACCACACAGAAACCAAATATCTGAATTACACAGTAGTGACATGCTCTCTGTCTTGAACAGTAGAAAATCTGTGCTGCTGACAAATCAAAGTGCTTCTGGGAGACTGTTACAGAAGAAGAATATAGGATTAATACTGTATATCTCCTTAGAACAGGAACAATTTATGAGTGACTATGACAAGATAAGCTCAAATCTTACGGCTGACTGCATGCTGTTCAGGCCAGATGAATAAATCAAGCAAAATAAAGAAAACAGGTGGTTTAAAATGTGAAACAGGTAGCATGAAATACTGAATTGCTTTAAGTGTTGCTCCCAATTATGTGCAGTTTAAACCTTCTAAGTTACTGGAGACTTT
This sequence comes from Indicator indicator, assembly GCF_027791375.1. Classification (NCBI taxonomy): domain Eukaryota; kingdom Metazoa; phylum Chordata; class Aves; order Piciformes; family Indicatoridae; genus Indicator; species Indicator indicator. The sequence goes on along the minus strand of NC_072015.1, from coordinate 19,459,573 downwards.
TGGATTGTGTATTTTTTCAGCTTCTTGAATAATATAAAAGTTGAATAGTAAAGATGCAGCTGGATGCACATTTTTTCAAAACACTTACAGCTTTTGTTTCACTTAGTGCTATGAACCAACATTTTCTTGTACCTCCTTTTAAAATATGGCTAAGCCTGTAAGAGCACATCTTCCCAGGCATCTCCAGGCAAAATGGGAAGTATAACTCAACTAACTTTTACACACTGAATGTCATCACTGATGAAGTGAATCAAAAGCTAAGTAGGATTTTTCACTAGGCAATATTGTGTTTTACTGCACTGACTATCAAAACGTGCAGTAATTGCATTTTCTTGCAGGTTTGTTAACTTTCAAAGAAATATTAACACTGTTTAATTAAAACACTGATAATGTCATTTAAAAGAGTTTGGGTTTTCAGTGAGAGGTGCATTGTTTGGAATTGGTTGGTTTGTTGTTTTTAAGACAGTGCAGTCAAAGCTATTAGTTGTTTTCCTTGACAAACAGAAAAAAAACCATGTTGCCTGCCTGTTGTGCTAGTCCAAGTAAAGAATAAACACTGGAGACTGTGTAACCTTCTGTGCTCTCTCAATTTATTATGCAGGAAGCCTTTGCAGGGTGAGGAATGGTTTATAAAAGTGTAACCCATGGGTGCAGTTCCACTCCCCGATCAACACCACAGGATCTCTGTGGGAATGCAAATCACTAACTGGACACAGATTTGTTTGTTTGTTTGTTTTACACTCCAGTGGAGGTACTGTGATGCTACTTGTAGTTGTTAATTTCCTTTTGTGTCTTTCTGGTAGAGATCCTCTCTAGGTTCTGTCAAACTAAACTTTGCTATACCAAGTTGGCATTTTTTATATTTCTGCTGTTAGTCTCAGGTTCATGCACCTGTAAGGAAGAGCAGAGATGGTTGTTCAAATCACAGAATACTGAAAAGGTCAAAATAGCATTGTAGGCTTTACTGTTCCTCCAGCTATAAGGTGATGAAACTGTACCCTCATAATTCTCATGACTAGACTTGTAACATGCCTGGAAATTTGTCTATGTGAACTGTTGGTGTTCATGGGGAGGGTGATGAAAATACTAAGCGGTAAGAATGCTGTTGTTCTGAAGAAGGCTTTGAGATTTTTGTCCAGAATTTTAACTCCTGCCATGACAGATTATGGTTTTAAGCAGTGTTTTAATACAGAAATTTTGGTCTTTCATATAGGTTTCCCATAGCTGAAAAATACTTTACACATTTCCCATATAATGCTTATGTCTTGTAGACTGTATAGCATAAGATCTGTCAAAAGAATTTTATTCTTTTTTGATCTACTATACAATTTCAACGTATAGGAGTGTTTAATTTTTTTTCATACTACAACAAACTTTCTCATCCTAAGAAAACATTATTTAGAAAATTCAGTATTCCTCTGCCTAATCTGTGACTATTGACTAGTACACAGCAAGTAGAGTCATATAAAAGATCATGGAATGCTAAATATGTAAAATAATAACCCTCAATTACCACATGAATTGTATCAGAGTAGTTAAATGACAATTTTTATGTCTTATTGGGAGATTAATTATTTAAATTATTCTAAATAATTTTAAGGATTTTTTGTTGGTGGTGGTTACTTGAACCAAAATATTTTATGTCTCCAGTCAACACAAGGTAATTTATAAGATAATATTTTAAGAATGAGCACAGATATCTTCAACATTAAAATGAAGAGTGAAATCAGGCAAAAAGGAATGCTCATAAAGCTATTATTACATGAAGTTTATGAACAGAAGAAATATTGTTGGGTTTTTTTCACCTTTGAAAAATCAGTAATGGAAGATCATTTCTTCAACAGAAAACCGGCAGAAATCTGACTCTCATGGATACATATATTACAAAAACAAATAAACAAACAAAGCATAACAGGTTTTCTTCAGGTTAATTCCACATAAATTTCATGAATTTGGGATTATGTCCATTTTAGTTTGACCAGACCAAAATTTTTCAGCTAGCTACAGAGCTACATAGGGAGTCAAGTAAAGCCTTGTTCTACTGAAAAGCTCCTCTTGGAAATCCTTTATTGGAAGTATAACTTGTTTCTTCAGTTTTAATATTTCCTTTATTGTTTCTTTTGTTGAAGTATCTCTTGATTCTCTCAGTTAAGTGAGGTGCTACTTTATTAGTATATAATGTCTTCTGTACCTGAACATATTTTGGTATTTAATATGTCTCTACTTGCAAAACATTGCACAAATTTATGATGCTCTATAAAAGATTAATAACAAAAATACAGCTGAATAAATAAAGATGACTTTTTTGAGGTTGGAAAATGCTGCTGCTTTATTAAAGAACAAAATTAAAAATAAACATTCTGGTGTATCCACACTGACTTTGGAGACAGTTTGCATGAAGGTCACCAATGTTTGTCTGACTTGCCATTTTGAAGAACACTTCATACTCATTCTCTTTATTCTTGTTTCAACATGGTCATCAGTTTTGTTATTATCTTTCCAAGCCTTGTATAAACAGAACTTTCGCTCCTGGCAGACCACTGAAAGATCTGGCTTTAAAGCAAATTAGGGAAAAATATGAAGAAAAGAAGATAAAAAGCATTGGAAAGAAGCTTGTGATGAAGTCAATATATTATAGTAGCCATTACTAAGTCACAAAGATTTTTATTTTGCAGCAACCTTCCCTTTCTCTGTAAGGGTTCACAAGTCTTGGTTACTAGTTTTTGCCTCTTTAAGCCTCTGTGATAATAGAGGGATCTAAGGTTAAGAAGATAGCTGGCTACAAAAGCCAAATCCACCATTAAAGCACATCTCTCAGTACCAGGGATGGTGACTCAATCACTTCCCTTGGCAACCATTTTCAAAGCTTGACAACCCTTTGAGTGAAGAAATGTTTCCTAATATCCAATCTAAAACACCTTTGGTGCAACTTGACACCATTTCTTCTTGTCCTAACCCTTGTTACTTGAGAGGAGAGAATGACTCCCCCCTCGCTACAGCTTCCTTTCAGGTAATAGTAGTGAGTGATAAGGTTATTGCTGAACAGTGCTTGCACAGCATGAAGGCCTTTTCTGCCTAGGAGCTCATCTTAAGGAGGAGAAAAGAAGAGAAGAGATATCAGCTAGGCACTGCCTTAAATTGGGTGATACAAGAAATCATAATAGAGTAACAATATTACAATATCCTGGGATGACCAGGTCCATCCCTTAGGACTCTCTAACTTTTTGGAGGACTTGTATTTTTGGTTTTCTTAAAGGTACCTGAACCACAAACCACCACAAGGGGAGGTTATACTAACCCCTTACAAATACATATTTACCAGAGCAGAATTCTACTGATTAATATTTGCCATGTAAATTGCTTATGCTGGTGAAGAATTAGTCTTCTACTGGTGGACTATATGAATGAAGTAAATGAATTTTACTTAGTAACTTATCAATTTGGAAAGTAATTTTGTGGAGATCTTAAAAGTTAAAACTAATGTCTGCTACAGTAAAAATGTGCCCAACAGGAAAGATAAAAGACTGTTCAGTGTTTCATCATTCTTCTGTCTTTTTCATTTCTCTTTTACTAGGAGTAAAGATTTCAGGTTCTTTGTTTAATTCTCACATTCAATAAACTATTGGGTTACTCTGTAAGGGCTGTATTACAACGAGCTACATTTCAGTTAGAGTGAAATCCTGTGGGAAACTTCTACATTCCAAATGTTTGAAACATAGTTGATTTATGTGACAAAATCCACAGAGACAAACTCAACATTTAAATACGCTCTGCAACCAATCAGAACAGAATCTCAGCCTTGTAGCACTAGCTTTAGCTGTTGTGATCCCATCACATTAGAACTATTCAGGACACTATGTAGAACTACTCAAGTAATTTATAATATCTGCTATTCTGTATTGTGCTATAAGTAAAAGATATTGGTATAAAGGTTCCTTAAAACAAAAAGATAATTTGTTTCTACTGGTTTTGTTGTGGATATAGTCATGAAGATTCAGGACAAATTCACAGACTGCATTGAGCTGGAAGGGACTCTCAAAGGTCATCTTGTCCAAAACTCCTGCAGTGAGCAAGGAGGGGCAGGTTGCCCCTGGCCACATCATGTTTAATCTTGAATGTCTCCAGGAATGAGACCTCAGCTATGTCCATAGGCAACCTGTTCTAGTATTTTACCACTCTCATTGTAAAGCATTTTCTCTTTATGTCCAACCTAAACTATTGTCCTTTGTCCTATTGCTACATACCCTTTTAAACAATCCTTCCAAAGCCTTCCTGTAGGTCTCTATCTCCTGCCTGTCTGATATGCTGTATTGGATTTTATTAAGTGAGGAAATCGGCTTTTCCATCCCTTTTCTGCCTCCTTGTTATTAAATTTGTCTGCGTATAGGAAATTATATTTGTACTGTCTTGTATGAATTCCGAAAATGAATTTTTAAAACCTGCTTGTTTCTTAGATATTACTAGGCTAAACTAAATATTAAAGCATATTTGGCACCGCTAATATCGTAGTTTAATCATATTCCTTCCAAAAGATGAATCCCGTGATTCCTGTGAAGTATATAAACGCTTTCAGGCAGAGGAAGAATATTGTCAGCAATATTCCCTGCATTACCTATTTAAATGCAATGGATTCTCTATGATAAATATTTCTGTAAAATCTAGAAAGAATTGCCCCCTCTACTCATAAGAAACCCAGACCACCAATTCACATTTTTTTTAATTTGTTTTTGGTTTTGAATGCAGGATCCCAAGTGCTTAGAACTTGCTTCTGTATCAGAAACGGAACTGATTTCATGTTATAATATGACTACACTATCACTCTTTATGATCTCATGCAGTTTATTGTTGAGGAGTGCAACATCCAGAGTGGGTGATTTCAGAGGAGAAAATTCCTCAATTCACATAGTTTAAATTTAATCATGACTGAAGAAATTTATTACCAGGTAATTCATTTGTAATCAGTGAACTATAAATTGAGGCTCAGTAGCACAGTTGGAGCAGATAAGTCACTGTCCTAGACACTTACAAAACACCTGCATATACCTATGAATTTCTAAACTACCTTCTCTAACTAATAATTGAGTCCTGTGAACACACACACAATTACACACATGTCCATTTCCTCTCAAAAGATGTGTAGTTCCCTCTCTGCTGCACTCTGGCACGCTCACCCTTCTGACAGGAGATGACTCCATCAGTGGACAGATGACAGCAGGGTGACTTCTGTCAGAGTCAAAACAGATTTTTACTGCTACTCTTTTGCCTTCTGTTTTGTCTCCACCATTGCAACTTTTTATGCTCCTTTTGTGCTTCTCAAGTAGAGTCTTTCTTTGTGTCATAGGTTAAGTTTTAATCTGCTGCCATTCATACTATCCTGCCTCATGCCAGCTTCAAAATGCAAGTGCTAGCTGGAGCAAAGTATTATGGTGCTTGAAGTTCAGATTGTAACGTGAGAGGCTTCCTGTTCCTGATGCTGATTTTGTGTTCCGAGTGTTGGGAGTTGGCTCTTTCCCTCAGGAATGGCAGTGAGGCAGGTTGACATTGGCTAGTTTCATAGTTTTTTCTGCTTTATGCTGCACTTTTCTTTCTGCAGCTAGTGTAAGCTAAGGTAATTGTGCATTATATTATTAGCTAAGGTGATTGCACATTGTATTATTATTATTACTATCTGTTTTGCTCAGTAAAACTTTTTATCTCAACCCAGAGTTTTTGTGTGTTACTTTTCCCTCACTTCCGTGTTGGGAGAAACAGAGAGGTTCCCTTGCCTCAACCTGTTACATTCTTCTTTGGCACTTTCCAATGTGCAGCATCAAAGCAGCTGTCTTAACTAAGACAATTGATTATGGCAGGAGATGAAAAGGTTGAGATAACGAGAAGTGAGATAACAAGAGGATTTAATTACGGTTTGAGGCTTGTTAAGAGAGTTTTATATAGTTTCTTTTCTGTGGTATGTTCATTGTGTTATTTTCTCTCTGGGAGCAACTGGTGCCAATGTGCTGGCATTCTGTATACATTCCTTCTGGTAATGAATGTTATCTCAGGTGAATATCTTACAGCTGAGGTGTTACTCTGCTGGCTACTAGCAGGCCAGGTTTTGTTCAGAGCAATACAGGACTTTCTCAAGAATATAATTGAGAAGTCTGCCTCCATGCTGGATAATTATGAATGTCAGATGTATGGGAATGTATGAGTACATTCTTAGGGCAGTAGCACCCTCTGATGATACAGAATTTTACCCTTTAGCAAGTGCAAAATCCTAATAAGCTGGTGAAATGTTTGGAAATAGTCTGTAGTCATCTTGGGAGTTCATGAGAGAGACAAATTATTGCACTGTTTTGGGGGCTGGCCCATGCCTATCGAGCCCTTCTCATCATCAGTGTTCAGAGTGCTTAGGAGCAAGGGAAGATCTCTGGGCCCATAAACAGACAAGCAGGCATGGCAGTTGCAATAGAGATGCAGCCCCTGACACTACAAGCTCTCCCTACAATGTCCCACATGTATATACTCCAGTTCAGTTACTTCCCTCGTTTCTCTCTCCATAATCTCTACAATTTTTAAAAATTATTTCAGTCGCTTCACCTTGAACTGTTAAAATTGTACAACTTGAAGATACTTCTTCATCTTGAAAGAATTCAAGCTACCTGATATTCTTTTATTTCTCAGGGAACCTTTACACATTGTTTCATCCATCCTATAAGCAAAAGAATTCCTTTGAACATTTTAATAAGACAGGGGCTAATACTACCTATTATCTCTGTTCTTTTCTCTGGCACTTCATGATTTGTTGTCACAGGACTTCAAAATGTTTTGTATATTTGGTAAATTTTAGGGGTTTACCTCCCGAAAAAGCTAAACCAACTGGCTTCTCTTTTATTTAAAACATAGAAAATTATGCAAGGTGTTCTGGTGAATGCATGGACATAAGTAGGAGTGGGGCAGAACATCCAAACTTAGATGACAGAGAAAAGTTAGTATTATACTAACTTAAGAGAGAATGGCCTTGGAAAAGTATCTTTACGTTCCACCTGCTCCATAGGTTACTGAGTTCAGGCTAAAGGAAGTTTTCACTTCTGCAGTCCTAGTCATGATCCATGTTGGTGCACAGGGCACCAGTGGTAGTTAATCAGCCACTGCTTGCTGATATCTCTGGGTCAAACCAGCCAAATCCCTGAGGTGGCATGCTGAAGATACAAACTCATTTACATACGTTTGTGGAGGGGTGGTCACTTGCCAGAGGTGGGCAAATGACAATCACCCTGTAGGCAACATACACTAGCAACACAGATTCTTTACTATTGCTGGTGATAGGAATTTTACTGCAGAAATTGCTATAAAGCTTTAAGAAAATACAATTGTAATTACATGCATAATTACCTGGGGCAAAATGCATTCAGCAGTGCCAAGGTCAAAGCTTACCAAATGGCTCCCTTCTGGGGAAGGAGAGGAGGACAAAGGTGTTGTTGAATTCCTGTCCACAAATTTGGTTCCAAAAAGGGCTAATATTCATACCTCAGTTTTCTATTGTGTAAAGTGTGGGGGTGGGACTGTAGCCAAATCATTAAGTGAGCTTTTCAGTTGCACAAACATTTCTTGACTGGGGGGTGGGACAGGGAGTTGAGGTGGGAAATCCATGCACCCAGGGCTCCCCTTCTGTCAGACTGGGGCAGGGAAGGAATGATTTCTTGGGGCGCTCCTGAAAGCTGAGACACTGGCTTGTGGGGAAGAGGAGACACAGAGGCTGTTTTCAAAATTCTGAAACCAAGAAGAAATTGCCTCCACAGGTGGTGTATCCAGATCCAGGTAATACATCATTGCTAGGTTGTTAGATTATGATGCCAGAGTATCTTGAATTACCTTCCTCCACATGGCCTGTGTGCACAGGACATCCTCTGGATCTGTGGGGACACTTTCATCACCTTGATTGCTATAGATAACTTCCAACACCACTAATTCCCTCACTGGATGTCTTCATCTGCAGTATTCCACTTTCTTGGAAAATTCACAAAATCTTCCTGAATGGGTACCCTGCCTTCACGCTTGAGCGGAGCTGTCTGCAGAGACTGCAAATACCTCTTTGTTTTCCAGTTCCTCAGTTCCTAGAAAGGGGGCCCAGTTGTTGGGCTTCTTTCCCTTCCTGCAGCTGACTGTTGGCCCTGTTATCCCAGCATCAGAGCAGCTAGGCAGCAATCTGCTCTCCTATCTGACAGCTGTAATCTTTCCACATGTCTTGAAGTTCGGAGGGTTTCTACCACCTTCTGTAGAGATTTCTCTCATTCCCTCCTATCTCCTAGTTGATGGACCAGCCCCTTAATCAGAGTCTTACTCTCCTCTCTCCTCTCTTATTAATCAATGAAACAGACCTGTTGAACTTCTTATCCACTGTTTCTTTGTCATAGGGTGCTCCAAAACTCCTTTCCCCAACTCCATCTGCGGAGGTTTGAATGGGGGAAGATGAAAGTGTGAAATTCCTTTCCCCTCTGCCTTGGGGCTTGAATGGGGAAATCAAAAATGCCTTTTCCTCCTGCCAGGAGCTAAAGCCCCCCACATGCATTCACTTGAGGAAAAGCCCATGCTGGGATCTGGAATTGGGATTGGCTGGATTCTTCACACCCCGTTTATATTGGCACTGGACACATTGTCTAGTGAAGACCTTAAATACTAAAGTTTCTCCATAAATCATCCTCCAAATAAACTCAATCCTATAATTTTCTCCAGGAAAAAGAAAATAATGTTAGTCCAGCTCTCATTATAACATTGTAATTTATTAAGACTTGATAAATGAAACATAAATTTCTTATAATCTTTAGTATTCAGTAGATCAGGTAAGCATTTACAGTATTATGTAGTGATTTTTTTTTAGTCAAACACAATTCATATAAATATACAAACTTAGAACCAGTAGTTCAGTCAACCATTCTGGTAATTAGAGAATTAGTAATGCTGCAGCCAGGTTCCCTGTGGAATATTTCAAGTTCAGCCTGCCATCCAACTCAGAGTATTTGAAGTTGATTACATTCGGGTATTATGTGATTGCTATGCATGGTTCCACTTTGGAAAAATAAAGATGAGAGATCTTGCTCAAGTATGGGTACTCATTCTATCCTGTCATATATGTGGTTGTATTGTAAAGGTAAAGCAAAGTATATGCTATTGTTCTGAACTTTAAGGCAAGTCAGCCTTTCCATCCTTTTTAAAATTATCTATATCTATATCTATATATGACAATTGTTTTGCTTTCCTGTATTTAGCAATTCAGCAAACCACTTCAGCTTTAGTTAACATTCCTGATATTACTTAATAAAATAAAATAAAATAAAATAAAATAAAATAAAATAAAATAAAATCTCCTTTTATACCACAGTATTTATTTAATATTCTGCATTGTTATTATTGGGATTTCTAGAACTGTAATTCCTTTTTTTAAATATGGTTCAGATAGAGGTTACAAATATGAATACTGCTGCTAGTTTTTTCTAAAAATTGCTGCAAAATGGTGTTTTTTTGTTTATTTTGCTGAAATTTAAACTGTATTAGAAGGTAGTTTATAGATGTTAATTATACATATATGCATACTTAAATCAGTGCCTGACAGACTGGTAGATGGAGAGCATAGGACTCAGAAACATGACCTTCCTCTTTCCTTCTTAAACTTTTTTTTCTCCTTATTTGTTAAAATTTGATTCTCTGTTGTCTATAAAGTCCAGTGTTGGTGTGTGGAAAAAGATTGTAAACATTCGTGCTCCTTTTCTACAGCAAGAAGCAGGAGGACTTTTGAAATGCCATCTGCAGGGTTTCTGTAGAACGATCAAGAAAAAATACAGCCTCATAGCAGCTGACATTTTGTTGCAATATTTATATTTCCCCTGTCCAAAGGCTAAAGAAATACTTCTACATAGGACTAGAACGTAAGTCCTGAGTTTGTTGGGGTTTTTTAATGTTTGTTCATTGCTGACTGTGGTCTAAAATGTCTCAGAAATTTGGCAAGACTAATGTTGAAATGTTAAGCCTGAGTTCCTCCTGATTCTTTTGAAAAGAAAAGATGTTTAATGATTTCTCTTTGCTGACAGCTGGAAGTTATTTTCTTATTTTCAGTTTGAATGAATCTATGGCTTTCTTGATTCTATTGGTCTGGTTACAAACAGTGTATTTCATTCCCTTTCATTTGTTTTTAAACCCACTAATTAGAGAAACAACACTTTCTCATCCCTTATTCTTCTTATCCTTTCTAGGTGATTAGAAATCTTTTCTGATTTAGTCACCCTTCTCTGTATGCATGTGTATTTAGTTTCATCTTTTCTATTGTATCCATTATCTTATTCTGTGAAGTAAGTTTCCTGATAAATCAGGGACTATACTTTTAGTTTTTATGGTAATATCCCCTTATCATCCAGATTCTGTCATGAAAACATGGACACATTATTCCAATTTCTTTTATCTCCCAAGTCAAACTCCAAGTTACTTAATATCAAAAACATGAATGAGTCCAATTTCAGGTCCTTTGCTCTAGTTATCAAACTGTTCCTGAATGATAATCTATTACCTATCATACTAATAATGTATCTGAGATTTTTAACAGATGTGGAAAGGAAGCTCCTACTTTTATAATCAAATATTTAATTATAACAAAACAATAGCTGAAAGATAACTTTCCACTTGCCAAACAGTTTCTCCATAAACTCCAAATTTTTTGATGCTAAGCATGTACTCCCTTATCATAAATATTTTGGCTAATAGTTATAGTGAGCCTTTTCAAGTGTTTTACTGAAGTACAATGCTATTTTCTGTGTCCCTTGTCTTGATAAGGAATGAATTTCTCTGGATTTCTATCAAGAAAGAAAGTTACTATGAGAAGGTGACTGCTGATGTCTACTTTTATCTTTTATACTGCCCTTAGATGTGTTCCTTGCAATGTCTTTCTTGTTTAATTGCCATTGTCTCTTTGTGGCTGTCACACTTCTAGAAGACATACAGTATGTTCTATCCTGTCAGAAATGTTGTAATGCAATTCAAAGTGAAAGCTTCTTCCAGACTTGAAAATCTTGTCATGCTTAAAAAAAAAAAAAAAAAAAAAAAACACTTTAGTAACTCTTAGTCTTGCTAACCTCCTTCTTATTAATCTAGAGAAACAAAAAATCTGTATTACTCTAGTGTTTTGATGCAGCATTTCTGTAAACCAGCAAACAGCTGCTGAAGTTCTCACTAACATGAAAATTTGTAATGGAGGTTTTGTTTGGATTTTTTAATTTTGGTTTGGGTTTTGATCTGCAGTAGTAAAAAGCCTCCCCCAGTCAAGGAAATACAGATACTGAAGAATAATTGACATTTATTGAAGTAGTAATACTCTGCACATAGAAACATAGAATCAGTCAGGGTTGGAAGGGACCACAAGGATTATCTAGTTCCAACACCCCTGCCATGGGCAGGGACATCCATTGGAATAGTAATTCAGTTCCTATGTGGACAATGTTCTAGACTTTGCTGCATGCTTTGTTGATAAAAACCTCTAACAGCAACCACTGATACCCTTAGAAAGAAATACCCTGGGGAGGAAACAACACTCTCCAAGTGAAAATCTTGACCAAGCAGCTAACTTTAATTTGTAAAGGATAAGGCTACTTGGTAGTGTGAAAATATCACTGCCTAGTAACACCATTTCCAGGTCTTTTAAGCAGTGAGTGCTGTAAATCATGTGCACCAGAAGATGACTAGCACATTTTCTGTTCTTCTTGAGCTCTGCTATAGGTACTGTGTGCAAGCTGGCTAATGGTACATGTGGTATTCTTTAGCAAAACATCATTAATACTTCTCCAGACAGTACTAAGAAATATCTTGTTCGATATAAAATTCACTACAGAGCAGAATTTATGTCAGTATAGAAGAAATGGGTTAGTTTTCAATATTTTTTTGCTTCCTGACTTGTTGTAAGTTGACAAAAATGTCATGCACCTGCTGTGATGGAGAGACGGGACGAGGCCTGATGCAAGCCAAGTGTCGATTTATTGTACAAAGCTTTTTCTTTATATAGGTTAACATAACATCAGAAGGCAGCTTGTAATTGGTCATTGGTATGTCCATACTACAGCTGTAAATTCATGATTGGCTACAGAGAGAAAGTATCACACAAACGCATATATTTTTCAGAAGGCTTAAGCATACGTCAGGCAAGAGATAAAGGGATTCCATAATTCTGTCCTAAGTTTTGCTTTGTTCTTGTTATCAGGTCCCTGCATAACTCCCTTAGGTCACAGTGGCCTCTAGGGAGCCGACCTGTCTGTGTTTTCCTTCTAGCTGCGCTCTGTTCCCAGGGTTTGCCACCCATCAGGGTTAAAGCATCTCCTTCTATCAGTAAGACAGTGTCTGGGGTTCTGGTCCCTAAATCAATTCCTTCATACACCCAGACATTCTAGGACAGAATCATAGAATCATAGAATGGTCTGGGTTGGAAGGGACCTCCAAAGGTCATTTAATACAACCCTTTTGGAGTAAGCAGAAGCATCCTCAATGAGTTCAGGTTGTCCTTTTTTTTGGTGGATATGACACCCAAGAGCTTTTTAGGCATGAGCTAGTATTTACCACTTCCCATTCAGGTGTATAGTACTTCCCTTTCACTAGTACTTCCCATTCAGGTGTATAAATCACTAGGATAGTGCCCTGAATTTATCAGTAGTTAGTCTGAACACATCACAGTGCTAGGCCAGCAGCAGAAACTGTCAGAGATCTACCAATGTTATGTCCTTTCAAATAAATTTATTTAAACTAGTTAAAATTGCGGATGCTTGGTTCACTGCCAATATCAAATACCAAATCATTCCTCTAAGAGAGAGTACTGTGTAATGCTTAACCTGCAGGGGAAGTAATGTAGATTATGGTATAAACCAAAGTGCTATACAGATTAGATTTGGATTTAATTTTTATCTCCGAATACATAAATAATCCTTCTCAGGAATCACTCACACTGCACTCCTAGATCATAGAATTGTTTCTGTTGGGAAAATACCTCCAAGATCATCAAGTCCAACTATCAACCTACCACCACCATGACCATTAACCCATGTCCCATGTCCACACATTTCTTGAACTCCTCTTGGGATGGTGACAGGGAGATCCCTGTGCAACCTGTTCCAATGCCTGGCTACTCTTTTAGTAAGGAACTTTTTCCTAATACACAATCTAAACCTCCCCTAGCACAACTTCAGGCCATTTCCTCTTCTTCTATCACCTGATACTAGGGAGAAGAGACTGACCCAAATCTTACTACAACCTCCTTTCAGGTAGTTGTAGAAAGCAATGAGGTCTCCCCTCAGCTTCCTCTCAGTTGCCTCAGATGCTCCTCATAGACTTGTTTTCTAGATTCTTCACCATATTTGTTGCTCTTCTCCAGGCACACTTCAGCAACTCAATCTTTCTTGTAGTGAGGGACCCAAACCTATGGCCCCACCAGTGCTGAGTACAGGGGCATGATCAATTCCCTACTCCTACTGGTGACACTGTTCCTGGTACAATCAAGGATACTCCTGGACTTCTTGGCCACCTGGGTACAGACTGCTGGCTCATGTTCAGTTGACTGTCAGCCAGCACCCTCAGGTCCTTTGATGCCCAGCAACTTTCCAGCCCATCTGCCACAGGCTTGTAGTATTGTATAAAGTTTGTGTGACCCAAGTGCAGCTCCCAGCACTTGGCCTTTTTAAACCTCATACAATTGACCTCAGCCCATCAATTCAGCCTGTACAGATCCATTTTCAGAGCCTTCCAACCCTCAAGGAGATCAACACGCCCACTGAATTTACTGTCATCTGCCCCAATACTGAGACCTGAGGAACACCACTAGTGACTGACTGTCAACTCAATTTAATTCCATGCACCACCACTCTTTGGGCCAGGCAATCCAGTCAGTTTTTAACTCAATGAAGCATCCACATATTTGAGCCATATGCAACCAGTTTCTCCAGAAAGATTCTGTGGGTTGTTCAGCCTGGAGAAGGGGAGGCTCCAGGGAGACTAAATAGCACCCTTCTAGTACCTGAGGGGGGCCTACAAGAAGGATGGAGAAAGAATGTTTACAAGGTGTCTAGTGATAGGACAAGGGGCAATGGCTTCAAACTAGAAAAGAGCAGATTTTAAATCAGATGTTAGGAACAAGTTCTTTACCATGAGGGTGGTGGAACACTGGAACAGGTTGCCCAGGGAGGTGGTTGGGGCCCCGTCCCTGGAAATATTCAAAGTGAGGCTGGACAGGGCTCTGGGCAGCCTGATCTAGTTGAGGATGCCCCTGCTTACCACAGAGGGGGTTGGATTAGATGACCTTTGGAGGTCCCTTCCAACCCAGACCATTCTATGATTCTATGGTTCTGTGATTCTATGACTAGAGAAAATGGTTATCAGCTTCATCAGAGGAGGTTTAGCCTGGATATTAGGAAATACTTCTTCACTGAAAAGACTATTGAACATTGAAACGGTCTGCCCAGGGCAGTGGTGGAGTTGCCATCCCTGGGGATGTTCAAGCAGCGTATGGACCTAGTGGTCGTGGACATGGTTTAGTGTTGACCTTTCAGTGCTAGGTCAAGAGTTGGACTGGATGAGCTTTGAGGTCTTTTCCAAAGAGATACAGTCTGTGATTCTATGAATCACCTTCCAAACACCTTTAAGAAATATTGCTTTACCCACTGTCATTAGTTCAAACTGGGACATTATGAACTGCCTGAGCAGACAACAGGCAGCCTTTCCTGGGTTGAGCCAAAGTAGGTGAAGACTTCTGAGCATAAGAGGACATTTATAAACATGTAATCATTATGCTGCGAATGCCTAGGCATTTCATCATGACAAGGTATTTATGCATTTGATTTCCCTGTCTCCTTCATACTTTCAATATTCCCTTTTTTTTTTTTTTTTAACTGAATAAAATGGATTGTGCTGCCAGAAAGGAGAAAATCACAAGTCTCAGTGGAGAGGTGTAGAATTAGAGATATGAGACTTAACTACCTATTAATATCCACACATGCTCATGGTTAGAATAATAAATGTATGTAGATGTCTTTTCCTATACTTCAAAAGGCTGTGGATGACTAGCAGAAGGACGAAGGAAAAGGCCTATGCTATCTGAATTGATAAAGATACTACTGTAGAAAAATGGCCTTTGGCTAGCCCTCTCCTTTAACACCACAGTTGCACATTTTTATCTGGCACCGTAGAAGATCAAACAGTCGGCAGCTAAGCACTTGCTGTCAGGGAGAATTGACTCAATCATACTGGAACTGTCTTTTCAGCCTGGTTTTCTGCTAGTTTCTTTATAAAACTAAACATACTGTGTAAACTGTTTAATGGGTGCACATTTTTGGGAAAAAGTCACATATATAAATGTTTTGGGAACAATTCTAATAGTCGAGTAGGGAAATGTCTATAGAGGCACAGAAGAAACAGAAATATTCTGTATTGCTTATAAAACTAGGTTTCCTAAAGCAGGCCTCTACATACATGTGAGACAACAGAAATTATATGCTTAGAAGATAGAGAAGGGCAAAATTAAACAGTTTACAGAATATTTAAAGAAACTGGAAAAATTTAGAGACTAGGTGAAGGTACAGGCTAATAACACAAAGAATAATGAAGGAAAACAATTAGAAAGCATAATGTCTAAGAAAGAATGTAGATCAGAGACAAAACTACTTTGTCAATTTCCTTTTTCGTTTTTCTTTAAGCCCGTTTACTCTGCTTTAAAGCAAAAGAAATAACTAGTATCCAGATTTTTAAAAAAAAGGGTATAAAAATATTTAAATGGAGCCATGTTAAATAAGGTGAGCTGGAAGCCCTCTGCTTTTTATTTTTCCAATATTTTATTTCATCTTCCAATATTATTTTTACCTCTCTTATAGCTTATTCTGGACTTTTTTGGATTTGTTGGCTAGTATGTTGACTATATGAATGGAGATGTTAGGAGAAATTACTTTCAGAAATAATAGAAGAATAATATCTGTCTTCAGTAAAAGCAGAAAGTTAAACATACCAGTATTTTTTACCCTTTAATTTCACTGACTTTTTATCTGGAACATTTTGTTAAATAATGCTTGTTATGTCCACACTTATTAACTGTAATCAGACCATCACAGTATAAAGGCATTTTGATTTAGAATAATACATTCTTAATTTTTAAGCACAAAACACCTAAAACTATTTTGAATTTTTATAAATTTACTGTATCTGAAATGTAATGACCAAATCAGTACCACAATTACTAAATAGAACAGATAACAATGGGATCTTTTTACTAAAAAAGAAAAAAAAAAAGACCAAAGAATAGTAAAGCGGGCATCACAGAGTTATTTTAGTAAGAAATAAAAGGAAAGAAAAAAATAGACATTTATTTGCTGGGATTATGGGGAAGATCTTTAGGTTCATTAGGTTTATATTTGTTAAGTCATTCAAGGAGTGGCTGCAGCCGGTGCAACCACTTTGACAAAAGGAAACCTGACAGAAACACAAAACCCTGACACACATATGACAAAGGGACAGGGTTTGCCAGAGACCTTTATCCTGCTTTCGTTGTGGGCTTGCCCCTCCATCTGATTAAAATGATAGCAGCACACATTCAACTAAGGTTCAACTAAGGTATAAATGTAGATGTACGAGAGATCAATTTTGTGTTGGTTTCCTTGACTAAGCAGGCCTTACAGTCCTGAACCCTTCTCTTAAACTGGGATCCTGTTGAAGGATATTTCTGTGGATTGAGTGAATCCTCATCCCACCTTTCCCTTTATGAGTGTGCAAATTCCTCTTTCTAGAAAGAATATTCCTTAAAGCTTAAGAATCAGTTGTGTCATATTATATTCCTGATTGACATCTGAACTTGTCATTTAGTTTTATCAGAAGAAGTGCTTAGTAATGTTATGATAAATTCATAGATTGTCTGGTTACTGCTGTTGGTTTTGTGGATGAATCTGTAACAGTGGCTTATAAGATATGAAAAAATGTCTGAAAATAAGTTAAACTGGAATTTGGAGTCTAATTATTTGTGTCAGAGCCTCCTGAGACTTATGCACTTAGAAATGACATCAGAAAGGATGTACTTCGAATTTGTCAGGTGTGTAAAGGTGAGTGATGAAGGAGGAACCATGAAAGTACAGTAACACAAGAAGATCTAGACAAAAGGCAACTGAGGAAAAAGCAGAGAACTAAGCAGAGAACTGTGTATCACTTCTGAGCAGTAACAAGGCAAGACAGAAATGACTGGGTGCTGCAAGCAGAGCAGTCACACTGCAGCAAAGGGAATCTCTGTGGAGATGTAGTGTAAAACTGTGGTGAAATCTAAAGTTCACTTTTTTGAAGGTAACATATCTGGTAAGATATGATATTGAGATTATCTAAAAAGAATTTTTAATCTCATTGTTCCTCAGTGATAGTAAATATATTCCTGTGCTACAGCACTATTCACATTATTCTTAGTATTCTTAAATATTAAACTCCAAAGCAGAAATAATACAGATACAAAGGATGCTTCATATTCGAGGGTATGGTCAGGGCACTATGGAAACTACATGAGCAATGTTGGAAAGTCCTAGTTGTAGTTATGATAATACTAATTCAGAGGGACATTTATATCGTCAGTCTTTTCCTAGAACGCGTGTGACTGTAAGAGGATGTAATGTTTTAGTGCAAGGGCTAAACTCCCCCACTCCCCCTCCTGTCTCCTCTCTCCTGTCCTCTTACCAGGAGATAAGAAAGGGGGGGGGGGGGGGAGGGGAAAGGCAGAGGGAAATTTTTCAGTTGATTTACACAGAGTATTTTATTCCTGCTACAAAGATACCAGATTACAGCAGTATATAGAGAACAGAAGAAAAAAGGAAATTAATCCTATAGCAGGCAAAAATGCAGCTCAAGGACTGGAAAGGCAAGAAAGCCTGAGACTTTCCTTTTCCAAGGTCATAAGGCTGCACATCCATAAATGCCATAGTCACAAATTGATGATTCTGATATTGGGGAATATTACATGGTTCAAACCACCACGGAGGGGTTGGTTGTGTTGAGTCATATGAATTGCATCATGGTATCAGTTACAGTTTGGAAGAAGATTCTTCTTTTGTTTTGCTTTGTTGGTGTTTTTTGGTCACATTTTCATGCTCTTCATGCATAGTCTGAAAGGTGAGAAATTTCTTGTAAAGTCATTGCAATGCAATAAATATGTCTGAATTGGAGAAGAACTGCAAAAGTATTGTAAAAGCTTTAGAAAAAAAATCTGATTATTAAAGAGGCAAATATAACTTCAGGTAATTGTGCTAATTTAATTGGGCCATGCTCTGGATGTTAAATTCAGGGTACTTCAGATCTTGTATCAGAATACATGGTTTCAAATTTTCTTAATTTATAAAAAAATATTTAATTAAATAAATTCCTGTGAACTCATATTTAGGATTTTACTCTAAAGAGAGCTGAATTCTAATTTTCACTCTTTAATAAGGAAAATGAAAGTCTGTCTTTCTCCTTTTCTCCTTTACATATGGGTAATGTTTAGTTATCAATATGGTAATAAATAGCAGGAGAGAAAGAAGGGAGTGAAATAAGGTTAGTTTTTACAAGATTCTGACCTTGAGAGACTTTGCTTTTTGAAAGCAAAAAAAACCTGGTTCTGGAAAAACTAGCTGGCTCTGCTTAAAAATCTAACATATATAAATATTATGTTCAGAAAAAAAATACTATTTTTTAATGTGGAAATAAATGGGATAGTCATGAAGCCAATTGTATCTACAATATCAAAAAAGAGTCTCCAAAACACTATTTCTTCTCTCAACTTTCCCCATATCTGTTCCAGTTCTAGCTAACATGATTAGTAAGGACTAAGAATATTGTTACTTAAAAAATTTTAGTGAGCTTTTGGAAATATTGCAAAGTATTTATATGATTTCATAGTGGGAGCAACAGCTGCTTTCTGTTGAAAGACCTATATGAATAATTTATTGTTCAGTCCATGATGATTGAAGTATACATTTAAAAACTACAGTATCTAAATGTCTCAGCCTGTAAAATTAGAAATACAACGACAAAATTTTCATGAGACTTGAAACAAACAATAAGGTTCAAAAATAATCACCTGTAGCAGTATATATTTCACTCTGGAAGAAGTAAGTAGAATAAAATAGTTTATTAAAGTGAAAGGTATTTATCAAATATTTTTCAGTAATGAAGAAGTATATTCAGAACATTAGGCTCCCTCATTATAACCTATCCACAATTATCCTTTCCTTTATGCCAAAAAAAATCTGTGTTTTTGAAAAGTACTTTTCCTTACCATGCAATTAACTTATGGTCCCATGATTACACAAAAAAAGATCTGGAAAAAGAAGGAAACATAACTCTTTCTTCCAAATAATTCTGCATATTCCTTTTCCCACCTCTTTCCACATCTAGCCTATGTCTCAGCAGAAAGCTGCACTTTAAATTATAAAGTGCTTTCAGTAATACTGAACCCTTGGAAGGTTCTGGACTGTAGCTTTGGCAGACTGGAAACTGAAAATATCATGATGCTGTTAAAGTAGTTAATTATATTTGAATTGTTATAGGTTTTGACTGAAAGTCACAGTGCTACCTGTAAAGACAGGTATCTATCTTGTGAGAGATGGCAGCATTTACTGTCATTGTCTGATTCCACTGCTTTTGTGTTAGTTGCTGATCACAAGCTTTGGACAAATTAAAAAAAAAAAAAAGAAAGAAAAAGAAAAAAGAAATCTCTATGAGGTGTGTTCAGGTATTCTTGAAGAAGTGCAACAAAACCATTCAGAATACTCACATATTTCTCTTTTTTCCCCTGTAAGTGAGTACTCATGACTGTAAAGGTCAAAGGATTTGTGCAATTCAAAGGTAAAAATCCTGTATTCAGTTTCAAGATGTTGCCCTATTTAGTAATACCATGAGTTAGTGAATTCACAACACTGTTCAAGTGATTTTAGTTTTTAACTGAACAAAGTACTGGTATTGAATTCTTGTATTACAAAATTATGTTTGTTCAGCTGCTTGGGATAAGAAGATGCTTTTAGCCTTTAAGGTCATGTATGGCTGACACTGATGAATGACTGATTTAAAATCCCCAATGACTTTATTTTCAGGAAATTGCCTTGACTCCTTGGAGATGCCAATTCCTCAAATAAAGGTATTTTATCTTTCACTTAAATCTTGTGCTGTTTTAAACAGGCAAAGTAAACTAAGTAGCAATTTATCAATTTGTATTTTTTTATACCTTTATGTAAAATCTGAGATCCACAGCTGTATCCTGAAAGATTTTGTGAAACTTGCATGTCTGAATAATGAGGATAGTGTAGAATTACACTTGAAATAAACAAAGAACTTCAAAAGCAACCTCAGTTATGGCAGTCACCTAATTCTGGAAGATTGTGTTGACTGTAGGATATAAGGTGCTACTTACTGCTACTTTTGGATATCTTTGAACAGAAACGTGACAGGACATTCTCTGTAATAGGAAAATAAATGCAATGCCCATAATGGTTCGGACTAACAATGAAAGTAAATGATGGGAATGTAGTGATAGTTCCCCTTTTATCCTCTCCTAGCTTCCAGCAAGTTGTGAAGCAAGTTTCACTTCATGAATCAAATGCCATTTTTTTGCATTTAATAGGTCAACACAGATTTTTGTTTTCACCATTACTTTTCTTCTTTTCTGAATCTGCATATATTTTTGTCCTCATCTTACACCCATGAACATGTTGAATGAACATGTTACTTGCCTCCTGCTAGTTTGTCTTAACATCCTCTTTTTCTCATACTGTAAGGCACAATCAATAACCTTCCCCTCTTCAGGTTATTATCCTGCCCCTAATCAATAACCAAAAGAACAAGGCAGACCACTAAAATCATGCAGATTGGTGCAATCAAGGAAATACAGTTAGGTCAAGAGTACACAATGTCATCTTTTTCCCAGACATAAAATGTCTTCAATTCAAAAATCTTAAAATGGAGGAAAATGTAGTAAAAGTAGTCAGTGTTGGATTGACTAGATTATCCTGTTGGATGGCCACAAAGATGGTGCCAAACCACCTACACAGGCAAGTGAATAAAAAGTTTTTTTCTTCTACAAAGTGAAAACTCTCCAGTACGGGAGAAAGCATTAAAACACCCAGCTCACAGACTAAGATCTTTTAGCTGATAGAGCATTAAATTACCACAGTCTGGAGGAAAAAGGTTTTGTTCCCTATTTTCTGAGGTAAAGTCCTTAACTCTCAATTAATGTTTTTTAATCTTAAACTGAGCCACGCAAAATAATAAAAAGTTCAACTTAGATTTAAGTGTTTACTTCATAAGAATTTACTCCCAGTTGCAACATTTCTGAAGGCTGAATTAGAGATTTTAATGTTTAAACACTTTCCACTTGATTAAAATGCATGCACACACACATGCAAATCTATAAATCCATTCCCTTTATCATGGCCTCATTTTTTTCTTTAAGAAAGTATTAAGGTTTGTAGCATAGTTAATTGGAGAGAGGAGTAATAATTTCAATTCTGATGAATATCAGCCTGTAAAGAGTTTGAATGGAATAAATATTTTATTTGTATTATAGTGTTACAAAATACCTACTGGGAATATAAAATATTGGAAGAATTAAGTGTTTTGCATAAACTGCAAAGTATTAAATTTGATAATGTTTTTCCACAAAGCTAGGCTGTCAGATATTTTTAGGACTCAAAGATGAGCTGCAGGTATTCTTCCATCCTTTCATTTGTAATAAGGAGAAAATAAATAATGAAAACTAAGAAAATAATAATACAGAGGAAGGAATGAGGAAAATAAATTAAAACTATTTTTGATGCTTTTTGTTGATTTGCTTTTCTTAGATATGATGTATTTGGACACGTTAAAAGGATTTACAGCATTTCTTGTCACACTAGCACAGAATTCTGATGGTCACTTTAATTTTGACACTAAAAGGGTCAAATGATGATAAGAGGTTACTTAGACAAGGATAATAATGTTTGTGTTCAGAAGAGGTCTATTTGATAATGAAGAATGAAAACTTCTATTACCTGTTTTGTTTTGCCTTTTAGTTGTTTTGCCTTGTCTTCTTTTTCAGGGTATGAGGGAGGGCAGGATATCATTATGGGGTGACTAGCTGAAGCCTTGGGTGTGCAGGTGGTGTTTTCAACAATCCCTCAAGTAGTAAGGAAAACCACTGAAAGAGAGTAGAAAACAAACCTGATTAGCACATAGCTCAGAGACTGGCACCACCATTGGAATTCTGGGTTCTTTGATCATGGGGAAGTTTATATGGCACCTGGTCTGCTGGTGGCAGATGGAGTACACCTTTCTCAAAGGGGGAAAAGGATCCTTGCACAGGATTTGTTCAGGTTTGTTGAAAGGGTTTTAAACTAAGTTCAAAGGGGAAAGGGGATAAAACCAGGCTCACTAGAGAAGAGCCTAAGGACAGCCTTAAATCTGCTGTCCCACTTGAGGTGGATAATGGTGGTATATGCAACAATAAAAACACAGGGCTCACTAATAGGATAGTAACCATGGAAGTGGCCAGGAGTGGTCAGACAGCAAGAGTGAAAACTAATGGCTTAACTGCCTCTCTGAAATGCATATATACCAATGCACCAAGTATGGGGAATGAGCAGGAGGAACTAGATACTGTTGTACACTATTTACTGCCTTGAATTCAGTTTTAGACACACCAAGGTGGAATGCCTATGGATAAGGATAAAGGGGAAGACCAACAAGGCTGATATCCGGATGAGAGTCTGCTACAGACCACCCGGCCAGGATAAAGACACCGACGAGACATTCTTTCAACAGCTAGGAGATGTCTTGCATTCCCTAGACCTTGTTCTTGTGGGGGATTTCAACATACCAGATGTCTGCTGGAAGTGTATTACATAGCACAAAGGGGGCAGTTCAGGAGGTTTCTGAAATGTGTGGGTGATAACTTCATGTTACAGCTGGTGGTGAGCCTAGCAGGGGTAGTGTCCCACTAGACCTATTGTTTATGAACAGGGAAGGGCTGGTGGAAGATGTGGTGGTCGGTGGTTGGCTGTGGCACAGTGACCATGATGTGATAGAATTCTCAATATGTGGTGAAGTTAGGAGTGCCATCAGCAAAATTTCTACCTTGGACTTCCAGAGGGCTGACTTTGATCTATTCAGGTTGCTGGTTTGAAGAGTGCCTTGGGAAGCAGCCCTGAAAAGACTGGGCCTACTTTAAGAATGAAGTCATGAAGGCGCTGGAGCAGGCTGTCCCTATGTGCTGCAAAATGAGCCAGCAGGGAAGAAGACCAGCCTGGTTGAGCAGGGAGCTTTTGCGAGAACTCAGGGGGAAAAAAGAAAGTGCATCAACTTCAGAAAAAGGGGCAGGTGAACCAGGAAGTGCTCCAGAATATTGTAAGGTCATATAGAAAGATAATTAGAGAGATGCAAAAGCTCAGAACTTAATCTGGCCAATTCTGTTAAGGATAATAAAAAGTGCTTTTATAAATACATTAATGATAAGAGGAGGTCCTGGGAAAAACTCCATTCCTTTTTGGATAAAGGGGGGAATATAGTAATGGAAGACAAGGAAAAGGTTGAGGTACTTAACAGCTTCTTTTCCTCAGTGTTTAACAAAAAGATTTGATGTCTTCAGGGCAAGTGGACTCCTGAGTTGGTAGACAGGGATGGAGAGCAGAATATCCCTCCTGTAATCCAGGAGGAAGTAGTTAGTGACCTGCTGTGCCACTTAGATCCTAACAAGTCAGTGAGTCTGGACAGGATTCATTCCAGGGTGCTTAGGGAGCTGGCACAAGAGCTGCCTAAACCATTCTCCATCATTTATCACCAGTCCTGGCTAATTGGGGAGGTCCCAGATGAATGGAGGTTGGCCAGTGTGATGCCCATTCACAAGAAGTGCCAAAAGGAGGATCCAGGACCTCAGTACTTGGCAAGGTTATGGAGCAGCTCATCCTGAGTGCCATCAAGTAGCATTACAAGACAACCAGGTGATCAGGCCCAGTGAACATAGGTTTAGGAAAGAAAGGTCCTGCCTAACCAATGTGATCTCATTCTATGACTGGGTGATTTGCCTGGTAGATGAGGAGAAGCCTGTGACTACCTAGACTTCAGCAAAGCCTTTGACACAACCTCCCACAGCATTCTCCTGGAAAAAAGCTGGCAGCCCATGGCTTGGACAGGTGCACCCTTTGCTGGGATAAAAACTGGCTGGATAACTGGGCACTCTTCCTTTCTGAATGTCATGGACAAAACACTATCAATCAGCAGTTTTTACTTAATACAATTCTGATTAATCTAAAATTTTAACTACCGAGTCAAATATTATAAAATAAAATAAATATAAAAAAAAAAAACCAAAATCCATAAGCATAAGCAAAAAAAAAAAAAAAAAAAAAAAAAAGGGAGGCACTTCCCTTTCCCCAGGCTCAACTTTAGTACTACAGATCCCCTACCCCCTTCCTAGTCTGTCTCCCCTTGTCTTCTCTGAATATCACGCTTGCTCCCTTCTAGTCTCTTCAGCAAGGTGATGGCCAGTGCAGGGCATCAAAGCATAATCATTTCATTCTCCCACTTTCTACTTCTTATTCATTTCCCCAAAATCAAGGTTGGGTTTCTCCACTCCATTGTGTCACTGGGGAAGTACCACTCTTGCTGCCCTCTGACACACAAATCATGTGGTCTAATAATTAAGGTGGTTGGGATGGCTTTTTATTCCTAAAATGCTGTGGCTTTGTTCTGAAATTGCATTCATATCATGCCTCACTTAATATATAGATTAGAATTATTATCCCTATGATTAATTTTCTACCCTTGTGACATAAATGAAAGAGAAATGTATTGTTTGGCTTAAGAAAAGTTCTTAAATGCACAATACACAGCAGATAAAACAAGGGATATTCCAAGACTTCTCTCAGTAAGTGAGTATAAGAAATATAGAAAGACTGCAGAATGGGAGTTCTGAGAAGCAGCTATTTTGGATTCTAAGTGACAGCATCATTGTGTAAGAGCAAAATGAATTACATTATAGAGCTGAGCTGCAGTAAAGAAGCAGATGCAAACAAAGCAGAATTTCTTATGGAAAGAATGGCAAAGAAATTGTGAACACATATAAATGCCAAATTGTCCCTATAAACAATGCACTGTTGGCAGGTTTAGTGAACAGGGGAAGCAGTAAGTTTGATGATAATTTCTGTTGCAGATGAATTCAGCTAGAAATTCGTAACTTGTTCTCTAACCAAAAAAAAAATGTATTTTGAAAATGTTTGTTTTCTTTAGTAATACCCTGGTACTGTCTATACTCTTTATGGGTCAGAACAGCCAAAGAACCACTACATACAGAGAGTCAAATAGCAATGTGAAAAAGGAACAAATTTGGTCTTTCTTTCCTGTCCTATTTTTTTCCACTTTATATAAACTGTGTTTTGTTGACAATGACTGTCTTTAAATTTGTTTCTACAGTTCATTTTTTGCACCTCTGTTGTGGGTTAAGTTGAATCTGCTGTTGATATTCAGCCCCACGAACTGGACTGGTCATGGACTGATCCAGACTGTACTGGAACAGCATGGACCTCCAGAGCATCTGCAGTGAGAAGTCTTCTCTGTACTGGGAAGTGATCTCATTTCGAGTGAGAATGGACAGTGAATGGTGTGTGATGCATATTGTTTGATGTTAATTGCTGCTGGGCATGATGCAGATGATATAGAATAAGGGGTGGAGAATGTCATGGGTTAATTTGAATCTGCTGCTGATATTCAATCACATGCTGCTGTCATGCCAGCTTCAAAAGGAGGGTTGTGGCTGGAGCAAAGTATTATGGGGCCTGAAGTTTGGGTTGTAACAGGAGAGGCTTCCTGTTCTGGTTTCTGCTTTTGGGTTCCAGGTTTTGGGGTATTGGCTTGTCTTCCTTTGGGATGGCAGCTGGACAGGGAAGGATGGGGGGGTAGCTCTCTGGCTTGGGTTTTTAGCTCAGTGGCCTTCTGCTGCTTTCTGCTGTGCTTTTTCTGCAAATAGGCTAAGGTAATTGTGCTTTATGCTATCTCATTTATATTAAACTCTTATGTTAGCTCAACTCTTTATCGCAACCCAGAGGGGTTTTTTGTGTGTGTAACTTTCCCTCACTTCTGTTTTGGGGGGAAACAAGCAGATTAATCCATTACAGTGCATTAACTTGTTACAATCTCTTATTCCTCTGGGGTTAGATACTGAGATTTACGCTTTTTCTTTGATATAATGATCACCAAGATACCCAATAGAAGAGCCACTCACTTTCTTGGCATTGACTTCTCTGGATGCTGTTCTGTTTGAAAGATTTATTTTTGTTTTGAAATTATGTAGGGTTTAGTTCTTCTGGGGACTAGCTAAACTGCATTCTGCATTTAGTTTCATTACCGTACTTTTCACAGTGTGGTTGTTTATCGATCTGTAGTATGTTGTACATATAAGATGACTCTTCTTTTCCTGTAGCCATTGTATTTTGAGAACAAAATTGTGGCTTTTATATCCTCTTTTCTGATTTTTGTTTGAAGTAATTATCTCCCTTTGATGCATTCATCAGTCTCCAATTCTAAAATCTATTCTAATCCTGCTTCTTCTCAAGATGTCTAAATTATTTTGGTATTTTGTGAGCACATAATATTTCAGGATCATGATCAGACTACTAACATAGATCTTTACTTCTCCAACAACTGAGAACTCTATCCTTCTGTGATCACTTTGCCCAAGATGGCCCCAAATCATTACATCACCCACAAGTCCTTATCTGTTCACAAACAGCAGGTCCAGCAGCGCATCTTCCCTAGTTGGCTTCCTCACCAGGTGTGTCAAGAATTTATCCTCCACACACTCCAGGAACCTCCAGGACTGTTCCCTCTCTGCTGCATTGTATTTCCAGCAGACATGAGGGAAGTTGAAGTCCCCCATGAGAACAAGGGTGAGAGATCACAAGATTTCTCTCAGATGCCTAAAGAATATCTTCTCTATCTCTTCACCCAGTTGGGTGGTTGTCTCAGTCCAGAGGGGGAGAAAGACTTGGTTCTTTTTTGAACATTCCCATGTTGTGAAATTAAAGGAACAAACGAGGCCAAATATCAAAAGCAAGGCTATTTATTAACAGAATAAAGTGGATGGAATAGAAGAAGGGGGAGAGAGAGAGAGAGAAAATGGATGAAGAGAGAGAGAAAATGGAGGAAGAGAGAGAGAGAAAGAAATTATATTACCACACACACACCCCCTACCGCCCCCCCCCGCATCCTCAAGATGGTCCGAGGAAGGGTGCTGCCACCTTGTTGGCTTGTGCTGTCCTCCCTGGAGGAGGGGAGGGAGAGATCCCAAAGTCCAAGTCCTTCTCTGAGCAGTCTCCAACATGTGGTGTCTTCAGTAAGATGTCTTTTCTCTTCTCCAACAGTTCTTCTTTTCTTCTTACAGCAGGCAAAACTTAGGGCATGGAGAGAGGGTTCCTGGACTGCTGCTTCCAGGCTGCATGTTCATGGTGATGATTCTTCTCTCAGTCTTTTTCTCTCTCTGCCCTTTTCTCTCTGTCTGAGCTGCTAAGGCTCAGTGTCTTCCAGTTAATCGTAGCTTCCCCTGGCCCACACCTGAGTCACATTAATGCATATGCACCTGCTAGGTGTGCTATCAGTAGGCAGAGCTGACCCATAAGGCAGGTCACTCACAACAATCTTATCTTTTGTTGGACATTCCAGAGGGTCTTTTCACCATCCCCTCCCTGGGCAGCTGTTGTCTGGGCAAGAAGCAAAGGTGGTTTTATCTTTGTTGATTCACATCAAGAAAGACAAGATTTAGTCTCTTACAGTGGTCTATAACAGGCTTCCACCAAGATATCTGCCTTGTTGGCCTTCTCCATGAGTCTTACCCATAAACCCATAAGGTCAGTTCTATCATTGCCACCATTAACCTCAATAAAATCAAAACACTCCCTGATATACAGGGTCAGGCCACCACCGCTCCTTCCTTGCCTGTCCCTTCTGAAGAGTTTGTAGCCATTGATTGTGACACTCCAGTCACATGAGACATTCCACCACATTTCTGTTATGATCACTATATAATATTTTCATGATAGACAAGGGCTTTCAGGTCCTCCTGTTTGTTTGCCATCCTGTGTACATCAGTGCAGATGCACTTCAATCAGTCTAAAGGTCTTGCCACCTTTTCCTAGTGAGAAGTTCCAGTTCCTGCCTGGCTATTCTCAAGTGCTCCTGTGGCTGCTAATTCTTTGGTGCCCCTTGTGTCCTTGCTGCCATGTGGGTCTCCATTCCCTACCTCCATAGATACAGCAGACCAGCAGACCTCACTAGCACACCATCCTTCACAGAGTGGTGTGTTGCCTCAGGCTTATCTCCAGCAAGCTCAGATTTGTGCCCCTTCTTTTTCAAATCTATTTCCAAGCTCTTTCAATGAGCCCCACTAGTTGCTGTGCTAAGATCCTGGTCAAAACAACAACCAACCAATCAAAAACCACAAACCAAATGAAAGGACTTACTTTCTGTCTCTGTGCTTTTGAAAAAACGATGAAATTTACCTTTAAAAAATCTAGACTTTTGGTTCTGATGCTATGTCAAAAGACTGTTTTGAATCTTCCCTCCTTGTTGTACCTAGTAAGTCAAGTGATCCTCAGGCTTTGTTTTGCTGTGCCCAAGTGACTGGACCTAAAGAAGACTAAGCTTTTACAGAATACATTTTTTACAGGTTTTGTAGGCTCATGAGGGTTTCTTCTGTCAGTTCCTGCCATGAACAGATGTATTCCAAGGTCATAAATGGTTTTATCGATCATAAACAGTTTCTAATTATCCTAGGTTGCAAGGAGACCTTGCTTATATATGCCTGTGAAATATCACACAAATGTATATTTGTTATTGCAATAAAGAACTTTCTTTTTCTCACAATCATAATAGGTCTTCTCTACACCTGTTGCACATCAATCTTCTCTTTCCTGAAGCCTGGGTAATTACACAGTTCTAATTTTAATAATTTATTTGTACATCAAGGCTACTTAAGTGTTTTGTGTATCAGTTCATTTATGCAGAAGGCATGCCTCACAGAGTAAGACTGTAAAGTCTGAACCTCAACAGTGTATTTGGATAAATAATCTTAAAAAATCTGACTTCTAAGAATCATATTAAGTCCCAGAAAAATAGGAAGCAGATAGCATAATACCAACATATCATGGCATCTTTCATCACCTTTCTCTTGCTTTTGCCCCCCAAAAATATTGGCATCCATTTCTTGCTTTTGTCTGGTAAAATAAAGTTAAGATATAAATTATTGGAGGGTAAGCTACGTTTAATTCTTATAATAATCCCATTTTTTCTTGAGCTGATAATTCTAAACTTTTGTAAATTCTTCTATTTCTTTCAATTTGATTAATTTCACAGATAAAAACTCAGTTGCATAATCAAATTTATTCCATCCTTTGAATCACAAAAGTTAGGAAAAAGGAGGGGGAAAAAATCTGTAATTCAGTACAGCATCCAATATTTATTTTCCAAATGCAGCCCAGGAATGTCAGCACTACTGGGACTGAGCTGAAAGGTTATTCAAGATTGCTTACCATGATGACCTTTATTTATGTCTGGAGGAAATAAGTCAGTGAGGGTGTAAGCTATTCGTATTTTTTATTCCTTCAGTAATTTTGACCCCTACATAAGAAATTTCCTTGAGAGAATGATTTTCTTATAATAAGGACTAATGAGCTGTTGAATTGATTTTAGCATATGGCGGAGAAGAGCTTCCCAAGAACTGGCTTGAATTGAGTGGTTCCATCTGTCTGGGTTGAATTTAGCTAACAATCTGTCAGATTTTGCTGATTTAACCTCCTTGATAATTAAAGAGAAATTGGCATGGACTGCAAATAAAACAGAACCTCCCAGATAACTACTGGACCTTCAGTTTCTGTATAAGCAACAGTCCTGGCAAATCATAAAGAGCTGTTAGTTTAATATTAGTAAAAACAAAGTTTATGGACTACTTTCTCTCTTATCCTTGAAGGTGGAATTCTGATGTGAAGCACTTGGTCTGCAGAAGATCCGTCAAATTCTGTGCTCTAGAACTTTGTTAAAGCTGTAAATTTTATATCATTTCATCTTTATTATAAGCATCTTATAATTTACATTACTGGTAGATAGCTGTTGGAGAGCAATATCACAACTGAAACTTAAAATTCAAAAATGTGTTGAATATTTGTCTGTTGGCAAACAAAACATGCATAATAGACTTAGTTTTCTACCTTACTAACATCTATCAAAGATCTTCAACAGCAAACACCATATAGGTTCATTCTTTCCTCTTTGTATCAGAATAAATGAGGTAGGCCTAAACTTTAGTGAGATTTGCACAGATTATGTTACTTCAGACCAATACCATTACCCCCCCACAGTATTTTATGCTCTACATCATGCACATTGAACTGATTAAAACTATAAAATTATGAAATTTAGCTTGTTAAAGAAACTACTGAATAAAAGAAAGACTTTACATTATCAGGGTAATGTATTTAATTCTTCAACAGGAAATAAATGAGTATAATAAATTGAAAGCGATAATTCACTGATTATGTTTTTTCTTTCAGATTATAAACAGCTTCAGAATTACATGTTTATATCACTGGAGCAGTCGCTACATGTTTTTAAATAATTAAAATAATTTACTAAGAGAAATAATTTTTAAAATAGTATCTGCAGGTAAGAAGTTCACCCAGAGCATATGTCTTTCCATACTGTGAAGTGCACTACTTGTTGTGTGGATTACCCTAAGTGATCCTGCTCTGGCAGGGGGGTTGGACCTGATGATCTCTTGAGGTTCCTTCCAACCTCTGATATACTGTGAGACTGTGATACTGTGAAATGTACTGCTTCTGAAGGAGCAGTTTTATGGTGCTCAGAATCCCAAAAATACCTTCTCCTTGAGACAGAGCTAGCTGCATTAATCTGTTACTTTGTCTCATGATGCTGATTCAGTGTAAACATATATTGCAAATGTAGATATCTTGAACCCCATACGATTATACAGCCATTGGTCTTAAACTTCCAGCAAATTCTGTACAGAGCAAAGTCAATAAAAATCATGCAAAGACCAGAGACAAGAAGGTTACTTCAGATTTAATTCCCTTGCATACTTGATGAGACACAAAGGCAGGGGACAGACCATAGTGTAGACCAGGCAGGCAACTGGACATCCCCTTCACTCCTGTGAAAAGTCTGGTCCTCAGGTCTGGTGTAATGCACATTTTCAAGCTACAGAGAAGTAATGAACCTCTGAAATTTTCCTAAATTTTGATGTTAATTCTTATAATAACAGTTTATCTGCATTCTTCCTATTTAGTCTCTGATCATCAACCATTTCAAATGTAGTTTAGATGTGTCTACATACATTATCTCTTACCTCATCCTTCTAGGCTCAAGTTAATAGCAATACTGTCAATCGATCAAGATTATTTTAGATTAGTCTTCTATTATTTCTTTCAAATAGATGCTTTCAACTGAATTAATGTGTTCCTGTTCTAGAAAGTATAAAGATCCATGATGAATTTACCCTCCCTCTTCTCCAGCACTGGTAAGAGCACAGTCGCACAACTGAAATTCCACTTTGGGGTTTAAAAAAAAACCAAAACCGTCCCAGGGCTGTCCCATGTGACATCTGATCTCCAAGATGGTAAAATATGGGTTGGATGGATAAAAAACTGTCTTGATGGCCACATGCAAAGAGTGGCTCTCAATGGATCCATGTCCAGGTGGAGACCAATGACAAGTGGAGTCCCTCAGGATCAGTGCTGGGACCAGTCTTGTTTAACATCTTCATCAGTGACATGGACAGTGGCACTGAGTGCACCCTCAGCAAGTTTCCCGACACCAAGCTGTGTGGTGTGGCAGACATGCTGGGATGCCATCCAGAGGGACCTTG
The DNA here is from genome assembly GCF_027791375.1 of Indicator indicator. Taxonomy (NCBI): domain Eukaryota; kingdom Metazoa; phylum Chordata; class Aves; order Piciformes; family Indicatoridae; genus Indicator; species Indicator indicator. The sequence goes on along the minus strand of NC_072015.1, from coordinate 19,427,679 downwards.
ACAGGCTGGAGGGGTGGGCCCATGCCAGCCTCATGAGGTTCAACAAGCCCAAGAGTGGGGTCCTGCATGTGGGTGGGGCTATTCCAGGCACTGATATAGGCTGGGCAGTGACTGGTTTGAGAGCAGCCCTAAAGAAAAGTATTTGGGAGTGCTGGTGGATGAGAAGCTCAATATGAGCCACCAGCGTACACTGGCAGCCCAGAAAGCCAATCACATCTTGATTGAAGAGAAGCATAGCCAGCAGGTCAAGGGAGGTGATTCTCCCCCTCTACATTGCTCTCGTGAGACCCCATCTGGAGTACTGCTTCCAGTTCTGGAGCCCCTATTGCAAGAAAGATATGGATGTGCTGGAACGTGTCCAGAGAAGGGCCACGAGGATGATCAGAGGGCTGGAGCACCTCTCCTGTGAGGGCAGGCTGAGAGAGTTGGGGTTGTTCAGCCTGGAGAAGAGAAGGCTCTGAGGAGAACTTATTGTGGCCTTCCAGTATCTGAAGGGGGCCTACAAGAAAGTTGGGGAGGGAGTTTTTTCTCTCACAGGATCACAGAAGATCACAGGATGTTAGGGGTTGGAAGGGACATCCAGAGATCTTCAATTCCAACCTCCCTGCCAGAGCAGGACCATATAATCTAACACAGGTCACACAGGAACGCATCCAGATGGGACTTGAAAGTCTCCAAGAGAAGGAGACTCCACAATGCCCCTGGGGAGCCTGTTCCAGTGCTCTGTGACCATCACAGTGAAGAAGTTCCTCCTCATGCTGAGGTGGAACCTCCTGTGCCTTGTCCTATCACAGGGTGCAACTGAGAAGAGCCTGTCCCCTCCCTCTTGACACTCAGCCCTCAGATATTTATAAACATTTATTAAATCCCCTCTCAGTCTTCTCTTCTCCAGAATAAAAAGCCCCAGGGCTATCAGCTTCTCCTCATAAGGCATGTGCTCTAGTCCCTTATTCATCCTTGTAGCTCTCCATTGGACTCTCTTGAGTAGATCCCTGTCCCTCTTGAACTGGGGAACCCAAAACTGGATGCAATATTCCAAGTGAGGTCTCGCCAAGGCAGAGTAGAGGGGGAGGAAAATCTCCCTCAATCTGCTGGACACAGTCCTCTTAATGCACCCCAGGATACCATTGGCCCTCTTAGCCACAAGGGCACATTGCTGTCCCATGGATAACTTCTTGTCCACCAGGACTCCCAGGTCCTTCTCCATGGGGCTGTTCTCTAGCAAATTTGCCTCCTAACCTGTACAGGACTCTCCACTTATCCTTGTTGAGCCTCATTAGGTTACTGTTTGCCCAGCTCTCCAGCCTGTCCAAGTCTTGCTGAATGGCCTCATAGCCTTCAGGTGTTATCAGCCAAGCCTCCCAGTTTGGTATCATCAGCAAACCTGCTGAGCAGACTCTCTGTCCCCTCATCAATGTCATTGATGAAGATGTTGAACAGGACTGGATCCAGCACTGATCCCTGGGGGATTCCACTAGTTACAGCTCTCCAGCTGGACTTGGCACCATTGACCACCACTCTTTGCACTCTATTGTGTAACAAGTTCCTAATTTATTTTTCTGTTCTTCTATCCCACACTTCCTGAGTTGCTCACAAGGATGTTATGGGAGACGGTGTCAAAAGCCTTACTAAGGTCAAGGTAGACTACATCCACAAGACAACATAAACTATTGAGAATGTTCCCTACGTCTTGGGACATTCTTACTAGAAAACCTTTCACATACACTGATTTCTGTTTGTGGAATACTGCTTTTGATTTCATTTTCTTGACAGAGGAAGGAGAAATGTTCCTTTTTATTTGTCAGGAAACATTAACACAAATTTCACTCTCAATGTTGGTTTAAAATGTCAGTGAAGCTGCACTTACTGCAAAGTTACATTTAAAGTCTAGAAATTCTCTATTAGCAGATCCATGTGAAGATTTCAGTTGCAAAACTGCTACTTTGGAAACTTTTGATAGAAGTAGTTACCTATAATATTAGTGTTACAATTATAGCAAACCTTTACATAAGAAACAACTAGTTTTAGTAATTGTTGATACACAGCATAGAAAACAACTTTGTGGACTCTGACTTTAAAAGACAAAACAAAAAGAAAAAAGGTAAGTGTTTTAAAAGAAAAAATCTAGAACTAAAGTTTTCCTAGCTTTGTGATAAAGATTTCCATGAGATTTGAAACATGTAATTTAGTCTCTTTAGTGTTATGCTTGCATTCAAAGTCTAGCAACTATTTTTGCATTTATGTTTTAACCTTGGACTCAGCTCAGAGGCATTTCAGATCTATTTCAGTACCTATCTAAGGGATTTGTTTCTAAGCACACCTCAGAGACTATCCCACTACTACAGGCTGCTGGCGGTGTTTCTGTTTTTCTTTTAGTTTTATTCATTCCTAAAACATCAGAACCAAGTTAACTGCTATTGACAAGATACTTCTGTGTTTTTCAGCAGCATTGTCTCCATAGTGATCTATTGACAATAGAACCAGTGGGCATAAGACTGCAAAATTATCTTTTTCTGTTCTGATCATAAAAAAAAACCCTCAAATTTTCATTGCTGGTATTCTAGACATAGATACACATCTCCCTATAGTGTCTTTTAAAGTTGGGAATGCATTTTTATATCAAAAATATGTATTTTAACTATCAAAACCAGAATGAAAGTTGCATTTTTTAGAAATCTTCTTGAAAACATTACCTACATTTGTTTTCCTTTTGGTAAAATGGATTATAGCCTGATAATGTGAAAGCATTTGCAGATAATACCATATCAGTTTTACAGACATTTTTAAAATATCTTCTGCAAAATTAACCTTCTCACTCCCTTCTTCATCTCATTTCATGGCCACTGCCACCAAGGCTGCCAGTGACTATCAAATCCCAAATGAGTTTTTCCCTGTTAGGTGCCATGAAATTATCCCTTACAGTCTCAGTTTATGACTTGAGTGTTACACATTCTTTCTAGGAGATGTCAGAAGAGTTAAAGCATCCCAGAATAATCAGAGTTTATAAGTGATCCCTGAAAGAAATGCCGACCATGCAAGGATTTTCAGTCTTTCTAAATTTACCATGGAAATAGACTTCACATGACATGTTTATTTTTAATATTTTTTGGAATAAAAATTGAAATAGTCTGAGAAGGAATCATGTTATTTAGGCAATTAGATTAATTGTTACATAATTATCTCTCATAGGTGAGTGCTTTGAATAAGTCAGGACTTTTCATATGACTACACCTAGTTAGAGATGACAAAAATATTTAAGGCACAGAAAAACTACCTGGGGAGGGTGGAAAATATAGAAAGACAGAAAGTCAAATGAGAACAGAAAGACAACAGATTGTCTGTCTAGAAATGTGGATTTTATATAAACAGGAATTAAGAGGAAGGAGATGGAGAAATATTCCTCAAATATCTGTATTAGTGACTTCTTGACTCAGCTTAACTCACTGGGAGCTGGAACAAGGTGTTATCACAGTTGTTAATTGAGACTGTAGACATTGTCAAGATATTGTGAACATTTTTTTAGTTAAACATGTAAAAATTTACATGTTTAAAAATACATTTTAAGTGGGAAAATGTGAATCTAAAGAGCTAATGGAAAAATTTATATATTTACATTTTAACATTATAACCTACAAAACATTCTTTTTCATCTTATTTATACTGTGAAAGACCTGTTGCTTAAACCACCATGAAAACTCTTTGCCCTTGGAGATGCATATTGATGAATATAATAGGTCTGTTTCTTCAAAAGATAAGAAACGTGGTATGGTGCTGCACTTTAATGGTGTGAAATATGAGACATTCACCTTAGAACTGATCATTGTGATTTGGATTTAGATATCATGGAGAGAAGGTGATTTGAAAGTTAGATTAATTAAATGGATCCACAGGTTATCACAAAAGTTTGATTTTTATATAAAATCGGTTTTCTCCTGTCCTGTTTAGGATTTTATTCTGGCAATGTTCCTTGCATTCAAAAAATTGTGATATAAAAAAGAAAGTGTGCTGGTTGTTTTTTCCATTGTCCCACCTTTATTTCTTTGTTGATTTTCTTTTTTTATTTACATAGGCATGTCTAATAACTGGTAGACTTAGTAAATTCACAGTATTTGTGGTTAGTAGAGGTTGTGATCTACAGATACCTTTGTTCTAGTTCCAGTTTACTGGAACTGATCAGCAACTTAATCTTAGCCACATCTTTCACTTCTCTGTTCTTGTGTCTTTGAAAGGAGAATTATGACACAGAGAATCTTTGTATAATGTTGTTAGATACATATAGATAAAATGGAATATGATAAAGTAGTATTTTTGAATGTAATGCCATCAGAACCCAGCTTGCACAATTAAAACCTCTCCATTCTGATACAAGACTAAGGAAGGAGTGATTAGCACCACGGGAGCCTGGGTCTTTGGTATCCTGTACTCATCCAGAGACATGTTGACAATCAAAGAATCAGAAAATAAATGCTCAAATTTTCGTCTTTTTTTTTTTTTTTGCTTTATTTCATACTTCCCCGTTCTCCCCACCCCCCCCACCCCCCCCCGAAGAAACTAAGCAATAACTGTAAAACACCTTAAAAGCCACATTTTTCCACCCATTCTCCCTAATGGACCAAATAGTAGTCCTTTATATAGATGCTTTGACTCGTTACAGAACCAACCAGATAGAACTGAGTATACTTTTTAACTCATGGCAGGGAGTTCTATATAACATGAGCTTAGATGAATTTCTGTTAAAATTCATTCAAAGTCAAACAAACACATTTATTACAGGCCTCATTAACTGAACACTTCATTTCATTTATACAAAGAACGTTTTGCTTTAGACCATATTAGGAGGATGATAGTGACTCCCAAGATTTATATAGTCTAGAAATTTCTAGTATAAAAATCCTTTATACAACATTCATGTCACGATTCCTTGTAGGGTGGTGTTGGTACACAGATTGAGGTAATCTCCAGGAAATACTACTTTCTCTTCTTTTGTTCAGTTATAACTTCTGAAATGCTGAATAAAATGCTGTGCCCCTCACGCTTGTTTGAAAGATATAATCAACTTTTCAAAGTGACAGAGCAAGAAATAAGCTAAGAACTCAGTTATTCTTTGATTTATTGTGTAAGACTTCTGCCTTGTCTCCTTCCCTCTGTTCTGAAAAGGAAACAGAAAACTGAAGAAACAGAAAGAACAGATATTGCTCAGTCACCTGGTCCACACTCTTTCAAAGCAGCCCAATGAATTCAGTTCCTGAGAGCAGAGTAGAAACAGAACAGGACAATTCCAAGATCAAGCAGCTAGACTGGTGTTACTGTCTCCTATAACTGGTTAATTACAATTGCTGCTTCATCTGGAGCACCACATGCTGCAGCTGTGAAGATTTAATATCAGGGTTTTACTGGTGAAGTGTTGTGTGTGGGAAAGTGAGCAAGTCTGTACCAAAAATACCATCCAGTATCCTATAAGGAGTCTGAACTCAGAAAATAGAAGTATTCTAAAAAATTTCCATCTTTGATCCTGAAACTCATAGAATATGGTCAGAGGCATCTCTGGGTGAAAATCTAGTACAACTCTTTCCTCAAAGCAGGGACAACTTCGAACTTGTGGCCTGAGCCACATTATAGAATAAGTAATTCTCAGAATATTTGTGGGTTGAGTTTAATACAGAAAAGAAAAAAAGGAGAGTTGAACAAACAAACAAACAAAAAAAAAAAGGGCAAGCAAGGTGGCAAGCAAGGTAACAAACAAGCAAACAAAACCAAAAAAACCCAACCAAACATAAAAGTAAAAAAAAAAAAAAAGACAAACCCACAACAAATTCACAAATAAACAAACAAAACCCAAAACAAAACCAAACAAAAGCCCAAACAAAAGCCGAAACAAACAAACTAAAAAGCAAAACAGCCCCAAACCATTGCTCATTAACAGCTGACCAAGAGCCAGCCAGTCGACAGGCAATAGCAGCCCTAGCAAACTTTCCTCCTCTCAGCTGCTATTGCTGAACATGATGTCAAATGGTATGGAATATACCTTTGGTCAGCTGGAGTCAGCTGTCCTAGTGGTGTCCCCTCCAAGCTCCTTGCAAATCCTCAGCTGCTGGGGTGGCGCAAGAAGCACTGCTCAGAAGTAACTAAACCTCCACGTGTTATCAACAGTCTTTTGATCACAAATCCAAACCATGGCAACATACAAAATATCATGAAGAAAATTAACTCTATCCCATCCAAATGAGTAAAAAGTACCATATTTCCTAGTTTGTCCTACAGTAAATAAATTCAAAAAATTGTCTCAAAAAGGCAGTACAGTGAATAGGAGAGAATCAAATATAAAATTTTAATTCAAGGAATTCATATTCTTGCCTTCACTTTTACTTACTGCTATCACATTCCTTGGGACAGATAGTTAAACACTCTTTCCTCTCTTTGCTGATAACATAGGCTATGGAAAGACTGTCTTTATATCTCTCCAAGTAAATTTTCAGCATGAGAATATACAGACATAGCAATAACTGAGAGCAAAGTAGTTGACATGGCAACAGCAAATAGCCACATGACCTTGTGCTGTCTCAAGCTAGAAAAGGTTGATGTTCTCCAGTAGAGGAGGGGAAGGGAAGGAAAAAAGTATCTTAAACTTTAGAAACACATTCTAATAATGTAATAATTACATTGCCTGGTGGCCTGTTTTAGAATTGGCAGAGAAATTATAATAAAGAGTAGTGTTAGCATTGTAAATGAGAAATTATTTACCAGAGGTCTATGTTCATTACTATTGTTTGCTGCTAACCTTGGTATGTGAGAGGTTAGATTTGCCTTAACTTCTAAGGATATATTGAAAGGGTATGGCAGGTGAAGGTCTTAGTTTACTGTGCAGCCTCAAAACAGCACTTATTGGACTATTTTGTATTGTGCCCTTTCTTCCAGTATTTCATTAAGGGCTAAACAAATTTCTTTCGAATATGAAAAAAATCCTGTTTAATTCCTTTCCTACGTGTATATAAAACTTGACAGTCTACTTCTGAATAATGTATACCAAATTTTACTGTAATAAAAAATCTCCTATTTTGCCATAAGTGATATAGTAACCTAACACACTTGCAATACATAGATTTTTATCCGTGTTATAAAGTGTTCATTACAGGGCCCATGTACATGGATTGTAGTGGAACCATGATTAAAACTTAGGTTTAGCATTACACAATGCCTCCCTTTCTGTTTAATTTGTCTAGAAATCAAAGCACAACAGCAATAATATTTTAGTATCTCAAATGAAATCAATACCTACTTCAGGTTCTGACGGTCACATTGTGTAGTACTTTGCTTTCATCTTGATTCAGAATCCATTGAAATAAGTAGGATATGATGAAGTGTTTACTACATAGTTGTATTGATTCTTGAAAGGTCAAAATTAACCATTACTGAAATTATAGTAGACTTCTGAGGTTTAAAAACATTATATTCTGTTACAAGTCTGCAGCTGACATACAGATCTTTCTCTTTCTGTCTCTGTAGTACTAACCTATTTTAGTTATATACTTAAATTGTTGGATGAAATTAAGTACTTTTCTATTGTTCTACCTTTTTCTTCTTAAATGAATTTTTCCTAGCTCTTGCTATAATTTGCTTTTAACCTAGGGCTGCTGAAGTTTGCAGTCTTTTTTATTAAATAAGGCCATTATTTATGGCCTTATGACTAATGACATGACAACGTTAATTTTGAGAAATCAAAGGCACCCTCTAGAATAGATTGGAATATCAAAAGAATTATGCTATGCAAAATAGAGCAGGTAACTATTTTGCTTTTTTTCAGTATAATATATAATTACTGAAAATGTCAAACAATTTGAATACCAGATTATTTTCAGGAAGACTAGTGACCCATACATTTTCTGCTGCTGTCACTACTGTATGCTTTATTCATTTCCTTTGCTGCTGACTAGACTGAACTTGGACAGATATTGTGAAGGACAGCTAATAGGTCCTGGAAAGAATATTGACTCCTGGTTATAAAATGCAAATTCTGTTTTAAGTGAGAAATACCACAAATGAAAAGAGACTGTCCTCATTGGACAGTGGTCTGCTACAGTTCAGCAGAGAGATTTATCCATTCCCATACACAGATAATCTCTGTTTTGCCTGTCTTTCAATGTTGGTAGGAACAGCAGCTTCTGAATATGTAGAGCAGAAAGTATTTATAAAAATGGAGCTTCTGAAAATAAAAATCAGCCTCTGTGTGTAGTTGCATTCTAACTTTATTGGACAAATTTTTACCTGAAATCTCTTGGCCTCTGTATTTCTTGCACTGGAGTATCTATATGCATAAGCATAGCTCTGCATATACACATAATTGTGTATTTATATGACCTACATATATAATTTGATATTTCTAACCATTGTGCTACTAAATGGTTCATAAAACTAAGTTCCATTTGGAAAGTGAACAGCAAGTTCTTCTGTGTGACTAAAAGCAGCATTTTGTTTCATCTGTACCTAAACTTCTCTTTTCCCCTACCCTTCTGCAGACTTTTCATTTATTTTTAAAATTTATTTTTATTTATTTTTATTTTATTTAGAATGTTTCATATTAGCTATAGTGTACTTCCAACAGCATTTTCTTAGGAATCAGAAAGAATGGAATCACTCAGTAAAATCTACTAAAGACCAGAGTATACAGGCTGAAGTGACCACAGCAGTGCTTTGGCTTGCTGTGATTCATGGAGGAAGGAACCTGGCAGTTTATAAACTTCTTTCCTCCCTTCCCCTTGTTTAATATGACAAACAAGCATTAACTTTCACCTTTAACATGCTGATTTGCATTTTATAGAAATGAGTTCCTGTGAACACTGTAACTGAATCTTCTTGGTGTCTTTGTGCATGTGTATGTGTATGCATCAGCCTCTGGCAGAATGAAAAGTTTTAGCTCATTAGCTTTCCTACTGGGTTGTGTGGCACGTTTCCAGATAATTTCCCACGTCTTCCTGTGTGGTAAGTGCCTCCTGAGGCATCACCTGTTATTGTTCAAGCAACTGTACTACCCTCAGTAACTTCCTCTTGGGTTTTTGACCAACAAAATCGTGAAGACTCCAAAAATCCCAATATGTGTTGGGTAGCTCTTATTGCTTTATATAAGATTAAGTTTTGCATGATTTCTGAGATTTCTAGGTAGACTCAAAATGGCGGGTGGGCTATCAGAGGAGTGAATAGCACCACCCTACAGAATAATTTGGCACTAGTAGAACACAAAGGAAGTAGATGAAGAAGACATGTTTGTTCGTAATAAATGCAGTGCAGCGACTCACAGTGCAAGAATAAATAAAAACCAAGATTTGAAATCTACAATTCAGAATGAGGTAATGTCCCTGAGGAGCAATTGCAAATACAGTATTGAAGTGCCTCATTGACTTGTGTGTATTGACCTAATATTGACATTGCTAAAAGATTAAGCTTCTGCAAATTGGCTGGTAAGAGAAATGGAAGCATAAAGGTTTCTAACTGGAGTATTCCCATGTATGCACCAATTCAGCATAACACTGAATGTTGTTTACATTTCTGCAAAGCTGCTCTGAGTCAGTGTCTCAGGCCATGATTAACTAGAAGTGATTGTTTCTGAGCAGATGATCTCATTTTCATCTTTTGGTGTATATGCAGAAGGGAAGTAGTGTGAAAAAGAATCCTGATTTTGAGATGTTACCTACACCAACATCTTCATTTGAATGACATATTAAGGATTTTCAACAGCTCCCTAAACTACTTGAGGGAGCCTCACACAGCATAGACTGGAAGCCTCAAATAATGTATAGCATGATAACTATGTAAACAGAATAAAACGTGGCTTGATTTTTTTATTTGAGGAGAGAGAACATGAATTTCATAGTATAAATCTGTTGCATGAGGAGTCTACATAAAGATATATTGAGATGCACAGTAATCTTATTTTGAACAAAACAAACCTTTAAAGATATTAATATGTAAAGGATCAAAATGTAGTTTAATTTAATGTCTACAGTTCATTAATTCATCCAATCCTCTTTGGTTTACAAAATCCTTAAATATTTCTTGAAGGTCTAAGGTACTCAGCTACTTAGCAGTAAGTATTCAATAGAAGAAAAATGAAACTATTAAGTCAGTGCTTGTACCTGTCATTTAGTATTAAGGGATTTTTAATAGTTTATGTTTTGGGCTATGTTAAAGTTATTGGAATGACTGAATGCACGGTAACTTTAAAACTCAAGGAACTTCCTAAGGTTTCTTACAAGCCTGGGATTCCTAGCTATGTTTTACTTTGAGTTTGGGCATCCGTTTTAGAGATTTTGGGAAGATGGGGTATTCTTTCCTTGGAAGCAGCACGTGCATACCTTGAACTACTGAACAGATGCACTGAAACAAAATACTAGATTATTGCTTAAACATTGTTTATATCTGCCTGCAACTATGTAATGAAGGGAATCTGATAACAGCCCCTAGTCAAAATTACAGTTTTCTGCATCTCGTAACCAGCTTGAATTTGCAAAGAAACACAATGTCCATTCATAATGATAATAAAATAACAACAAAACCACAGACAAAACCTCAGCCAAACAACAACAAACCCCAAACAACAACAACAAAAAACCCCACACCACCTAAACTAAAAAAAAAAAAAAAAAAAAAAAAATAACCTACAAACAAAACAATGTAACGACCCAGTATTACCCTTTCCAACCCTGGTCAGCAGGGTGTGTGGGGTGGTCGTGCTGAGGTACCAATAATTCCGTTGGAATAAATAACAGCAAAATTACCCCAAACAGCTAATGAACTGGGTTTATTACATTGAACCTGAGCAGAACGAAAATGGGAAGGAAAAGCAGTGGAAAAAATATGTCTCAAAGAGAAGGGATATTACGATTTCCCTGGCTTGAAAATCATGGTATTGTCACAGAAGCAGTTCCAAGTTTCTTGGTGACAGCAGAGGAGCAGGATCGTGGCATGCAGTCTTATTCGCGCAGCAGGCAGCGTGAAGCAGGGCCATGCCACGTGGCTTTTCTCCGGGACGCAGGCAGCGGTGGGAACGGAACGGTGTGGGGCTGGCGGTACAGGCTGCCTGCCGCGGAGCCCTCTAGGCACGCAGGCAGCGGTGGGAAAGCAGGGCCTATCACTTGCCGCTGCCTGCCACTTGCTGCTGCCGCCTGCCATTTGCCGAGGCGTGGGGCCGAGCGGAGCAGTGAGGATGCAGGGCTGTGCCAGGTGGCCGCTGCCGCTTGCCGAGGCACGGGGCCAAGCCGAGCGGCGGGGGCAGCGCGGCTTCCTCTGGCCCCCTGCCCACTCCTGCTCCCGTTTTCCGCTCACCCCCCTCGCAGCAGGCGCGGGCCAAGGGCACAGTCCCCAAATCTGCGCAGAGGACCGTGGGCACCCCTGCTGTTCAGTGGGCACCCCTGCTGCTTCAGCCAATGAAAACGCTTGGGGTCTCACAAAACTGACACAGGAAGATCAAAACCTGATAGCCGAGAGCTGTTAAGCTAAAGCATTGCTTTAATTTACGACAGGCTGGATGCGAAGGGGTAGCCCTCCCAGTTTGCATAACCAGGGTGGTTTCTACTTGGTATATATCCACTTAGAATGATACATATTCGTTAAATTTCTGGGAAATAATTTACATATGCATAGAATCATTTAAACAGATAAAGTCCTTTTACTTCTCGGTCTCTGCTGTCACTTTCTGACCTTCCAACAACATTGCAGTCTCATGTTGATGTTCTGGACAACTTCTCAGTGTGTGAATTTTTATCGCTTCTGCTGTTTTGAAGTTTTGGGTTGTTATTCTGCAGCTGTGTCTTTATCTTCTTTCTCTCCAGCCAGTTCAAGGCCCCGCCATTATTTATGTCTAGAAGTCTAGAGGCTAATATCTTAACTTCTGGGAAGTTTTCTAACTGTAAGAAAAACAATTAGCAAGGCTCCATGCTTCAAACCAAACCAAACCAAAACAAAACAAAAAACCACCAAACAAACACCTCATGAAATAGTGACTTGCAATTGAAAAAAACTGAAAAAAATTAACCATTATTTCATGTTAACTGCTAACAACAGAGAGAGTTCTATGAAGGAGCCATGGAATACCAGGTATTCAGAGCATAGCATCAGTCTGATTGTCAGATATACATACAGAGGTGCCTTCAAGAAGCCTTTTGACATACATTTAAACTAAAAGAATTTATTGAATTTGCTGACACTTGAACTTTTACCTTCATGTATAGTTATTCACGTTGAGAAACAAAGTCAGCGGCAAATATGATGTGAACATTGTTTTGGCAGATTCGATCAGACCCCGATAAGATGCCAACCTGGTGGCTGGGAGTGGGTACAGAGAGAGACACCTTCCCCCATTGTGAAGCCATGTGCCAAAGCCAGGTGTGGCAAGGCAAAGACCTGTGCTGAGATGCAAGGAACAGGGCTTGCTAGGAGTTAATCTCTATCAGACTTGTGGCACCTCCTTTTGTCTTGTCTTTTATCATCTTGGAATGCTCACTAATTACAGTGACCACACAGTCAAACTTACATGGGGTATGAATGGGGCTTCCCATGGAATTTCTGGTTCCTTACTCTCCACATGGAAGGAGCTTAGCAGTCTGGAGCTTCTCCCTGCCAGCACAGGACTTAAAGGAATCTCACCATCCACCTGAACTGCTCTTTGGTGAGTATATTTCTGGGTCCCCATAGGAGACTTTTCCTTTTCTAAGTGAGTGCACAGCACGGTTTGGGTCATCCTTCCAAATATTGAAATACTCTCAATAATTTATAGTGTGACCAGTTGTGTAACAGAGTTTCTCAACCAATGATCAAACTCATAATTTTTGTTACATTGGGAGGAGAGCAGCCTGAATTGTAAATAAATCAGGGTTTGCTTTTATAACTCTCCTGGTTGCTCTGTCTCCTTCTTAACAATTGTTTCAAAAAGTCCTTCCAGCATTACAGAAAGTATCTTTTCTTGATTCCAAAACACTGCTTTGATTCTTACTTGACTGTTCCACAGATACTGCACCTGTGTTCCTGTGAGTTTTGTGTAGCCTCAGCATACCATCATGCAGTGTTTCATTAGGGTGTCAAGTTGTTAATTTCTGTTCTTTTCTGATATATGTCAGTGAGAGGATCACAGGATGCCAATTCCGTTGTGAAACACCCTACCAAAATGCTAGAGATGCTTTTAAGGCAGAAATCAACTAGTGACAGCTGCAACAGAACTGTGACCACAAAACCAAAAAGACCTTACTTTTCTACTGGCTTTTTTTCTTTGAAACTTGCATGCTGCTTTTGAGACTAAAATGAAGAAACATATAAATTATGTATGAAATAAAATATGAAATTCTGGTAGAAAATGACTTTTGGATTAAAAAAAAAAAACAACAAAAAAAAAAAAAACAAAATAAACAAACCCAAACAACACCAATTGCTAGCATCCTTTAAAAAGAAAATCAAACAAAAAGTTATTTCTAGGATTTACAATGTTGAGAATAAAATAAAATAAAATGATGGTACTGTGGAATACAGATGAGAACTGATAAAGTAACTGCTAATGAAAAAATAGATTTATTTTAATAGAATAATCTATAATAAATATCAAAATATAAATTACTCCATTAAGCATTATTTTTCATTATTATTTAGGTTACATTGTAAAAAAAAAAAAAAAGTTAGAGTCATGTAGATGTTATTAAAAGTGTGCCTTAAAAGTACAGCCCTTTGAGACTGTCCAAGATACCTTGATGTCTACTGTTAAAATGGATACTGTAAAAGAGAGGTTATCTGAAAACATCCAAATGAAATATATCATCAACACCTAACTTTTTTGGTGCTACAGACCTGCAGTCACTGAGTTCTTTTAAATAAAAGCATATTGCTAGCTTCTCACTGGCAGTTTTGCTGGAGAGAACATGTTCAAAATTCAGTTATTTTAAACCACAAATATTGACTTATCTGTCTTAACCATCTTCCAACCTTTTGGTCTTTAACACTTTCTGTCTAAAAATCAGAAAAATGGTACCAACCATACTTCATAAAGTAGTGGTAAAAGTCACTTAGTATTTAAGCATCATGAAGATGGGACCTGCTATGTAAAATAGAACACTTACATAGACGTATTCCCACCACAAGTGCAGAATATTGACACATATACAACAAGAACATCTTAGTTAAATTCAAAAATGCATAATACAAGACTGAAGCCAGTCCTATGTAAAAACCTCTGGAATGAGTTTTACGGCAAGTTTCCACACTTCAATAACCACCATTCAATTCTGCAAGTTAGTGAGGTCTGATGTCAGGGCTGTTTAAAGTAAGCCTGGGTAAATCTCTGATAGCTTCATGTCTCTGGATTGCACTGTGGGCCCAGGCTTGGTGCAGGCTGATGTCAATAAAGGTGTAGTGAATAGGCAGGTGTGAACAGAAAGCCTCAACTATGGTAGTAGGCAAAAGGAAGTTGAAAGAGATAGGAATTTTTTCTTTAGAGATATTTTGGTTAATACAGGGAATGATGGCAGAGTTTGCCAATGAACCTTGGGAATCATGAGTGGCTGCTGGGTTCATCAGTGCGCTCAACATGGGGTGCTTTTGAGACAGTCCTGAGCTTTAGCTGACTATCTTGGCAAAAAGCAGTGCTTGTGTTTCCTCTCTTCCTCAAGCAATTACAAAGAAAGTGAGATGCAAAACCTGTGCCCTGCCTAGTGCCATGCTAGTGCTGACCCACTGACTCATGGGGAGGGCCTCCTCTGTGGAGCTGGTGAGACCTGTTGAGGAAAGGTGGAAAAGGATGAACCTGAGGTTACTGAAATCTGGACAAAGCTTTGGATTTTCTGGGCATCATATGGAGACCCTTTCTGAGTCAGGACTACAGAGGACTATGCATCGTTCGTCTTTCCACACTCAAAGACGTGGGGCAGATCAGGATGAAGAGATGCATATGTTCAGCTACAGAAGACCACCAGCTTGAACTGTGGGCTTATGTACCTTGCCCATCCTAACATTTTCAATTTCAAATATTGCTCAGTGCAGATCTGCCAGAAGATAGCTGCTCAGGTATACTCCAGGTGACCAATTTGTACGTAAGGGAACTCGATGCCTCTGTTGGGCTTTTCTTTCAATGACAGATGCGAATACATTTGGTGTGTAAGAACTGTTGCCAGGAATGCTTAACTTTGCTTTTATACCCTGATGGACTGAGGATAAGCAGAATATGGGAAAGTAGAGCCTGCTGCAAGGCTGCGTGAGGCAAAGGAGAAAGTTGTGGTGACATTTATGTCCATGGTGCTTGTAGGGCTCAAGTTCTAGCAACCACCCCTTTGTCCGCATCTGAATTTCTCCACTCCAGGAACTACTTGGTTGCTTTCTCATAGACAGTGAAATAAGATTTACACACTGAAGAGTGCTGAGTTGTCGGAGCAGAACAGCAGGGGGGAAAAAATCCTTCAAAAGAATAATTTAAATAGATCTTGCTACTTCAAAATAGAAGCCCTGTTTCAGTGAAGTGCTTAACAAAGTTGTAAACCCCATACATCATCCTCTCATTTTCTGCTGCTTCTAAGTGAAATGTCTCCTTTATGGACTGAGGGAAGACAAATAGTTTATTTATGGTTTCTAAGCATTCATCATCTATCATAGTAATGATGAAATGTGATGCTGAATTTATACCTAAAAAAAATTAAGAGGCATAGATGGCATTTCTAATCCTCTCTACACATCACTTGTGCTTAAAATTGTATCTTATTGTCAGACACTCCAATACTTGTTTGTTTTGGGGTTTTTTTTTTGACAAGAGCAATTGCCTGGTGATGACATGTAAGCTGCTCTTCATTTAAAAGAGATTGTTTGACATGGGGAAGTGGAAATTGCATCTTAACCCGTTCTATTTGACAGAAAATTGTTCCCTTCCTCCAAATCTTAATTTAAATCTTCGTGTTTTTCTTAACATCTGTGTACACTAATTTAAAAGGAACATAAATAATTCATTTCACATAACTCACTGAATGAATATCAGGTAACAACTTTCAGGTGATTTTAGTATTTTTTTTTTTGAGAATAGACCACTAGTTTTCATATATTTTTGTTTAAGAATTTTTAAATGAAATTATTTTCAATTTAAATTTAATGATTATAGTGCTCATGATGTTATGTGGTTTGACTTCCTTATTATACCTGGGAATAAGAATAAAAATTACTACAATGTTCAGTACTTTTTAACAGCATTTTTCATGGTGTGAAGGGCTTAACAGTCTTTAATTCCCTAGCATCGTTTGTTTATTCTGAACAGCCTTACTCCCTATTTGCTCTTTAGTTTCATATTTGTTACATATAGTTTTACCATGTAGCCATACTTAAATTTCTCTGAAAGAAATAGAGCTCATGTATCACAGAAGATTTTTCTATATTGTTTTTAATCATTAAGAGTTCTTTTCAAAGAACACATGCTTCAGAAGTAGATCTGTGTTTTCCAGTTCTAATGTTCTTCTGAAAATTGGTAGTAGTTGTGATAGCAAAAAATATTTTCCATTATGTCATTTTGGGTTTTTATAACTTATTTGTGTTAGTATGTAAACAAATGTTTAGCATTTCAATTGTTACTGTCTAAAAGAAATTCTAATTTGCCCTTTTTTTTTTTTTTAGTAGCAACACATCTTTAAATAAAATTCCTTATTTGTGACTGAAAGTATTCTAGAATAACTGGCAACAGAGTTTCACCTCCCTCCTTTGCGTCTTTATTTTTCATTTACAAAATGTGGCAATTGATTAACATTTTGTGTAATAGCTTTTTATCTTTACTTCTGAAGTTTTATTTCCTTAGTAGAATGCCATAAAAGTAAAGCAGATAATTACACCAAATAGTTATGTAAATCCCAATAGAAAGAGTAAATCCACTTTTATGAAAGTATTCAGTAATTTCTTGAATTCACTGGAGATAGTGAATTTTCATGTCTTTACACATTGGAGTTATACAAATGTCCAATTAGCATTATGAAATATGATTTTTCTTTTGTTTTTAAAACAGCCTTTGAGGTTTTCTTGTCTGATAACAATGAGCAAGATATTCATAGAACAATAGAGTAGATGGAACAAAGTAGGTGATGTATGATGTTGAAAAACAGCAAAGAAAGTAATCTTCAAAGTTATGAAAAGGAGCTTTCGAGTGATGACCTCACAATGTAAATATTCAAAATAATGGGGAAAATAAATGGTGCTTCATTTGGGGAAATCTTGAGAGGTACTATTTTTCACTTGCTATGAATGTATGCTGAAAATATTACTCTGTGCTTGTGGGAACCCGAGGGAGTAGTTAACAGAATCTTTAGCTGGCCCTAACTTTGAGAGCAAAATTTCTGTAAGATAGTGACTTCTAAATGAGTATCTCACATAATCTGTTTAGTTAAATATTTTTGAAGAAAAAATATATCAAAATTATTAAGGTTTTATATTTTCTTCTTGAGATAACTACAACAGTTATGCAATTACACTTGTACTTAAGCATGTGAGTGGATCCATTGATTCAATTTATCCTGCATGATTATGCAATGTCATAAAAATGCAAATAAATATGCTACAAAGCAAAATTTGAATAATGTAAGTTATTACAAAGAGAACTTGTTCAGTCCAAAGTTGCTTAATCATCATATGTTTAGCTTATTACTATATTTTTTTCCTTGTATTACTCTCAAGAAATTAGAACAAACTTTATAGGCTCTTAAGCTTTTGATTTATTTTGGGATGTAACCTACCCTACATTTCCATAGCCTCTAGATTTGCATTATTAAACAGCTGATTCTCTGACTTAATAAGAATAATTTATTGAAATATCTTCATCAGTTCTTCTGTTGATCATGCACTTATGTTGTGACAGGAAGGCTGTGGAGTAAAGAAAGATGATGAGAAAGTCATGCTTTCATCAAAGTGTAAGTCTCAGGGTATTCCTACAGAGGCCACAGAAGTTTCAAGAAAAGAAGTAGGTGTGGTCTGTAGACAGCATTGGCAAAAATATTTCTGTTTCTACATTAAATGAAATTATTTTCATTTGAAAGTAAGGTTTAGACCCTGATTCCTGAAGAGGAATAGTTAGAGGCTCCATGAGCAAAATGAATACAGAGGTGAGTGAAGGTCTAGGCATACTGAAAATGCGGACATGATTTTTGGAGATGATGCTTTTGGACACTACAGCTGAAGTTTGAAGATGCTCAGTTTGGATTGGATGTGCCAGAAAAAGGAAATACTTTTTCCTATTCCCTTTCTCGCTGTCCAGTATGGATGTAGATGAAAAGACATTACAATTAAACAAAACCATACAAAACAAGGATGAACAGAAACAGAGTTAGAGGATTCTATAAATGGATCAGAAAAAAGGAATGCACTGTCTCCCATGGCATTCTCCTTCAGAAACTCATGGCACAAGACAGGATAAGTCTGCACTGGATAAAGTACTGGCTGGCTGGCTGGGCCCAAAGAGTGGTGGTGAATGGAATTAAATCTGGCTGGCATCCACTTACTAGTGGTGTCAGGATTCAGTACGGGGCCCTGCCCTTGATAATATCTTTATTAATGATCTGGATGAGAAGATTGAGGACACCCTCAGTAAGTTTGCAGATGGCACCAAGCTGGGTGGCTGTGTCAATCTGCTGGATGATAGGGAAGCTTTAGAACAGGATCTGGACAGGTTAGACCAGTGGGCCAAGGCTAGTTATATATATGAGGTTCAACAAGGCCAGCACCAGGTCCTGCACCGTGGTCAAAACAATCCAGATTTGGTAAGCTACAGATCTGGGGGTGTGTAGTTGGAAAGCTGCAACCTGGAGAGGGACCTGGTGGTACTAGTTGATAATCAACTGGATGTGAGTCAGCAGTGTGCCCAGGTGGCCAAGAAATCCACTGGCATCCTGGCTTGTATTAGAAACAGTGGCCTGCACGGACAGGGAGATGACCATCCCCCTGTACTCAGCACTGGTGAGGCCACACCTTGAGTGTTGTGTTCAGTTCTGCACCCCTCACTACAGGAAGGATATTGAGGTGCTGGAACATGTCCAGAGAAAGGCAGTGTAGGCTTGTAAAAAGACTGGAGTACATCGACCTGCAAGGAGTGTCTGAGGGAGCTGGAGTTGTTCAGTCTGGAGAAGAGGAAGCTGAGGGGAGGCTTTATCACCCTCTACAACTACCTGAAGGGAAGTTGAAGGTTGTCATCTCCTTGATGACAAATGACAGGACTAGAGGAAATGGTTTCAAGCTGCGCCAGGGGAGGTTTAGGCTGGATATGAGGAAATTAGGAAATGCTTCTTCACTGAAAGGTTATCAAACATTGGAATGGCATGCCCAGGGCAGTAGTGGAGTCACCAATCCTGAAGGTGTTCAGGTGGCATGTGGAACTGGTGCTTAGGGATATGGGTTAGTGCTGACCCTTCAGTGCTTGGTGAGGCTTGGACTGGATGATCTTTGAGGTCTTTTCCAACCAGATATAGTCTTTGATTCTGTGAAATTCTGACCATGGGAAAACTATTCAATTTAAACCAAATCAGCAGTGAAGTGTTTTATTGATTTCTTAATGATATGTAATTGACTTACAGCTAGTGGATGAGGATCAGCTTCAACAGTGCAAAAGAGAAATCATGGTCCTAGGGTCTTGAAAATTGTTAATTAATGCATACAAACTGATAAGCATGCTTCCATAATTATTCTCAAAAAGTTCTAATCTGACACATATGTGAAGTGATGGCAAATCTCCTTCCTCTGACAGGTAAGGGTTTAGTTCCCCATTTCTGGGACTATGGTTTTGCTACTTGTAGACACCTCCTGTGGGAGAGATGGATGCTCTCATTTGTGTCAACCTGTGCTATTCCCTACAACCCATGTGTCCAAAAGAATGCATCACACTGTATTCCTGCCCTCAGAGATGCTGCCCTGCAGGCCACTTGCCTAGGAAACACCCCAAAAATCAATTTACAGGCATTTGCTATCAGCAGACAAACAAGGCTCAGAGCTTTGAAAACCTAGAGCCTTAATGAGAATAGCTGAACAGAAGGAATAACTGGCCAAGAAAACATGAGATTCTGGGTTTCTAACATAAAGATTATGAGGTTACATTTGGCTCTGCACAGCTTAGATGTGGGTTACTTGGGACATTTTTTTGTTGATGATGGCTGGGGAAGAGGATAGAGAATAGGGGCACAATGAAAGACAATGCAGTTCAGTTCACTTATGAGCATTATGTGAACACCTGCTTTTGAGAGAAGCCTCCTCTCTTCTTCTGGACACTTAAGTTCTTGCATGTAGCCTGTGCCAAGATGGATAGACTTCTTCCCGTACCCCCAGGTTTACACTGCAGTGCCTCTCAACTCCTTGGCACTCTCCAATGTCCCTGTCTCTGTCATATCTTACTGTAAATTTAAGGCCTAAAGCAACATTTGCATTAGGCAGTTTTGCTGTTCCAGTTGCTAGGATATTACAGAATCACAGAATCAGCCAGGTTGGAGGAGACCACCAAGATGATCAAGTCCAGCCGATCACCCAACCCTAACTAATCAACTAGACCATGGCACTAAGTGCCTCATCCAGTCTTTTCTTAAACACCTCTGGGGATCCTGACCCCACCACCTCCCTGGGCAGCCCATTCCAATGGGCAATCACTCTTTCTGTGAAGAACTCTTTCCTAAGATCAAGCCTAAACTTCTCCTTGCACAGCTTGAGACTGTGTCCTCTTCTTCTGTTGCTAGCTGCCCGGGAGAAGTGTATGTATTCTATATAATCTTCTATATATTGCAATGACTTATCTTCAGATATTTCTTCAGATTTCAGTCTCTCCACTGAACTGTCTGTTCCTTTTTCCAAAAAGAGACGATGACGTTCAAAAATTACACTCTAAAACAATTGTGCTAATTTTGACTGGGATAGAGTTAACTTTCCTCAAAGGAGCTGGTATGAAACTATGTTTTAGATTTATGATGAGAACAGTGCTGATAACACAGGGACATTTTAGTTATTTCTGAGCAGTGCTTACACAGCACCAAGGTATTTTCTACTTTTTACACCACTCCACCAGCAAGTAGGTTGGAGGAGTAAGCAGGAAGTTGTGTGAATGTTTAACTATTGTAGTTAAACCACAACAGTATGGCATGTAGCTATGCAGGTTCTGTGGTAGTTTATTAAACTTCCAAAGTCTTTAGTGTTTACCTGCAGCTGGCAACAATTCTAAACACTATCAATTGGCCCAAAATTTAGCATAGCCCATAAATATAGGAAGTTGTAGAAGCAGAATAGAATAGATCAAATAAAGAAACAGTTTGTCATTTCACACAAAAACTAGTAGGTTTGTGGAGTCTCCTTCTAGGTTGTGGAGTCTCCTTCTCTGGAGACTTTCAAGGCCTGTCTGGATGTGTTCCTCTATCACCTGAGCTAGATTGTGTGGTCCTGCTCTGGCAGGGGGGTTGGACTCGATGATCTCTTTGGGTCCCTTCCAACCCCTGACATCCTGTGATCCTGTAGTAAAAACTTGTTACTTATCATTAAATTATCAGACCACAACTTTAAAATTTTGATTTGTGATCCTTTACTTCATCAGCTAAGAATAGAAACCAAAATCATGGAGAACATCCTGGTGAACAATGTCCAAGCAATCAAAACTTGGATTTTTTTTTTTTTTGGGGGGGGTGGGGGGGGAAGGGGGTGGGGGGGGGAGGGGAAGCCAGAACTTCAGTAGTGTTTGAGCAAAATGTAAGATTTTGAAGTTTTAATTAGGAAGGGAAAGGTTGAGAGAGTCCTTGTTCATGTTCAAGACATACATGTCAAGCTTTTCTGAAAAAGCATTATATTTGCCAGAGAAGTTCACTGCTGTTCACCTAGCATGAGGCTTATGGGAGCAATAGACTACTGGAAGTTCATTACATTGTCCACAGTGAAATGCTAATAACAGACAGCCATATGTTGCAATAAAAAGGTTTAAAGCCAACAAGTGCTGAACAAAACTACAGGGACAGGGCTATAACACAGCATGTGTGCCACAAGATTTTGAGACATAATACACCTGCAATCTGAAAAATAACACAGGACAGAGTAATTGCATCATAAAGCAAATAGTGTTATGCCAGATGGCTATAAGGGAGCCCATCCTCTCCTTCCTGTTCTTCCTTCCTTTCCCTTGGGAAAATTTAGCATTATCTTTTGCATAAAATTCCAACTGTTTTATGCAATATACAGCAACAAAACAAGTTTCTCCTTTCATCAGACTATGTGGGCTTCAGTCAGTATCTAGAGAAGAGATGAAAACCTCATTACTAAGTAAAGTACCTGCATTTACTGGAACAGAACCAGCCACGGGGTAAAGTTTAGAACCTATCCATGAAAAGAAAACCACATTTATAGCAAGCTCAGCTGATTTGTATTAGTGGTATTACTTCTCTCTAGCTGTATTCTAAATACAGAGATTGACAAAAGTTGCTGTTATAAACAGATCATTAACACTTGGCAGAAACTACAAGGTTTATTGTCAAAAGATACCAGGGAAAGCCCCATTCATAATCTTCCTTTTAAATTGCAATGACACTTTCATCCTTTCAGCAAGCAATTAACAGTTGATCAAAGAAACAAAAAATAATCCTTATTCCATTAGCTTAATTACTGAGAAAACATTTAAGTAAACAAACATTGCTAACAGATGTTAGAAGAAGAATGGGCAAAGATGCTTGTCCTCATGTTTGTTATACTCAAGCATTAGTCACATCCTGAAAGTGACTGGCTACATTTCAATTGCAGTGCTACAGAAACTTGTATTCAACCACTGAGACGGAATAGTAAATAAGCAAAGGAAGAGAAATAAGGAGCCGGCTTCCACAGATTACCACAGCACAGGTAATCTGTGACACTCTCAGACACTGGATTATTTGCCTTATTATTAATTACAGTATGCAGGATGAGTTCATGGAAGGAAACTCAGCTTGACAGTCAGACAATGAGTACACAGAACCTCAAAATATTGCCACCTAAATCCTGTGTACAGCAGAATACAAAAATTGCAACTTCCTGTATTAGTGATCTCCATGCTAGGCAGTCTACAACTCTTTACAAGTTTACAGAATAGAAGATGATGTAGAGTTTTGTATGCTATAAACAATTGTGTATAGTATTAAAGCAATAGAAAATAATGGGGAAATTTAAAAGATAGGTAGTTTGGGTTTTTTCTTTCATTCTTTCATAATGAGAGTATATACAGGACATATCTCACCTGATTGAAGCTTCCAATAAAACTGTGCTAGAATTTAGTAGTTAAAGGATTTCTTTTATTCTTCTTTCAATAATTTGGAAGTTTCATGTTGATCTTCTAGAAATGGATGCCAATAAAATGTTTTAAAGCCAACATCTATGGATGCATGAATGACAATTAGTTTAGTATCTTAACTGCTACTGACAGAGAGCAACAGAGGCAGGGCAACAAATTTCTTTCTATTCATCCCATAATGAAATTTGAATATTCAATGTTGATACTAGATTACTTTTCACAAGAAACAACTGTCCTTCCCTTACATCTGAGGCAGCTCTGCCTCAGATCTGTACTACACACCCCAATTCTAGCTTCTCACTCCTTAGGGAGTTATAGTTTCATTGGCTGAAAAGATTAAATCAAACCTCATATAGGTAACACCAATTCTCTTGCAGAGCCCTACAGCTATTACTCCATATGGTTGCTTGTTGCAGAGTCTGAAATGTACATTCTTTTGCCATAATATGTACATGCAGAAAAATAGTTGCTGTATTTGGTTTGGCTGAGCTGGAATGAATTCTCCTCAAAGCACCCTTCTAGTGCTGTGTTTTGCAGCTGTAGTTGATAGCACAGCAGTGTTTTGGGTACTGTTAAATAAATATCCAACATTTCCCCACCCCAAGAGTACCCTAAGGGGTGGGCAAGATCTTGGGAGGGGACACAGCTGAGCCAGCTGACCCAGATTGGCCAAAGGGGTATTCCATGCCATATGAAGTCAGCTCAGATATAAAAATGAAGTGAAAGAAGGGAGTGTGGGGATTCGTCCATAGCATCTATCCTCCTAAGGAACCACCAAGCTTAGAGAGCCCTGCTTCCCAAGACTGACCATCATCCTGCTGATGAGAAGTAGAGACTAACATCTCTCTCTCTGCTTTCACTTCTTGGGGTCTATTGTTTTTTTTGTTATTATTGTTATTAGATGGCTTCTATCTTATTATGGCCTTTTGTTATATTTTTTCCCCTCTCCCCTGTCCATTTAAGAAGGGGAGTGATAGAGCAGCTTTGGTGGGCATTTGGCCCCTAGGCTAATTTTTGCATTAATTTCAGATAAAAAACAAAATGAAGCGAAACAAAACAAAACCAGAAAACACAAACCAATTAAAAAAACCCCAAACAACAACAACAAAAAAACACCAACACAAAACCAAAAGGCCCAACCAAACCCACAAAATCTTCAGCTATCTACACAAAGCTAGTACTAAGTACCAGTAATTTGACTACAAGACTTTGAAAAGTTGCAGAAAGCAATATCCTGCTAGAAGAATACTGAAATGTATCTTCAAAACATTTAAAATGCCATCTCTGTCATAAAGAAATGGTTTCTTTGTAGTTTCATCTGTTTTTCCCAATCATAAGATGGTGGAGAGGGGGAAAAGCAGCTGAAACAGCTTTGTTGATTAATTTTATATCAGAATGTCTCAGGGTATCCTCTGATCCAGTGAGTTCTTTCTTTTTATGATTTTAACTTTGCTCTTGCAAATCACTCAGACACTCTCCTCTAGTAGAACAGTAACCTTTAGCTTTTATAGAGTAATGCTGTACAAAATCAACGTGCAGGCAGCAGTCAAACACTGCACTGACATTTAGAAAGTAGATGACGCCACTGGGGAACAAAGGGCCTCAAAGCAGGAGTAATGCTGCTGAAATATCTGTGGAAAGTTACCTTCCATATAGTTTAAACTGAATGGATAATCCTGCCCAAGGGCATGGTTACCTGGACTATGGTGACAGCAGATCTGTGTTAAATGATTATCACCCTAGCATTCTCTCCACAACAAACTGGTGATTGCTGCTCCATCGTATCAGTTTTACCATTCTATCGACAGAACATTTGGGTTTTCCTTAAAATCGGTTTATTTCACAGAAGAGTGAGACTGAGAGTGGATAGACATATATTCAGTCCAGGAAAAACAAAAACATTGAAAGGATATTTTCTCCAATGTAATGCAGAGAAAAGTAGGAGGAAATGGCAAAGGAAAGCAACTGGCAACAGAAACATTTTAACTGTGTCGTAGGCAAAGTAGTTCCTATAATAAGCAAGGAACTAACCTTCTAAATCTGCTGTGTAATAGACAGTCCTTTATAGTTCCCCTTTATAGAAATTATTTGCAAATATCAGTATTTTCACAATATAACAATATATAAATACTATAATGTTATTGACTGTGGTCTATCTTTCTAAATATTTGAAGAACTACAGCACTATCAATGAACAATTTTCTGTGAAAATTTTCTCTTCCACTGCCTGCAGAAGGAACACGTCTGTCTCTATTTCATAAGCTGTATCTTTACATGCTAGTGGGTTTTGTAACAGTAAAAGTACTTAGTGAGAAAACCAACATTAAATATTTAGTTATCTCCTAAACTACCATTATAAATGTTACAATAGGATTGCACAAGAGCCCATAAAATGAACAAACATTCAAAACTCATTTCAAGGTATGTGAAAATGGAATCTACACAATGTCCTGGTATCAGAATGCCACCTATGGTGTTCATCTACTTCAGAATGCTGTGCTTTGCCCAACTTTATATTAGGGACAGCCCTCCAGTTCAGTCTAATGTGAGAGGCAAAGGTTTTCACGTACAAGTTTCATGGAGAACCATCAGAATAAACTTCATGTAATGTTTATCAGGCTACCATTTGGTCCTGAGCAATTAAAGAACTCCTGCCAAAATCTGTGCTTGTTCAAAACCTCAGTAATTATGAAGCAGTCTTGCAATATTTGTGTTACTACAAGGCTGTTAGTCAAATGGAAAAAAAAGTCATTAAAAACAGGCCTGGTACAATGATAAATTATTTTCCTGGCAGTGGAAGAATAAAAATTAAGTACTACTAAGCATCTTCAAGGAACACCTTATCTGCACGTCTGATTGATTGTCTATCCATTTTTTTTTTTTTTTTAATGAAATGTAGCAAAAGAGCAAACTCTGAATAAGGAATCCTATCTACCAAGTAGTAGTATGTTACTTTACCTCAAAGACAGAAGAATTTAATAGAAACCTGTTCCTGGCAAAAGCTTGTAATGTCAAGTATACCACATGGAGTTATTTCCAATCAGATACATATGCACAGCTTTTGAGTTTTACAAACAGCTACTATTGTTAGAAATAAGACAAATTATTTTTTTTAAGCAAAAGTGAGTCCTTTTGGATACACTGTGGTACATGACTCTCCAGATACATTCTAGTTTTCTGATATACCCATGACATCTCAAATGTGGCATGTATCCTTTTACTATTTTGTATGTTAAACAGTCTTGTCACAGACCTTACAGAGCTTACCTTTGACCTTTCACTCACAAAAATAACAGGTCTCTCCCTACACATGCATAATCCTTTCCTAAAAGTCACACAGAGGAAATCACAGGCTGCATCCAACTCAGAAGTCCCAAGTCCTCACCTACTCTGTGGAAAGGCACCCTAAATCCCATTAGAATAGAGCCAACATTAGAGTAAAGCTTCTAACATCCTACAAGGAACATCCACATAGACAAACAGTTTTCCAGAGTCATCAAAAGCATCTAGACACAGCCTCCAGCTGCATAATTAGTGCATGGAATTAGTTCAGCTTTTCTTTTGCATAGTTTTTCAATAACTGTCTACATCATCATCTGTTTCTCCTAATTCTTTTGTTGTTTGCCACATCAGCATTTCGTGGAGTAAGTGCAGACTCGTCCCTTTGGATGAAGAGGATCAGAGTGTTGTTTCTCTACTTCTTTGCCTGCCACCTTGCCTTGAATTTTTCCTACCTTGTGAAAGAAGTCTCCCACCTTTAAACTGGATAAGTCATTCATGTAACAGCAAGTTGAAGTTTATATTCACTGCTTGCAATCAAATTAAAGCAATATACATGCATGGCCTACAATGGATAGGATTTCTCAAGAACGATGAGTGTCTCAGTGTTTGCATGAAAGAGATTTGATATTATCTCCTTCCAAGATATTCTGATCTTTTTTGTAAGAAGCAGGCAAAGAAGTGTTACTGCATAAGATGTGACAGTTGTGGTCGTGCCTTGTGAAATATAAAAAGTGGCATTCAGCCTTCCCTAGCAACATTTCACATCAAATGGTTCATTTCATTGACCTTTTAACATTCAAGGGAAAAAAAATGAAAAAGACTACACCAATTACTCTTACTCAAGAATGAAGTGGCAGTAAGTGTAGAGAGAATATCTGCTTCTATACTGTATTAAGGTCCAAACCAAGCTGTTGACAAGAGTCAAATTTCAAGGCTGTACCAACCAAGGAGCCACACCTGATGGCAGCTGTCATGAGTCAATCACTTTGTTCTCCTATCAAACTAATCAGGAGTGGGATGCTTCCTTCCATTTGTGGAATATTAGCTGGAGCCAAGATGACAAAAAATGGAGCAGGCATCACCACTAGGCTTCTGAAGTATGACATTGTGGGAAACATCTCAACACAAAGACCAAAATGACCTATTTACAACCTGATCTAGCTGGGGATATCCCTGCTTACTGCAGGGGGTTGGACTAGATATCCTCTAGAGGTCCTTTCCAACCAGTGGATTCTGTGATTCTATTCTATAATTTTTTTAAAAAATCAGATTAAGGGGAAGGAGGTAAGGAATTTTAAGAAATGGTGCACAGTGGAATTACCATGTAAACACCATTAAACCGGCAGTTAGTCATGAAACTCAGTTTTAATATATTCTGCTGCTTCTGTCATCTCCTGTATCTCTGGGATAACCTCTCAAATAACGTGACCTTTAGTTAATTGTTTCTGCACATGTTTTATGATTTTTATCTCTGTCCTTGCACAGTTTGTGTCCCCTTGTGCAGTCACTGATACAACTGAGGCATCAGGGTTCCAAAATAGGTCCCTAACTAACTACACAAATAGTCAATATGGGACTTCTCTTATGTCATTCAAGCTATGGAAGCTGTATTGCCATAGAGGTTTTCCTCAGTCTGTTTCTCTGCTCCCCTTTCTTTGTATCCAAGCAACCATGACAGCCTGTTCCTGGAACAGTGTGCTGTGGTTCAGACATAGTTTTGGTGCCTACACCTGTTCCGACTCAAGACAGTTGCTATCTCCTTCACAACTGAGTGTAGGCAAAGAGAGGTGAAGCAGCATTCACCAGAAATACTGGGGGCACTCGTCATCTTGCGACTACCATAATGCTATGCACCCCAAGAATGGCTCAGCTAAACCGCAGACCACTTTCCCACTCCTTTTATCAGTTTAGCACTGATTCAATTTGCCTTCAACCTCATGTATCTTAAGTTGTGTAGAGTGTATTTTGTGAATATGGCTACTTTAGCTCATAATGTTGATGATATCATTTCCATCAAATGTAGGTGAAAATGAGAATTTATTGTCTAAATTATCAGAGGTGACTACTTGAATATAAAGCTAGCATGACCTGCAGCACAACTGACAGGATCTTATTGTTCCTATGACAGGAATGACTCTGTGAGACAAATAGGCAATTACACGAAGTTGTACAGCTGTAGTACCTGAAGTTGCTCATAATCTCTCAAAACTCTTAGGTGCATAGTGTACTTAGATGCATGTATTTAACAGCCTCTGACAAATGTATCCTTACTTCTTTTTGTTATACAACACTATGTTATCTCAGAAACAGTGGAATAGTATTTGGCATTTGTTTCTGTTTTTAATACACTTCTAGAGGAATTGCGTTTCAGCATCATCTTGGTTAAAGTCTGTAATAATTACAAAATCATTACTAAAAATATTCCAGTGGAGACTCAGTAAAACATTCTAGTGCAATATTTTCAGGGTGAATTGCAGCTGAAAAGATTAGCATAGTATCTTTGCTTCTAGTATACAGTGTAAGAGTTCACTACTCATAGAAATGTCTTTCTCCTCACTCTCTGTGGTGCTTTTCCTATCTGGGACATACATGCAGCCAAATTAATGTCCTGCAAAGCACAAAGAAATGAGAAGTATCTTCTGGTCCAGTAAATATTTTCAAGGCAAAATATAAGGGCAAGTTTAGTCTTAAAAGTGATTCAGCATTTACCTTTTCTCTTACCAGGCCAAATTTTCACTAATATATCCACTCAGAGAGCTGGTACCCATTTTCAGTATTTTATGATACTTCTGCTGTGACAGTTGAAGTTTATTTCATATGAATTTATTATCTTCTTCTTGAGCATTCCTTATAAATTAATGTCATTTTGTATAAAAAGATTAAAGGCTTAACAGCTGCTGAAACTAGTTTGAGTATAAAACTTCAGGGCTATTTTTTTTATTTGGGGTCATTCCTTTTTTTTGGAGCCGTTCTTTAAAGAATTCATTCTTTTTTCTTCTGTTGAAATTATTTTTCTTCCTGGCATATAAGCCTCATTTTGAAAGAGAAATTATAAAGTTCACTTATTTTCTGCCTCCAAAGTGACTTTTTTCAACCAAGGAAGAAAGCTAGCTTGATTGTATACCTAACAGTATCTTATCTCAGATGATTATTTAAGCACTTTGTAAATCAGATTTCTATGGATGGTGTGATGACCTACATTTCAAACACTGGGGAGAAAAACAGGTAATTGTTTTGTGAATAGAAACAGTGAAGGCTTTATACAAGCCTGGAAAGGAATTTATTAGTGATCATTACTGACTGGGTTTGCTGAGATAAAGAGTGTATAAATCCTTTATTATCCACTAATTGTCTTACTTGAGATTACAGCCTAAAAATGTCATTTCACCTTTATGTTGCTGAAGAACATATTCTAGGCATTTAGTTACATGGTACCCAGACGTTATTGATCAGCACATAGTTCTTTAACCTCATAACCATATGATCTTTAATCATAACCATATGATTTGATTAAAATTATCTTCTCTGTACAGAAACAAGAGAAAAGGCAAAAAATTGTAACTGATTCCCCTGATCAAAAAGAAATCAAGACTCTCTGATGTAACAGGTTTTTGGTTCTCCACATTTGCTTCTCCAGCTTTTTGGTTCTCCACATAGTAGCATCTTTTGATTGTTTGAAAATAAAAGGTCTAATTATGGGTTGCTATTGAATAGATTAATATAGAAAAAATAGTGGATTACTATTTAGTATTTAGCATTTCAGTGTTCAATAAATGTGTGGTACAATGCTATTTTATGTCAAATAATTTTCTTCAGGCTTAAAAATATTGATCTTATAAATTCAGAAACATTAAAAATGTACATTTTTATAAATGTGTTTGCATAACATAATGTACAGGAAACACATCAGCTTTGCTCCACTGCAGATACGTTTAGTTGCAAGAGTTTTTTAGGTCATTGGTGAAATAAGAATGGATGGACTATGTAAATACAGTGAAAAGTTGTGGGATGTTTTCTATAACCTGGCATTTTAATTTGCTTATTTAATTATTTGTTTCTATGTGATATCAAAGGGTTAATGACTGCTCAGCTTCTAACTAGAAAAGGGAAGTTATCAACTGAGTTATTTTTAATAAACAATTACTTTTAAAATAAATCTTTTACAATTCAGTGGTGCTTCAGTGGTGTCTGTTTGATGTTCAAAGCCAAAAAGGTAGGTTTTTCCCCTGGTGTGCTGAATCAGGGCTTTTGGAAAAAAAATTCCTTCATTTAATCTGAAATAATCTTTATCTGAAGGATAAAAATTCCTTGGTTTTGTACAGGTCACAGTCAGCCCCTTCAGCGAGGCAGCAAAGGGAGTTATGGATGGGGCACAGAGGTTTCTTCTGCTGGCCTCTCTCATACCCTTTTTCTGTACTCTGGTGTGAGTCCTCTGTCAGCTGCAGAGCCCATGTGTCTGTGGTGCAGGAGCTGGGTAAAGAAAACCCACACACATTGTGTGCAGGGGCATCTCAATGAGTGGTTACCAGTAAACATCAAGCTATACTAGCTAGCAAGTGGGCAGCCTAGCATTGATTTGCCTTCCAGATTTGACACCCCTAACAATGTATGGATGTTTTTATTTCTCCTAATCTGTTGGGTGGATCTCCCATGCAACATGGATGGTAGGATCTCAGCCAGCAATTTCAGCACAGCACATACCTTAGAATAAGGAAGGTATATTTATAACAGTTTCTACATGCTTTAAACACTTAATTTTTTGAGGAGAAACTGTTTTTTGACAATTATGCTTTAATCAGATGTTAATTACCTTTTAAAAAACAAATCTTAATGCAAGGTCCATTCTTTCACATTACTTATTAAACTTCTCCATGATCAGTTGCTTCTTGGTCCTCCAGAGTTTTCCTCTTTGAACATTAGATGTTATACCTTTGTATGTTTTAATTTGATGCATTTAAGAAATCAATTTTAAATATCTGTGCAATATCTGCCCAAACTTGTGAGGCATCTAATCAGTAGCTAAGGGTGAAAATTATTCACCCCATTAAATTGAAAAATATTAAGAAATTACTTTGCTCTTGGAGGTTTAGATCACACTGTCAGGGAAACCATTTCATGTTTTAGAGTGAGTTATTGTACTCTGGTTTTGTTGTGGACATAACCAAAGTAGGATTACATGCAGAACTGCATCAACTGATATTGAGAAATAGTGTCTCAGAATGCTTCCATGAAAATAAAGATATAAAGCATGAATTGCTGGGTTTTGCACTCCTTATTTCCAAGATGACAAAATAATCTAGTGGGCAAAATAGAGTTTAACTGTGGAACAGAAATGTGGTGGCTGAGTGATACAAAAGACTTACAGCATCATTCTTTAATTACTGGTGGCTATCAGACTGTGCCAGCTCAGGAGAAGTGACATCCGAGGGTGATATGCCTTAATTGTCACCTCATAACTGAGGCTGCAGTGATCACTACCAGGTAGAAAAGAATTGTCTGGCTGACTTTAATGGGCTGTTCTGTAGCTATTGGCCATTTATGACATGGGTATAATAACAACATAAAACAAGAAGAAAATTTGGATTTTACCCTTTATGTTTTGTATCTGTTTCAGTCTTTTAAATTATGATTGTTGAGGAAGAGAGGAGTTAAAAGCAATTTCTAATGAAGAAAAACAAAGAAGAATAAGAAACTATTTATTACTCAAAGGAATGGTAGGGATAAATTTAGAAAAAATGATTTTTTTTTCCCTGAAGAGAATTAGATAGAATGATATAATTTGATGCGGATTCAACAACTTCAAGTTTGCATAAGTCAGAGTGAGGTTAGAAATGTCTTTGATGATTAGTGCAACTGGAATTCAGCCTTGGTGTCTAAATATGATGAAGAAATCTCTAAAGACTAGTTTTATAATATTAGTTACTCTTCCTCCTCTTTGTGTACAGTTAAGAGTGCACTTGGTAATATATATATAAAATAGATTTTTCTGGGTTTCCATTTTACGAGCTTGTTTGCAGTGCAATATTTATAGACTCAGTTGTAAAAGTTTTTTTTCATTGGCTTTTCTATGGCATTTTTTCTTATTGTAATCAACGATTCACAGATAGATATTTGAAACATCCCAGTTTTCTGAACTGACATCTCAGTGTTTGCCCTTCCCAATTTACTGAGGCATTAACTTAAAAACATTCCAGTTTATTGGAAAGTTCAACAGAAGAATCTGGACTCTGATTTGAGGAAGTATATAGTGTTCTGTGACACTTCACATTGAATGTACTCAACAAATGATCTTCTGCATATTAGCACTCTCTAACAAGCACCCTGAACACTTGCCAGTCATCTTTGGAAAATTTAATTAAGGTTTTCATGGCAAAAGCCTGTAAAAAGACTCTTTTTGCCTCAAACATACCTCACCCTCAGGATGACTGAACAACCACCCACAGCCAAGGAAACAGAGCTTCTGGTAAGAAGCGACTCATTCTCAAGTCACTCCTTTCTCTTCCTGCTTCTCTTTCCCACTGAATCCTCTGTCAAGTTGAAGTTGCTTCCCCAGGGAATCACACAGGTTAGCCTCTTTTACAAAGCAGTAATGGTCCACCTTCATTTTACATTTATTTTTTCCAGCTATCCCTAGCTTTTTCTGTGGAAAAAAATTATCTGACCTATTTTTGCTTGCTCTTAGACCACTCTCACCCTTATTCCCTTGTTTTCCCCCTTCCTTTCTCAGAATTATTTTCTAATAAACATCTTATAGCAGCATAAGAGGAACTGAGCAGACCTCATCTATTAAGACTGAAAAATACAGAAATATTCCTAAGATGTCATAGTCTCCAGGGCTGCTCATGTACTTCTGATGAAGTTAAATAAAAGCTGGGAAGATGTCAGATGAGGACTGTTCTTGCTGCAGTGTCCTCGATTACCAAGTTCTTTTTAAATAGAAAACTGTTTTTCAAATAACTTCTTTGGCTTCTCCATATTTTTTGAGAGCCTTTTAATTTTCACTCGGGTTTGATTCCCAATCAGAAATGTGCCTCATAAGGTAAACTTGAATTAACATTGGCATTAATACCTGAAGTCATTAATGCAAAGTGTATAACTTACTTTACAGCTTCCAGTTTGGGGATTTTTTTCCTTTTCTTCCAAAAAATTGAATGCTTTGGATTTGTAGAAATTTATGAGCTAAGGAGACAGTACTTCAAGATTAGTGCAGTCAGCCTTGAAAATCTGCCTCCAGAAAAATTACACATTAAAGGAGCAGTTATGACACAGCAAGAGCATCAAAATATTGCAGGTATTCTAGACACTGTATGAAATGGCTTTATTTTCATTTTCTTTCCACATTCATACCTTCCTTGGTAAGAATTGCCTTTTTATTTTATATTTTTTGAAGTTGTTTCTTTTTTATCATACTGAAACTTCACAGTGTTGTGAATAAAGCATGAGGATGTGAAAGGAAATTAATTAATATATCTGAAATCACACACATACAAGGAGAAATACATTATTGTCAAATGACACTGAGAAGATCTTGTGTTTTTGCAAAACAGAATTTAAATCTTCTTTGGCTTTTGACCATAACCAAAATTGAGGGACAAGTTTTATTTGCCTTCTGCAGAAGTCAAGATGTTCAACTTTGTACCTAAAATGTGCTTAAATAGACTGTATTGATATCTGCATTGATTTATAACATAAAGGGGAAAAAGTACTATCAGTTCACAATACATTTTATTTCTAAGACAAATGGAGAAGCATACTGATGCCAGATATTGTAGCTAGCCCTGCTCCTGGTTCTATGATATGATGAATAAACAGAGTTTAAAAAATAGTGCAGTGTCCAAAAATACTTTCTCATGGCAATTTTTAGAGAATTGTGAAAACAAAAACTGAGATACATGCCTATGAGTGTCAAAAGTGGAGGCAGAAAAAGACTCAGAATACAGCCTCTTCAGTCAAGCATGCAAACTCTGCTTTCTAAGATTCCTTCTCCAAGCTGTTACATGGTCAATTTGGTTTATTTAATAATAGGAACTTACAGCTCTCTGAAACAGGTCAAAGAGAGAGGAGACACCAGTTGAAATGTCAACAGCATGCAGGAGTAGCACTACATTAATCCTTAAAATTCTGATTATCATCTTTGCAGACCTCTGCTTTTTTTGAATTGTGCAAGTGATAACTAATGCAGTGGAGAAGAAAATGTCTTTAGTCCTCAAATTAAAACACAGTGATTTCTCTGTGTGGGAAGATAGTAACACTATTAAAAAAAAATTATTTTACATCCTAAAATCAGGATTACATCCTAAAATCAGGTAATACATGAAGCAGATCAACTCCACTATGAATGTAGAATAGGCTTATCTTGATAGCTATAGTTACCTTTCTTTTTTCTTTTTGGAGTAAGCATCTGCAGTGGTATAATGCAATGTAATGTATAAATGATTAATACAGAGTGTATCATGACAGAAAAAATTACGTGGATTTGTGTGATAGTACAGTATTTAAGTCCTATAAAACTTGTTCTGAATCTTGATGGAGGAAATATATTAGAGATTGCTACAGTAGATGATATTATTATTAGTCAGTTAGAGGTTATTTGACCAGCTAAAAAGAGATTTTAATGGGATTCTTCTTTTGTCATATTCTCTTCTGTCTATGAAGTGAAGAAAAAAGTCTTATAATTTTTATACAAGGACAATTTCATTTCTGTTTTAGATGGTCTCAATGAACCTTATGTCTGAGTATTCCTATATTACTGGATAATAACTGCAAGTCTGCAAGTGGGAAATTTCCTTGCTTGGAAACAAGGATAGAAAGCTTTAATTTACTGCTTCTCCCTATTCATAGAATTTCTGTTGCAGAGCAGAGCACAGACATAATTTATGCCATTAGTTAACCTTTAAACAGGTTTGATGTTTTGTCATATGTACACTGTACATTCATTCCACCATCAATTAGTCTATATTTTGAGGATTTTTTTTTTTACCCTTCTGCTCTATTATAGAAAAATCTTACTCATAGTCCTATATGCATGGAGGAGAAATGTAAACATTATTCATCTATTAGTAAAAAACTTTGTTATGCATGGACGTTATCCACTCAGCAAAGGGAATGAGCTGTCAGTCAGATGTTTATTTTTTCATAGTTCCAGAGTCAGTGCAATCAAGGACAACTGAATAAATCCTATAGGCTTAAACAAGACCACTGTACTAGAGAGAGATGTGTGTTTACTGACCTGAGCCCTCAATTAGACATTAGAGGGTGTTATAACTTTGAAATTATAGAAAAGACTGTTGATTAGGCCTAATTAAAGTTTGGCATGGAGATAAATCTCAGAAATTGTGTGGTGTCTTTTAATAGTTGTCAGAATTTCTGAGATAATGGTTTTCTGTGGCAAGGCTCTCAGACCTTCACTTCCATCACTACTCCATAATTCAGTCCCACCTCTGCCAACCCTACTACTCAATCCAATCCAATGTTTTGAAAGCTCAGATTCTCAGTCCTTTCACATGCCCATAGTACTTCCTTTTCTTCCCTTGATACATTAGAAAATGCATACTTGGATGCTTTGGACACTTTATCTCATATATGGTTTTCACCTTCCATTTTCCTATTTTCTCACCCTTTCAGTAAAGTGTAGTCACTGTTCATAGCTTTGAGGTTCTCTAGCACATACCCAAGTTTTGCTTTTTTGGCTGGTATCTGCCTTTGATTGATGGCACCTATCAGCAGGCCCTGAAACTAAGATGTGTGAGCTCTTCAGTCTTCACATTGTCTAAAGCTGTTTCACTCAGGCTGTTGTCACTTTGAATCCCTAGTACAATCTATTTTGGAAAAGTGTGACAGCTTGATATAATTTAAAGCTTTGCAAATAACTCTCCTACTCATTGAGGTATCTGTCTGAAATTGAATGTTCATGTGTGCCCTTCGAAGGTATTGAAATCTTGAGGGGTGCTGCCCTCTAGTATGATTTGCTTTGATGGGTTGAGTTTTGAGCTGGTTCCTCTGTCCTTTTCCTTTTTTATTTTTTTTCCCCTGCTTGTTGCAGTGGTTGCCCCTGTTACAGAAGAACTGTGCATTTAGATATATTATCTTCTTGGTATTGCATGCTGATACTAAGAAACAACAGCCCCATTAATTGTAGTTTCAATTAGTAATTTTTTTTTACCCCACAGACTACTCTTGATGATAAAATGAAATGTTTCTTGGAGCTAGGCCAGTAGTGAAGCTAACAGCCCCAGAAGCCTCTTAGTTATACTCCTTCAGTGAATTTCCAGGCAGGGTGGCCGCAATGCAGTATAGTAGATTCTTTTAGACAAGGTCAGACTAGTGTTCAGCAGAATGCAAATAGGAATAGTAACTCAGCACAGACATATCTCACTCTGTCACATACACTGCCTGCAGACAAATTAATAACTGTTTCAGAATTTCAGTGCAGATGTTTTTCAAGCCTGTTCATTATTTTTGTGGCAACTATAATATTTTGGGTATAGCTACCTTTTACATTTCTTCTTTTTTATTAGATGAATCACTGAACTGAAAACAATTATTGATTAACTGCTCATATCCCACTGAGTATTATTGTGGGTTGGTATTATTTTGCAAAACTGCTGTCTGCAAGCTGTCCTTTTATCAGGGATTTGAAAGATATCCCTCTGCATTTCATGATGTGGCAAATGCTGTTTTCTTTCTACCTGTCTTACAAAGATGAGGTTACCACACCAGTGTTTATGGTTACCAAGCAGTGTTTGCAGCAGAATGGTGGTACTAAGCATTTATTTCTGTCATCAGTTACTACTACTGCAATTTTAGAAAGCCATGACAGTGTTACATTCTGTTCTCTCTTGCTTCTTTTCTGTGGATCATATTACCACAAGATTCTCCACAGTAGATTAGATATATTTCTCAGGAGGTGGTTTGTGAAACCCTGATGTGTATCAGATGCTGACCTAGAAATAAAGTGTACGGGGGAAGTGTGCATGTGTGTGTGTGTGAAGAAAAGCTTCTCCAGCACATCCAAATGAAGGCTTCCAGGTAGAGAAGATGAGGTGGATGCAGAGCATCCTGTTTCAAGATCTTTTACAAGAATGGTCATGTGCTCTGTAACATCCACACATGAGACTCTAACTCTATGGCAGGAAAGAGGGTTTCTCAGTAAAAATTTGTAGTAGGGGACCAGACTTGTCCAGGACAAAGGCTAGAAAGTAAAACCTTTACTTAGGTGGTCACAGACATTGTTCTATCTCTAGAGGTGTAGGAGCAGTAGTTAGTCAAGATGAAGTGGGAGGTTAAGGAATAAGCAGGAGCCTGAACATGTCTGAATAAACTGGTTGTGTTTTGGCCCAGTGCTAGTTTTAATTTCCTTAAATGTGAAGATCCTTTCAAGGCTTGCAGAGCAATGTGTGGGTAGTTACTTCCTGCAGTTGTCTCCTGCCTAATTTTCCTACTGTAAACCAGGGTCTCTGTCCTAGCGTAGTCTGACCTGCACAACAAATTACTGCAGTGTTAGGGAAAGGGCCACACACAACTGCTTCTTTAGAGGGGAAGGAAGAGCAAGGGAAGGGAATATTAAAAAAATGGACACATAAAAAGAGGAGAAGATGGCTAAAGAAAGAGAAAGGAGCTGAAGAGGGAAAAGATCTGAAAAAGTGAAAATAGCAGAATGAACAGAAAGACGCGCAGAAGGCTTGGGCTTGGAAACATGACACTCAATAAAGCTCACGATTCTTGAGAGCTCTCAGTTTCCTTTTACACTGAGGTAACCATGGGAAAATTTCTCCCTAGCAGGGTGGGACAAGTGGAGCCAGGAATGGTCAGAAGGCAACAGATAGTTTTGCTCTGATATCTCCTCCTTGATGTCGAATTTCTGGAGCTGAATTTATCATTTCCTGTAGGAGAGTTTTTATGTCAAGGAGTGGTGTAGCATGTGTTAAGTAAGGTAATTCTGAAATGAAGCAGGTCCCATAAAACATAAGGGTTACATCTATTCTCAAAAGATGAGACAGACTTAGCCTCTATCATATGTTGTGAATGTGCAGAAAATTATATTCC
Organism: Indicator indicator; assembly: GCF_027791375.1. NCBI lineage: Eukaryota > Metazoa > Chordata > Aves > Piciformes > Indicatoridae > Indicator > Indicator indicator. The sequence goes on along the minus strand of NC_072015.1, from coordinate 19,389,092 downwards.
TACTTCCAAATGATCTGAGTTCATAGAATTGCAGTAGTAATATTTTCACTGGAAACATGAAATGTGTTTGCTGTTGCATCATATTTTCAAAGAATCATAGAATGGCTTGAGTTGGAAGGGACGTTAATGATGCCAGACACCCTGCCATGGTGTCTCAATCCGGAAGCTGGGAAGGAGATGTGGTTCTTTTGAACATCCCTGTGAGTGAAATTAAGACACAAATGAGGTCATATATCAAAGTGAGACTATTTATTTCTTGCAAACAAAACAGAGAAAGAAGGAAAATAAAAGGGAAAGAGAGGGAGAGAATGGAGAAAGAGAGAGAGCATGAGAGATGGGGGTAAGTACAACCCCAGGGTTCTTTCTTCAGTGGGGAGGAGGGGTGAGATGTTCCTAGGTGGGCTGCTGAAGAGGGTGTTCCGCTGTCACTCTCGCTGACATTCAGCTTGTGATGTCCTGGGTGGTGTTGCTGTGGCTTGTAGTGTTTCCAGTGATGTTTCTCTCTTAGGCATTCATAACTCAGGGGTTTTATGCTGTTCTTGGTTCATTAATCATAGTCCCACCTGGCTCACACCCTTGTCACATTAACAATGCATATGTGACTCCCATGGGTGACTTCCAGGGGGTCTTCCTGTGGCCTTGCATGGGTTGGCTCTGAGTGGCTTCTGCCCCTCTTTGCCATCCACCACAGTCCCTGGGCAGTTGCTGCCTCGGTGGACAGAGATGACACATCAGGCAGATCGTTCAGGGTGATCTTCTTCATTGAGACACTTCTCAGTTCTTAATGTAATCATCATGATCACCAGGTGATTTACATGCTCAAGAGAGGATTCCCTCACATGGCTGGACTTTTCCCTTAATAGATATAGCTATTTAGATATGTTGCTATATGTCTGACATCAGACACACTAACAGGCTAGTTTTGCTGTAGTTCTGGTTCCCTTCAGAGAGAGCAGTCAAACGCACAAATAGCACAATTGAAATGTGAATCTAAGTCTGAACAACATAGTTTATTTACATTTGCAACATACACAGATTCTTTCAGATCTCTGGTGGTAAGAACTAAGCTGCAGAAGTTGCTATATGGCCCCAAGCTGAGGGGTCCATTTCACGACCCAAGTTGGCATTGCAGTTTGTTATTGCATATAAAAGATTTTTCCTATTTGTTCCTCCTAATACCAAGTTTCTGATCTTTCTAGACTGTTACCCTTCTGTGTTATTAATACCTTTTGTGTGTAATTACCTGTCATTGACTGGGCAGAGGATCCTAATAAATTAGTTCAGGATGTATTTCTTTATATTTAATAAATCATAATTCATATTTTATAATATTCCCAGCATATCAATTTTCATAAATTAAAAAAAATACTTTGTTCCAGCTAGCACTTTCATTTTTGCAGCTGACATGACTGCAGCATGGTATGAATAACAGCAGAAGGTTCAACTCAATCCATGACAATGCTCAAGCTTGTTCTAGGCTACAAGGTTGTGGGATCTGACAGACTCAGAAATTCAGCAGCCTGTGAAGAAATTTTATACAGAAAAGAAGCAGCACGGTATTTCTGTTCTGCTATTTTATAAGTTATACTCAGCGTTTCTCAAAATGATAAAAGAAAATGCATGTGGTCAAAAGTAGATGGTTGAATACACTAGAGAAAGTGGGACAACAGGATGTAACATGCCAGGTTTTGCTAGTGATGCATTCTTCATTTCTCTTCCTCTTGCATCTGTGAAAACCTACCCATTAACTGTTAAAAGTTTCATGACTCAAAATATTACCAAAGGCTTACTGTCAGGCATGCCCTTTATGTGGAAGTACATCCAACTGCACTGTGTCAGGTTACACCATCCCTAGAGGGGTTGAAAAGAACCTAGCCCCCAGGTGGACAAAGAAACCTGACCTAGGTGGGCAGAGAGACTTGGTTCCCCCCCCCAGGGTGTGGGGTCCCTGGGTCAAGGTCTATTCCACTCCCCCTTCCTGTCCAGTAAGCCTATTTAAGGGGAACCATCTTCCTGTCTTTTCCTCTTGCTCCTGCTCTTCGCCTGCCTGACAGACCCTTTTTTGCTCCTGCGGTTACCACATGGTGAGGCCTGCTCCATGCTACATCCACACTCCTAAGGACTGCCTCTAAGGAGAATCCACGTTTACATCGAAGATTCTATGCCAGCTGGGCCTGGTTTTGTTTTGTTTTATTTACCCTTTTTCCTTATACCTTTGTAATTTTCCCTTTTACTCAAATGCCATATATATTTTTGTTAAACTTACCTTTTTACTTCCAAATTGATTCCAGACTCTTTCTTACATGATTTCACCTCTCTTTTCTCCTGTCTAATTTGCTTTCCCTCTACCAGGAAAAAAAGGAGAGGGGAGGCGATCTAAATCTGTTCTGTTTGGGCTTTTTTGGACTCCTGGAAAGCTTAAACCACAACATGCACCCCTGAGAACACAGAGTGAGATAGGGTTCTATTAGTCAAGTTTATTCAGCTGTGGCCAGTAACTGCTTAACCTGTCTGACTGTATAGTATTGGTTAAAATGATTGTAAAGTATCACTGTAAAGTATTGCTGTTGCTCTAGAGATTTTATAATTGATAAACATAAGTGTACACTGAGTAATAGAAAAGCTCAGGATACCACAGTGTTGAATATTGTTCAGATTTACTTCCCCCCCTTTTTTTCTCAATATAAAGGTTGTTATCACAATTGATTGTGCCTTGTTTAGTTAATTACTCATGATTATGCCATGGCTAGAGAAATTTAAACATCATAGGAATTTTTCTAACTCAGAAAGTTGTTTCTAAATATCTCCTCTAATCAAGCAGTATGTTTTTATTCCCATGAACATTATGCCACCATGAACATGTTGACCTAGGTAGTCATGTTCTTACAACCACAAATAGAAAAAACCACATAGCAACAGTGTCTACTCCATAGAAACAACAGCTGTGGAACAAAAGGAAAATCCGCAGAAACATTCTGAATGCTTGCATTTGGTAATTTCACTCCTTTGGGTTCTATCATTTCAGCAAAAACTGTTGTAGGGGAAAAAATGATTCCAACAATTACATTATTTGTATAATGTTTGTTTTGGGGTTGTTGGAGGTTTTGTTGTTCTTTGGTTGTTTTTGGTTTGGTTTTTTTTAAGCTTAAAGTAGTAAATCTATATGATAATAAATCAGGAAACTGGCCCGAAACAAAAAAGCACAAAGCTCATTATTGACTCCCAATGGAGACTACAAAACAGCAGCACACACTTCAGGGTGATTAACTACCCAGAAATTAACTTTGGGAATTTCATAGTAAAGCAAACATATGTGGGAGTATGCTTATAACTAAGTCTCACTTCCACTCATATTCCAATACATGAGTATCAACAGAAGCCTGTAACTGTTGCAAAAGACTGTTTTCGTTTCTAGGCTCCTCTGATTTTGTTACCTTATTTCTCCATCTACTTTTCCTCTCTTAGTTATCTTCTTCCCTGTTCTCACATCTTAAATCTCTATGTCCCCACACCATCTCATATGTCTTCCTTCTTTCCTTCTTCTACCTAACTTATCCTGGATCTTCCTTATGTTGTCCTCTACCTCTTCCATATGCCAGTCCTGTGTCTCCAGTCTTTTATTGTTCTGTTTCTTGGCATTCTCAGCTGTTTCCCTCTCAGCTGGTACCTTTGTCCTCATGCATATGGCCAGGACAACCTGCAAGAAAGCAGGGCCCCAACGAGACTTTTCTTAGCTTTAAGCAGTAGTTAAAAGAAATCATTGCAGATATTGGGAAAGACAGAGGAAAGCTGAAAACTAAATCATCCATAAATCTTAATGAGAGACATGGAAACTATGCACTGCACATTTAAACCACAGTTTCATCCTCAATCATAAAAATTTTGCCAAGATACCAGCAACTGCAAAACTAGTATCCTGCATGAAGTATCAAGTAAATTTTGCTATCAACTATAGCTTAGTTTTCCCTTGCAAGGGGCACCATCTGGTAAGAAATATGTTTTATTGCCACACTGCTATCTTAAGCAAGGTAGTTCAGAGAATTTCTGTCAAGCTTAAGACTTGTCACATTGACTGCATTTATTCAAATAACCAGTTTCTACTCAAAGCAAAAATGTTAAAAAAGGCATTAGGAAATAAAGGCAAAATTCTGAAGGATGCTGATATATCAGATAATGTTGGTCAAGGAATAAAACAAAAACCCACTGTTGAGCCCATTGTCAGCCAGTGGAAGATGACATCTGAACAGCTGCTATGGTTGACGGTTGGACTCGATCTTAAGAGTTCTTTTCCAAACAAAACAATTCCATGATTCTATGATGAGTACAATAGTGGCAGAAGCTAGCTGAAAGTCAGATAAAATGCAGATCATTTTATAAATCAGCGGAATTAAAAAAAGAAGACAGAATTTCTGTGCATCATTAGAAGAAACCATGGAACCTGATAACTCAGAGGAAATGGAAGAGGAACTTATTCATGAGAGACTGCACACCTCATGTCTGAGCAGATAGTACTTTTCAAAATACCCAGAGTGATCACTTTTCTACTCATAGTCTTTTACTGCCTGAAATGCAGTGCACAGCCACTGTTTCCTAGACACACTGATCATACTTAGTATGTATGGAAAGCAGTTTGACTATGAAATATAACAGAGGTAATGGCATAGGAAGCACAATGACATTGGCTTTCTAGGTTAGGTTAACTTGAACTAAACCAATAATCTAACATGCTTTAAAATTTCTGCAACATATATGAAGGTTTAACTGTCACTTTATTAATTTTTGGAAAAAAGTTTATTTCTGGACTATTTTGCTGACACCTAGTGAGCCTCAGTTTGAATGGCTTCAGGCACAGGAGCACCTAGAAAAAGACAGAGGGTAACAAAACGTTTGTTTTATTCATTCCACTTGCAATAAAATATTTTATATGGCCATGTCTGTGCTTCAACAGTGCTGAACTGTTTATCAACTCAGAGATCACTGTAATACTCATGAGATATAAATATCTGGAAAGATGGTAAAAAGGAGAAAAGGAAAAGAGGTAATGGTCAAAGTCTTTCCCTCCCAGCCTAAATATCTTCTACATGGATGACTGACTCAAGGAAACTTTTCACTGTTTTGGAAACTTGTGTTTAGTATATTTAACTGGGATATCTCAGTGCCTGCAACTTCCAGTTAATAGCTTTTTTGTTTGTTTTTAATGTGAAATATGAACTACAAGCAACTCTTCATTATTGTCTCTAATTCAAATCTAATCCTATCATTACAATAGTATCAACGTGTTGCATTATCCTTGACTTAGTCTGGGAGAATGGCAATTTCACATGAGATTATCAGATTCACTGAAGTAGTTGATATCATCAGGGAAACATGCATCAGTGAGAAAATACAGCATTTTCTGAAACCTGCAACTAACAGTACATACAAAAGCAATTAAAAAAAATCAACCTCCTCTTTTAAACAGAACACCAGTTTCAGTGTTCCACCACCATCATTGTAAAAAATTTTTTTCTTGTATCTGATTTGAATCTGTCCTCTTTTAGTTTTTCTTATAGGCCCCTTTTAAGTATTGAAAATTAATACAAAGGACTTGGTTTTGCAAGGGGCAGCTCAGAAAAGGGAGATGTATTGAATACATCTTACTTCACTAAACATTTCTAGACATGCTTTGCACACACACTCTTACCACTGTCTTTATACAGTGCTAACAAACTTCATCATTATTCAACACTTACTTACCAAGTACATATTGATCAGATTAGAAAAGAAACTGAAAGATAACATGAACCATTTATAGTGTCCTTCCCCAACTCATCTACTATTACTTTGCTGGAATTGCAGTTTATTTAGAGCAAGTGAGGTAGACAAAAACTTACTCAATTTAAAAAAAGGAAAACATAATTTGACGTGATATATTAAGGTCAATTAACAAGAAAAGATATTCCAGGACACAGTTTTCTCAAAAAAAACAAAAAAAAAAAAAAAACAAAAAAAAAAAAAACAACACATTTATACTCAAGGTATGCAAGATGGTGAGGGAGAGGCTTGGAGGATAAGCTGTATGTATTGGCTGCCACTCTTGTGGCAATTTAACAAATAAACTGAAAACTTTATTTGCAGGCAATTCATATAAAAATGGGTGTCTTAACAAGCTGCACTGATTTCCAATAAACTACATTAAGCTCCTTCCACAAAAAGTTACAGTTTCCTAGGTCCTTTTTTTACATGTGTGTAAATTTTCTCTTTCTAAGATAGCACCTTTGAAAAAGAATATTATGTTTTTACATCAGCAGTCAAACATGTTGGCTTTCTTGCCTCAGTGAAAAAGTAAAGGAACTGCTTCAGTTCTCAGAGTGATAACAACAGAATTATTAGCTTTACTAAACAGTTAAAGGAGCAGCAAAGGCAGGCTGCTTGGAATGGAAAGTGTTGTTGGGAGCCAAGAGTCACAGCAGGGTAGGTAGAGCAAGGCTCTGTTTGACAGGGCAGGGTTCCACAGTACTGGGCAGAGCAGGGCAGGTCCAAGAGCAGGTCCATGACAGCAGCCAGGGCCAGTTAACATATCAGTGACTGCTAGGTGAGGTTGTAATAACATGGAAGATAAGAGGTCTCATCAGAATGTTGAGGCAGTAAGGCAGGGCCTGATCTGATGAGGGTAACCAGAGTTGGACACAGATCAGTGAATGCCAGGGAAGGCTGTAGAAATGAGTCAGCTGCACTAAGCTGGTCCCCAACCCAAACAAGGGCCCTGGAAGAGTAGGGTTATGGACTCCGGGCCCTGGCATGATAATGCATTTCAAAAGAAAGTGACTACCAACATCAACTGCTTCACTAATCTCACAGTCTGTGGCATAACTAGGATTATTAGTGTGTATTTATTGGGCAACTACCCATTTCCCCACACCCTCATAGAAAACCACATTATGAAAAAAATGTGTGCCATTCACGCATTGAGAATTACTGTGGGGTTTGACATCTGTGCTGTGTCTACAGCAACAGCAGTTCCACAAATCCACTGTTTGCAAGGTGGCATTTGAAGTGTACACAGCTTGAAAATTCTCAGTGTGAATGACCGGAAACCGGACAAAGTACATGTATCTCCTTCGAAGACAAAGGTCTTAGTGAAAGACACAAGTTCACACCAACTTAGACCTCCAACAGGCATCTGAAGGATCTCCTGGAAGTCTGAGCATGGTGCTCCAAGGTCCAGTAAAAAATTCAACCTTTCCATTTTATATTTATTCATTGCCATGTCTAAACTAAGATTATTTCCAAAAGACGGCCTCCATGCACTTCATTTGTTTCACTGTTATTTAAAAGGAAAGAAACAAAAAAATAAATTCCGAGATGGAAAGAAAACAGAAAGGCCTTTAACAACCAGAGTTTCAAACAGACTCAGTGTTTCATAAATGGATTGACTGCAGAAATTAATGCTGAAATCTTCAGTAAAATACAAAGGTAATTTTCTGCCTTCCAATAATTTTTATTTATTTAAATATTAGCTTTAGGCAAGAGATATATTTAGCGTGTTTATTAAATAAATTAATTAATGCACCCTTGATATTTTATGTATTGAATTGACAAAAAAATTGAAAACAGCTTCTTCATTACAGCATTTGTGTGTGACAGATGCACCAGAGAATGGTTCTTTCTGCTTCCTCTTCTGCAGCATCTGTTGTTATGAGTGACTAGTGCCCCGCTAAGATATATCACCTTGTCTTAGCAACAAAAATACACAGGCTTTTCGAAGATTAAATAAGTGTGCTTGAAGTGTGAAGCCAGTAGTGCTCAACTAAGTAGAGCTGCTAACATTTCTCTCTTAAGACAGATTCCTATGTGAAAAGTGTCCCATCTAGCTGAGACACCAAATAGGCTGCAGCACACAAGTGAAAATGGAAGAAAAAAATGAACAATATATAAAATCAAAACATTGCAGAATTAGAGCAAAAAGAAAGCTAAAACTGGTATCATAAAACTAATAACCCTAATGAAGACTGACTCAAATCTGGTATAATAGCACATTAAGAAATATCCAAGCATTCTTATAAAACTACTTTCTTCCTCTCAATGACATATTTAAAAGTCATGAACCAGATAGTAAGGAATTCAGGCAGCTGCTAAGTGCTTGCTTTCCTATGTAACACAATGAAATTGTGCTCAAAGGGGTGAAAGAGATGTGACATTTTTCCAGCCTCACTTTTCTTATTTAGACAGCAAGCAACATCGAAACTATTAGACAGGAGATGAATCTTGGAACATTATTTTGAGGGATGTTAACTAATGTGAATGAATTACTGGATTTAGCTTTCTGTACATTGGGAAAAAAGAAAAAAAGCTTTGTATTTTGCTACTTGAAGGTAAGGCCATTTACAAGTATATTCACCACTGAAAAGTAACAACATTCAAGTAAATTAATCTTTATTCAAGGTAAAATTAAGCAAACAACAATAAGACAGAAACACTAAATCTTTGTCATGATTTGTCAAGACATCAAAGTTGTACTTCAATTTTCCAAACTTAATATCGCTCTAAGTTTTAATACTTATAAGACTATTGTAGAAGTTGATATATCAAGAACAAATTTTTTAAAATACCATAATCAAAACTATTTCTTAGAAAAAGTATTTTTAGAGTCAGCCTTATAGCTCACTACATATTCATGTTCATAATTAAAAACCAGAAAATATGCTTAGAATACATTTTCTTAATGCTACTTGACATCACACAGAAGTGCTACCCCACGCAGTACCCAGTGCTCTGGAGGCTGAAGGGTTTTAAGATCCACAGCAGCAATAAAATTCATATCTGTTCGACTTGTCTTTTTGTAGACTGGACATGAATACAGACGTGGATCTCTTGAAGCTGAAAAGACAGAAGAGACGTAAAAAACAATGAAAGCAGGTTGAATAAACAGGGTTCTAAGAGACTGGGCATAGTGCAAATGTAAATTTGAATCAAGGTTTAATGCCATACAGGTTCTCAAGTACCACCAAAGAAAATTCTTACTTGGTTCTCACACTGTTTGCTACTGTGCTATTACCAGTTGAAGGCTACATATGGCTTGAAATTAATGTGGGTTTAAGATTTAACAGCATTGCCTAGGAGCTCAGTGTAGCAAGAACTGTAAATGGCCACTATAGTGACTAATATTATTATTATTCAATCTGCCCACTGAGCATTACTTCTTATCAACATATTGTTAATGTGTCAAAACAAAGAATGTCCTATTTGAAGCAACATTTTTGAAATGCATTTAGTATTTCAGAGTATAAATTTTCAGCTTGTTCACTGCAGAATTAGAACAGCATTCCAGTCATGCTAATACACCGGCACAGTGATCATGCCTCTCACAATAGATCAGCTGCACAAAATTGTGGTGAAATAACATGTAAGCAGGCTTTGTTTCTGGAGGTAGAATGTTTTTCAACAGAAGTTTCCGAATTTAAATTTAACAGTGGATAGTCTATTCTATTTTACATCCCTATTCAACATTTCCTATATGTATATATATATATGAAGCAGCACATTTAGCCTAAATATACATTTTCACAAAACAGCACTGTCCTTTAGGCCCAGAATTTTTCTTTCTGTCCTTATAGTCCTTTTCTGCCTTAAAGACAAAGCATCTTCAATGACCTCTCTCCATATCTCCACAGTTGCTTCTGTTAGCTCAAAAATAGCCTTGTCCACAAAACAAAACAACAAAAAAATTGCATTTTTATAAATATCTGTATCTAACTCACATTTTATTTATAAATACCTTACATAAGATACACATTTTTTAAAATATATATGTTATCTATAGATACTCATATACGTTTTGTGTATATATATTAAAAAATTACATTGGGTATAGGAAAGAGGTCATTTAGGTTTAGGTTACAGAGTTTACGTACATCAATGTTGTTTTCTTAATCTAAGACATACAGTTAATGGAACACAATGCAAGCACTTTTTCAGAGGTGTCAGAAAACAATTAATCTGTAATAAGTCTAAAAAGTTATTAGCAACATATTAAGACCAGAAGGTAAAGACTGATCTAAATATCAGGGGAAAAGTGCCTACTATAAATTATCAAGGCAGGCTGAAAGCTCATTTTGTATGGAAGTATGGGGGGTCTAGCTAAAGCCCAAAACACTTCTATATAGCTGAATAAATTACACTGAACCCTATCAAAACAGCATCCTTTACAGTACAGTTACTTACTATTATTCTCTGCATATATCCTTATAACAGGCATCATCTCAAAGAGCACCTTGGGTTTAGATTCCGTCAGTCTCATGTTTCTTCGGTCCCAACCAGCTCCTTCCAAGTACAGTCCATACACATAGACACCTTCCAAAGGAGGACTTGTGATATCATCTTTCATCCATTTAGTGACCTCACTGCACAGCACTACACTGTCAAGAGCCCATCCTTGGTTAACCCTTGTTATTTCCTGCTCAAAGTAGATGAAGGTATAAAGGTTACATTTTTATATATGCACAGAATAATTTTTTTTCAAAACATTTATTAGAAACATATTCCTGTGGTCACAAATTATCCTCTCCAATAAAAAAAAAATAAATTATGATACCCATGTTCACAGCAGTTTGACTTCTCTCTAAGCTAGTGTTGGCATGGTACTATAAGAAAGTTTTCAGTACTTGGTCTTAAGACCATACCAAGCAACCCAACCAGGCCCTGGACAGCCTGGTCTAGTCCCTGTTGATTGCAGGGAGGTCATACTAGATGATCTTTGGAGGTCCCTCACCGCCCAGACCATTCTACGATTCTTTTCAAATTTTATGAATTCCAGACAATTATGGTCTTCAATGTGTTCCTTCATGTGAAACAACATATGTATTTATTGCCTCCTTTAAAAAAAAAAAGTAGCTCATTCGTCAAGCACAACTAGTGGGCTGAGCAAACAACACAATCACCAAGTAGACAGAGATACACATATTTAACAGATAAATCAAATTTCATGCTTAGTAGGCATCCATAAAGGAAACTCTTTCCTACTTCATGGAGAGAGGCTGAATCAGAATAGCTGTTCTGGCAAGTCTTCAGCCAGGTTAAGTACTGAACACAGACTCAAAGGAAGAAAAACAAAACAAAAGAAGAATTTAATGGTCTAAGCACCTCTTCTCAGGGCTAGTAACATGACACATTACTTCTCCGGTCTGCCTTAATGGTGTAAAATAGTCCCTACACACATGGAGTTCAAAGTAGGAAGCATATTTTAACATGTTAGTGATTGATAAACTGAAAAATTATGTGCAGAGGAAGAAAAGTCAGGAAATATTAGTTATGCAGTCACACACGCTCCCTGCCAACATGATGGAGCCATGTCTATAATTCAGCCTTCATCACACAACCTTTTTTTTCATTTAAAAAATATATCAAAGAATATGCAGAGTAAGACTTTAAACACAATTTACCTGTCTCATTGCAGTTAAAAATCCTTGAGGATTAAAAAATCCTGACATCCAGAAGCAATTTGGTCGGCTTTCAAAAATCCAATTGTAAAACTGATGGTTTCTTTCTAAAAGCTCAGTAAACCAGAAACCAAGTGTACTGGAAGCCCAAGACGCCTAAAAACAGTAAACAGCATGTTCTTTATTTTTATTCAACAGTTTTAAAACATATTAAAGTCAAAAAATGGTAATTCTACACAAGGTAGTAAACAACATAACATTAGCAAAGCACATTTAAAGCTCATTTTTCATATATTAACTTTTAACCTGATAGACAAATGCTGCTTCCCACTGAAATCTGTAGCAAATTCTGCGTTAGCACCTGTGTTTGAAAAGTTTTTACTGCATGTCTAGGAGCTTAATCTAGCTCTACAGGAAAAAAAAATAAAAATTGTTTTCCCTTACAAAACAAGTGATGTACACCTACTTTTTTCCATCTGGCAGGAATCCTTCCATCATACATGCAGTCTAAGGCATCCCTCAGATTTTCACTCATAACAATTGTCCCATCAATGGCAAGTTTTAGATCAGTCAGAGTGGTTCTCACTAAGGAGATAACTCTCTGCATTTGTTCAATTTCCTGTCGCAAAAATATGTTCATAGGCTGAAACGATCCCATGTTCTTCAGTTTTTCTTTTACCTATACATAGAAAACCAAATATCCTTCAACAGAAGTAAAAAAACAAAGGTGGTCTTATGTCAAGATTAGACCTCAATAAAATTTTTCAGAATCCTTTTATTCAAGAAGTTAAATGATCAGCTTAGCATCTTCCTTGAACGCTCTGCAAGACAGAAATTCAGAATTTGTTCCAGAAGTCTATGATGCTAACTCATGATTTAGTCTATATATCGTTTTATGAGTTAACATTATTTAAACAGCACATAGGTCATACCCAGTTGTACAGATTTCAGCTTACATTCCAATAGACAGTTCCCAAAGTGCACTTTGTACAAGAGAATCAGAAGCGATTGCCCTAGCCAATTTGCCTCAGTATAGTAGTGCTATTTATCAGTAATGCCTGTGAATTATTGCAGTACCAGGCAGTCTTGGATTCTAATGAAAGTTGTCAATATTTTTAAATCAAAAGTGTAACATTAACAAATTAATGACTGCATGAATGAAACTAGAATTTCTGTAGTCAATAGAGTCCTATTGAGAGACATTTGAAAAAAATTATATATAACAGGTATTGAATCCCATACAGGGTTACTAGCCCTGTTAGTAATATGAATAACCTTTCTATCAGTATTTTACTATACAAAAAGGAATTTAAACAATTTTCACCATGTGAAGAACTTTAGTGCTTCACATTTACTTTTATTAATGCAAACTAAATTTTAATTTGTCATTTCTATTCAGAGTTGCTCTGCCCCAAAAGAGCTCTTATAAACTTAACAGGACTAACTGTACCTGTACAATGACACTATATAGTACATGGCTAAGCTACATGTCTATTCCTGGAGATGTTGAGTAAAATTTGAAGAGAGTTGGACTAACAACTACCAGGAGATTTTGCCTATCACTAAAGCAGTAACTTTCTGAGAAACTCAAATTGCAATCCTTTGAAGATCTCAGATGTCTGGTTCAGCCTTTTGGAAAGTCATACACCTCAGGTTTCTAGAAAGACACTAGGTCAGAAACTTCATCAAGTGCAAAATTTTGGAAAACTGCTAGACAGCCATCGTTCCAAATTCAGTTATGTTAACTCATATGTTTAGATAAAGTATATTATCATAATTATGCCATTTGAGGAAAGGAAGATTATGTGATACAAAATAGGCTACAGAAAACATAAATTAACAGAGGTAAGGCATGGGTACCTGAAAAGAGTCTATAATCATAAGCATACCCTGCATAAGGAAAATTAATTACTGTGTAAAAACAGTGAAGGTGATGTTGGATTGTACAAGTCTCCATGATCCTTTTCACATCTCAGCATCCTCACAGGACAAATTTGGCATTCATAAGCCACACAGCCTTGTATCAGGTCCTCAGGCTAGCTTCCATTAAAAAATAAAATGGCACTCTCTTCCAGAAGTAGATAGCAGGCAAATCATCTAATTAATAAAATATCTTACTGTCCAGGTGAGCATGTAGCTAATTTGGGAATCAGTTGAAGTACAAGAATGCGTATGAACTCTCCCTGATGACACACTGGGGAGGTTCACATGCATTTCCTAACAACAGTGTTGTAAATGCTTTATTACTGACATAACTAATTTTTCTAGTTTTTAAGCTTTTGCAGATACAATAAACCATAAAAGTTTAGCAATGCCTGATATAAAAATACAGGAACCTTAACCATTTTACAAGCATTTTCCTCTCACTTATTTGAGGCTCATAACTAGCCTTAGCTGGGAAGAGCTATAACGTTAGCAGCCTAAACTTCTGGGACTCTAAAGAAAACTAAGAACCATCTAAAGACCCAGAAACAACATAAATTGTCAAAAAATTCAGCTGTAGTGTCCAGAAGGGACTGTACACAGTACAGTTGATTGGAGTGTCCATGTATGAATATCATCAGCAAATATTTTCTAATTGCAATTTGCTGAGTCATAATTCATCTTGAGACTCATCCCATCTTCCCTGTACACAGAAGGAATGTTGCTATTTCAGAAAAGAAATAGCTGCAAGACAGTAGGTGTCCATTACAATTATAATTACATAAGCTATTATATGCTAATATGGATCCTGATATACTAAACACTAGCCTTCAATCAACAACACCTAGCACTTGGCAAGTTTTTTAGCATTTACTTCACTGAACAAAAAAGCAACCTAAAAATATCTTCAGGACACTTGCTGAATCCGAAAGCAATACATATGTTACATTATAGAGGCAGGAATAAACTTGGACCATGCCCTCAGTTCTCTACAGTGTCAACAACCTTTGTTAAAAGCTGATGATCCTACTTCATTAAGCATCAAGTGGTTTCACATATTGAAAAAGCTCTTCCAAAAGCAATTCAATGTGCATTGAGTGACTTCACTATAAAAAGATGTTAAGTCTAGTCAGACTGCTTTATAATATGTTTTTGAAGTGTTGGCTGTATGAATGAATTCAGACTTGGTTTTTTGAAAAATTTATATCATTCCTTTTTTTTTTTTATGCACACCAAGTAAGATGAAGTGAATACTCTTGACAGAATTTCATTAACTCACTTCAAATGGCACATAATCAGCAGGAAGCTTTTCCAGCATATCATCAGCCACTCTGGCTACCACTGCCTCTCGGGTTTCACCTCCTCCATCAGAGCTATCTTTAGGCTGAATACTGAGAATGATATCCAATACATCTTTGGAAAGTTTACTTTGGTAAGTGATATCTGCATTGGGATGCAAACCAAATACCTCTGGCGTGTCGTAAGCAGGAAGACTCTATATAGCAAAATATATAAAAAAAAAAAAGCACAGGTGGAGATGGATGTATAAGCTCATTAGGAAAGAAACAACCACAACAGAAACAACAAAACACAAAACCTCCCACCCAGAACCAAAGTAACCCCCCCCCAAAAAAAAAAAAACAACCAAAAAAATATTACATTTTAGAGGCTAGATCTCTTCACAGTTTTCTAACAAGAAAATAACTTGTGATCTATCTGTCATGTCACAGGCCAAGTCACACTAAGGTTAACAACAAATTCAGTTTTAACCTCTATCCATTATTTTCTTAGTCAGCTTGTATGTTTTATTTTTTTTGAGGCTGCACTCAATGTCTGGATTCCATTGTCTGCACTTTTTTTATAACTGTATTCCTTCAGGTATGTCATCAATCAGATCACGTGAAAAAGGAAAGGTTCGGGTCAGAATGGGCAGATCTCAGGGTCCCTCCCAACCCAAACCGTTGTAGGATTTTGTAACAATAACATTGATGACACTATTAGCTGTCACTAATAGATATGGAGACTGTTAGAAAGCAATGAAGTATCTGTAAATAAAAAACAAAATACAGGTATTCAAAAGAAAAGACAAAATACAAGTACTTAGGAACTTCTAAGAAACAAGTGAATCAAGTTTCTTTTATGTTGAAAGGTTTTCATTTACCAACCTGTATGTACTGAAGGTATTGATCCACTGTAGTGCATTTGGGTATGCCATATCCTTTGTAGAAGCTGAATTCTTGACTGAGTATATTTTCACTAAACAGAACCTTCACAAAGGTGTTCATGAGTCTTTTGTCATAGTCATCTGTCACACGGCCACCATACTGGATCTCACCTATCATGTAACAAACAGTACTCCAGGAGATGCCCTAAAAACAAGCAGAAAGTATTGACTTTAGTTAATCCTCTTCCCTTTTGTTAATAAGAGCAGCTGATACATGAAATCCTGCATCTCTGTCCCTTTTGGAAGAAAGTTATTTTCTACTCTATAATGCTGTAGAGAACACCTTCAAGGATTTCTCCAAGTAGAATTCATTGGAAAATAGTTCAAGAGGCTATTCCGGCATGCTGGCAAGAAGGACACAGCTACATTCCAACTATGCTTTCAGCTTCACTGAATGCCAATCATAAAATGATCTGCCACACACCTCTATCTACATGACAACAGGCTATGTGAAAAGTGAGAAATGTAAGAGCAATTCTTACACACTCATTTAAAGCCACTACGTTTAAGGAACCAAATCTTACTGTTTTTATTTAAAACACATTTAAACAAAATAGTATTTTAAATACAGCGGTCCATATTTAACTATCCAACCGAAGGCTCTGGGTTTTTTTAAACGTACAGGTTGATAGAGAAATTTAGGATGCATAGGATTAAAAGTCTAATTTAAGACTGCTGCTCTACAGACATGTGTAATTGGAATGTTGAATGCTTGTGGAAATAAATAAATTGAATAATTTAAAATCATGTTTGTGTTTCAGTTATTTGGAATCATGTATATACATTCCACTACCAGGAAGATCCATCACTATTAAAACATTAATTACCTTCTTGACATCCATGCCATCCAAGTAGTTCTGAATGAATTGTACAGCAGCATTGAAATCAGCTTGATTGAACTCATAGGGTATATTCCAACCCAGAGATCCAAACTTGCGTCTTTCTTGAACTGTGGAGTGTAGAAAGGCTACAGCATACAACATAGGTTTCCACTGTACCATGTCACTCACATCTAGTAAGTCCTGACTGACACCTGTTGATTATAAGCAGGCTTTATATGAAACACAGTAATATTATTTTTCAAAACTAATTCAAATCAATGCTGAAACATCAATCCTGGAGACACTCAGTCTCCCAGGATTAAATTATCATTCTTCAAAGTGTTCTGTGATGGAGACGGTTTATAGCATGTTATTAAGTTGCTAAAATTAAAAGAATAAAATTCAGAAGAAGAATCCACCAAAATTTACTAATAACTGAATTAATATTAATTTTCTCATACTAACTTACACTTACTCTCAGTGGCTACAGTATGAGCACATGATGACAACACAGAGTCCAAAAATGAGCAAAATTTAAATCATTACCGCTCTAGCACTCACCACTATATGTTCTCTTTAGTCCAGCTCTGAGACCTTGAGGTGGTTCATAGGTAAACTTAATAGACATCTGAAGAAGGGTGATAGGGAACTGTTTGTGAATGTCAGTTGTCATCCACAGTCGGAAGTTTTCATGGACAGTCTCTGTCTCTATTACAGTGTCAATCAACTCATCCAAAAAGTCAAGTCCAAGGTGGCAGTTTTGCAGAAGTGCCCAACCTCCCTAGTTTAAAACAATAGAATATAAAGTTATCAACACTGTTTACAATTTTTTTATGATGTAGATTAAGAGCAAAGCCAAAGCATCTAAGATATAGCAAAATATAGCATATTTAAGAATGTTAAAGAAAAAAATCCCTCAGTCATTTTTGCACAGGCTCCGCAAATCAAGCCTTAGATCATTTGATTTCATGTACATTTCACACACAAGAGACCAGTATCTATAGCAATAGTACACATGCAATTAACAAACTATTTTTTCTCCGAAACACAGCTCATGTGAGCTAAGGTGTGGGTTGTTCCTTCTGGAGGTTTTGTTAGCTTCTTTGGTTTTAGCATCTATGAAGTGGTCCTTGCCTGTCCAATCTGTTCTTTTTGAGTAGTCCCTACCTTTTCCAAGTCAGTGTATAGGCTAAAAGGAAAACCTTCTTGCTTGCTACAACTACCTGAAAGGAGGCTTCAGCAAGGTGGAGGTTAGTCTCTTCTCCCTAGTAACAAGTGATAGATCCAGAGGATATGGCCTCAAGTTGCACCTGATGAGGTTTTGATTAGATATTTAAAGAAACTTCTTCACTGAGTTATTACACACTGGAATAGGCTCCCCAGGGAGGTGGTTAAATCCCTGTCCCTGGAAATATTTAAATGATGCATAGACATGGTGCTAAGTGATACGGTTTAGCACCAGAGTTGGTAGCTAGATAATGGTTGAAGTCGATGATCTTTTAAAGGTCTTTTTGAATAAAAACAATTCTATGATTTAAAACATATCTGGACATAAGTACAGCTTGTAAACACTGATAAATCATGATTTACATATGGAAGCTCAGAACTAACTCCATAAAGCAAGAGGCTAAACCTTGTTCCTCATAACAGCCCCAGGCTTCGAAAATAACCCAATACACATTCTTAATTATTGTTGTCAAATGATAGATACCAAACTTTCTCACCTGAATTACCATACTTCATACAGATACCTCACACACTTCATTAAGAGGATACATGAGATAGCGAGAGAGAGAGAGAGTAACTGCATTTCTCTTAGCTAAACAAAAGGAGCTCTTCTTCCCTATCAAGTGGGTTTCTTATCAGATCTGCTAATTAGCTCTTAATGTGAAGTGGTAAAATAAGAATCTGAGGCAAAGGTCAGAGGAAAGCTGGTTACACAGACAAGGAAGAAGCTCATAACAGAAGCACAAGTTTAATTAGTTCACATCAGCAGACATAGCAGTACTACCACCTGCCTGATGGGCAAAGCACAATAAATTGGAACATCTCATCTTTTCTTTCTCATACAGAAAATGTTATTCTTTAATTCTTCCATTTTTCACTTATATAATACCTGTGCTATTAGAATAAAAATCCCAATTCAAATTTCAGACAATAGTAATACAAATTATTTTTCTATACAGCCTTGTTTTTCTCAAGGTTATATAACTATCGATAGTATATTTGGAAATAAGCTTCTTCATTTAACAATATAAGTTTGTATTACTAAAAATGCAACACTGAAAAAATGTTATGAAATGCTTGCTGAAGAATATTTAATATCCATGCAATCCCAATGATTCATTCAGCTGTGTTCAGCAGTCAGTAGCCTACAACAAAAACTTCATTTTATATGAAAACCACTGAGAGCTGCACAGTCCCAAAAAGCTTGTTACAGTCTATTAAATGACTGGAAAAAACCAGTTCTATTGCTCAGGACAATTATTTATACCAATAAATATATGTTTTTGAATTAGCATTAACTACTCACCAACTTCATTTCATGATATAATTTTTATTTCTATGTGTTTAATACAGATACAAAAAACATTCAGATTTTTCTCTCTTACATGAGCCATTGTCTGCTGTAGAAGTTTACGAGCATGGATTTCTTGCCCCTGGCCCATGGAAATACAATGTGTCTCCGTCTTCAGTCTTTTTCCCAAAGCAATAATTGAGTCCATAGGATCAGAGCCCATGGAAAGAAAGCATATGAGAGGAGTACGTGGATCTGATTCTTCCCATGTCTTCTCCAAGTCTAAGATGACTCCCTCCACATATTTCTCCCCCATAGTTTCAATGATGTATTTTCTTGCCTATATTAAAAAGGGTAAATTTAGCTTGTGATGTAACCATTTAATACTGTTTTCTTCTTAAGTGTAAATCCAACCAATAAGTAAACTGAAGAGCAAAGAATAAACATGCAAATTTATTTTTAAATGTTAACATAGCATACAGTCTTTGTAGGTGTTATTTATTACAGCCTTATAGGACCAGTTAAGGCTTAACAAATAATTATTCTATTACATATATCTGCTTGTAATATTATATATAACACTTATAATTACAGTATAGTATTACTAAACCTTTATAAAGATTTAAATATTGTATCTCCATTAGATAGCATAACTCCTAAGCCTAGATTTCCTTTCCAAATACTAGAGAAAAAAGAAGTATGGAATATATGCTTCAAAGGTGTTGGTTCTTTTCCAACTTCATGTTTAAACAATGAATTAATGATGAAAATTACTATTACAAAGTAGAAGATCCAGAGGAACAGGTGAAGATCAACTCTGTTATTCCTTATTTATTTTGAAAGCTGTTATATTATTATTCCTTTGAAATAGAAAGGAAATAGAAAATCTCAAATAGTCTGAATTATTTTTATCATATTTATTATTGCATTGCTTTTTTTTAGAACAATATTCCCATTAATACATTACTTCTCAGAGACAAAAAGATATTCAGCATTTAGCACTTGATAAACTGTCAGTTTTCATAAAAACATAGTAAATTGAAAACATATCTTGCCTCCATTAACAGAACTAAGGAACTATTTTTGCATGATTGGTTTCAGACATAATGCACATGTGAGAGACTCACACAGCACCGTTTTTAGGGATGCATTCTGACTTCAGTAAACTGCCAAGTATTGGACTGAAACTAGCAGCGATTACACAAGTTCTACTTTTTTTTGCACTGGAATAAAATCAAGATTAAAAATAGGATCCTAGAAGCTGATGTTTAAAAAAAAAAAGTTAAGTCTAACCATTTTATAAACCTTAATTTTACATTTCTCTATTTTCTAAATAGATGGCTTTAAATGAAAGACTTTAAACAAACCTTGAAATAAATTTTTTGCAAGGTAGGTCTAATTCTTCCATGCAAGAAGTGATTCCTCAGTTTTTATTTATTTATTTTATTGTTTTCAATTGTTTTGTTTTTCTCTCAGCCAACTGAGAGAAAAATCATGAAATATTTTACTTCAGCCTAACATGAGAACACTTATAATTCCAATCAGTAATGGCAGTGAAGACAATCAAAAATACCTCCTGAATTGATAAAGCAGAAGTGGATAAATACATGTTTCTAAATAAAATCCTATCACCATAGTAAAATCATTGGCTAATATTATTCAATATATTGGAATAATTTTGCTAACACTGCCCTCATAATAAATGCATAAATTGCCTGAAAAGAATTTCAGAACATGCAACATAAAGATCCCTAACAAAAAGAAGTTTAAAGCTAAACTGAAAAAGTATTAAACTGCAATTCTGTAACTATTCTAATGACACCTAAATAGACTATGTTGGCTATATAAATGTACCTGAGCTATGGTCCTGTCAGGGCACCAAGATCTGATAAGAAGAAGATGTCTGAAGCAGTCCAGGGATTGACCATAGCCACTAGGAACCAGTTCTTCTTCAGGATTCTCACTATCAAACCAGATTTTCCACTGTTTCTCTGCTCTGGAAATCTGCATTTATACAATCAAAGGAGTAAATCTCTCTAAAGAGACAAGTCACATTCCAACTGCCACTGGGTCACAAACTTTTAATGAAGGTCAGAGACACATAATCCACACACAGGCATTGGTTTTAGCAATGTTGATACAGAGATTTAGTAATTGTATCAAAACAAGAAAACAACACAAAGCGGATAACCTTTCAAATTTTAAGTACAAAATTGTAGAATGCAGCAATGCCTTTAAGTATTCATATTCTGAAAATAATGAGCTACTGCTCAGTGTTTTCCATAATGATAAAAATGGCATTGCTAGGTCAGAACACACATAGGCTCAGACATAGCTCTGAGAAAACTAGGTATGTATCCCAGTTGTATCCCAGTCTGAAAGTATAATTATGCAGGGTGTGAAATTTTCTCTTTTATTTATTTATTTGTTTGTTTTCCTGGGGTTTCATAAAGTCTTTTTATCAATACAGGTTACTAAGCAGTTGGGGCCATAACTGTGGCTATCTGCTGGCAGTTTCATTCTGTTCTATAAAACAAGCCAGTTTCTCACATGTCTTGACCACTACCAGGCAACCACTGTCAAATGAGATTAATTTTTAAAAAGCTCTTACTTACTTGATCAAGAATATCTGAAAATTGTTTAAGCTTACTGAGCTCCACCAAGTTCAACCAAGTCATATCCAGAATCCATTTAGCTGGTTTAG
The DNA here is from genome assembly GCF_027791375.1 of Indicator indicator. Taxonomy (NCBI): domain Eukaryota; kingdom Metazoa; phylum Chordata; class Aves; order Piciformes; family Indicatoridae; genus Indicator; species Indicator indicator. The sequence goes on along the minus strand of NC_072015.1, from coordinate 19,367,485 downwards.
GAGGACAGGCTTTAAGGTCTAGGGAAGCACCACCTGCAAGAAATTAGGGATTAGCTAAAATTAGAACTGTTGGAGACACACAAAAGACAAAAAAAAAAAAAAATTAGACTACACATTGCAAGACTATATTCACATGACTAAGTCTTCTCAATTTGCAGAATGACTGCTTAATAGCTAAGGACAGTCAGAAAGAAATTTCTGAGGTAGACTGGGAAAAAAAAAAGGGAAAGAAAAGAAAAGAAAATACAAGCCACAAGAATCCAGGATTTCAGTCATGAGAGTTCAAGGTTTCTCTACCTTATAAACTCACACCATCTTTGGCAAAGAAGAGTTTATAATTTGTTAAGTTTATATTAATTATTTTTTCATTATGTACTTTATACTTATTTTTGTTAATTAGCTTCTCTTTTAAAGATTTAATATTTCTTTGTGCAATATACCTGAAAACAAATACTTGTCAGGAAAATACATTCTGAAGATTCAACACAAGATGTAACACTTATAATCCACAAATAAATGTTGCCTAGAAAACCACATGTCTTGGGAAGATAATTCAAAGTTACTCCAAGCTTTCAAGTGGAAATGCACAATACTTGCATACAGCTAAGACTAAAGTTATGTCACATTCAGCTAAGAGTCTGATAGTCTTTTAAACCATTAACATCACTTTCTGTTCCTATCTGCTTTTTCATCCTCCCACAGTTACCAAATAAACTAAAAGATGTTTAGTATATTTATAAATAATTTAGGTCAAACACATACCTGGTTGTATCTGAGTGGCAGACACATAAATATTACCTGAAAGAATACTTCGCAATTTTTCTTTTTCATTCTCTTGATGCTTAAGGATGTATTTATCTGTATTCAGTGTGCTGCTATAAATGAGAACTACGATACAACCTTCTCTATCACCAGACCAGACTGATGAGCAAGTATTCTTTTGACTGACTGACTTGTCACATGCAAACGGAACCATCAGGTTGGCTAGGAGAGATCACTGCACCTCAAAAATTTCCTACAATAATATGTGCTCTACTTAAAACTGGTCTGTAGTTCCAACCTTTAATAAGTGTCAGAAATTCTTCATGTTCCACTCTGTTTCTTTGTATATCAATCTTCAATGTAAGTAATAATGTGAAAAGAAATTTGTGTTCCTCATAGAGTCCTCGAGTGGTATATTTGAAGACTTCGTATGTCATATGTTCAATAATATTAGTGATCCTCTTGCTAGTTATAGGGCTCTTGGTAGCTCTGTTGGAAGAAATTATTACAGGGAACACTATGTGAAAGACGAAAAAGCCACAGTTCAGAATTCTCAAAACACAAAAAAAGTCACAGATCACAAACAGAACAGCAGACAGCTAGCTAGCAGAAACTTTCAGACTGAAGGAGCAACAACAACAAAAAAATCCTTTCTCATCAAGCCTTCCTGCATAACTGAAAATCAACACAGTATAATGGGTTTTAATTACCTAATGCTTCATTTTTGAGGACTCTTACATGCGAGTGTTCTTTGCCTTGGTAAGTAATAGATAAAGGCTTAAGGGTATTTAAACTGAAAATTCCTGTCAAGATTGTTACAAGGAACACTGTTCTTTCTGACAGTAGTTTACAACAAATCTTTACTATACAACAATCATCTCCAGGACTGGCTAAATACAAATTATGCTTATCATTAGCTAAGTTACCTGGCTACGGAGCGGTCAAAAAGCCCCAAAAACTGCCGAAGTGATGTTTGATACATCACATTGACCATGCTCATCTCAGTAATGAGGAAGTATAAGATGCTGCCTCGAGCTGCAACTGAAGGACAGGAAGAAAGACTGTGTTCAACAGTAGAAATGCAAAGCAGAAAATGAACTCCCTATTAGCAGAGTGAGTTTAATTCTAACTAAGATCCTTGAGTTGCTACATTCTTTCCTGGTTAGTAAAAATAGTTAAAACATTGATTTTCATTTGTATATCAGCAAAACCCCCTCTTTTCTGTAAGTAAAGCTAGGCTTGCAAATATGAACATATTTGGAAAGCATCTGGATGGCATACGGCAATATTCACATCATCTCCAGAACATATAAAAAGTGAGATGGTTTGAAGTACTCTTTGACTATCTAAACAAATTTATCTGTACAGACCTTTACAGGAGTCATATGAAAGCCAAATGAACTATATTGATTTGACTTATTCACTGATTTTACTTATTTCAGCAGTCATTTAAGCTTTTACAAAAGATTTTACAAAATCTGCAATGATTTCTTGTACACTAACTGTGCCATTTTACAAATTTCCTAATATCCAGGTATAAGACTTAATCTCAGAGTTGCTAGGTTTTTTTCACCTGTGAGTTAAAAGCCAAAAGACTGATGACTCCAATAACTTAAGGATCTATGACAGGATAAACAAAGCATTCATCCAAACAGATACCAAATGCATTTGTGCATTATACCACCCCCCCCTAAAAGAATTGGATTCAAACATACAGTTACCTATGTACATTGGCTAGTTTCACCAATAGTCCATAAAAAGTGTTATTTTAATAGCTAAAAAAGAACAACCAAACAATTTTCTTAACCAGTAGACTAGATGGACAGGTAGGCCTGTATAGAGTATGGGGAAGTCTAGGGAGAGAACAGATTATTCCATTTCATAAATTTCACATTGAGCATAACATTAACTGTTTTCACCACCATAGCTCAAAATACTATTTCCTAGATACATTTTATTTACATGAAAACACAAATCTCTCTAACCCATCATGGTCTTCCTGATCTCATTCTATCATTTCTCTTACCCTAGGTATTACTGTTTTAACCAAACACTCTAGTCATTTGTCCTTTATCACTACCTTTACTCACCAGGTCTGTACTCTTCACAGGCTGAGTTGATCTGTACTTCAGTTTCTGCAGAAGTTTTCAGTTTCTGTGTTACCTCCTCAGCAGCCTTCTTAGTGTTACTCAGTACAATTGTTAGACTCTCATCATCTACTAGAGAACTCTTAGTGCTTGTAAGTCGGAACAAAAGGTTATCTTCTAAGTCTTTAATCCTCCTTTTATTCACAGCCACATCTTCAATAAGATTTGTTCTTTCTCTCTCCAGTTCCTGTTAAAATATATGGTAATATTTGGAAAACAGAAGAGTAATAAAAAATCAAAATAAAACAAGATAATCAGTTTTAAACATACTGATCCTGCTAAAACAGTATAAGTCAAGAGTAACTGTATTAATGTGGGGAAAGAATTCCAGATGTATTTCTGATGGTAGGTCTACTGCCAGGTTTCTGATCCTGCTACATAAGAGTGCATTAACAAATCATTTAAGCAAATACTAGGATCATGCTCATATCATGCTCTAATGCAATTAGAAGTTCAGAATAGTAATTGCTTTTTCTTCTCCTTTTGTTTCAAAGTGCAACCATCTTTCCAGACACAGGATTTTATCTGACTTTATCTAATGCCATCCTCACTTACAACCTGTTTTCCAATCACCACATTAAAAAAAATATTCTCAGTAACAATGAGCACGCTTAGCCATTGAATTGAGCCTCACATATTTCAAGAAGTGCATCTAAAAATACTCCATCAAACAGAGATAACTTCAGCCTCTCACTAAAAGGCCTCACTAATTAAGGAAAACAAAACAAAACTTGTAGAATCCAAATTTATTTGTTTCACTATTTAGTTGATTAATTAATACAAACTAGATGGTGTATATACTTTGCTTTCTAGTGGCCACCTGTGGATACCTGTTGATTAACAGCTTTGTATTTAAACAAGAAAAACAAACAAAAACGCAACAATGAACCCTGTTTAGAGTACCTAGAAAAATATGTTCTTAAGAGATAAAAGGCCTTTCAGTTCATTCTTACACTACTCTTAAAAACTGATTGCAAATTAATCTCTCAAAGATAAAAATACCCCATTGAAACAATGCAAAATGTTTCAATAAAGTGAATTAAAAGAAATAAAAAATATAGAGAGAGAAGATAAGAATCAGAAGATAAGAATAATATGTATCTTATAAATCACCAATAAGTGAGCCAATTGGTAAAAATATTATCTATGTCTACAGAAATACTCCTCCTCTGTTTACAAAGGAGTGATGGGTAGTTTTAGCAATGTTTCTCCAAAGTCGGAAGCCTTTGCCAAGTCCACTTCAGCACTGCACACAGACTGCTTCTATTCTAAAGATACAGGGACAGCAGTAAGGAATACAGGATCTCTCATACAGTCCTAAAGGCATTATGAGCCTCAGACCGTAGCAAGGCTTAAGGAAGTTTTGCTTCCCCCATTTGAGCAGCCTGCATTGATACAGATTTGCAACACTGTTATTTTTTTTTTTTTTTTGCAACATTCTAAACTAGTGGCCTTCTCCCTCCTTTATTCTGCTAATATTTCTAAGTATTTCAAGCATTAAATTCTTGTAAAGACAGTCCTGTTATCTTAAAAAGAAAAAAAAACCAAATTATCTTCATTTCATTGTTAGATTTAGCTTCTTTTCTTGTCACTGTACAAAGGGTATATATCATCATCACCAGGTAGAAAAGATTTAGGAGCATTGTCGTAGAGTAATTAATATACACAAGCTGATGTAATTTTACAGGCTGTACCAAAGAATGCTAGATCTTCTTAATATTCATAAAATATAGAAGCTGCTACATAGCTTATATCATGCTGTCACAAGATGATTCACAAGTGCAAGAATTTGCATCAACTGTTCCTTATGAGACTTGAGTCTTTTACCACCACAAATTGTGACATATGAATATGTAAATTAAAAAAGCCGTAAATATTTCTTATATATTATCTGTGTACTGATCTGACATGTCTATTTCTACAATACTAAATAAACAAGGGTTTTGTCAGATTACATGACAGCCAATGTATCAAAACTATCATATTAAAACAGTACAAGTTATACTACATTCAGAGATATATATATCAAATCTCTCAAACCCAATTATTCCAATAAATAGAGTAGAATTAAATTTATACCAGCTATCCTTTGACCTTCTTATGTTTAGCTCACATCATGCAAATTGGTTTAATATTCTGGTAGAAAAGAATGCAGTACCAGTATTCTTATCAGTAATAAATCAATCCTTTCAGATATATAACATAGATTCTACCAATGGCCCTACCAGACAACACAGGAATGAAAAGTCAGACATTGTAGAACATTTAAATGATGTGCTGTAAACTCTTTTTCCTCACTGCATGTCTAAATCTCATTCACTCCAAGTGCAGAACCATATTAGAGACAGTGGAATGATAAGAATATATATGTGCCTACAAACCTTGAAACATCAACTTCAGATACATAGTCTCTTCTCTTTTGGAGTCAGAAGTTACACACATACATTCTAATATTGGATATGATAAACCAAAGCAGCACGTGAGTATGCTGTTCTGAGAAGCTGGTCCAGAGAGCACAGTATATCCACGCATTAAACATTCACAGTCAGTGACAAAGGTACCACAGAATAGTCCAAACCACTGCTCAAACAAGGTCTTTGCTCAGTTGTTCAGCATCATGGCCAGTTAAGTCTTGAACCCCTCTAAGAGATTCCACAACATTCCTGGGTAATCTGTTCCTGGTTTTGACCACTCTTAATGTAATTACTTTTTTCCTAATATTTGATCAGAATTTCCCATGTTTCAAGCTGACGCCACTACTTCTCAGTCTATTGCTTTGCCCCTCTGAGAAAAATTTAGCTCCTAGCTTTTCTGTGTACTCCAAACAGGCATACAACAGCTACAATGACTGGAGGAACTTGCTGATAAAATGACTGTCATCTTGAAGAATGTATTGTATTGTGGGGCCTAAAAGTGAAGTTTGGCATAAGGGTTTGTGAACATACACATCGCAGCATGTTTCGGACAGACAGGGATAATTCTATTATATAGTGGGTTGACAAGCTGTCAGTGGTTGAAGGGAAGCTTATGGTGCAATAAAGCTGCCTGACAAAATATAGGCCTTCATAAAAGTATGGGGTATTATTTATCTCATGAGATCTGTGGACTGGTCAGTAATGAAACGCAGCTACTTGATGTTAACAAGATGACTGAGGCCATTAAGCAAGAACATCTTACACTGAGGACAGGTGGGGAAGGAGAATGGGAGGACCTCGACATATGCCACAATAAGGGAACAAACACATTCCTCTCTAGTGAAGGTTTACTGCAACTATTACCAAAATCTTAGCAAATATACAGTCATAGATGTGTAGTGTCTCACTTCATTTCAACATTGACAAATATAGTAGTTACAGGGATTTAGGTGTGCAGTAGTTCAAAAGACACCAAGCAGCATCCCTACAGACTGCTGCAGCATCCCTACAGAACTGCTGGTGACATGTTTATTGGGATTGTCATCATGAACTTTGACTAACACATCTGCAATGTCAAAATAGGTAGTTAGCCCATTTCCCCTCAGAGCAAAGAACTGAACCTTCTGCACCAGTTTATATTGCCATGAGCTCCACAGTGTATAGACAGAAGAACACCAGGTTTTATACCAGGCCCTTTTCTTTTTCACAGGTCATTGTCATGAGGTTGTAACTCACTAAGACAGGAAAAACAAGGTGAGTATGGTAGAGTTGCAACAATAAAGAAAAGTAGAAAATTAAATTTGAATGAGTCTGTTTCTTCTGTACCAGCTTTTAAACCATTGTAAATAGATTATAGTAAGAATAATCACAATAGAGACAAGAAGTTACCCTGCAACATGGGAATAGAAAGTAATAAAGTAAAATGAAAATAAAACCTTCTATGGGTAAATGTAAGATGTATAGCTAGGGAAAAGATACAATTAATTCTTTTACCTCTTTCTCTGTGAGAATGACTCTGCCTAAGAGTTGATTTTCAAGACCTTTCATGGTCACAGTAAAGTCAATGATGGAGGTTTGAGCACTAATTTCAGGTGAGTAACCTGGATTTGGCAGTTTTGTAGTAATATAAAGTCTGAAGCCATTCATAACATCTACTTCTTTATCACCGACCTTCACCTTAAGAAAAGTATTAAAAAAGAAACTTATTAAAAAGAAGTCTTGGAATACCAAGAACCAGTACACACACTTTCAGATACTACATAGAGAAACCAGGGTTACATTTTCCAAGGGTAAAAAATCCTGCTTCAAATTGTGTGCTGCAAAGAATGCATTGAGAATATGTATGGAACACTTTAAATGACACATTCATACATTATTTCAAAATGTTTAAGTTTTCATAAGCACAGGGATAAGGTTAAATGTATTAATTATTTGTTTCCACTTGTTAACTCTTTTTTTTTCTTCTTTTTTTATTTTTACCTTGTTGGCTGAAGCTGTTTTAATGACGTTTCTTTCCAAAACATTATCAAGTGCTGGGTCAAGCTCTTCTCCAACATCTTCTATCAAAAGAGGTCGTCCTAAGGAAAGGCTGTCTTCTAAATGATTTCTGAAATATTTGTGATTCAAAGAAGTGACCTAAAAATACAGTCATGAACCTATATATTATATTGTGCCCAGTTACCAAGATTTTTGTGTATTATATATTTATAAATTATTTAAATTTTATTTAAATTAATGAAAAAATCAGTGATCCTGTGGGTAGACTAAGATTAAGACAAAGATTGTGACTACAAGAAAACATAGCATCAGTGTACAATATTCTCAGATTTCACTGAATGCAAACTTCTATTTCACAACTACAAAAGCAATCAAAGGTTTCATATGCTATGAGTGTGACTAGACCAGATGTTCAGAGGAACCTTCTAATATCTTCAATTTTATCTTGAATAACATCCCCAACTCAAACTGCAGCAACATCAATTCCAAAATTAGACTTCTTTTTCTTCTTTTTTTTTCTCCCCCTTCAAAACTAGGGGATTGTATGGGACAATCCATTAAATAGTCTTTTTCTCTTTTTATAAAAGGAGTCCTCAGTACAACTGTGATTAATTTTCAACATGTGGTTGTAGCACATTCAATATTGTTTGTAATGCCACAGTTAATTTCTTAGCATAAGGATCATTAAAGGGTTCTGTATAGAGATAAAAATCAATATGAATGAAAGTAGTTTCCTAATATTATTCTCAGAGCCACCCTATTCAGATTATTTGAACTCATATTTATCTTTTTCAGGGATAATTTTTTTTAAAGATGGATTATTGGTGTAATTATAATTGTAGCAAGCAGCAACTTTCTTTTCCCTATTTTTCCATTTGCGTAGAATTGGTTATTTTGCCTCAGACTGCACATTGCTACAACACTAGATTTCCTGTATATATGCAGAACATTTAGCACCTGATGTCCATGCTAAGACAAGAAGATTAAAAGATTATAAAAATGCCATGCAGTGAATCTTAATTTTTAAACACTTATATGAACCTGTATTAATCACTTATCTAGGGTATTTTTCTAAGGCTTGTAGTATTTTACAAACGTGTTTCAGCCCTCATTAGCTTATTTTCCCAAGTTTATGTTTCATTAACATAAATTAATTAAATTAATTGAGTTACTGGTACTAATTAGCTGCAAATGTATGTTCTCATATCTAGCCACTTCTCAAATCTACCAATACATATCTGAGATATCCTTCATAGCCAGGCCAGACATTTTATGCAAATGACATTTGCTAAGTATTATTTGAATCACTGAACTGTGATGTTTTATGAGCTAAGAGTTTCAGTGGATAATGAAAGCATCAGCATTCCTATTACCTGAAGTTCATTTTTGCCTTCTTTATTTTTAATCCAAATTTTACCCTGTGCCTGTGGATCAATTAATAACGGATAACGAGATGCTTTAGTCACAATGATTCCATTCTGTATCGATAAATCATCATTTGGTAATCCATGCAGGTTCCATTCACTGATAGTTGGAATATCAGTCAACATTTCTATGAGGTTCAAATTGTTACTGAAGGGGATTTTTCGTCTTTTCATTTCCTTTTGCCAGTCATTTAATAGCAGGTTGCGGAACTCTTGGTTAAAAGGACCAGAATAGGACACAAAAGCTGTAGCCAAGAGTACATCACCTTAAAGAGACAAAAAAGGAAAATAACAAAACAAAACAATACAACTTTGCCAATTCTATTTATGAACAAGCTGTCTCCCTCTCTAGCTGTTACATGGTTTGGCTGCTAACTTAAAACCACACTTTGACCCATAAAGATGACAAACCAGCAGTTTTCCAAATGCTCATTAAATAACAAGTCAATGATACATTGGGGATGTCACATGTACTTTACCTTACAACTGTGGGAATCATGAGGTGGACACCTGGCAGGCAGCCAAGGTCACCCTAACATACACACAATCCCACTATTCCAAACACCAGATCCTACATAAGCAGGATGTATTGGAATAAACTTGAGCATAAACTTCCAATTCAGCATTTCCCTGCACAATCATGAGAAGAGGCTAAAACAATACTTTTGGGAAGAAAACACCCTTTGTTTAGGAATCTTAATTAAGAACAAATCAATTATGATTATTATACTAATACTAAAAAATTGTAACAGACATTATTACAGAGCTAGTAAACATGACAAGCTTTAGCCTTCTTATCAGCTTCAGAACTGCCTACTTAAGTTTCATGACACCATAGTTCTGGGGTTAGCTTTTAGGGTTTGGGTTTGTTTTGTTTTGTTGGGTTTTTTTGTAGCTCTGAACTGGAGAAGACACTACACTTTTATACTGACTACCAGTATTTTTTACACTTTTTGTAGTTATCTATAAAAAGCCCATAATGAGTGTGTGGGGAAGGTGTTCAGGATTTTAGGATATTAATACATGTATGCATATTATACCACCAAGTAAAATAAAATCTGAATGCTATAATACAACCCACACAACAAGATCTAATTTTTAACAGCATTTCAAAGCAAAACTTCAGACCACAGTAAAGAAATAGATACATTTAATTTATTTGATCTAACTAATAAATGCATTATTTATTGCAAAGTACTTCTGTTTCCAAATGTGTATTTATAATACAAAAATTTTCTAAGAAACAAAAGTGTTATGAACATTAGTAACTGCAGTTAAAAACATTCTACAAATAAATGTCAGTGCCTGAACATGAATCCCTCTATAGGTATTCTGAGCTATTGACATTTTATTGCAACTTGAAAACATATCACTTGCTTGGGACTGCTGCCTACAAATGTCAGTTAAGTTAAAACATCAACGTCCCAAGTACGCACTGCATGTTATACAGATGAAGTAAAAGCCTATGCAGAGCACAGTACTGTAATTATTTTTTAATACAAACTTTATCTCATACTGTATTTTTTACTTAGTAGTGGTTTAACAAGAGAATTCATAGCAACTGCCCTCATTTTAGCAACAGGCAAATTAAGCTACAAAGGCAAAGTCTGAAATGCTGAATGTTTTCAGTTTCGCTACCTACTACAACTTAAGTGACTAACAAAATTCTAAGTTTGAAAGTATGGCAAAAACTTACCCACTAGCCTCTTGGTTTGCACAGCGAATTCTTTACTTTGTTCTGTCCACCTTTCTTTTTCACCTGCTAAACCACATATAAGACTTGAGGCAGTTTGCATTTTATGGCGGCAACGCTCAGCATCATCAAGCAAAGTCTAGAGAAAAATATACAACAAAACACAATTTACAGTCATGTATCTGATTGACCACTGTAAGGGACCAAAAAAAATGTTATATATGTGGCTCAACATCATTGGGAAAATCATTTGGGACAGGGAGAGCTTGGCATTTGGCCCCCTGGGGTCAAGTAGGAGACTTTGGAACTTGGGAGACTCCTTGGAAGAACTTTAGGACCCTGGGGACTCCCTGGCATCAGAGGCAACAGAGATACAGTTTAGATCCCTGGAGACAGGGGCAGATTTGAGAGCCCTGAAGATTACATTGGACATGTGCTCCACTGACAGGACAGGTGGCTACTCCTTGGCAACAGTGTGTGAAACTATAAAGATGCCACTGTATGGCGTGAGGATGGAATCTGCTGGGAATCTGCTAGGAAATCTACTAGAGTCAGTCACTGCCTGCCATGAGGAGCTGCTGTTAGGGAAAAGCTGTTTTGCGAGGGAGCCACATGTGAAGAATCAGTTGCTGAGAAATCAGTGGCTAGAGACCAGGACTGTTGAGAACCATCATGCCACCTGCCATGTTGCCCTGCCTGTCTCCCTGCCTGCCACCCTGTCTGATGCAGAGAGAGAGAGAGCTGCCGTCCTGCCTGGCCCCACTCACTACCCCTGTTTGAGTCATCCCCGCTTGACCACCACGGCAGTTATATCTGCAGCCTGTCAAATAAACTGGTTTGGCACTTGACTCCATTTGAGTCTTAATTCTGTTCCCAAAAGCATAAAGTTAGTCATGTTAAAGGTCCAATTGGGCATCACTCAGGAGTTAAACTCAGCTGCACCCAGTACAACTGAAACAAAAGGGAGTTTAACTTCTGCCAAATTACCCACCATCGGACCGTGACAGCCAGAAAAATCTCTACAACTACTTAAAATACTAGTTAAACAGCTTAAAAATTTGTTCTCAAGTACTTATATCACTGTGGAGAGAAGGAGGTAAAATAAGAAGGAAAAAATATATCAGCACAAAACTGTCAACATCTGTCATATATCTGATTCAACTTTTTAATATTTCTGCTCTTGAAATCACAGAATCACAGAATGGTTTTGGTTGTGATGGGATTAAGGTGGGCAGTGTCTTTACACAATGAAGAATTGGCTAAGAGGGAGTTGAAATAACAAAGAAAGAGCCAGACAGTTCATCTTATCTATGTGTACATAAATTACAAATAGCCTCTGCTAGGGGCCTTATCTGGGGTCTTGCTGTAAATAAGTGGGGGGGCTGTCTGAAGACAACAGACACTGAACACAGCCTGAACTTCTGAACTTCTAGGACAGAGTGCAGACTTAATAGACTACTGAATATTAACTTCTCCACCCAGAGAAGTGAAGAATCTAATTTAAACCAACATACGATGGATGATGCAGGGGGGTTACATGTAGTAGGTGTATTGGGAAGACTGTAAATCCTGAGTACCTCAGCCAATGGGGAAAGGGAGAGGGAAATTTGTGTCCAGGAATTTAGGATAAAAGGGAAGCTGTGCTTTCCAGCAATTTGAGAGACCCCACAGGGATCTGTCCCATGGATTCTCCCTGTATTCAAATAAAGTTTTACAGGACTCCTCCATCTCTGATGTGAACAGAACTTCTCAATCAATCAGATTAATTTTTCCTTACAGTTGCAAGGGACCTCCAAAGGTCATCTAATCCAACCCTGATACAGTGGAGCAGGGACATCCTCTACTGAATCAGGCTGCTCAGAGCCTTGACTATCTTCAGGGATGGGGCCTCAAGTACCTCCCTGGGCAACCTGTTCCAGTGTTCTACCACCCTCATGGTAGAGGACTTGTACCTGACATCCAATCTAAATCTCTCTTCTGTAATTTAAAATCACTGCCCCTCATCCATCACTACAGGCCTTTGTAAACAGTCCCTCTCCAGCCTTCTTGTAAGCCCTTCAGGTAGTGGAAGGCCACTATTAGGTCTCCCCAGTGTTAAATGTTAAATGATATCTGAAATGCCTGGCACCTATTAACCCTGGCGAATTCTGCCCAGAGACTCAAATGCATTATACACAGACAAGATACAGAAATGAAACTTAATGTTACAGTAGTAGACAGTAAACAAGTAATACTAATAAGATATTTTTTGAGGAGGTAGGAAGAAGCAGGGAGAGGATCAACACAAAGGAGAGCAGCAAATAGTCAGCATCTAAATAGTATCTATCTCTTATCCTCTGCCCATCAATATTCTTTCCAAGGAATAATAGTGAAACTGAGAAAATGCATTTAGTTTTCCTTAAAGTAAGGGTGGCAACTTTACTATAAAGAAGGGTTCACCTGTTTTTCTCTCATGGCGCTTTCATAATCTGCCTGCACAATATCTAATTCTTCTTGCTTGGCACTCAGTTCTTCTTGAGCTTTCTGCAGATCCAGCATAGCAGTGCTTAGGCGATTTTCCTGGATTGCTAGATTAGCCTACAAAGCATACAAATATGGAGGTGTATTCATACATACAACACGTCAAAGCTTTGCTACCAAGTTTCTCAGAGTTTTACTGTACTCTATTTCAAAATCAAACTGCTCAGCAGGTATTTCATCATTCGTTAAAATGCTTTATTTTAATTGTATAACAAATTATTTGTTGCGGGTAGCTGCAGTTAAGCAGTTGGTCTAACATCAATTAGAAAACAATCATTAGAAAAACTGGGAATATCAGCTATTCTCCATCTGACTCCAAAGTCTGATCTGGCCAAAAAAAAAAGGCTGGTGCCACTAGAAGCCTACTTAATTTCTCCAACCTAAATAAGGATACTACCTATAAATACAAATTTTCCTTCTTGGTCACTCCTATTATAAATATAAGCTACTCTGTTACAATCATGCTTGACCTAGCTCTTCCTGACTTTCATTCTTACCATTAAAATCTGTTTAGGCCTGATCAACAGAGTCTCTGAATAGTCTTCTTACAAACTGAGGTCTGGAACATTAGAATAACCAGATCTTGAGTTTTTTCCACCTTAGTTTTTGATGAAGATAAAGCAATTGGAACTTTGAATTAAACTAGATGACAGTTGCTTCAACCCCATTCAGAAAGAACCTAGAGACATAAAACTGCACCAGTTCCATAATTTTGACAATTCATAAGTGGTAGCACATATGAAATATATTTTACTGTTGAGCTTGGTGTTTTCAAGATAATAAACTCCTACAAAGCATGGCAACAACTGGAATAAGGCAGCTGATGCTCCCAGCAGATGAAATCCTCAAGTACACACAGAGCAGGAGGAGAAGAGGCAAAAGGTGTTTGTGTGCCTCCCACTGATTAACAAACTTACCTTCAAAGGTAATACTTCTTTGTTGATGGAAAAAAATACAGCCATAGCTTTGGTCCACGAGCAAAGGCCAGCAACATTCCCACATACTCTCCTAGCTGTTTCAATGTTGTAGTCCACCATTTCAAAATAAGGGCTCAGAAGTTCTACCATTTCTTCATTAATTGTGTCCTTCGGAAATTGCTTTTTAAAAAGTGCAATATACATAATTTGTGTAATATATATAAACTCTAAATATATGTATTTCATCACACAGAACATTACCAAGACCACAAATGCTCCAAACAGCTAATATTAGGTTCTCTGTTGCATGCATCTTTGAGAGCTTGTCAAACTATGTTCTGTATTACAAAATGCAAAAGTTTGCCTTCATTTATGATCTTCTCGTTCTTGCACTATCCATTACCATTGCACAGCTAATTGTTGATACAAATTATCACTGATACCATGCTTAAATTCCACTTTCCTTAAGACTGAATAAGTAATTTAATCTTCAAAAAGAAAAGGAAAATTTAGCTCCAGTTCATAAGCATAAATTCTACAAGGCAGCCCTTTCAAACAGCAAGACAGCTATCTTCTCCTTAAATTATCTTATTAATGAAATGTGTTTCAATTTCAAGAATTTGTCTTGACCCTCTCTCTTCTCAAAAAAAAATCTCTTACATTTTTCATCCCTCAAAGCTCTGTTTTCTTCCTGGTCAAATATTCTATATAAGTTTGGTCTTCATTAAAGATTTGTTTACAAGGAATAAGGAAAGCCTATTACTGATTAGTGGTTCCCTGAAGCACAAACAGGTTTATCTATGCACAAGCAATGAATTGTTAAAGCCCTTAAAATTAATGCAGTGTGAATACACATAATGGCATCCATGGCACTATCAGCCATACAAAGCTGGTCACACCTGTCATCTGTGGTTTCCTGGTGGACCAGAGACAGTATTTATTCACCAGCTATTCTTCCCACTTCCCTAGACACATGCTATGGAGCTGAAAATCCCCAATTAAAAAAAAAATCTGATTTTGTAAACCCTAATACTCAACTATGTTTTACAAGCCAATGCACAAGTGGTAATGCTAAAAATTAATGAAAAGTGAGGTACAGAAAAAAAGACATTTCCTATCAGCTTCAATGAAACAGATAAACAATGGCTATTTAAACCAAAGGCTTAAAGTTTTGAATCACTTCTCACTGAAAGCAATTTTATTGTCTTATGAGAAACTATAATTGATTTATGACCTCACTTTGCCAGAAGGATTCCAGTTTTATTTCATTATGACATACTTATTTTTAAGCACTTAACATTTCAGATTTATTTCGTGTCTCCTTGCATATTTGTGTGCCCGTGAACATCAAAGGTAACACTATCTCCTCCTTTTTTAAATTTAAAAATATCGAAAAGAAGGTTGCACAAGCACCTGTAGGTTCTGTAAGAAGTTCCCTGCTGTCATCAGTTTCAAAGACTCTTGCCATGATGGGATGGTACAGCATTTTTCTTGATCAATTTTCACGTTGTTCACTTTTCGCTGGAAGAGCAGTAACACACAGTCCATGATACGCATAATGAGGTGAGGAGGTCGACCCAATGTGCGGACAGTGGCGATATCTGCAGGTTTTATTGTCTACGGATTTGAAACAAAGGTCAAAGCAATTACTATTATTGTTTATTAAATAGAGCACAAGCTCACCAACAGTATTAATCCATTGGAGAAAAAAACAAAAAAACAAAAAAACAAACACCAACTTCTTCATATTATACTTGACCGAAAATAATTTTGTTTTGAAAAGCGTGAAATGAGAAGGACCTTCCAAGCAAATTTTCACTGTTGCTTTCTAGCAGCTACTAGGAAACCTCAGCTCAGCCACCACCACAGCAGCACTTAAAAGCACCATGCACCAAACGTCTTGAAATTTTACCTATTTTTTGAAATGCAAACATAACGACCAGAAATTGAATCTAGAAAGGAAAATACATTTTGTTGATACTTGGCAAATGAAGGTGTACTACAGAAATCATAAAGAAGGACTGATATATGTATAGAAGTGAACCTTCTCATTCATCTTACTGGGAATATTCCTGTTAGAGAAGCAAGACTGAGGGAAAAAATAAAACATGATGATGTATGAAAATCTAGCCTCTATTAAGTAAGGCCAAGTAAGCCTAGGGTACAAATCTAATGCTATATCTTGTACCTCTAGTGTACATCACAGACCAGAAAGGACTGTCCAAAAAGTCTACTGAAGATCTCTCTTTAGAGAAGCACTGATTTGAGCAGTAGTGCATACTGCACAATGTACAAGGGGAAACAAAAAAAAACCCCACTGAAAAATAGTAACTGCTGATGGTCAGATGACTCCTATAACAGATGTAACTTGGATCAGAAGCTTTGCAGCTCTACCATCTGGCATACATTACAGTGACAAACCACAACCACCAGGTTGTTGGAGGTGTTACAACACCTTGCTTCTAGCCTTGCACATGTGTCACTGAGAATTCATAACTGAAGATTTTAATTACTTGTGTAATTAAAGGCACAGTAAAGGCACTGTAAATTATTGCAGATTATCCTGATGACCTTCCTCCTGTCTGCCTTTTGTTTCCGTTTAATATTTTGTTGCTCATTGGGTTTGATGTGACTTGATAATTCAGAAGTGTTTTTCCTGGTATCTGTGTGGAAACCTTAACCTGTATTTCTTAGTTACCTTAAGGAAATTCAGGCCAGACTTTAATGTTTCCATTCAAAATGTGGCAAAAGAGTTGCATTTAGTTTCAATTTATTCATTTACTTCTAGATGTGTATTTAATGTGCCATTTGTATTGCAGTGCAGTGTGCCACTAAGTTGTATTGAACTTAGATAATTCTTATGCAAACTTAAAAAAAAATTAATCTCACTCTATGTTTTAAAATGCTTATAAGCTGATATGTACCTACCTATCTCTTATAATATTTAGCAGTCCTAAAACATATTACAGAGAGTGAAATAACCAATTATGGGGGGTGGGGGGGTGGGTTTGGTTTGTTGTTTTTTTTTTTTAACCTGGAAGGTTTTTATTTATTAAATATTTTAATAGACATTTATCTACAGTGCAAGCACAATTCTACTATAGGAATTTCCCTGTCTGGAAATTTGTAATCCAAAATTGTGAGATTCATACCTCACACGATCACAGGATGTTAGGGGTTGGAAGAAACCTCTGGATGTCTTCAAGTACAACCCCACATTCAGACCAGGATCATATAATCTAGTATAGATCCCATAGGAATGCACCCAGATGGGTCTTGAAAGTCTCCAGAGAAGGAGACTCCACAACCTCTCTGGGGATCCTGTTCCAGTGCTCCATGACCCTTACAGTAGTTTACATCCTGTGATGTAGTTTACATCCATTGCCCCTTATCCCATCTCAGGGTGCAAGTGAGAAGAGGCTGTCCCTTCCTGACACTCAGCCCTCAGATATTTAGACATATTTACTAGATCCCCTCTCATTCTTCTTCTCTCCAGACTAAAAAGCACCAGGTCTCTCAGCCTCTCCTCATAAGGCTTGTGTTCCAGTCCCTTAATCATCCTTGTAGCCCTCTGTTGGACTCTCTCAAGTAGATCCCTGCCCCTCTTAAACTAAGGAGACCAGAACTGGATTCAATATGCCAGGTGGGGCCTCACTAGGGCAGAGTAGAGGGGGAGGAGAACCTCCCTCGATCTGGTGGACTCCTCTTAATGCACCCCAGGACACTACTGGCCTTCTTGGCCACAAGGGCACACTGCTGTCCCATGGATAACTTGTTGTCCACTAGGACTCCCAGGTCGTTCTCCATGAGGCTGTTCTCTAGCAGATCGCCTCCTAACCTCTACTGATGTACTTTATTATTCCTTCCCAGATGAAGGACTCTCCACTTATCTTTGTTGAACCTCATTAGGTTCCTCTCTGCCCAGCTCTCCAGTCTGTCCAAGTCTCACTGAATGGCTACACAGCCTTCAGGCTATCAGCCAAGCCTCCCAGTTTGGTATCATCAGCAAACCTGCTGAGCAGACACTCTGTTTCCTCATCAATTTCATTGATAAAGATGTTGAACAGGACTGGACCCAGCACTGATCCCTGGGGGATTCCACTAGTTACAGCTCTCCAGCTGGACTTGGCACCATTGACCACCATTCTTTGCACTCTATTGTGTAACAAGTTCCTAATTTATTTCACTCTCTGTCCTTCTATCCTACACTTCCTGAACTTGCTTACAAGGATGTTATGGGAGACAGTGTCAAAAGCTTTGCTAAGGTCAAGGTAGACTACATCCACTGGTCTCCCTGCATCTACCCATTCAGTTCTGACACCATAGAAGGCTATCAGATTAGTCAAGCACGATTTCCCCTTGGTAAATCCATGTTCCTAGAGATGACCTCTAGTATGAGCTGCTCCATCATTTTTCCAGGGATGGAGGTGAGGCTGACTGGTCTGTAGTTTCCTGGAACCTCTTTCTTGCCCTAACTGAAAGATGTAGACCTATGTGGGAACCCAAGGGAGTAGTTAACGGGAAGTTTAGCTGCTCTTCACATCTATGTGGGAGCCTGGAGGGTTCAACAGACTGCACAATACACTCAGGAATAGCCACAGGCCTATACACTCATATGGAGACTTTTCTTACTTAAAGGAGTTTCTGAATGAATGCATGGTGAGAATATAGATAAGCATTCTGCTAGGCTTGCTTTTATGATAGTTTTCTTTTCCCCTTTAGACACACATTATTAGCAAATTATTAAAGCAAATGCAAGAATTTTAAACCCAGCTACCTTTCCCCATTGTGAAGCCTCAAAGTAGTGCCACTGTAGCTCCTCCTCAAAAATGGATTTCCAGTTGTTAGAATCCAAAATTTCAAGAAGAGCAGCATTGTTTTGGTTTGGTAACTTTAGCCAAAACCAGAAAGTAAGCTGTAATAAGATGCAAGACAGGACACTGGACACTGGTGCTCTTTTCATACCTCAGACACTTTCCAGTTTGCATTATCTGTTTATGCACTTGTCAGAATGCCTCTCCACCTCTGAGTTTTGGGTTTCTTTTTGAACTTTCTACAATAGCAAAGTATGACTTGCTCTCTTATTCCACTCTTATCAGTTGTCATGTTATCAGCCTTCATTTAGACATTTCCACTCTACCCTTCAAGAATTATGGGAATCAGAGATTGTACAGCACCTCTCACTCAAAGTGAAGCCATACATTCAGAAGATCTGTGAAAATATATTTACACCACGTGTAGAAGACTTTGATTCAAACAAACATCACAATACTCTTTAACCTTCACAACTGTTAGCAGCCTCTCAAGTGGAAAGGAAAAACTTCCAGTAAATCTACATAATGACCTTTGAAGTTTATCTGTCCTTCACATTTTTCCTTGATTCTTTGCTTTTCTTGAGATTCCAGCTCCCAGCCAGTCTCTAATATTAGGTTTACTTTAGATCCCTCTACTGCTCATGATGGAAATATCTTGAGGGACATTCTCTTACGCAGTCAGCTGAAAAGATTTTTTTTTAATACTATGCAAGATAAACAAAAGTTACTTTTTTCTCATCACTAATCACAGAATCATAGAGCTTTTGAGGTTGGAAGAGACCCTTAAGATCATCAAGTCCAATTGCTCGCCTAGAGCTTAAAATCCCACAACTCCTGCTAAACCACTACTTCTAAACCATATCTCTAAGCAAAGCATCCAATGTCTTTTAAATACCTCCAGTTATGGTGAGTCCATCAATGCTTGATAACCCTTTCTGTAAATCAGTTTTAGCTAATATCAAACCTGAACCTCCCCTGGCACAACTTGAGTGTCCTGGTTTAATACAGCCTGCTCTAGCAAGCAACCCCCCTCCACACAGATCAGCAGTGAGAGGAACACACAGAAAAGCCCTATGGGTTGAGGTAAGGAGTGTTTAATGGGAAGAGCACCATGCACAATTATGTTAGCTTATTTTGCAGAAAAGCACATCAAAAGCAGAAGCATCAGCAGAAGCCAGCGTAAAACGATCCCCCGACCCCACAAGCCCACAGTCAGGCCAGCAGAAAAGACCAACGTCCCAAAACCAGAAACCAACCAGAAGCAGCCCTGAGAAACAGGAAGCCTCTCATGTCACTACCTGAACTACAAGCCCCATAATGTTTTGCTCCAGCTAACGTGTTATAAAGCTGACATGACATCAGCATGGTATCAAATATCATTAACTGGTTCAGCTTGCTGAATGCACGACACTGAGGACATTTTCCCTTGTCCCATTACTTATTGCATCTGAGAAAAGATCTATCCACATCTTGCTCCAACCACCTTTCAGGTAGTTGTAGAGGGCAATGAAGTGTCCTCGCAGCCTTCTCTTCTGGAGACTCCAGTTCCCTCAGCCATTCCTCATAAGACTTGCGTTCAAAGCTCTTCACCAGCTTGATTGCTCTTCTTGGACACACTCCAGTACCTCAATGTCCTTGTAGTGAGGGGCCCAAAACTGAACACAGGTGTGCCCTCACCAGTGCCAAGTGGAGGGGGACATTACTAGAACTGCCAGCCACACCATTCCTAATACAAGTCAAGATGCCATTGGCCTCCTTGACCACCAGACCACATTGCTGGCTCATATTCATCTGGTTTTCAATCAACACTCCCAGCTCCTTCTCCATTGAGCAGCTCTACAGCTACTCTTCCAAAAGCACTCAGCAGCTGACCATGCTGAATCTCGAACTGTTAGCCCCAGCCCTTCTATCCAGTCCGTCCAGATCTCTCTGCCTCTCTTGAGCCTCCCTTCTCTGCAGGAGACTGACACAGTCACCCAACTTGGTGTCATCTGCAAACTTACTGAGGGTGCACTCAACCCCCTCATACAAATCGTTGATAAAGATGTTAAACAGAACTGGCCCCAGTACCGAGCCCTGGGGAACACCACTTGTAACTGACCACCAATTGGATTTAACTCCATTCACCACAACTCTTTGGGCTCAGACATTTAGCCAGTTTTTCACCCAACAGAGAGTGTCCAAGCCGTGAGCATTTCTCCAGGAGGATGCTGTGGGAAACTGCATTGAAGGCCTTATTAAAGTCAAGGCATATAATATCGACAACCTTCCCCTCATCCACCAGGTGTTCCACCTTGGCACAGAAGGAGATTAGATTGGTCAAGCTGGACTTGCCCTTCATAAATCCATGCAGACTGGGCCAAATCACCAAACATCAGCAAACTTCATCAAAACGAAATTCATTAAATAAAACTTGAAATAAACCAGGAAATTTAGATTTTGGTGAAATTATAACTTGTTACATGGAAAGCTTCAGTAGTTGCACAGAAACTGTTATACAACAGTACAAACATCTAGTTCCTTGTCTAACATCAAATGCAGCACATCAGATATCAACTATAGCTTTAAATAAGAGTTAAAACTTGCAATTTTCTGACTAAAAATGGGGTTGGCACTCAAGTGGAAAAAGAAAAGCAAAAGTGAGCCTAAAACCCCTCAAAATATGCATATTTGTTTGCATACATTTTCTGTCAACAGGGGTGTTATTCAATGAATCCACAATTTTTAATTTTTTTTCAAAGATTCCTATCTTCCCAGTAGTAAAATACTATTATATATAATTCATGTACTAACCTGTAAAGCTGCTTCTGCTTCTTCCAAAGCAGGTTTAGCAGCTTCCAACTTCTCTTCAGCAATGGCTTTGTCAACTGAAATACTGTCTACAATAGCTTGAGCTTTGTCTTTTACTTTCTGAACTTCACTCTTCACCTTCTCAGCAGCCTGTGCTTTTACAGTAACTTCTTTCAATACCTAGAATGTAAGAAACCCGACATGCCAAATATTAAAGAATACACCTAGGTTGAAGAAAGTATTATTTTTTGTTGTAAAATGTTATCTGCTGAATTCCAGAACCAGAAAACTTTTGTCCCTCTTCCTAGTTTCCAAGATCCCTTTTTTCCCCAACACTTTCCTTTCACTTGATTAATCTTTTCAAAAATAGAAAAAAAAATTAAAAGAGTATAAAAAAAATCAAATAGAAATACACTTTACATACCATGTCAGCTTTTTCATTGGCAATTTGAAGTTCCTTTTCTTTTACCTCCAGTTCTCTGCTAAGAGCAGCCACTGACTCAGAAGCCTCTTTCAATTTTTCCAGTCCATTATTCATTCTGGAGTTAAAAAAGCAAAATAACAAGAATGTAATTCCCTATGTAATTTACACTCTGCTTTCCAAATTAGTCCATCAATAGAATGAATTGCCACCAATCAAAACGAACACTAGCAAAAGGTATTTTACACCAAAAATAAAACTTGTATAGGAACTCTCACACAACTGTCTGATATCTGGAGAATCAAGAAAATTAACAGTAAAGAAATGCATGGAGAGTCTGAGGCCTGAAATTTTAAACATGTCTTAGGAAGTATGCCTTTTTTACTGCATAAAAATCCTATACATTAGTTCCATAGGTCACCATACTTGTTGAGCTCCAATCTGATATTCAAAGGACTGAGTTCTATAAAGCAGAAAGCATTTTCTGATCACTAGAATTCTAAGAAATATCTCAAATCACTATTTCTTGTTTGAAGAGGATATTGAAAAGGCTAATTAAATCAAAATACTGAAATCAAAACCAGCCAAAAAAGAGTAATACAAAACAAGAATTTTTTGAAGTGAAATAAAGTAGACTGAATCTTTCCTAAAGGCCTCCAGGTCTTTGTGTCAATCTGTGAAAAGTTAGATGACAGTTTTTCTTAAGGATGACATCAACTGATACACTCAGTGCTACTTTCACACTCTATTTGACTCTTTCTGACATGAAGATTAAATCTGAAAATAGATTTCATTAGTCTAAAAAAGTATCTGAACAGGAAAATTAACACATCAAAAACACTTTAATAACTCAGCAGTCCAAATCAGGTTCTATGACCACAAAACCAAAACCACCAGGGGTATTTCTTCAGTGTTCATATTGGGAGGATACAACTGTTTAGCAAGGAAACAGAATTTGCTTTTTGGTAAATTAAATACTATTGTGAATACATTATGACATTACATTTAGCTCTTTTACTCATTAAAAATACAATGGAAAAATTAATATTCACCTTTTCTCCCCATTGTTTTGTTTTTTCATATATCACTACCCTTTTTCCTACTCCAGAAATATATAGCCTTTATTTTATATGAAAAGAGTGAGTATAATATTTGATCAAAAAAATTAGGAAAATTTTAAAAAATAATAATCCTTTTGCTGTGAAAAGAGGCAAGCCATGCATTGAAATTAAGCATATCAGAATATACCTATCTGGGGAAGAATACTAAAGAAAGACAATAGTAAACTGAGCAGTTTTACCTGTTTGCTAATGTCTGCAGTTCAGCATGCTTTTCTTTGTATGTGGTTTTATATCCCTGAATAAAGGACAGGTAGGATTTGGGAGTCACATGTGTAGAACGTCTGTATCTTTTAAAGTAATCAGAACATTTCTCTGCTACTCCATCTTGGAATGAGCCCATACACTGCACAATTTCCCTCTTTATATCAGCAGTGCAGTCCATATCAAATGACGACAGGAAATGTTCAGACACTCCAGAAAGAAAGAAAAATGTAAGTAGATATTCAGTAAAAACACATAGCTTATAATCAGAGCAATGCAAAAGCATGTCTGCACATATTATATCAGCTTTCACCCAGTTTCTGAAACCCCAGTCTTCTTTACCCTCCAGCATCAGATTCTGAACATTATTCCATACTTCTCAGTAAGAAGTTATAGCCAAGGATCTGGTATGCTTTCTCTTCCAAAGCGTGCAACTGCTTTGCCTCTCTGACCTTAACTGCTAGCTACCAGGGATTGGGTAATCACAGCCTTTCCCCATATGTCTGATCACTAATAATCTCTTTCTTTAGTAGTATTTTGCCTTCTTTACTAACACTTTTAAGCAACCTCTATAGTGATTTTTCCTTCAATCTGTGTTTGAAGCCTTTCCTCTGTTAGAAATATTTCAACAGCTTAATACAGCAAGCTTTAGGGTAAGAAAATATGAACCTCAAGTTTCAGAACCAAGTAATTTTTTTCTGCCAGTGTGCTAGCCAAATTGAAAGTAATTAGAAGAACCTTATGACTACCGACCAAAGAATTAAATGTGTGCAATGACAAAACATGCACCTACCTGCCACCAGAGCATCTTTAGGCCACCGGCTGAACCAATCTATAGTGCATCCAGAAACAAGAGCAGGGAATTTCAGGGCCCTGTTTCGGAATTTATCACCTACTGGTGAAAAGCAAAGAACCACATGAAGGTTCTGATGGACTCTAGTCATGAAGTAGTCATACAGAACCTCACTGGTTGGAGGTCTACGTGGATATTCCTTTTTGAAGATGGGTATGAGGTCACTTACGATCTCATCTATTTCGTCACGTGCAAATAAGTTTGACACCTTTGAGAAAAAGGAAGATTTATTTCATGCTTTATGAGATAATCCAAACCAGAATAAAGTTCATTTAATGCATAGAATTGCAGGAAGGGGCATACATTTCAGACACACAAGTTATTAGGACCCATTCCACTTTTATTGAAGTGATTCCATTAAACACAATAAAATCTAAATTGCTGTAAAACCCACTCTCCCATGTGAAAAACAATGACTTTATGTACAACAGCTTTGCTTTTTTCTCTTGATACCCTAATAACTAGTAGAAATTACTCTGAAAGATACCCCTGGAAAAAAATAATTAAGTAAACCAATAAAAGTCGTCCCATTAATTCTGGACATAAATTCACCATACAAAAGCTAATTGTACACTCAAGATATTTAAATTTAACAGATAACCTTGTTAAATTTCAGCTGTGTTCCTCAACTCTACATTTTTAAGCCATTCTCAGGTAGCTGACAGTTTATCAACACTTTTAAAAGGGTCTGACTTAACCAAATTCTCTGCATGTAGTGATGATGCTTATTCTTAATTTTACAATAGCTTTGTCTCACACCAACCTAGCATAATGGATTGTTTCCATTTTTCATAATTCCGTAATAATAAAATGTTAGTTCAGTTTTAGTTTGCAAACATGTTCCCCTTGACATATAAAAGAATATTCAAATAAATTCAGTTATTTTAGCTTCAGAATTATACCATTCACAAAGTGGAAAACCAATGATGAGAAGGCATCTTACCTCTCCTGATGATAAAACATTGTTCAGATATTCCAAAAAAGACTCATCTTTGATCTCATTGTCTGTAAGAAGGAAGCAGATGCCTTTCCCTTGCAGTCCTGCTGTTCTGTACAAGAGTTTCAGATCTTCCATCAAGTTTAAAGTGTTGTATGATCTACAAAAGAGTACAGTTGTACTAACATTCCTGCCAACAGGGGCTTTTGGTTAAAAGAATCAGAACCAACAAATTTACATGAAAAAGAACCTTTTGTAATTTAAGGCAAAAAAGTGCCTTTTTGGTTTTTTTTCCTCCCTGGCAGAGGCATTACCACCATGGCTGACAGGTGGCCTTGGCCAGCAGCTGGTCCGCCTGAAAGCTGTTTGGCACTGGCTCTATTGGACATGGGGGAAACTTACAGCAGCTCCTCACAGAAGCCACCCCCTGTAGCCCACTGCTGCCAAAACCTTGCCACATAAACCCAGCACACAAGGTTACACTGGAATTATCTCTCTGTCTGGATAAAGAACTGCAACAAAAGCTGAGGTTTTTAGGATGCCCAATGGAAATTAAACCAGAGAAGTGGTTACATACAACTTTTATATTGAGTTTCTAATGTAGCTATAATGATCTTATGTATGATCTGAAAATTTTAAAATGCTACAATAGTTCCTCATAACTAGGGAGGAGCTCAGATGATAAATACATTAGATTTATAATTTTTTTTATGATTATGATAATTTTTTGCATTTCAGGAAAGGAATCATAATCACCAAGATAAGGTTTCATATGCATGTTTATAAGTAGGGCATGTCAAAAGCAAAGACACTGCTAAAAATAGAAATGGACACTAAGAAGACACAAATATTCTATGCAGTTTTGTTTCAGCTGCAGGGGGGAATAATGATTGGAAGACTTATTGTTCATTACTCAAAATTAGACAACAATACTGACATAAAAAATATTTAAGTTACACTCATTGTGTTTAATATATGGCTATTATCTGCCTCAATAAACTAAATTAAACCATTTAAAGTCCAACAATTATTATCTTTAAGAACTCAGAGAACAGGAAATTTTTTATTAACAAAGAGCAAAAATTTCTATTCAAGGATTCAAAATTTTTCCCAGATGTTACTTTAGAACAAATTTTTAGAAGTGTTTTAGATAAACACTTGAACTTAGAAAGGGGTGAAGTTGAATTTTTTCAGTCAGATCATCACACTTCTGCATTAGCTGGCTAGCCCACTTGAAGAAGTCCAAGGGGGGTTGTAAGGCAGGATTATGTTTTATCAGCATGTTCGATGAGTCTTTCCTCTAATCAATCTATTCTTCAGGAGAGATTCTTTAATTCAGCAGGTGCACACATCATGTTTACATGCCTTTTGGCAAAAGGGTTCACCAGATCTTTTCTGGACTTTTTTTTTATTCATGGGCTTTATATAGGCCATCTTATGATTCTTAGGTGCCAAAGCAAGTTAGAGTGCAAAGCCACATAGCACGTTCTTCATGGAAGATGACATTCTCTAGTGGTTTCATAATACTTTATGAATGATATTCAGCAATTTGTTATTGCTTGTTTTGTCAGCATCACTGTGATTTCTCCTGAAGTAATTCCTATTTCAGACATTTGGCAACAGTGATCAACCTATATTAAGCTTGTTCTTTCTCCCACTGCAGACTGGGAGACTGATAGGAAGATTTCAAACACAAAAGTACTTAAATTTTGATTAATGCTCACCTTGTTAACATTATCTGGAATGTATCATAGCCAGCTATAAAAGATGTCAGTCTTGTCAAGCTCTGCTTTCCTGAGCCACCGACTCCCACTAAAAGAGCATTTCCACGAGGTGTGCGAATCACACGAGAAATCTGTGTATGATCACAGTCATTTATTGCTGCAATGTGTAAAAGCTTCATACCCAAAAATCCTATCTAGTAAAGCTAGTCTAGTAATAAAATTATATTAATGTAAAACAAATTAAAATTTTAAGGTTTAGTTAAGAGATTCCATATAACTCTTAATGTGTTCCACTAACATTTGTACTTTGAAATATTTCCTATAAACCTTCCAATAGTATAGCAACCACTTGATTCCATCTCTGTCGACTTTCAGTTATCACAGAACTGCATCTCACACTTCCACAAAGCACAAGTAAATCTCAGCTGTGATTTGTTATTGGTGTGTTACCATAGCATGACAGATTGGTAAAACTGGGAAGAAAATAATAGTTTCTCCAATACCATACCCTCTGGACAACTCATCTCCCTAGGCTCTTTTGTGGTGACCAGACAGACAAGTTGTACCAGACATTCAGGGCAAAGCCTCCAGTATTCTTCACAGCAGGTAACACTGCCTTTATAATCAAATTTCTTAGGCTTCTAATTTAATTGATTTTTAAAAGGCACATTATCAGTACAAATATTTGATCACAGTCCAACATCTCCTAGGTAGATCTCCCTTTCATCATTTATCTTTTAAAGTAAAAGGCAGCAACACAAGTGCAACACAAACAGACCATTTACAGTTCAGAGGCAAAGAATTTTCAGCATTGTGAACTGCATGCTGCACCCAACCCACTGTCCACAGCCAAAAAACAATGTCAGGAGCTTTGGAAGCAGGTAGAAGATGATACCTGATACTAAGAAAATATGCCTTTAAGTGCGGGAGACAAACTTGCTCCATACACTATTGCATGTGGACAGATACAGTAAACAGAAGAGCCTGCAGAATGCTATGGAACCACTTGCTCTTGTTCAAGAAGCATATAGGTGTTGAAAACCTGTGTAGATGTGGCTCTTCAGGATGTACTTTAGTGGTCATGGTAGTTAGGCTATGGTTGGACTCAATGATCTTAAAGGTTTCTTCCAACCTTAATGATTCTATGAATATGCAGCCTGGGAGACTATTAACTTGGTTTTTCTCTAACAAACTTTTTCAAGTTATTAAAAATAATCATGTCAACTTCCTGCAGTTTCAAACCCACATATTTTGCACACTTAGTACAATGAAGGTTTTATAAGCAAACATGAAATCAAGTATGAAGATTTACTCTAA
This sequence comes from Indicator indicator, assembly GCF_027791375.1. Classification (NCBI taxonomy): domain Eukaryota; kingdom Metazoa; phylum Chordata; class Aves; order Piciformes; family Indicatoridae; genus Indicator; species Indicator indicator. The sequence continues at coordinate 19,339,432 of NC_072015.1, read as the reverse complement.
GCATACTCAGGATTTAAACAGAGAAAGAAAGAGATTTGCACACCACCCTTGGGATATCACTGAGCATTTCGGTTAGGGCTACTAGATCTCTTCCAGAGGCACACAAACTGTAAATTGGAAGCTTTGTTCTCTAAGATATTCCTTAGCTTTAACTCATTCAAGTCCTACTACATTAGCTCAGATTAGGCACTACTTTAATTATGCTTATCTAGCTTTCTCTTAGAAGCTGTCTCAAGTATAATTAATGCATAAAGCTCAGACATGCACAGCTGTAAATGCTGCTTCGAAGAGTATAGGATCAGGGATATTCAATTTATCCCCATGTAAGTTAAGATAACATGTCAGGTATTTACCATCTAGCTATCCAAAGAAAAAATTCCTGACAACAGGTGGTTCTTAAGTGAAAAAAAAGAGAAGAAAAATGGTTGGTTGGTTGTTTTCTTCTATATTCTGAATTTATATGGGTTATGGTTTTGTTGCCGTTGTTTGTTTATTTGTTTGGTGGGGTTTTTTTTTGGTTGGTTGGTTGGTTGGGTATGGTATTGGGGGTTTTTTTTGTTGTTGCTGGTTGATTGGTAGGTTTGGTTTTGTTTTAGTTTTTTAAATAAGAATAAATCAACATTTTTAGAGAGTGCTATGATGATTTAACAATTCTCCTAAAGAAATTCATAGTAGAACATCATCCATTTTGCAGGGAAGACCTTAAAAGAAAGGGACTAATTTTGTGAAATGACAAGAATGGACCCCAAAATGTTGAAAACCACAGATGCAATATGTTTGTCAACTATAATTTAATTTAAATTGTTCTTGCTAGTACAATACAATATTCAGTTCTTAATAATTTATGGCAAGAAATATAGATAACCTCACTGTGTAAGTGAAGGGTTTTTGTTTGGTTGGTTTGGTTTTTGTTTTTGAAGTTTCTCCTTTGTATGAAGCCTACTTTGTGTGGACAATAGTTCTATCATTTTCAGAATTTTCAGAAACACTGAACCACAGTCACAGAGTGACAGAAAAAAATTTGCTAGCAACAAATTATTTGCTTTAGTTTTGGAAGCACTTTACCCTGATTCGTGCATACCTCTACTTACAGGTGCTGAGGGCAAGTGAATAACAGCAATGAATGTCAATCTAGCAAGACTGTACCTTGACTAAATGAATCATAGCATCCTCAAAGAAAACCATGTCCATTCCAGTACCACGAATGTTCTCATTGTATGCTTGTAAAAACTTATTTAAACGATTCTGTAGTTGATGAAAGGAGTAAATTGGCTCATAGATTTTGGGAATATCTAAATTAACGTCTTCTGATTTTTCACCTAGAACAAAAAGCAAATAACAAAACCTTAGCAGTTTATATGACTGATGAAGCTCACTGTGGGGATAAGTGAAGGTAATTAGAAGCATCTTTAACCACCCAGAAACAGGTTTATTACACAAAACAAAGGTCTTTTCTAACCTTTCTATGTACATTAGATGTACATGGCAGTGCTGCATACAGACTATCTACAAGGAATAGTAAGTTTCCACATGGGTAGTTGCCAGTGTGTACTTGTGCATGGAATTTTGCTTTCCGAGATGAGAGACTTCACACTTTCCATCACCGAACCTTAGGAAGTTCTTGTCAAAATACCTCTGGGTGGCAGCACAACTACTAAGAACTAGAAGTTGATGTTTGGGCTACTTCATGTCAAGTCTTCATGTGTTTATCTCAAGGACAAATATATTGTGACTGTACAATCCAGGGAATACGGGGAGTATATGTAAACATATCACTAACCAGAGCATAGGGTTATTCGAAATTTATGTCAGATGTATTTTTTTATATATTTAGGAGCTCAGAAATCTAAATTCCATTAAAAGAACAGTTAAAATAAAATTACACTTGTTATTCTTCTCACTTAAAGCCAAAACAGGAAGGCTCTGACAAACATATTGAGGACAAAAAATGCCCTTTCTAAATGAAGGCATCGTACTTTGAACTTAGATGAAGATTCATGTTAAAAGGCACATTACATGGCAGGTACATTTAAACTGACACCAGGAAGCAAGCTACTTTGCTTTGGCACAGAGCAGCTGGAAAGCTACCTGAAGGACATGAGGAGGATGGTCAACAGTCAGTTGAATGAACCAGCAGTGTGTTCATGTGGCAAAAAAGGCCAACAAATCGTGGCCTCTATCAGAAAAAGTTTGGCCATCAGGATCAGGGAAGTGATTATGTCCTTGCACTGGTACTGGCACCAGTACTTGGCACTGGTGAGGCCACATCTCAAATATTCTGTTCAGTTTTGAGCCCTCACTACAAGAAAAACATTTTGTTGCTGGAGCACACCCAAAGAAGGGCAGCAAAGCTGGTGAAGTGACTAGAGCACGAGTCTTCTGAGAAGTGGCTGAGGGAACTGCAATTGCTTAGTCTTCAGAAGAGATGGCTGAAGGAAGACTTTCTCTCTCTCTCTCCAACTACCTTAAAGAAGGTTGTAGCAAGATGGGTGTCAGTCTGTCATCTCAAGTAACAAGCAACGGAATGAGAGGAAATGGCCTCAAGCTGCAGAATGGGAGCTTTATATTTGATGTCAGAAAAAGTGTTTTCACTCAAAGAATGGTTAAATATTGGAACGTGCTGCACAGGAAAGTGGTGGAATCATCATCCCTGAAAGTGTTCAAGAAACATACAGATGGCACTTGGGAACATGGTTTAGTGGTGGACTTGGCAATCTTCGGTTAATGGTTGGACTTGATGATATTGGAGATCTTTTCCAACCTTAATGATTCTATGATTCTATTTTGAAAAATATGTGCTTCTTTTTGCATTTATTTTTCAGTTCAATGTAATAGTTTCTAGCATGTATCCAAATTTTTGCATTAGAAGTCGCTCCACTCTCTCAGCATGTATTCTGACTTTATCAGTTCTGTCTATATTACTGCAGTTTAGCAAGTTAGTGATGGATGTATTTGACTACTATCTCATATGACTTCTACTTGATTCCTTCCAATCAAACATTTCCTAACCTTTACTCTCCTTTATCACTGCATTCTGAATAATTCAGTTATCCTATAAGAGATTTAATTGGCATTTGTCCACTCATGCCAACCTTTTATTGCCTCCACTATCCAACAGTAGTGATATGAACACAGATAATTGAATCATCCATTAGCTTTAATAATGACCTTCCCCAAAATCCAAACTGTTTTCTGTTCTGCATCAACTAACAAATATTCCCAGGTCATTTAGCAAGGTCACTGAAACAGTGTTTTTATTTAAAGACAGAAAGACATTGCTATAAGCCATATGGATAATTCAAGAGGTTTTACCAGTCAGGAGACTTTGAAATAATATTTATTTGATACAAAATCATGTAGTACTTCCTAAGGTGTATCTGATTAGCCCAGAGTCAGCATTCTTTCAACAGGTTTCTAGGTGATGGTAGCTAGAGTGCTACCCTTTATCTAGTACTGCAACCCCACCACTTCAAGTCATTCATATCACAGTTCTTCCATCATTTTAGAATAATACAGACTCATGCTCACTCTTTGGCAGTTTTCTCTATCTACTGCATCACTGGAAAAGAAGCAGGGTTCACCTGTACAGATAAGTGGATATAAATACAGACTTAAAAAATACCATTAATATAAAGATGGACCCACCATTGGCAACTCAGAGTACTTTTAAATTCCTGGACAGAACAGCCACCCCTCATGTATAAACTTATTACTCATTTTAAGACTCATTTCTATTAGCATCTATTTTATGGTATCTTTTTTCTTATTCATGGTTATTAGAGCCCATCTTTACCAGTTTTTTCAGGTGCATCCCTTAAGAAGTCAACAAAGAATGCATCCATTTCAGTATCCATCAAATCTTTTGTTTCTTCAAGTTCCTCTGCAATGAGTTTTGTCACAGTTACATCAAACCAGTTAGTATCTTCTGAGGTTGTGAAACGGTCAGCAATAACACGCTTACACTCGTGCTTCCACAGGTTTATCAGTACCTACATAAGAAGAAGAAAAAAGGCATTTCAGTCTGACTAGGCTTGCATTGAGCTATGCCAATTTAAGAGTCATACTTTTTTATTTATTTACTTTCAAATCATATTAACATTCAAAAAGAAACAGCAGTATTTTTTGAGATTATTCAGGACAGAGCATTAGCTTCTCATTCTGTCCAATATTAGGGCCAGTTCTGTTTAACATCTTTATCGGCTATTTGGATGAGAGGATCAAGTGCACCCTCAGCAAGTTTGCAGAAGACACTAGACTGAGTGGGAGTGTTGATACGCTCGAGGGTAGGAAGGTACTGCAGAGAGATCTGGACAGGTTAGATCATTGTATTGAGGTCAATGAGATAAGGGTCAACAAGACCAAGTGTCAGGTCCGGCACTGTGGTCACAACAACCCCAAGCAACACTACAGGCTTGGGGAAGATTGGCTTGAAAGCCACCTGGTGGAAAAGGATCTGGAGGTGCTAGTGGATAGCCATCTGAACATGAAGCAGCAGTGTACCCAGGTGGCCAAGAAGGCTCACATCATCAAAACTAGAGTGTGCAGCAGGAGTAGGGAGTGCCCCTGTACTCAGCCCTAGTGAAGCCACAGCTTGAGTACGGTGTTCAGTTCTGGGCACCACAGTACAAGTCCTGTAGCATGTCCAGAGAAGGACAAGGAGGCTGATGAGGGGTGTGGCAGTACATCCAAAGCCTCTTCCCACCCCCTTATTCCCCCGAAGCCAGCATGGGGGGAAGAAAAGAAGCTGGGATAGAAGGAGCAGGGGAAGATACTTCCCCCCACCCAGGGCTGTGGTTGGTGTACACACATGACCCTTTCCCCCAAGCTAAGTGCACTGCCAGGTACCTAAGACAGACCCCATGCTGGCACAAGTCTAGTCACCTTTGGGCAGAGGACAGATGCTTATCTGTTCCTGATGCCCACATCTTTGGTCTCTCCGCTTTGGAATGCTTTCCTGTAAGGTGTGACAAAATTAGATTCGCCTTTTGATTACAACAGGTGAGCTGCAGAGCTAGTGAGCTCTTTCCTCTTGGGTTTTTGCCCCACACACACATGGAACAAGCAGCAGTAGCAGTTCAGGAAGATTTTCCAATAAAAAGAGATGATAAGGGGAATTCCCACATTAAGCAAAAAGCACTGTGAGTATTTGAAACATTCCTAAAGTCTCCAGGAATTTCTTTCCTTTTGTTAGTGGGGTAATATTACTGCTTTTGGATTTATCTTTTCCAAATACTATTCTCAAACTATTTGTAACCATTCCTATTGTGAATATAATTCTCAACTGAACTATCAAAGTAGTGGTAGCAAACTACCATCTGAAGGAACTGGGATTGCTTAGTCTGGAGAAACAAAGGGTAAAGGGAGATCTTATTGCTCTCTACAACTACCTGAAAGGAGGTTGTAGTGAGGCCAGTGTTGGCCTCTTTTCCCTAGTAACTGGTGATAGGACAAGAGGAAATGGGCTTAAGTTGCTCCAGGGGATGTTTAGATTGGATATCAGGAAAAATATCTTTACTGAAAGAGTGGTGAGATATTGGAACAGGGCAGTGGTGGAGTTGCCATCCCGGGAGGCATTCATGAAGTGTGTGGTACTTCAGGATATAATTTGGTGGTCATGGTAGTTGAGTTATGGTTGGATTCCATCTTAAAGGCCTTTTCTAACCTTAATGATTCTATGATTCTGTGATAACCATGTGAGAAACCTTAATTTATCATTCCAAACTGGAACTCCCTAGCTCTAAAATCACAGACATACCTGTTAACACGTTTTCGTACCTACAAACCACATTTTTAACTGGTCATTCAGTAGAAGGAGAGTGGAAATAACAGCATATGGATGTCACTCCTAACACAATATCCAAAGTAATTAAGAGGAAAAAATATAATAAATGTTTATATTATTAATTCTCAAAATTCAATATACCTTTAAAGTCCTTCGTTTTGGTCACAGGATGGAGAAGGAAAATCTGCCAGATGCTTAATCTTAGTAGCACTGGTTTTAATCCTACACCATTACCACACAGTAGTAAAGAAAATTCCACATACTCCTTGAAGACCTCTTGTTTGTGTTTACAGCACTTTCTAACAAATGACACACTAGTGTCAAGTCTCAGAACTAATATGCAAATTTGTACAATGAGATTTTGAACAATTGACATACTTCAAAAATACTGAGAATACATACATATAATCAGCATATTTTTAGCCTCAGAAATTAAACAAATTCTAAAATTTGCATTTTAGATGTAATAAATTTCAGGAGTTTATTCAGCAAGCAGGGAAGTACATTAAACATGAAATGATTATATAATCCAAATATGTAACAAATACTCCATGATTACCATAAACATTGGCTTTCTGGCACTTTATGCTTCAGTACTCAAAACTCCAAATAACTTTTCCTTAGAATAATTAACACAAAAATAAACTATTGACTTTTTCTGGAAAAAAGTGCATTATGGAAAAACAAAAATCACTATGACTTGTTACTACTTCTTCCTTTTAAGCCATAAGCCAGAAACCATTTGTTAGACAGATACTATGCAGTGACTGGAAGCTCACTGTAGTGGAGGGAGGGGAACTATTTTTTTTTAATCAATATACACATATTTTCATTGGGTTAAAATAAGTTCATTGCATCTCAATTTTCTTTGCTCTCTTCTTTCAAACAACCTAATACCTGTCAGTAGTAGAACTTATTATAGAATTTATTATAATTATGAAACAAAGTTAGCATTTCAGTTCATAGAATCACAGAATGGCTTAGGCTGGAATGGACCTTAGAGATCATCTACTCCAAACACCCTGCCGTGGGCAGGGATGCCTCTCAACTACATTTGGCTGCTCAAGGCCTCATCCAACCACCCCCAGGGATATGGCATCCACAACCTCCCTGTGCAACCTGTTCCAGAGTCTCACCACCCTCACACTGAACTTTTTCTTAAAATCCAATCTAAACCTATGCTCCCTCAGCTTAAAACTATTCCATTTGTCCTGCTGCTAGACACTCTTATGAAAAGTCCCTCTCCAGCCTTCCTGTAGGATCCCTTCAGGTATTGGAAGAGAGCCATAAGGTTTGCTCAGAGACTTCTCTTCTCTAGGCTGAACAACTCCAGCTCTCTCAGCCTATCCTCATAGTAGAGGTGCTCCAGCCCTTGGATCACCTTTGTAGCCCTCTTCTGGACTTGGTCCAACAGCTGTGTGTCCTTCTTACGATGGGAACACCAGACACTGCAAAAGCTGGACTAAAACATCTTTGCCTCATAAAAATGCTGAAAACCTTTTTTAATCAGAAATTCTACTTTTTCTAAAGGAAACTCAAAGGCTGAGAAGTTAGATTCTTCATTCTTTTTGCTGCAATAATTATACACTAATTATAAAAAAGTCAGCAAAGTATTGCACTTACCTTTGGTTCATTGATCACGTCTGATGTACCATTCAGCATTCCCTGCCAAATTCTTGAGAGGTCTCGAAGGTTGAAGACATAATGGAACTTGGCTGGTGTGGGCAGCATTTTTATCTTGGTAGCCTGCCACAGCCTGCGTGTCAGTGGAACCAATTTGGCTACTGTTTTCTTCACATCCTCTGAAAATCCCCGCTCATTGCAATAATGCCCTTCTCCAATTACACCTGTGAAAAACCAGAAAAAATTAATTGAAGATTTTTCTACAACACACTACTGTGACACCAAGCGCTATGATCTTCATACATTTTTCTTTTTTATCCCCAAAACCTTTTCCAATTTGTTGAAACGGTTTTCCAGTCACTATTCAAATCTTGATTCACCTGTTCTTAATAGCATTCTGCCACCATCTCACTGTGTATTTAGCTCTAACTTAACTGCCCATCAGAAATGTTTTGTCTACAGAAATAGCTGCCACAGCCTTTGCATAACTAATCTCTTCTCTGAGACCAATATGATGCTGTCATTTGTGAAAATCTAGTTATTAGACACTTAGCAGCAGCAGCACCTTAGCAATTCCCCAGCATTGTCATTAAAACTAGGAATGATCTTCATCCATCCTTCCTAATGCTTAGCATACCAATAGATTGAGAGATGTGACTGGACCCAAAAAACTTACAGAGTGATGAAGTTGCAGGGGGGAAGCAATTACTGAAGAAAAATGTGCTGATAAGCAAGTCAGAGAGGGGAGTAAGCCTCTATTTTAATCATAATGTTTATAAATAGGGGGATTAAAATCAACTACCATTTTCAAAAATGGGGTGGATACAAAGCAAATTTCCCTTTACCAAAAATTTTGTCAATGGAAGAATTAGAAGGCAGAGTACAGTTGAACACAGAAAAATGTCTCTTGAGTCTCTGTGGAATATCATTGCGACCTCCCCCAGGGTGGATCATGGCAGCCAAAAACTGGATGTCCACAATGTTTGTAAATTCACCAGGTTTTTCCAGGTTATACAGTCCATTTTGTTCCATCAGCTGCCTAACTATTTCATTAGTGACCTGTAAAATAACCAAGTATCATATAACAAAATATTATACATGCAGCTAAATAAAATAAAAACATAATTAGGTGCTTGAAATATTCCATAAAGAGTATATAATTATTTTCTCCCCCAAACTCCTGTTTGCTTCAAGAGAAAAATGCATTACTAGGAATTAGTACATATAAATTGTGTGTTTCATTGGTAATATCTGTGGACAAAACCCCTGGGAGTAGAGAAGAATTCCTAGCTTAGAATTAATGCTTCATACTTCATTCTTACTTGAGTGTCGTATGATTTCATGATTTTCAAGACTGTTGTATTGGAATTCCTTCTCCATTTTAACACAAAATTTCCATTTTCTTCTAATCACACCCAAGCATCTTCATGTGTTGCATTTGCTGCCAAGTATTTTGATTTTTGTAAACAGTCAGTCCCCAGCTTTCCTGTAGGTTCCCTTCAGATACTGGAAGGCTATTATAAGGTCTCAAGGAGCCTTCTCTTCTCCAGGCTGTCTTGACAGAACAGGTACTTCAGCCCTCTGAACATTTTTGTGGCCCTCCTCTGGAAGTGCTCCAGCAGGTCTATGACCTTCTTGTACTGAGAGCCCGAGAGCTGGACACAGTACTCCAGGTGAGGTCTCACCTGAGTAGAGTGGCAGAATCACCACTTTTGATCTGCTGGTCACACTTCTTTTGAGGCAGCCCAGGATGCAATTTGCCTTCTGGGCTGCAAGGGCACCTTGTTGGCTCATGTCCAGCTTTTCATCCACCAGTATCCCCAAGTCCTTTTCTGCAGTGCTGCTCTCTCTGATATACTCCCCCAGCCTGTATTAGTAACAAGGACTGTCCAGACCCCAGTACAGGACCTTGCATTTGGCCTTGTTGAACCTCGTGAGGTTCACCTGGGCCCAATTCTTGTAGTCAGTGTTTATTTTCAATTAATTCACAACAATATAAAACTAGATGGTTTTTTTAAAAAGACTATTTAAAAATTAAGCACTACATACCAAATTTACTCACTACTGAGAAGACGGTTTTACGTTGTAACAAGGAAAAAAAAACAACAAACAAAAGAAGAAAACAAGCAAACAAACAAAACCACCTTTAGCCTTCTTTTTCCCCCTCTTTTACAGTCTTACCTGATCTCCCCATTCATTTATTATGGGCATATTCACATCATCAATGAAGACTGTCATCTTTTTGCCAGTGGGTGGACCATAAGTCGTGCCCATGCGTTTGTCCACATAACTTTCTATTGTGCGCTGTTAAAAACAATTACTAGCATAGTTACAAAGAGCCTTTCCTTTCATATATCACTTAAACATATTAACAGTTTCACTAAGGAAGGTTTAAACAACACATCTTCCAGAGGTAGTTGTATTAATGCAACTAAAATGTCTGAAATCCCATGCTGTGGAGCATTGGGTTGGTATCAGATATAATGAATATCTAATGTGGACAACCATGCCTAAATACGAAAACATTTGAAACTATTTCAAGCTTTTCTTTATTTTTTTTAATTTATCGACAAAATTATTACAAGCAATCACACAGAATCACAAAATACATACAGTTGGAAGAGACCTCAAAAATCATCCAGTCCAACCCTCAACCCTGCACTGAAGGGTCAACACTAAGCCATGTCCCTAAGTGCCAGGTTCACAAGGTGCTTAAACACCTCCAGGGACGGTGACTCCACCACTACCCTGGGCAGACAACTCCAGTGTTAGCTACCAGCAAAAAAAAGATGAAACTAATCTGTCTGATCTGAAAGAGGTGATTTTTGAAGACTTTTCCAGCCACATACATCATAAAAGCATACAGTGATAAACGCACATGTACACAGACTTGATGAAATAACTTTACTTAATAACAGACTTACCACTACTTTATTTCCCATCATCTTTCCATTGTTCCCTTCCTATTAAGGTCTAGGTTTTCTTTACTCGATATCACGTGAAAGCTCACTTAACCATGCATAGTTGTTCTTTGGTGTAAAACTATATACCTGTATTCTTACATTGTGTCTAAGCTCCTCTACAGTAGCCTGGAAAGTCTTCTTACACAAACAATATAAGTTAGACTAAGATTTTAGAATGTCAGTGTACTTTAAAAGCACATGTGTCATAAAAGACAATGCTTTGGTCTAGATAGTTAGCAGAGACTTGACTGTTAGTCTTGCACATCTCTTTCAGATGGCTTAATTATCAACATATTATCATCTATAATCAATAAGCTTAACATCTATTTTATAAAAATATGTATCAATGCTCTGTTTTATTTCTGTAGCCAAATCAATAAAAGGAAAAATACTAAGGAAAATAAGACCAAAATTGCACATTTGTATATTAAACATATTGATAGTTTCTACTGTGTTATATAGAGACATGATGCATGATGCATCAAGCTTACAGGCAGCACTTCCAATTGAAGCACAGCCAGTGCTTTGGCTTGGTGTAATAAATTGCATTAAGAATATTTCCCATAGATACTGCTAGCAGATTAAGGAAACTTGATATAATTCAAAGTAGCTCAGTACAAATTTGGCGAGACAGTACTGTTCAGTATTTAAATATTCTTGATTCTATTTGGTGCAACTGTGTTTCATGCACTACATATTTAATAAGGAATTTCATTTACTGAAATTTAAATTGCAGACAGCACACTTTTTATAACAGATTGCTGTGGGTAGCACTTATATTACCCATGTAAATTCACTGACAGCTCTATCCAATTATCAATACATTTAATAACTGATACATTTGTCAAAAAAACATTAAATGAGATACAGCAAATAATATGCGTGGTACTGTAATTGTTCCAGAAAAGCTCAATAACTACCAAAGAAGATAAAGGGAACAGGTTTATTACAAAATTCTAAAGTCTTTTAAATCATGTTAAGATACTTAGCCTATTTGAGCAGGTCTCTTTTTGTTTCTTCATTCATTTTTAATTTAAACAATCATTTTCGCAACATCCTCCTAGCAAATTCCCCAAACTATCTCTGAATCCAGTCACATTGTATTGAAGTGAATGATTGCCATACCTGGAAAATTAATGGGGTAGTTGCAGATGAAAAATTGAAACTCTTAGCGATGTGACTTTCAGGGTTGTATTTTGACATAAAAGCTTTGATGATAACAGTCTTTGCAGTTCCTTGCTCACCAATTAGTAGGACAGCCTAGAGAAAGACAACATTGAAAAAGGCAAAACACAAGAGGTGTTTTGGCAAAGCCTCAGCAACCCAATTTAGCTTTTAAATTCAAATGAAACTAGAAAAGTTATGTAAAGTGAATTCTCAGCAAGAGACAGGCAGAAGCAAAATAGTGTCTCAGACTTGTAAGCCTTACAAGTTAAAATTATTTGCAGTTAATGGTCATGTCAGTCAGCATGATTTAACTCACAAAGGAATTAATTGTTTGTAAAAGGAGCTGATTATCTGGAAAAGGATGTACTATCTAGAGTCTCAGTATCTGAAAGATTTCAATTGTTGTTGTTATTTAACATATCCTCTTATCTGACACTGTTATGGTGAAGAACTTGAAGGTACATATATTCTGTAACTGCCCCATGTGGGCAGAGTTCGTATCAGTATGGTATTCTGCTGCCCTGTGTGCTGTCCCCTCTCCAACAGCTACATCAAAATTTTGTTTCTGTTCTGACCAAATCTCCGTTCTAATTACAGTTATTCCGACTACAGAAATAATGGGCGAAGGAAAGACAAGTCTGGAAGCAGTGAGTATTCAAGGGTTCAATTAGTTTTACATGAATGTAGCTCCTCGAATCACCATTTTATACCAAAAATAATGAAGTTCTTTCTTTTCAATATGTAGTGTCTCACTTTTAATTCAAAAACTTATAGAAAAAAACATAGAAAAAGCACCTTGCCCTGTTTTGCAATAGTCTCAATAAGGAAATCCATTCTCATGTTGTCAGCATTAGGCACAAAAATGGAGCCATATTCTGGAGTCCTGCTACTTGGATATACATACTCTTCAACACGTGTATTCCAGTGTATCCATTTACCTAAGAAGAAAGAAATGAAGATAATATTTTAGAAACACAAGGCATCATTGCTTCGTTTATTTTCCACTGATCTGACTCATCTGTCAGTGCCTCTGTCTAACATACAATAATCCCACTCTGTAAATTTATACCAACATTACAGAATCCTATTTTCACAGATTCTCTCAGGTTGGAACTAAAAGGGTTACTGCTCTCTCCTACATAAATTACAGGCTTGTCTATTTTTGTTCACTTGACAATTCATCAGCACAAAGTCTGTGCAGCCTTCTCTAGCAATATATCCACATTCTGATTTCTCAAAGGAAACAGGGAAAAAGCTTTACTACAATATCACCAGTAAAGTGTAGCTATAAAACAAACCCTGTGAAGGAACATAAAACAAGGTAAGCTACAATAAAACACAAAACCCTTCTGAATTAATTATCTAAAAGAATATAATCTTTAAGCTACTTTTACGTTTTTCCCCACAACATCCCGCTGGGTTACTAACCATCAGATGCCACATAATAATCAAACATGGTATCTTCACTGCTTTCTGGGATAGAGGGAAGATCAAGCTTTATTGTTGCATGGTTTCGAAGCCAGTGCTCCATTTTGCATCTGTCTTCCAGTTCTAGTAACGCTCCTACACTCCACATAAGAGAGAAGACGTACAGTCTTTCCAAGTGTTTTGGAGTCAATTCCCTTCCTTGCTCCTGAAGGATTGATTTAGATTTTTATTTTCAATAGCCTGAAAAGTCTATTTGATAATCATTAATAACATCAGGTTAAAAGCCTTCGGTCATGTTTAAATTACTGACATCTTTGTATTCTAAGTCATTAAAGAATCTCCTCTCCACACAACCTCATGACTTAAAATTAGCTCCATTAGGTTAAATAAATATAAAAATACTCATCGACTTTACCTTAGGTGGGATAATGCCCTGCAGCACATTTATGCTCTGCATAATCACAAATGCTTCTAACATTTCAGTCTTGCATTGCAGAGACTGAATGCTGAGGCAGTATAAATCTGGGAATGATGATGAATACAGCTGACGTAGAATTTCAGCCTCTTGGAAGGAGCGTCTTTTCAAAAATCCCTATTAGAAAGCATGGTGAGAAAATAAATTTAGCTCCCAATACAAATCTCAATAAATTCAGCTCTAGTAATTCAAAAAGGTCTGGTAAGCACGGAAAGTTGTTATCTTTTTGAGGGGTTCAGATTGTTGGTCAGGGTTTGGCTATCAAAAGGTGTAAGTATGTATAATTGCTACTGGATGCTAAAGAAGGATACTGAAGGGGGAACAAAAATAAAATACTTTCAAAAGGTTTCAACAGAAAAATAATTATTTTCAAAATATTTTTAATCACAACGGCTGTTTAAGGCATACAATAGCTCTGCAAATAAAGAAAATCACAGGTACTTGCACAAGTTTGATTTCTGCTGCATAATGTTAGCTTCTATCAGTGATAAAAGGTACCCCTGGCAATTATATTGGGATTTATTTCCTACATAAAATACACTCGACAGCTAAAACACTTGCAGATTCTTCCCCAAATCTGGCAAAAAATGAAATCAAATAAGTTCCATTTAAACACAAGACAAAAAAATGTCTTGTTTTCGTGGCTGTGTTCAAACACTAGAACAGGCTTCTCAGCATGCTTCTGGAGTCTCCAGTTCAAAATTCAGTAGGACACAGACTTGAGCAACCTATTCTAGTTGACTCTGCTTTGAGTGAGGTGTGTTCAACTACAGGATTTCCAAGGGTCCCTTCCAACCTCAACTGTTTTGTGGCTCTGTAATTCTATTCTACACTTCTACCATTATTATCTTATGAAACTCAAACTTCCACTGTCCGAAGAAAATAAACTAAAGCATTGACTATAGATAGGCAGATATATAAAAAATCTTTTGAGAAACCAGTGAGTGGAGAACAGAATGCTAAAGATTAAATGGCAGAACTACTGAAAACAGATATCTGGAATTTCATCACCTGTTCAAAAAATATTAGCAGTAAGAAGAAAAGTTGGCAAAATATCTTAACTTTGGACAAAGTTGATAAGTAATGGATTAAATACCTAGTACCACTTTGCAAGAGATTTAGTTTGCTTATTTTGGAAATTGCTTATGTCACAATAGTGCATTCAATAGGCTATTATACTTAGTTCTTTATGAACTGTAAGGATGAGAAATCTAAATATGTGCAACACCTTCCTGAGCTATTTGTTGGATATTTCCCATTATTTTTCAAAATTCTTCTGAAGTATCAACAAATGCTATGCAACTGAGAATTAGGAACTAAAGGAAGAAGACTTTACTTAATTCTATTACAAAAATAAGGAAATCTTCTAGTCAACAGTGTGAGGTTAACATCTACTGTGTTCTGCTGGAATATGTCGTACATTGCACTACAAAATAGATTTAAAGGGAAGATGTACTGAAGCATCAAGATATTTTATTTATGAAGTAAAACCAAAGAAAACAAAACCCAAGGAAATTATATTGGCTCATATGAAAAATAACTGTAGATTGCAAATATATATAGCAGTTATACATATATATATGTATATACAGGTTTATTTGTTGCTGGTTGGTTGTTTTTTTGAGGGGGGGTGGGAGAGATAAAGGGAGATTGGAGGGGTCGTTTTACTGCTGAAATTAACATAACTGCTGTTAGCCAAAAGCAACACCCCCTCCTGCCCCACTCTGCATTTTCCTCTTGAATGTTGCTACCACCAACATAAATTAAAAGTATTGTACTGGTTTCAGACAGCCTGGTCTCAGCCTCCCTGAAAACAGATCGGGAGGGAAGGTAATCCCCAAAAAGCTAAGCCTGGATTGAGATAAGGAATATTTAATGAGATGATAAAATGTACCATTACATTAACCTGTTTTACAGAAAAGCACATCAAAAGCAGAAGCAGTAGCAGATGCCAGCGACTCCCCCAAGCCCCCAGCCAGCCCAGCAGGAAAGACCAACACCCCTAAAACAGAAACAGCCACCAGAAACGGGAAGCCTCTCATGTTACAATCTGAACTACAAACCTCATGATGCTTTGCTCCAGCCAGCACTTTCATTTTAAAGCTGTCATGACAGCAGCATGGTATTCAATATTCATCCATAGATTCAAGACAACCCATGACACGGATTAAGTGAAACTACCATCATGCAACATTTAGTTCTCAACAGCTAGATTCAGTCTCTTATGACTTTAAAGTGAGAAGGTAAATCATCACTGATAAAACAAAATGCTTTGCTTTGTTTTTACAGTCTTAGCAGCTGAATGTATAGCTCAATTTAAATTGAAACATTCGAGAAGTTGTTGTCTGAAAATTAACCAAACACAAGGAGGCAGAGCTGTGAGAAGCTAATATCAGCAAGCTCTATGCAGTGCTGTAAGTACAGAAAGGAATAACACAAGTAGAATCTTCTGGGAGCCACTGTCCTAGTGAATAATTTACATTTACACTCTCCCAAGTATCCATATTATTTATAAAAAGCCTTGCAGTAATAAGCCACTGGTGTTGACAACATGTATTTACCATGGTAAAAATTTAATAACAGCCAAAGAAACGAACTTTTGTTTTTTTCCTGTAATAAGAATGCAAACATTTTGGACTTGGCAAAGAAACCTCTTAACTGAGTTAGTGATGGTTCTCAAGTGATGCTAAGCAGCTATGACTGAATAGCCAGTTCCATTTGATTTAGTATAATTTTGAAAGATAAAGCCTCTAGGCATTACTAGAGAAATACAGTAACAACCCTCTGCAGTAACCCTTAGTCCTTCACAAGCAGCAAACCTCCACGGGCAACAGGTCACAGCACATGGATGCCTCCATCACAGGAGAGAGTCTCTGATGACAATCACATTTTTTCCTCTTAATTAGTTAAGGCTAACTGGGTCTTCTGGCTGCTCACTTGCTCTCATGGCATTATACCTGACCTCCCATTTTAGATCTGCAGACAGAAAAGAAACCTCACTTCTGTTGCAAAAAATAACAAGTTTACAACCTTCCTCGCCTTGGTAGCTTCTATTCACCAAAACTTTGAATGCAGTCTCTAACTCGCTCTCAAAGGCCTAGAGATCTTAATTCTGCAATGTCAGTGAGAAGATCCTTTTGATCTATTCTCATCTTCCCTGAAGGTGCACAAGTCAAAGAACCATAGAATATCTGTTTGGAAGGGACCTCAAGGATCATCTTGGCAAAAGCACAGTCTGAACAAGATGTCCCAGCACTCCAGCCAAATCTTAAAATATCCAGTGTTGCAGAATCCACCACAGAATCACAGAATGGCAGGAGGTTGGAAAGGATATCTCTGTATCATCTAATCCCACTCCATGCTAAAGCAGGTTCCTCTCAATCAGGTTGCACAAGAACAAATCCAGGTGCATTTTGAATGTCTGCAGGGAAGACTCTGCAGCTTCTCTGGGCAGCCTGTTCCACTGCTCCATAACAATCAAAGTTTTTCCTTATGTTTAGATGAAACTTTCAGTGTTCTAGCTTGTGCCCATTGCCCTTTGTCCTATCACTGGCCCTCTCCTCTGGACAACAGCACTTTAGGTATTTCTAAGCATTGAAAAGATCTCCCCTCAATCTTCTCCAGGTTAAACAGCCCCAGGTCCCTCAACCTTTCCTTCTCAGAGACAATCTCAACTGTTTTCTTAAAAGAGAAAAAATTGAAATTTAATGTTTTATTGGAAGACATTACTAGGAAATACTATGTAGATTCCTGGGAACTCTTATACTTCTTTACCACAACACTTGCTATGTAAAAAAAAATACCACAACAAACCATAGTTGGCTCAAACCTCTCTATGTACTACTCACTATATCATCACCATCATTCAGTAAGATAAGGCTTTTTGTGTTTTGGTTTGATTTGGTTTTGGTTTTGCAAGACAGAAGATGACACATGCAAGAAAAAAACTCACTTTATAAATCACTTTCGAATCTGAACATGTTATATACTCCCCTTCAAAGCACACCTATAACATGCTCTGGTTTTCTAAATGATCAATTCCATACCAGAGGAAGGAACTACTGCTTCATTCTTCAGAAACTTTGTTTCTAGAAATGTCAACAGATAACTAAACCAGGTAATATCAATTTTTAAATTACATACTTTTGATGTTGCATTGACTTTATTTCTGATTTTAAATCCCAACTACAATTAATTTAAAGAAATAATAGGAAAAATTATTTTTTTTTTAAGATTTCAAGATTCTTGAATCACCCTCTTTACTTTCTTCCTTGGTCTGAAGCTGTACACGGGTGTGTTGGGTTTGTGTCTGGTGGTGTTTTGGCAGCAGGACAAGGGGGCTACTAGTGTGGATCCTGTAAGAAACTTTTAGCAGCTCCTGCACCTCCATGTGAGACCCACTTCAGGCCAAGGTCAAGACAATCAGTGCCTCTACAATAACTGTTTTGGGTAAGTTGTTCTGTTTGGGGAGCTCTTTTGTGTTGGAGAGGAGTGAGATCCAAGAAAGACAGCCATGCAGACACTGAGGTCACTGAGGAGGGAAAGGGGGAGACATACCAGAGCAGCCATTTCCCTGCTGCTGAACCCTCACAGATCTTAGAGCAGAATCCCACTTGTAGCCCATGAATAACCCCCAGTGGAGCAGGGGACTATGCCCTAAGAAGGCTGCATCTCTGAGGGAAGCCCACTCTGGATCAATTAGTCACTGGGAGAACCACAGCCTATGGAAGAAGTACAAGTTTAATGAGGACTGTCTCCTTTGGGATGGACACCACATGGCTCCAGGGGAGGACTGTGAGGAGTGGCAGAAACAACATGGAATAGACTGGCACTGACCGCAAGCTCATTTCCTAAACCTGGCACTACTGTATGGAAGGAGGCAGCAGAGCTGGGTCCAGGAAGAAGAGAGGGGTGGAGGGAAGGTGTATTTGTGATAGAGTTGTATTTATCACTGTCCTACTCTTATTCAGTTAGTGAATTGGTGATGGTTTTGTGTAAATTAAATTAATTTTGTTTCCCCAAGTTGAGTTTCTCCTTCACTCGTGGCCATAACTGTTGAGTGAGTCCTCCCCCTCCTTCATGTTAACCCTCAAGTCTTTTTCGCCTCCCAGTTCCAGTGGAGGAGGCTAGGAGTGAGCAAGCAGCTTTATGGTTGCTTTGCTGCCAGCTGGGTGGGTTTAAAACACAACACAGGGGTTACCAGGTGGTTAGCATTTTAACAACCAAATTGTTCTTCAATTCTACAAAATACTTTGCATTACAACTCTGTCCCAGGGTGAAATATCCATATTTCTAATACTGTATTATGTTGATTATGTTCCTGAAAAAATTACATCATTCACTCTTGTATAAACTACCAGAAACATTGTTATATTGAATACTGACCTATAAGTTTATACAATGTAAGAGCTATTTCATAGCTAAAGTCACAAAATTAGGTCTTAAAACAGTGAAGTGTTGAAAAAGAATATTTTCAGTACATAAATGATCACCAAGCTATTGTACCTCAAGGATAGGGCTCCAGTTGAGAACTGACGAGCTCATGAAGACCATCCCATTTCTTGAAACTGTTGCTGGAGAAGCATTATCAATATTATGAGGCTCAAACACTATTTTGCAATTTGGTGCCATGGGTATCCGATCTCCATTTGCTAGTGTTAGAGTTCTGTTATCATCCAGGACAGAGTTAAGGTTCTCAATCCAAATAGCATCAACTGGACCGTCAAGAACTATCCAGATATGGTCACCTATAATCCAGAATAACAGATAAAAATGCCTATGGGGGAAATTCTTGTTTCTTTCAAGGATCAGTTTCTTCTGTTTGCAAACAAATTTTGAATTCTGAATTCTCACATGCCACTAGCCTCAATTTTTAATACAATTACCAGTGCCATCCCTTAGTTTCAAGTACTTCACATCATCAGTTGTTGACAACAATTATCCATTGTTCAGTATATAAAGTTTAATCAACATAAATCATGAGTTTATAACAGTCTGAAACATTTTTGATTCAGTTTTTATCGTAGTAATAAATTAGGTTTATTGAAACTTAGATAAAACACCATAAGCAAGATAGAAACTAGAGATCTATTTCGAACCACAAGTCATTTGTTTCCAAAGTGTTTGTGTAAATGTGAGAATAAACGAAAGGAACATTTGAAAAATCACATTTTTAAATAGCATTCTCACTATAGTAAAAGAGGTCCATTAGGGGAAGATTCTTGTCCATCCTCCTGCTTGCAAAATTGATCCAGCTCCCTTGGAAATTTTTCCTGATCTTTCCATTTAGTAACAGAAATGGATCTTAAAGCCTGCCTCTCTTTCCTAATACAGTCTGAGTCTTAGGAAGTTTCAGTCTGTAAGTTTGCAGATGACACTAAACAGGGTGGGAGTGTTGATCTGCTTTAGGGTGGGAAGGCTCTGCAAAGGGATCTGCACTGGCTGAATCAATGGGCCAAGGTCACTAGTATGACATTTAACAAGGTCAATGCTGGGTCCCACACCTGGGTCACAACAATCCCCTGCAATGCTACAGGCTTGGGGCTGAGTGGCTGGAAAGCTGCCCATCAGAGAAGAACCTGTGGGTGCTGGTGGACAGCCATCTGAACATGGGCCAGCAGTATGCTCAGTTGGCCAAAAAGGCCAATGGCATCCTGAATATAATAATAAAAACGTGGCCAGCAAGAGTAGGGAAGTTATCATGCTCCTGTACTCAGCACTGGTGAGGCTGCACCCCAAATACTATGTTCAAGTTTCGGGTCCTCACTAATAGAAAGACATTTGAGTTGCTGGAGTGTGTCCAGAGAAGGGCAAGAAAGTTGGTGAAGGACCTGGAAAACAAGTCTTAAGAGGAGCAGCTGAGGGAACTGGGGTTGTTTGTTCTGGAGAAAAGGAGGCTGAGGGGAGACTTCATTGCTCTCTACAACTACCTGAAAGGAGGTTGTAGTGAGGTGGGGGTTGGTCTCCTCTTCCTAGTATCAAGTAATAAACCAAGAGGAAATGGCCTGAAATTGTGTCTGGGGAGATTTAGATTAGGAAAATTTTCTTTATTGAAAAGGCTTTGGAATGGGTTGTCCAGAGAGGTGGTAGAGTCACTTTCCCTGGAGGCATTCAGGAAACATGTAGAAATAGCACTTCAGGATATGGTTTAATGAACATGGTGGTCTTAGGTTGATGGTTGGATGATCTTAGATGATCTTAGAGATCTTTTCCAACCAAAACAATTCTGTGATTCTGTCCTGCTCACCTCACATGTACTGACCAACATACCCTGGCTAGAAAAGGATCCTTCTTCAGCTTCTGGATCCCTGTCTCTTAATAATTGGCTAGCCCTGTGATTCATTGCTAGGTAACCCATTAATCAGAGATGGTAGCACTCTCATTTCACTTTATAATCCTTACTATGTGACTTGTTGTGTTGCTAGGTATGAACAAAGAAGGCTCTAGAGGAGAAACTTTCCTACCTCTTAGGAAAATAGTGATATTTAGACACTTTTCATAGCTACCATGCAAGCATCTCAGGCATGAGATAACCTGGATTTCACTTTTTAAAGATACGTTACCAAACTGTTGCAACAATGAATCTGAGTAAGTGATGCAAGCATGGTAATTTATACTTCATGGTGAGGGGAAAAACATAAAAACCAACAGTTAATTCTATACTACATTCTCACGGGTGCTGTATTTCTAGATTTGAAACAAAACCAACAAAATTAAATCCAAAAGTACTTTCTATTTTAAAGGTATCTGTATCCTTAAAAACTAGTACTTGAAAATTGACAGTGAAACATTAGGATTTTCTCTTTTCTTTCCTTTAGTCCTTAACCCATAATGAAAAGGGCACTTACTAGCATTCAGACAAAACAAGGAAGAATCCTTCTAGCATCAAACCACCAAGGCCTCTCTTTTAGTTAATATAGCAGCCCAAGAGTATATGCTACCATTAATTTAGGCAGAAGCTGATCACCTAAATATACTGCCATTTGAGATGGATTATGGTATGTGCAGGGCTTGCAGGGAGACTCAAACTCTACTACCATGGCTGCTGGAAACCAGGTAGAAATCCTGACAACAACAAAATATTTTAGAGTGTAAGAGTGTTGGTAGAACTGACTTTTATCATCCATTTCTCTTCTGCACAAAGGCCTATCATTTGAATGAGATCAGCAAATTCAGTGCAACAGTATTTGCTATACTATGTAGTTTGAACACAAAGCATTTAGAACAGAGACTATAAAACAGATAGAAGTTCTTGCAGCAATATTCCAATGCTTCCATGTAAGTAATTAAAAAAAAAAAAAATCTGCTAATCTGCTTTAGAGAGATGTCCTGCAGCTCGTTTTGGTTTGGAGGGAATCTTATTTGTTATACCTTTTTTGGCTCTTAAAGTTTTTCTCCAGAGCGCTGAAAATATTCCATCTGTCCAATCATTTGTTGCCACATCGAGATGACCAAACATTTGCGAAGCAGTTATAGCTTTAGGATTCATTCTCATTTCACGATGTGGCTGTCCACAATCTATGAAGACAAATAATCAGTTAGTATTTGTACTTCTTTTCAACAGTCAGGCAGCTTTGGCAAATTCAAAATCTTTACACCCAAATGTATGTTTTAATATGCATTTACAATTACAAGAAGTGTTGTGTTTACTTGGAAAACTTCTCTCTTAATATACATCAGTATTTGTTAATTGCAGCCAACAAAATGTAAAGCACAAAAAAGCTCTGCAACATTTAAAAGTACAATTGGTACTTCATAGAGTTATTAGGAACAGAAGAGCAGCTAGATTAAATTTATCTAAGGCTCAGTTTAGTATTTTGAAGGTTTATCAAAAAATAGTTTTAAAACCTTTGGTCTGAATGCACTTCTAGAAAATACAATTACTTTTAGAAAATACCAGACAGATGCTCCACATGATTGTTTTTTTGTTTTTCCAATTTTGCACTTGCATGCATCCTGGAATAGGCAAAGTATATGATATTGCTATAATCCTGTGAAGTGCCTTAGGCAGTTAAACTCCATATTATCTTATGATAGAATCATACAACCTTTATATTTTCCTCATTAACAATACCTTTAAAACTCCTAAGCCAGACAACTTTAGAAAACCCAATTGTCATTGAACTGTCTAGGTGGCTCTGGGATAGGAAGGCAAGTTGACTTACATTACTTTGAGACCAAGGTCATTTACAATCAACAGGTGTTTGTGCTAAATGAAGATCCATGAAGCTGGCCTGCCAGAGCTGGAGGAGGGAGTCTTATGAAGAAAAGCCTGCCCTGTTTTATCTAAATCTTCAAAGCAGCTTTTGAGGGCAAGGGTGCCTGAATGAGGACCTTTGCCTGATTAACTGTAATTTTAGTATTAAAGTTGACAACCCTCAATATGCTAATTAGGAAAATCAAGTACATGGTAAACATACATGACTCTGTTACTCAGCATTCCTCCCAGGGACAACCTGGGCAGGGATGTAAATCCCATGAGAGGGATATCTCAGGGTGCCCTGTCCTTGGCATGGGGGAGCACACATGCTGCTGACACTGGTACCAAGGTTAGCAAGGGAGAGTGCGGCATGGGCCAGCACAAGCACCACCATCATCTGCAGCAGCAGGTGAGACCAGGAGAGAAGACAGAGATGAGGATGGTCAATAGACTGTGTTCCTTTTCCTCCACCCAAGACAGGGACGCCTTTTTTGGTGAGAATTGCACCTTCAATATATGGCTGAACTTGTGCTGCATTACTGCTAGAGCTACTGCTAAGGTTTGTATCTCTGACGATGTTTGATGTTACCCAGGATTTATTAATTTTGAGACCATCTTTGCTAACGTTTCTATTACATGAGAGCTACAGTAAAAGTGTGCATCTCCAACTGTGTTGGATGTTACCCAGCATTTATTAACCTTGCAGTCAGTGCATTTATCACCAGCAATCCTGTCTGTTGTATCTGTCACTTTTAAACAATTAAGCCATTTGTTTTAACTTTCTGAGCTGTGTCAGAGCAAGTCTTTATCAAGACACCGAAATGTGGAGACAAAAGTTAATTTTGCCAAATAGTTACATCAATAGTCCCGGGCTCTGAGACAGGCAAACACCAGGGACTTTTATGTGAACATGACACCAATATTAAAACTTAATCACATATCAGTAATAATATATTGGAAGAAAGAGACCAAAAAATGGCTTACCTTAAAATTTTAATTATAATCAGAGTTCACTAAAATGTAAGACAGAAACCTGGCAGATCATGTAGTTTTCCATTTCATGAGATTATGCCAGAAGATCAGCTTGAAAAAATCTATTGCAGCAACTTTATTTGGTAGTAGTTCACATCTCAGAGCTATGCAATTATAGGAAATAGTATAATGCAAACATTGTTTTTTTCTGCTTTTTTTTTTTCCTAAATGGAACAGTGCAATGTACATTTGTAAGTTCCACATTGCAATGTAGAGCTTCAAGAATTTCTTAAGCACACTCAGGTACTGGACAAACCATTTCTACAGAAAGTGTTCTGGAAAATTTTATAAGCAGCCTGCTGAAGTCTGTGAAATGGAGTAACACATGTTACCTCAAAAGATATGTTTTTTCTCCTCCAGCTATGATTTTTTAGTTTAATAAGATCAAACAGAAGTTCATTAATAATTTTTCTGAGAAGTACAGATTACAGAAAACACACTCTCAAGCATCCAGGCAGAACACAAAATGAATACCCTTGAAGATTTTGCCACTGCTCAAACCAGGAACTATCTCCTAGCAGCAACAAACAACAGAAGTAGTTGTTTTGCACTGCACTTAGAGATTCTGTCTTGTGAGTTGTGTTCAAAAATAACTGAATACTTATTGATTAGTGGAAGGTTTCAGCATTACCTCCACCAAATCTGGGAGATGCTTTAATCACTTCTCCATGCTGCAGACAGTACACTTCCTTTTCTATATTTCTAGGATAAGAACTTCTGGTATAAGTCTTGTAATATGGAAAATAAGATATCTATTATATGACTTTGACTGTCAGATGTTTACAAGCTTTTAAAAAGTACTACCACAATAATTAATATCACAACACACAAACTGACTCTTCCAGTAATATATTCTCTCAGTGAAGTAATTCAGGTTTTCTGTGAAGAAACAGCATGGTTTAAAGTTTACAATGTAACAGTTTAATAGCAGCTTACAATGTAAATATTCATATACCTGTCATGGCTTTCATTAAAGTGTGGATGCAAACAGTTTTTCCTGAACCACTAGGTCCTAGTGTCATCAATCCATGCCTTACTCTTTGAGTTTCAAAAAGCTGGATAACTTTCAGTTTCCAAGGAGGATGACAAACAAGTCCAGCTTCCTCCACCTGTATAGATAGTGACAGAAAAACAAATTACTGTTGCTGAAGCATACATGCACAGCATCAAGGCCTTTTCTGTTGTTCACAGCCCTGTTAGGGAGTAGGCTGCTGGTGAGCGAGAGTTTGGGAGGTAACACAGCTGAGACTTCTGACTCCAAATGACCAAAGGGCTACACCATAGCAAAGAAATGTAGAATCACAGAATAGTTTGAGTTGGAAGGATTTAAAGGTCATCTAGTCCAACCCCCCTGCAGTGATAATGTCATACTCTGCAATAAATCTGAAGGGAATTTTCTCCTACGTAGCCATTGCAGTCTGGTGTTGGAAGTAATTGATTTTGCATCACTGGCAGTTTGGGGTTTTTTTTATGTTCTGCATTTATTAAACTGTCTCAAACTAGGCCCATGAGCTTTTCTTCATTTTTTTTTCCTCCTCCAAATCTCTCCCCAGCCCAACAGGGGAATGTGAGCAAGTGTCACAATCCAGTGGTGGATAATTTTGCAGAGACTAAATTCCCTTGCTTTCCAGTTTGTCCTTAGATATCAGAGGGGCTGAGGGCAACTAAACTTAACTTCCAGGTGATGTCCAATTGGATTTTTAATTGTGACTAGCTTAACATTCTCAGGAACAGAATTAAGACTCAAAATGGAGTCAAATCCCAAACCACTTTATTTAACAGGCAGCAGGCATAGCTACCACCATGATGCCCCAATCTGTAGGAAGCACTGCACCAGGACAGCATGAGCAGGAATAGAATAAACAGAAACAGTGGGCAGGAATGGCAAGCAGGAGCTGCACAGGAACAACACAGGAACAGCAAGCTGGAATAGCATCTCTCAGAGATGACAGCAGCTCAAAGAGATGGTGGTGGCATTGGCACCCCACAGCAGATCTCCAGCAGCCACCTGCAGCAGATTCCCTAGCAGCCCTGTGCAGCAGATTTGCAGCAGCCCATAGCAGATTTGCAGCAGCCCATAACAGATTCTAGCAGTCCCCCAGCCTACCACATTGTGACACCTTTTATAACTTCACACTGTTGCTAAAAATAGCCATTTATTAGGAAATGACAATTTTAAACATGATAGCCAAGTTTTTTATAGTTTCTCCTAATAAAAGCTTTGTTTCTGGGTGTTTTCTTTTAAAGATGACTGTCTGTATAAATGACAGAAAGTAAACTAGTTTTCTAAATTCACTAGCTGATGAGTCAACTCTTTGTTAGAAAACCCAGGTCTAGACCCCACTAATTGTACCTAATCATATTAAATGTAAATAAATTAAGTCATATACTCATATACTTTTTTTCCCCTCTCATTATTATGTAATTATTGGAGGAATTATTGACATTGTGGAGGAACATTTAATAGAGGTGATGATTCCAGTGTACATACTTCATTAGTAGTCTATATCCCACTGTTGTTCTTAAACTGGTCCCACTGAAATGTTCTAAAAGATCTAATGGAAGCTTATATAGAGGAAATTATAGGTAAATCTTTTCTCAAACTCATGTTCTGATTGTTAGATTTTACACAAATATTACATGCTAGGCCACATAAGGCAAGTATATATACATGCATTTTTCACACTGGTCACCACAAATGACTCACAAGAAAACCACAGAACACTACAATCACCATTCACTGACATGCTTAAGAATAAGTAAAAAAATTATAGAAAAGCTGACTATAAATAGTTACCAACTGGGTAGATTAAACACCAATATTTTCCTTAGATGTCACATCACTCGAGTTATACCAAAGCTACACAGATCAAGAGAAAGGTTACCTGTTTCTCAATGGCAGCTTCCAGTTCAGGATACCCTACTTTATCAAGCTGGATATTTGGAAACAGATCTTCCATCAGACTCAGGAATAAAGGTTCATCTTCATCAATCTAGTGAAAATCAGGGGAAAAAAAAACCACAGATTAAAACTTATTTTATTTATTATAGCATCTTAAAAAAGCAATCATAACACTTGTAGAGCTAAATAAATACATGAAAACATAAGGAATCACAAAGAGGAACCATCTAGATGCTAAACACTTTAGCAGGACACAGCAGAATATGATGCTTACATAATCAAGTTACTGAAAACAAACCACTGACATACAGATTGGATTTATTAAAGTAGATTATAGCAATTACATTTATACAAATAGTAAATTATTTGTCTAAGGTGTAAAAAAAAAACACAAATAAAGGAGATTAAGTATCACAGAAACAGAAGAGGTATTAGCTATTTCAGATGAGACAGTACTCAATACTATGAACAACAGAGAGTGACTAAATACTTTAGGTCAAAGGTTCTAAAGAGATTATGACATAAACTTCTATTTGGTCCCTTATTTCTATAAGGAGCAGGGGAAATATGCAAAAAAATAATTTCTAAACAATGCAAGGTGTTGTGGTTTAATCAAGGTAGGCAGCCAAGCAGCACACAGCATTCCCTCACTCACACCCTCCCCAGCCCAATACCAGGTACTATGAAGAAAATTAACTCATTTCAGGAGCACCCAAGGTAATGGAACATTTCCAAGATAGCTTCAGTGTAAAGGCCACATCCAATCTTCCAGTGATCATCTCAGTAGATTGAAATTGTATTTCAAAAATTCACGTAGCTGCAAAGTGCATTTTAATTAGTTTACCAGGCCCTCAGAACTTACTAGTTTAGACAGGTTCATGTCTCTCAGCACACGCATGACAATGGCAGATTCAGTATCTGTGGGATTTGCTCTTTTCGCTGCTCCTAGCGTACGTAGCACTGACAATATATTCCGCAAGCCAAAATCATAATGCACCTAGAACATAAGCAAATTTGGGGAAAACTTTCCCTGAATTAAGGGGGATGAAGCCATTCTTATTTGTCATTTAAGATACGGATTTGTATGAGAAGTAGTATATGTAGCACAAATGCCTCCTAACATCCACAACTAATCTTTGGCTGTGTGACAATGGAAGACTTGGTTCTCCACCTCTGCTATCACCTACTAAACTGTAAGGTGTGACAGACAAGAAAATGTAATCTCAAGTCTTTGAAGCAATATAAGGTTCCCAAGGACTATTAAGAAATAAACTAACTATTATTATTAATTCTCTGAGGACATTAGAAGCTGATTTTATTTGAAAAACATCTAAACAACGCAGGCAGCACAGACCAAAAAGCCAGCAAATATATAAGCTCTTTATTTGTCTCAATGATCACCATTTACTGAAGCAGTGTTTTGAATGACAGTCTCAATCTTGCACAGATTATTCTTAGATAATTCTCCCTTATCCTCCAGGGCTGCACTACTAAATTGCAAGTGTCATTTAGCTTAGTGGACATGAACTATTTTCTTCACTAATAATTTGTAACACCATTTATAGGTTTTCCTTAAGATAATTTTTCCTCAAGATAATTTTTCCTCATCTAAAAATAATCACCTGCTTTGACAGTTGTTCTTCACACAGCTTATACAGTGTGAAGAACTTCCTTGCCAATACAACATTAGCAATGAAACCACAACTAGCCAGTTTGACACGAATTATAATTTGACGATCAGGAACCATCATAGCCACTGAACGAAAGTTGATCTTCAAGTTTTCAGGAAGTTCTTGTCGTCCAGCATATCCTGGATTCTGGAGAGAAGGACAGGTTTTGAAGATGACTGCACCTTACACAAATGGAAGAATCATCAATGTGTAATGTAGATTTTTGGCTTTAAGTCACATGTAAAAATGAATTGACATGCAAATTTACCACCATATTTCTACAGCATTTTAGCTTCCTTTACATCCATGAGGTATGAAAAATGTTCCACATAAACACTTCAAATCTGTATTTGTCTTATCTGTCTTGGTTTTACTAGATACTTCTACCTATATCTCGAAGGTCATTTTTTTGTACTTGTAGCAAAAAGCATACTTTGGGAAGCAGAATGTGGCAAGCAGAAGTAATCTGACACTGAAATAACTTTTAGTTACAGTGCTGGTTGTTAATTGCACACACTTGATGTTATTGAAACAAACCTGTAATGGGTTAACAGCCTACTTCCCTCCAACACAGAAGTGGGGGAAAGTAACACACACACACACACCCCAAAAAAAAAAAAAAAAAAAAACAAAAAAAAACCCCAAGGGTTTAGAGGTTTAGATAAGGAGTTGAGTTAAAGAGCTTTAATGAGAAAAATAAGATAATACAATGCATAATTACCTTAGTCTATTTGCAGAAAAAGCACAGTGAAATGCAGAAGCAGAAAGCCAGTGACCTAAACCCCCCACCCATCCCGTCCCATGCCAATCCCAACAAAAGAAACCAGCACCCCCAAACCCAGAAACCAAAACCAGACACCTGTTGTGATTTTAGTGCAAGAGTAAAAAGAACTCCCACACTTCCCCCTCCAGCCTCCTCCCTCTCCTCTTACCAAGAGATAAGACAGGAAGGAAAAAAAAGGTAGAGAGAGTTTTCTTAGTTGATTTACACAGAATATTTTACTCCTCCACTACGAAAGTATCAGATTACATCAGTATATATATGAAACAGAAAGGAAGGGAAAGGAAAAATACCATTCAGACCCCAAAAACATGCAAAGACGCATCCACCTGCTCAAGAGAGATAGTGACCAACAATCTCCTGTCCAGGATGGTAACACCCTGTGGTCATAAAGTGTCATAAATTCATGACTTCTGATAGTGGGGGGAATTAGTGTGTTTCAAACCACTACACCACCAGAACAGGAAGCCTCTCATATTACAATCTGAACTTCAGGACCATAATACTTTGCTCCAGCCAGAAGTTCGATTTTGCAGCTATCATGACAGCAGCATCAGATTGAGTATCAGCAGCAGATTCAACTCAACTCATGACAAACCCCTGTAAAATGTTTTTGTAGTAATGCTCAGTGTTCTCAAACTGTCAGTAAGTTCTGAGAGCTGAGTGACATAAGAGTAAGTTCATTTAATATACCACTTTAGAAGCAATTGTACAATCAACACCAGAGTATCAGAAACCTGCTGAATACCTACCATAGTAAGAAAGATGCCAAATTCTGGATTCATTTCCACATTATCTCCATCAGTGAAAACAAAGCTTTTTTTGCGTTCCTTCTTACATGTCAAGACAATTGCAATTTGCTGTGCAGCTACTGATAGTACTGGCAAATCAATACGATTGAATTCATCAAAGCAACCCCAGGAGCCAGACTGAGCAAGACCTTCAAAAAGAAAAGCAACTAAGCCTCTGGCCATAATATTGTTAACCTCTTTTTGGTTCAATTCATAAGACAAAAATTAGGTTAATACACCTCAGGAAAAACATGTTAATATTTGAGGATTGGGAAAGGCATAAGGAGAAGAGTTTTTCTTTTTCAAGCAAGAATTCACAAAGTTCCAAAAGTCCTCCAGCTTGACAAGAATACTACAGATTTTGATTTCTTATCCTTCTCTCAGTAACTTGAATGTATTTCACAGAATCACAGAATCAGTAAGGTTGGAAAGGACCTCAAGGATCATCAAAGTCCAACCTATCCCCCCCAAAAAATCCCTGCAATAAAACTATGAAAATATGACGGATGGTCAATAGCTTACTGTCCAATTAAAATGACCACTAAACTTGTTTTCACCTGGAAAAAAAGTTAGGTCAGACTGTGCCAGAACTGCATTTTCCCTCAGATATTTACGGGGAAAATAAAACCAAAAAAAGTCATCAACAGAGTCACTTGCAACAACGTGAAAATCAGGGACCTCCACTTGATCTCTAATTTGACATCTGCCATGACTGACAAGAATCAGTTTCAGGTGCCAAAAAAAGAGTTCTCTTCATCCTGCTTCAGTGAGCTGTATCGATTGTTTTTAAAATATGTAGCACTATTCAATTGATAAGAACTTTAACATTAGAAGAAGGCAAAATACTGAAATCAGAATCAAGCACATTCCACCAGTCCAGTAATAAATTTCACAACTTTTTCTTTTTGTACTAGCAATCCTCCTTGATTATTTTAAGTGCCTTTTTGTGTCCTTTCATAAACTGTATTAGATTTTTAGACATTCTTATTTCTTCATGACAGTGTTGTAAATGTATTTTATATTCATAACAAGATATTAATTACTTTATTTAAAATTATGAAAGCCACCTGTTGATTATGCATTGACTTTGTTGAATAAAGATGTTCTCTTAGCATTTATAATTTTTGCGTAGTCCATAGAATTACATAATCACAGAATAACCTGAATTGTAAACAACTTCCAATGATCATCAACTCCAGGCTCTGACTCCACACTGAGCTACCTAAAAGTTAAATCACACATCTAAGTGTTGTCCAAGCAGGGCTTAGGGCCCTGACAGCTTTCTTGGAGAGTTTGTTCTACTTGACCACTCCTTCAGTGAAGAATATTTTCCTAATATCAAATCTGAACTTCACCTGACACAGATTTAAGCTATTGCCTCATGTGCTATCATCAGATACTAGAGAGACCAGCACCTCCCTCTCCACTCTTTCTCATGAAAAAGTTGTGCCAACTCAGTGATGAGTTGTGGCAATGAGGGCACCCCTCAGTCTCCTTTTCTCTGAGCTGAACAGACCTAGTATACTCAGCCCTTGACTTCTTTCACCATCTTTGCTGCTCTTCTTTGGACATGTTTAAATATTTTTACATGCTTCTTACATTGCTGACCTGTAAACTGCACTCAGTATTTGAGGTGAAGCCACTCCAACACTGAGTATAGTGGGACAGTTACTTCTTTTGATCAATTAGTTTTACTGTGCCTATTACACCCCAGGATACAGTTGACACTTTTAGCCTATAGTCCACATCTTACCTTTGAAAATCCTCCCAAGTCCTCGAAAATCCATCTGGTCTGAACAGTTGAAGACCACTACATATTTTCCAAGGCACCGTCCCATGTCTTTGATGGTTTCAGTTTTTCCAGTTCCTGCAGGTCCCACAGGTGCTCCACCCAGATTCATACCTAAAGCTTGAGCCAAAGTGATGTAACATCTAAAAGGTAAGAGATTTTAATCACTTAATGGGCTGCAGTCCATAGTTTTCTGTATGGTGCCAGAGGAGCTTAGGAAGTATATTATGTAAGGAAAGTCTGATTTAAGGAGACCAGAAAACTGCTAAAATGACATGCTTCTAATTACAGTTTGAATCAATTCACTCAACCGCAGATGCAGGTAACATTAAGGTTTTTCTCCTCAAAGTAGAGCAGATAATCCTCAGGAATCAACAACCTGAAAGATCATGAGAAGGGAAGAAAGCAGCTACAAAGATGCTGCCTAATCTATTTTGTTTGGCTTAGTTCACTAATTAACTAAAGTAGTTCTTCACTATACTATAATGTGGAGTACAATAATGAAAGACTGCTAACATTTCCTTTCTCCTTTGCCTTTAAAATTTGGTAATACAGCTCATTCCATTTTCCTAAATTAAACTTCTATGTGTAATACAGTAAAACACCAGCTAACAATTGTATCTAAAAGAAACTGTTGTATGGAACAGTTATTTAAAAACAAACAAATACATAAAAACCCAAAACAAACACACGAAACAAAAACAACAACAAAACCATCCAATGCCTTTATTTTGCCAATGATAGTTTATAAGGCAATAATTATGTTGCTTCAGTTTGGGAGGTAGACTTGTTAATAGGACTGTAATTCTTTCAACATAATTCTAGATCATAGAATTGCAGAATGGCAGGGGATGGAAGGGACCTCTGAAGATCAAGTCCAAACCCCCCACCACAAGAAGGATCACCTAAAGCAGATCACATAGGAACATGTCCAGACAGGCCTTGAATGTCTCCAGAGATGAAGACTCCACCACCTGTCTGGGTAGCCTGTTCCAGTGGTCTGCCATCCTCAAAGTTCCTTCTCACATCTAGATGGAACTTCCTATGTTCAAATTTATGCCCATTATCTCTTGTCCTGTAAGTGGGGACCACTGAGAAGAGTCTGTCCCATCTTCCTGACATTCACCCCTTGGACATTTGTAAGCCTTAATAAGACAACCCCCCCAAGCCTTCTCTTCTCCAGGCTACAGTCCTATCTCTCTGTCTTTCCTCATATGACAGATGTTCAATTCCCCTAACCATCTTAGTGGCATTGTGCTGGACTCTCTCCAGTAGTTCTTGGTCCTTCTTGAGCTGGGTTGCCCAGAACTGTACACAGTACTCCAGGTGAGGCTTCAACAGTGCAGAGTAGAGGGAGAGGAAAACCTTCTTCAACCTACTGTCCACACTCTTCTTAATGCACTGTATTAATGCACTTAATGTAGAATACCACTTGCTTTCTTGGCCATGAGGGCACACTGCCACCTCACATCTGTCTACTGGACTTCCAGGTCCTTTTCCTCAGAGCTGCTCTGCAACAGGTCAGAATCCAACCTGTACTGATCAAAGATCTCTAATCTATTGCAGCCGAATAAAACTGTTCCTTATTCCTTCGCTGTTTTCAATAACTTGCTATAAACATTTTTTTTTTGTCCTGTATCTCACTGCATATTTTATCAATTGGATGTACCTGATCATTAGGTTTACTAGTCTCACATACATGAGCATCAGTCCCATACATCATATATGTAAGGACCATACAAGTATGAGACAAATTAAGCAGGATATTGCTAATATTGTAAGGCACAGAAACAAAAATATTAACATATTCCATGCAAAATCATTGACTTTGATAAGATCATGAAAGATAAACTCTGCAGAGATCTGTTTTGAATCCAACCAGAATGACTAAATTGCTCCTGTAAAAGCCTAGGTTTGGCATCAAAGAATAAAGGAACAAATGGTATTTTGGGGTTTTTTTACCTGTCTGTAAGAGGTGTTATGACAAGCCTGTCGGTACAGCCCAAGAATTCATTCTGGTAAGTGAAACCCACATCAGTGATCTTAATCATCATTTTATCAGAGTCTTCATTAAAATAAAATCGACACTGTTTCAGCCACTCAAAGTCTGTAGGGCTCTTGATATGCATGCAACACTGAAAAAAAAGAGGGGGGGATAAAAGACTGTTGCTCGTGGTTAATATTTACTTTTGCATTTATGTTATCTAATCCAAGTAGTACTGCAAAGGAAGCACTTCCACTAAACAGGATAAAAAACAGCCAGCAACATAAGAATAGTGGAGATTCTACCTTGATTTTTTTTAACACAAAAATCACTGTTACCACTATCCCTAAAACCCCCAAGGCAGCAAAGAACTTCAGGCTTTAGACCTGTTCAAAATTCTAAATACAAATGAAGAGTCCATAAGCCTCAAACCGAAGTCATTAAATTCAGTTAACATTAAAACTGCCATTTTCTTTTCACCGAATCACTTGGTTAGAAGAGACCTTCAAGATCATCTAGTCCAACATCCACCCATCACTGTAGAGTCAACATTAAACCATGTCCCTAAGCGCCAGGTCCACATGTTGCTTTAGCACCTCCAGGTATGGTGACTCCACCACTGCCCTGGGCAGACCATTCCAATGTTTGATAACCCTTTCAGTGAAGAAGTATTTCCTATCATCCAGCCTAAACCTCCCTTGGTGCAGCTAGTATCAGTTTCTCTCTAGTCGTGTCACTTGCCACCAAGGAGAAGAAGCTGGCCCCCTCCTTGCTCTAACCTTCCTTCAGGTAGTTGTAAAGGGCAATAAGGTCTCTCCTCAGCCTCCTCTTCTCCAGACTGAACAACCCCAGCTCCTTCAGATGCTACTCATACGACATGTGCTCTAAGCCCTTCCAGAGCCTTGTTGCCCTTCTCTGGACATATTCCAGCACCTCAAAGTCCTTCTTGTAGTGAGGAGCCCAGAATCAAACACAATACTCAAAGTGTGGCCTCACCAGTGATAAGTACAGGAGGACAATCACCAGCCTGTTCCTGCTGGCCACTGTGTTTCTAATACAAGCTAGGATGCCATTGGCCTTCTTGGCCACCTGGGCATTACTCATCTCTACCATTTATTTTTACATATGAGTAGGAAGCACATAATATGATACTTGATTTTTTTTAAAATCATGAGAATTGTATGAAAACAATTGGAAAAAAGACATTTCAAGACAGTGTCATGATGCAGATATTAGTTCAGAAATTAGTAGGCCTGGGAGTAATTCAAAGTTGGCCAATTTAATATTAAATACGATTTTAAAAGATGCCCTGGAGGTTGTATCTAAAATTATACTTAAAATTATTATAACTAGAAACAATTGCAGTGACAAGATAGGTGCTTGCCTATCAGCAGTGGATCAAACTCAGTAATTCTTTTCTCAGCTTAACCTCAAAGTCAGATGCAGTCAGATTTAAACCATAAATGCTTTCATTTTCTAATTTTAATATCATGTGGCAGCATGAGAAGGTGTGAAATGAATAAATAAATTCTTAAGTAATAATTAGATATGCTACTGAAACTAGAACTGAGGAGACAGCAGCATCAACCAACTTCTTCCTGAACTATAATTCTATAATCTTTCTATTTATTTTTTTAAATATGCAATATAGTCCAGAGAAAAGGACAAATATTTGTAGCACAATGTATGATGGAAAAGTCCCTAATTGATCATGCACCAGAGGCACCTAACTTAAGTAGGCCAACACAAAGCATTATAAAATTCTGTTACTGTTTGGGGGCAGAGGAAAACACTGAGTTACTTGAAGGGAAACTAACACATGGATTGAAGCAATACCAGCATTTTTATAACACTCCAAGTCATCTAATCAATCATCAGAGTCCTAAAATCAATTTTTATCTTAAAAGGCAAGAGTTTCTAGGCATAGTAGTATTTTCTTCATGTCCTTTCACATTGTTTTACGTGAAAATCACTTCATAGTTCATCGTAAATTTTCAGTACTTACCAGACCATCAAAAATGTCCCTCTGATGCACATGAATAGTGATTAATGCCTCGTATTTAACTCGCTCAACTGGAGTAAGATCTTTTGTTGTCATATCTATCAGCATGTTTAGAAGATCCAGGAAAAACTGGTTCGTCTTTCGCATAATTCTTTTATCAAATCTGGCATTAGTCAAAGCTTCTTCTGAGTCTCTTGTCCAAATCATCTGGATCCCCAACAAACCAACCTTAGGAAACACAAAAAGTATATGCTTCATAATAATCTTTTCTGGTTTGTTTAAAATGTACATTCACAGACACAGATAAAGTATATAAATGTATAAATAAATGTATAAAATGTATAAATACATAAAATTATTTTTCTTGCACCTATGTAGATGTTGTTCAATTGATACATATTTTCTGTATTCTAACAGATACCAAATCAGTGACTAATTAATGCTTCCATTTAAAATATTTTATCAATAATTCATGAACTCTTTATTCCCTCTCTAACAATACTCTTGATCACAAGTGAAGAAGTCTCTACATAGAAAATAGTTTCCCCTCAGCTCTCGACTAAGCTCCAAATTTTTTGTTTGTTCCCAACTATATAAACAAACATACATTTTTTACTACTTCAGTAGCTTCCAGGTAAGTTTTCTTCTTTTGGTCTTAGATATGTAAAGTATAACTTAAAAGACTCAGGTGACTAAGACAAATTTAAATGTCAAATTTTGACTTCTAATACTGGCTGGAATTTGATTGTACAAAAAATTATTTAATAGTAAGAGTAGTAAAAATAATAATATTAAATGTGTTATTTAGCTGTGAACAATTCTTCTCTGATATTACCTGGGCTGGGTAAGTAGAGAGAAATTCAGTCAGCTGGAAACCAGTTTCCTGGATGTGTGCAGCTGCCTGGCGAATAACACAGTGCAGTGACAGCTGGGATTCCTTCAACAGAGAATTCAGCCAAACTTCCACATTACCTTCAGCCATTACAGGTCTAGTCAGATTTATAGTCTCACCTTCTCGTGAAGTAATTGACAGTATACAATCATATATCTAACAAAAACAAAGCAAGAACACTTTGTTGTTATAGATTTATTGTTACCTTTAACGTAACAGTCTGATTTTCCTCTCATCATTCTATTAGACTTGTTTAACTAATACATTAAAGCACCTTGTTAAGTGAAATAAAAAAACAATTAAATCTAAATTTAAACAATTATATCATTAAAAAAATGTCATGCAAAAAGGCTTTAAGCAGAACACTGTCATCTGAACAAGGAGACAAACCCCACACATTGACAATTCCCGAATTCCACCTAAGTTTTAATAACATTCACTTTCCAGTCACAATAAAGGAAATCTTTCCCCATTACTGGTGTGTCAACATCCTAACAAAATTTACAGCCTTACAATCAAAAATAATGGAAACACAAAAGTTAAGGAACATGATCAGTCAAACAAATTTCAAATGCATAGGGAGGCAGAGAATTTCTTAGAAAATGTTTACATACAGAAGCAAAAAAACCCAACTGTTGCTATCTCTTCTTGTAAAAGGTACAAGAAAATTTTTCTTCAAACAGTATGATTGAAGGAATAGTAAGGATAACTCAAGAAACAGGTGAGAGTTTAGATACACTTTTTCTTACCATCAAAATATTAATGAAAAAGTGCAAACCACAAGCAATCTAAAGATACGAATATCCTCATAACAAATCAGAAGCTCAACTGAGAGGATGCACGCTTATATTAAGTCACAGAAGACACAGTGGGGTTTTTCTATAAAACTGAAGTACTGGTGCAAAATTTTGTTTTGTTTTGCTATTCTATATAGAGTTCTCCTATTGCAAAAATTAGAGTATGAAACTAAACCTCAAATGAAGAAAGCCTACACAGCATGAAATAGTTGATGAGCTTGGTAATACAGCTGAATGTCCTATGCACCCAGGTAGCTTTCTTACTTAACAAGTATCATACATTGTTAATTTACAAGAAGAAATTTGTTAATTTTCATAGAGGCGTGAGCAGTACATACCCTTTCATGGAACTTTACAGTTTTAATGTTGTCAAAGACGTTCAGCAGATGTGCCTTTATATTGTGAGAATCTGATGCCTGGCCAAGAATTTCTAAGAGGGCAGGATCTGACACAAAGAAGAATCTTGGAAATAGGAGGCGTTTTTTCTCCAGGTACCTGCATTTTTTTGAAAATGAAGGAGGTGTGGGGCAGTTAAAGTGTGTTTATTTATATGTTACTTCTTCTTTAAAGATAGCATTTCACATAACACGTTATTGCAACTTTTAGCAGTAACAATGAAAACAATTATTATCCATCATATCATCATGTTAAGCACCTGTTTAAAAGCTACTCTTTTAGCATCAGAAAACATTTAATGAAAAGCTTTTACTGTTTGCTAAACTGTATTCACCACAAAAAGAAAAGAAACTAAAAAATACTTGTATATTGTCTGTTACTTGCTATTTAGGTGTCTCATGCCAAATTTCTCCTGGATTAGGGTTAGGTGAAGGGTCTGAATACAAAATAAACATAGAGCACCTTCTGGATTGAAACTAGGCTGAAACAAGCCTTGATTTCAGCAGATATAGAAAATGAGTGTCAGCTTAGTCACATATCAAATATTTATCAGCAAGCTGCTAGCAATTTCCTTAGAGGTATTATATCATCCTGCTAACTTGTTTGCTCAGTTCAACTGAATTCATAGTAGAAGAACATGATCTTTGCAAAGTCTATGTGACAATACTCAAGCCATTATTCTTTCCCTCATTGCACAATTCACAATCACCTTCCCAACACTAGTAGTAACCTTACCCTGTGAGTGATTTTTGACAGATTTCAAGTTGTTCTAGTAAGTGTGGTAGTAACTGTCCCATGATTTCATCTCCAATGCAGCACTGAACAATATTAGATGTTTCATGAGCTCGGGTCATGATCCTCACCCAGGATTTATCAATGTTAGAGAAACGCTTTGCTTCCTATTGAAACATCATGATTAATGTGAAAGGGAAGGCATGAGAGAAGGGAGAAGAGAGAAAAGGCACTTGCTTACAGAATTGGCACCCAGTAATCTCACCAGTAATTCCATGCCTAATTTCTGTAGTAAAACATAAATCTCTCTGCTTACACAATACACCTAATATTATACTTGATTTGCAAGGCTGCTACTTGCTCTTTCAACCATTGCCAGAGAAAAAGACTGAAAACTCAAGAAAACTCATTATGCTTGAATGGTATATCTCAAATTTGAAGATTTTTTTTTTTAAACTAAAGTTAATTTTTAACTTGAAAAGCCATATAGAAAGTTTAAGACAAGGACTCCTAGGTACTATGAGGCTGTGGTACATACTACTAACGTAAGTCTAACTAGGCTAGGCTGCTACTAAGCACAACACTTAAACACATACTGGTTAACAATTTTACAATCTAGAAATAAAAAGATCCACTAGCTCACATAATTTATGTCTCGTTCTAACACAATATTTCTGTTGGCATTATCTAACTTCTTAGCAAAACTAGTTTTGTTAGGAACAAAAAAACTGTTTCTGTTACTACATCAATATGACATCATATTAAAGTTTTATTAAAATTTAGAAAACCAAATTGCAAGAAGTCATATTTGAAAACCTTTGGAAGCTGCTTTGCTATGTCACCGCCAACAAAAACAGCTTCTAAATAAATCCACAAATTCTGCACGGTCATCCAGTTCTCAATGATATCTATCGTGTTGGAAAGACTGTGTACCCACTTCTGAATCTGTGTCTTGAAGGGTGTGTTGTACCTAAAATTAAAAAAAGAGACACTTGCTTTATTTCAGAAGGAAACAACTCTTTTGAAAGCCAGCACACTACTCAAAGATGAGGCGTAATTTTGCTGGTTTTACATTTGTCAAGAGAAAATATATAAACCTATACTTGACTCAATTTGGCTAGTTAGTGCTACAAATAAAACCAAGACCACCTTGCTGCTTTGTAAATATGGTGAGTACCACAGCTCTCACCCAACAGAAGCAGAATAGGAGCAAGAATTCAATTTCACACTAAGATTAATGGTTTAAAAAAAAGGAACTATGCGACATCTTGAAAGCTTGATGTTGAAACATCTTGAAAACTGAATTCTTGCTTTTGAACACCTGTTTGATGATCAGGTTGTATATTCCTTATTTTATTGCAGGCTTTGGTATCTGAAACCAACAGAAGCTCATTTTACCTGCAATTTTCAACACCTTCCACATAAGGCAGTGACATCACAGAGGGCAGACTAGCTGCACCTGTAATGCCCACTATGCCTGCCAGAAGCAGCTCGTGTTCCTCTTTATGCATGTCATCACTTTTTTACATTGACAAAAATTGTCCAGTTGGTTATTCAGGAAGCCTGAACAGCATCCACATTCTTTCAAAAGAACTTATTGGAGGGAATCAGACAGTAAGAACTAGGCCATGAATAGTTCAAGGACAAGCAAGTGCTTATTTTTCACCTAGACATTTATTATCCTTCTCCTCTGTGAAAGACAAATGTCTTCAATAAAGTAACACCTCTTGTTGATTTTTTTATCTCATCCTCCCCCTGCACTTTTCTCTTACCTGTTACTCATGAGAGAGCCAAGAACCATCAAGCTATCCTCCATGGTAGCAATTGTTTCTGATATGCTGTCACCTCTTAAAAGAAGCTCCCCACGCGTTTTAAAGTTTGCGAAGATAAATGTTTTGTTGTCCCACTCAGCTATCACCCTTTTTAACTTCTGCTCGATGTCTCTTTCCTTCACAGCACTTATGCAGATATCCTTTTAAACAAATAGGATGTCAAAACAAGCCATGAATGGTTTAAGTCTCCAATCTAACTTTTATTTCCTTTAACCCTAGTAAAGCTGATGAGCAACTATCTATCAAGTGGAAAGATCTACAGACATAATAACTACCCTAGTGATCTGTAGACCACTTAATGGTGTGGCCAGCTTTGGGGGGAATGAAAGAGTAATACAGTGATTACTTTTCAAATACTTTTTATGACTTTTCACATGTTGCAAGGCAAGGCAACCTCACAAAATTAACTCCTGGGACAAGTTGCCTGATTTAAAAAGAGGAGTTTACCTAATTATGATGTCATTATTTTATGCAGAAAGCTGAGTATTTTATTTCCGTTTTCAATAGAAATAGCTTGCTTTCTAACTACTGTTACTCTGTGCTGTTTGAGCAGATTGTTTTGTTTCATGCATCCATTTCTCTTCCTTCACAATACCTCTATTTCTTCTTTATATCTTAAGAGTGGCGCTTCCATTATATTCCTCAGTTTGAATGTTTCGCTTTCCACATCAAAGCTGTGTTCAGTGAGATCTGTAATCCGCTTCCAGTGTCGAGGCATCATTGCTTTACTTGACATATGCTCAAGCAATGGGCAACATTCACTGAAGTCCTCGATGGTCTTCTTTAGGTCAAAAAAGGCCTGCCACTCCTTTACACCACGAGGAAGTTTTTGGCATCTACACAGAAATCATGCAAGCTTTTTTGAACAGTTTTAAATATTTTTTGTTACCCACTTAACAACAGTATATGGTTTTAACAGCAGATCACAAAACTTCACAAAATTACTTGTATTTTGAAGTTTCTGTATGCAGTTCTGCAGTTGAGAAAACCTGTTTCCAATCTATTTCAGTAACCAATAGCTGGGTAGGCACCTAAAGGTTCCCTTTAAGGAGTAAAGATGCATAATTGTAATACTGTAATACAGTTTGCCCAATCAATCTTCAAAAGTAATTGAACCCCTTGATTTCCTCTTTTGGTGAGGCTCATGATAGGCACTGCTCTGTGCTCTAGAAAAATGAAAAAAAGCTCAAAACAAACTGTTCCTCAGAAAACGCAGGTTTAATTCTTTGCATCTTTTGCTTCCTGGTTTGATTAAAAGTTTAGCTTCTATGCATGCAATATATCCCATTTTGTAGGAAAGCTATTCATCAATTCACTAACTTGCCTTAGACATCCAGGCTGAATTTGTCTCTGAAGAATAGTAATATTACAATAAATAAGTGAAATTTCCCTTCTTGAGCAAAATAAACAGCCATTTTAACATATATTCCAATCTCACCCAATCTCATTTCTTCTAATCAAGAAGCTCCCTAACAAACATAATCTTCAGCATTTAGAGGATCAGTCTAAACAGGTTCTTTTGGTTTTTGAAGTTGGTAATGGATCTATTTTTCAAATAATATTTACATTTTTCATGTTTCAATTAACAAATACATGGTCAGACAAGATTATTGGTGCTAACCAATTTTAATCATATTTTAAAAGTAACAAAAGTATTTTAGCAATCTCTACCACAGCAGCACTCACCTGTTCTGAAACTCCATAAGTTCACTATTAATTTTTCCAATGTCCAGTTCTGACCAAAGAATATCGTAGTAGCCACTGACAGTGTCAATGACATTGTTGTACAGGTTATAGAGTTTCTGTAGCAGATTCAGTTGCTTCTTTATTTCAAGCAGCTGAGGATACTGAGTAACAGGCAAACCAAAAAGATCTTCCCCATCAGTACAAGTAATGTATTTCCGAAAGAGATTATCAAATCGATTCTAAGAAAGAAAAAGATTAAATTTAAAATATATATTCAAGATCTGCTGTTTTGCTTAGAGCTTCATTAGTGATTAAAATCTAGTAAATACTAAAAAGATACACATGAGATAATACCAACTGACAATGACGACAGTTTTATCAACAATTTTCATAAGAAAAGTAACTTTTAATCAGCTTAGGGACACACCTTTAGACACAGAGGTCATTTACTCCACGTGGCACAGAATGATAAATGCTATGTTTGCACTTGAAAGAGGTAGGGCATAATATGCAAAGCGTATTATGGTGGGTGCAACAACTTCTACCTCTCCAAGTGTGCTGTGAAAAACTTTTGTTGAAGGGTTGAAATAAAAATTAATTTTGTTTACGCAGCAAAGAAAAACAAAACTAAATTGTCAGTATAACTGAGAGAACATAGCAGGAAGGCAAATGAATAGCACTATGGGAAAAGGAAAACCATTAGAAGTCATCATTACAGGAACAGAAATTATTCACATTACAAAGAAACATTTCAAGATGGGTAGATTGGACAGAATCATATTTCTGAGAAAAAGACACAATTATGACACAAAACCAGCCTATAGCCAAACACACAAAAACTTGAGAATAGTCTCTCATCAAGATACTTGATTCTAGTAATTATTGTTCATTGTATATACAGCCTTTCTCTTAGATACTATTAAAAAAAAACCCAGCAAACAACAAAACTAATTTCAACAAGCATTCTCACAAACATATAGAAAAAAGTACAAACTTAGCTTTCACTAACTTAAAAGAGAGTCTGCCCAATAATTCAGGACTCTATATGTCCTGAAAATGTGTTCTTCCACTCTTACTCATTCTCAGAGCCTTCAGGTGTTAGTTTACTTGCAATAACTACTAAGCAATGTCTTAGAATTAACAGTACCTGAAACATAATAAGTCTGCCGCTGGCTTCCTGTGGCTCTAAACCAATCACCATTGGCCCATTCTAAAAAAAAAAAAAAAAGAAAAATATTTTAAATGAAATAGTGAACTATGAGACTAAAAATAGCCACAACATATTTCTAATCAATATTTTGTAAATACTAAACTCAAACATTTTTGCAGTTTCAGGATTTCATCCCTATGTCAGATAACTGAATCAAGAGATCACAGTTACCAACAAAAACAAACATCCTTCTTTTAGCTAAATAATTAAAAAAAAAAAAGAAGAAGAACAAAGGCGGGCATTATTTGTCTTTTTAATACAGAATTTTTCATAATAGTGTAAAAGCTACACAGCTGTATCTCCTTTTTCAAGTACAAATCAGAATTACTTAGAGGATAATTTAAAGTTGGTTCATCTTGACTCATTTATATTCTACTAAGAAAGAACATAAGAGATTAAGTTATTTTTACTTATATCCAGCATTAGAAAATGTTTCTTACATTCTAACATAATTTCTAACTAATCCAAATCTTCACGTTTACTCACACTAACTAGCTGTTTAGCATAAAACAGCTAGTTAGCATAAAAGTCCTGCATCTTAATCTTTAAGAGCTGATTACCAGCATTACATACTTTAGTCACATAGAAAAATTAAACAAACTCTGCCCTATACTGAAATGCAAATACCACATTAACAACAATAAGCATATTCTTCAGGCACCAGAGGCACGATTAATTAATTAGACAACTGCTCCCACTGCTCCTCAAAAACTTCTCTAATACAATGTACCACAAACACTTGCCTGATCATAATCTGCATAGAACTGTGCACAGTCTTCACTAAAAGTCTTCACAGTGCTAATAAGCTCTTCTCTGAAGTTTGGCTGCAAAGCAGTGAGCTCATTCTGTACTTCATTTGCACGGACTAGCAGCTTTTCCCAAGCGTAGCGCAAAGTGTCCACCTTCTCTGTCTCTTCCTTGGCCACAAGTAGATCATATTTGTTTAACATGGCATAGGATTCCTGTCAGAAGGTTGGATCAAAATGCACAAAATATTTATATATATATATATGTATGATAACATTTCAAATTTTTAAGTATAGAGAATGATTTGTTAGAAAATCTGTTTGTTTTGTATAGCAATTACCACAATCTGGCAAACCCATACCAAACTAGAAGAAACATCAAAATGAAAACTAGATCCTTAATTCCTTACCTTTCACACAGCATTCTGCTTTCTGATAAATTATTTACCCTAGTGCAATCTACCTCTC
Source organism: Indicator indicator (assembly GCF_027791375.1). NCBI lineage: Eukaryota > Metazoa > Chordata > Aves > Piciformes > Indicatoridae > Indicator > Indicator indicator. The sequence goes on along the minus strand of NC_072015.1, from coordinate 19,295,085 downwards.
TAAAAAACTATTTCCAGTTAAAATACTCCTTAAGTCTACAGGGGTTTAGTTTCATTTAATGAGAATATTTTTCTGATCTACATCTTCAAGTATCTGGTTTGACCCAAGGTGAATATTACAGGAGGCAAGCCATGAGAAAACATCTAAGCAAAAGCCTTCAAGTAAGTAAAGCCACAATGCTCTAAAGAATTCTAAGCCCTACTTCAAGTTTTCAACAAAAAATAATTAAAAAGCCACATTGAAATCACAATTAATACATTGAAAGTATTTCAAATGTTATAACTATTCATCAGAATGATAAATCTACTCTAAAATCTCCTTAATAGTCCTTCATTTTGTCAGAACATTGATCTCTATTTGTACTACCAAAGTATAAACACTCCACATAATAAAGCCCTTAGTAAAGTTTCACAAAAACACAACTACTTCACTTACCATAAGTTAGCAAATAGTAGGGTAGCAATGAATTTGTGGCATAACACTTTCATCTGAAAATTTTTGTATAAAGTGGAATTATTTAATTTACATTTTCCAGTTTGATCAAATTGAAGAAAAACTGCAAAAAAATGGAAACAACTATCTGCCTGCCACCTCACTATATGGAAAATACGTCAACCTCTGTTCCAAAAATCATGACTCCTTGTGCCTAGGGACTCAAGTCTCCTGCTTGCAGAGCTGGAAGCTTAGGAATCATTGGCTAATATGGCTTCTGCCTTGCCTACACATCACATGGCAAACCAGCACAGTTCTCAGAACTGCCAAAACGTCACCTCCTAAGAGGTCTCATTACCTATGACAACTTCACAGAAGATTACAGCTTTGCTTTTCACTCTAAACTACTTGTCCTATTTTTGCTCCTTCACACAACTAGGGAGACTCTCACAGATTCTAAGACTGAGATATACATTCCTTTGTAGCTGTATTCTGCACAAAATGGATGGACTGTACGCTGCTGTGGTTGCTGCCCACAGACCACAGAGTGAGCAAATAGGGCTTGTGTGTGCCCAGGTGGTGCTGCAGCTGTCTGCAGCTTGTAGGTTCTCTGGAACCAGTGAAGCCTGAGGAAAGAACTTCCAGAAGAGGAGGAATGGGGCAACTCAGACTGAGCTCCTGTGCAAAAATTCAGCAGTGCAGGTGTCCAGCTGCAGGGAGTGCCTTCCCCTGGCGCTTGTTCCAATGGGAGGCAGTGATGCCTGTCTGCCATGTGAACAGATCAGTGAATTACTTAGCCAGGTGGTGGAGCTGAAGGAGGAAGTGGTAAGGTTGAGAAGAATCAGAGAATGCAAGAATTAAATAGGTTGGCTGAATCATACCATGCAAAGGCAGCAGATGGAGGCTCTTCAAGAAGTGGAGAATCCCCTCCCCTCATGCTACCAGGCTGAAGAAAATGGCCTAAGAAAAGGTGGGGAATAGACACAGGTTCCTGCTCAGGGAGGCAGGCAAACTCCTTCCTGGCCTCTCTCACCTTTCCAGTTGTCCCTACACAACAGACAGGGATGAATGGTGGCAAGTGCATGGCCACGGCAGGGGTTGAGTGCATATAACAACCTCTTCCACATGAGAGAAAAGAGTTGGAGACTCCCTGATGACAGGAACAGAGGGCCCAATACGCAGGGTTGACCCTCATCATAGGGAAGTTTGCAGTCTTCCTGGATCCCAAATCAGGAATATCACTAGAGAACTCCCCAACATGGTGCAGTCACCAGGCTGTTATCCGTTACTGATCTTCCAGACAGGTGGGGAGGAAGTTGCATCCTGTAGTCTGAAGGGAATGAAGAGAGATTTCAAGGCCTTGGGACAGTTGGTGAAAGAGTCTGGGGCACAAGTTATTTTCTTCCTTACTTCCAGTAGCTGACCATGATATGGAAGGGAGTAGAAGAATCCAGTCCATAAATACCTGGTCTGAGACTGGTGCCAAAGGCAGGGCTTTGGGTTCTTTGATAATTACTTCTTTTGTAGGACACCAGGATGCATGGCAGTACATGGGAGAGGCTTATCTCGCTGGGGGGAAAGGATTCTAGGACAAGAACAAGCATGGCTCATTCATAGAGCTTTAAACTAGAATCAAAGGGGGATGGGGTTGTTGCTGGATTTGCACCTGTAGGGCAGTGTTCCAGTATAAATGAAGACTAGAAGGCCTCCCACCACCCCCCAGGGTAGAATTGGCATGCTCAGCTCGCTCCCTGAAATGCCTGTACAACAACTCATGCAGCGTGGGGAATAAATAGGAGGAGCTAGACATCCATGTGTGGTCAATGGGGTTATGATCTGGTAGCAGTTACAGAGATGTAGTAGGACAGCTCCCATGACTGGAACATGGTCATGGATAGCTATGTCCATTTTAGGAAAGACAGGTCAACAAAGTGAGGTGGTGGACTTGTTCTTTAGGTGAGGGAGCAACTAGAATTCTAGTTCTGTCCAGGGGTGGATGAAGGGCAAGTTGAGAGTTCTCGGGTGTGAATTAAGAGGCAGGCTAACATGACTGATACTGTTGTGTGTGTGATCAGGATGAGGAAGTTGAGGCCTTCTACAGGCAGCTGACAGCAGCCTTGCAATCACAGGCCTTGGTTCCCATGGGGGATTTTAACTACCCAGATATTTGTTGGAAGTCCTACTCAGGCAGACATCCAGAGTCCAGGAGGTTCCTCCAGCGCACTGACGATAACTTCCTGATGCAAATGGTGGAGGAGCCAACTAGGAGAAGAGCGCTGCTGCACCTGATACTAACAAGGAGGGTCTGGTTGAAGTGGTGAATGTTGAGGGCAGCCTCAGCTGTACTGATCATGAGATGGTGGAGTGCAGGATCTTGCTTGGTAGGAACAGCATATCAAGCAAGATCACAACCTTGGACTTCAGCAGGGCAAACTTTGGCCTTTTCAAACAATTGCTAGGGGAAATCTCTTGGGAGAGGGAACTAGAAGGTAAAGGGGCCCAACATAGTTGGTTAATATTCAAGGACCACTTCTTCCAAGCTCAAGATCAGAGCATTCCAAGGAGCAGAAAATCAAGAAAGGGAGACAGGAGACCCACATGGTTAAGTAGGGGACTGCTGGGCAAACTCAAGTGGAAGAAGAGAGTCTACAGCTCATGGAAAGAAAGGCTGGCTACTTGGGAGGAATATCAGACTGTTGTCAGAGGATGTAGAGAGACAACTAGGAAAGCTAAGGCCTCCTTGGAATTCAACATTGCAAGGGAGGTCAAAGACAACAGAAAGGGCTTCTTCAAACACATTGCAGGAAAAAGTAACACTAGAGGCAATGTAGATTCACTGCTGAATGAGGTGGGTGCCTTGGTGACAGAAGATACAAAGAGGGTGGAGTTACTGAATGCCTTCTTTGTCTCCATCTATACTGCCAGGGATTGTCCTCAGGAGCCCCAGAGGAAGACAGGACAAAGGAGGAGTTTTCCTGGGTTGATGAGGACCGGATTAGGGAACAGTTAAATCACCTGGACATCCATAAATACATGGGTCCTGATAGGATCCATTCATGGCTTGTGTGGGAGCTGGCAGAGGTCATTGCCAGACCACTCTCCACCCTCTTTGGTAAGTCATGGTGGACAAGAGAGGTGCCTGGGGACTGGAGGAAGGCAAACATCACTCCAATCTTCAAAAAGGGTAAGAGACTGGTCAGCCTAACCTCCATCCCCAGAAAGGTAATGGAACAACTTACCCTTGGTGCTGTCCTTAGCCATATTAGGACAAGAAGGTCATTAGGAGCAGTCAACATGGTTTCACCAAGGGGAAGTCATGTTTGACCAACCTGATAGCCATTTATGAGGACACAACCAGGTGGATAGATGATGGTAGAGCATTGCATGTGGTTTATCTTGATTTCAGTAAAGCATTTGACACTGTCTCCCACAGCATCCTTGCAGCTAAACTGAGGAAGTGTGGTCTGGATGATCAGGAAGTGAGGTGGATTGAGAACCGGTTGAAGGAAAGAAGTCAGAGATTTGTGGTCAATGGGACAGAGTCTAGTTGGAGAGCTGTATCTAGTGGAGTCCCTCAGGGGTCGGTACTGGGACCAGTACTACTCAATAGATTCATCACAATCTGGATGAGGGCACAGAGTGCTCTGTCAGCAACTTTGCTGACGACACCAAGCTGGGTGGAGTGTCTGACACACCAGAGTGTTTTGCTGCCATTCAGTGGGACTTGGACAGGCTGGAGAGTTGAGCAGGGAGAAATTTAATGAAATTCAACAAGGGCAAGTGTAGAGTCTTGCACCTGGGAAAGAACAACCTCATGTATCAGTATAGGTTGGGGACTGACCTGTTGGAGAACAGTGAAGATGAAAAGGATCTGGAGATCCATGGAAGGATGACCATTAGCCAGCAATCTGTTCGTGTGGCTAAGCCCAGTGCCATTCCGGGGTGCATTAGAAGGGGTGTGGTTGGTAGGTCAAGAGAGGTTCTCCTCCCTCTCTACTATGCCCTGGTGAGGCCACATCTGGAATTGTGTGCAGTTCTGGGCCACTCAGTTTAAGGACAGGAAACTGCTTGAAAGAACCCAGCACACAGCCACAAAAATCATTACAGGAGTGGAATATCTTCCTTATGAGGAGAGACTGAGGGAGCTGGGGCTCTTTAGCTTGGAGAAGAGGAGACTGAGGGGTGACCTCATAAATGTTTATAAATATGTAAAGGGTGAGTGCCAAGAGGACAGAGTCAGGCTCATCTTGGAGATGTTCAATGACAGGACAAGGGGCAATGGGTGGAAGATGAGACATAGGAAGTCCCACATAAACATGATGAAAAATTATTTCACTGTGAGGGTGACAGAACACTGGAACAGGCTGCCCAGAGCAGTTGTGGAGTCTCCTTCTCTGGAGATACTCAAAACCTGCCTGGATGCATGCCTGTGTGATCTGCACTAGGTGAGCCTCCTCTGGCAGGGGGTCTCTTCCAGCCCCTAAAATTCTGTTATTCATTTCCATTATTTGCACACACAAGTACATACTGCAGTCCATACTTTACCTCAGCCCAGAGAAAACAGAATCAGAAAAACACAAGTGCAAGGCATCTGACAGCCGACACAGGTTTTGCATCTCCAAAATAAAATATTAGAATTGTCAGTATTTGGTAGATATGAATTCTATGTTAAGTTACTTTGACTGAAAAAAATTAAGGACACAGCCCTGACAATAAAATTAGGGCGATCAGGAATATGTCTTTGGGGAAAAAAAAATCCTCTAACAAATGTCCAGTCACTGGTACATTTTGACAAACTATAGTATCCTTATATCCATACTTTGGTCAGGAATGCAGACACATAGTTACTATATGTTTTTAATTCTGCCATTTGACCAAAAGCCCCAACATTGTCAGATGCTCAATACATGTTCTCTAGTAAATGAACTTCTTTAAGGAAGCCAATTGTTTATGCTTATTTCAAACCATGACATAGCTGATAAAGCAATCAGTCTCATACATTCTCAAATAATCTGCTTAATATTAGCTTTCTCCCCTTCTGTGGGCTAAGCTAAACAGACCAACAAAGTACCACAAGCATTCTTGTGTTAAATATCTCACCTTCCTTTTGGCTAAAAATTTCTGCACTATTCACTAAACCACCTTTCACCTCAACAAATTTACATTTGTCCAAATCAGAGTTCCATACAGAAAATGGTTACAAGAACACAGTAAGTCTGCCACTCACCATTTAACATATATTTAGTTGTACCTTTTCAAAGTGCACGGTTAAGCTTTAACCTGGAAAATAATTGCTCTGCTGAAACAGTACCTATACATGCAACATGCCTGTTAAGTACCTCAATGGGCCCAACTTGAGAGTCTATGGAGATCTGTAGTTCTCTGATCTCTTTTAAAGCTGCCATGGCTACTCTTATATCATCCAGGTCCTTGATGCAGCGACTTAACTTCTTGTCAGTTTCCTCTATAAAAGTGAAAATTACTTCCATCTCTTTTCTGTACTTCTTATTACAATGGCAGCCCAGCAAAGTCATCCAAGCTTTGGTTTCTGCTCTCAGTGCTAGCTTCAGATCAGCTAAAAACATTGAACAATGAACAGATATTTAGATATTGTACATATTTTTGAGATGTATTTTTAATCTTTGTTCAATATGAGTTCTCTTCACTCCTAGTTCCATTCCATCCATGCACAGAGAAGATAAAAATCACATTGATAACTTTGAGGGCTTTATGGGATTGCTTGCAATTCTGGATTGCTTTCCTCCTAATTTTCTCAGAATATATTATCTTTCGTCCTGGAAAGATGAGGTTGACCTCCACACTTATCTTATTTGTATATCATTACACACATTTCTGTCTACACATCACAAACACTGAGGAAGGGGGGGAGGGAAGTAAGAGTCTGATTTTACATTTAATGAAACCAAATGGTTCATCAACCATTTAATTTTTATAAGTTTCATTTGTAGCATCACTGGAACCAAGTGACAAACATATTCAGATAGACTGTTGAAGATTTGCCAAGTTGCTGCCCAATTTTGCAAAATTGAGTTCATTTCTCTAAAGTTTTGACATTAAAATAAAAATTCTTCCCCACAGTTCTCAACAGAAGAGTCAAAAATCAATACCAACACAAGCACTGCTTAAAATTTTAGCTGGATATTATTTCAAACATGTTACATCTTCATTCCCTATGCAAATTTCACTTGTGTGTCTTCCCATGCTTAGCTCTCTAACCTGGCAGCCTTTTCAATATATTAGATACCAAAATTACCTCACCTCTACTGAGTTTCTACTGCTTCTCTTGCTCTTTACCTTACAATATAAATACAGATATTTGGTTAATGCTCTACTAATGAATGAAAACATCCTGTTTCCTCAGATTTGACATCCACTGCAAAGTCATCTGTATGCATTTCTTATAGCCCATCATAGTTTACAGTCATCCTTTCTGTTATACTGGTATAAAATGCTTATGCAAAACTTAGGTGATATGGAACCTGAGCTACAAAAAAGTAAATATTTGAGGTCTGACAGAAGGATAGGTAAACATCTGCTATCCACGTCAGAAGTGGGCAGAAGTATCCAGGTGGGAGAAAAAACTCCCGAGCCTCACAGATACCCTTGCATTAGTGTTTTGTTTGCATGCATTTACTGCCAGAACAGGAAACAGCTGTTTTCTCTCTCTTTCTATTTTCCATCTTTAACCTAGTTCATCCATCCAAAACTAAGCACCATCAGTCCTTCCTGCAGGAGTCAGAAAGTATATGTCTCTAGAGAGAAGTGGAAAGCTGAATTCTACCAGTGTACAATGCAATAGATCCCACGCAGATGTATTCAGGCTCAGAATTGATTTTCAGCTCCAAGTCTTGGAAATACAGAATTTCAGATTCAAATTGAGAGAGTAATGGGTTTGCCATCATTAATTCACCAATAGTTTCCTCCTTGTCCCTCTGCCATATATGGTGGTAACAACTAAAACTCTCCAAAGCTGTGAGAACTTCCTGAAACACATTAGAAGTTCAAAGAAAGATTCTCAGCATTATACATATAGCATAGATATAATTTCTTAGCATTTGCTGGTTAGAATACATTACAAACTCCACACTGAGCAAGTTGTGGCACCTCACTAAACTGTAGGCTGCTGGTAAACTCATGCTGAAGTGAGTTCCATTAACCTTGCCAGGAACTGCACGCTAATCACATTCAGTCTGTCAGTTACAGTATTTTCCAGTTAAGTAATTTCTTCAGTCAATAAAAATCAGTGAAAAGTAAAATGCCCCTTTAAGACTAGGATAAGGTACACTTACCACAGAACTGTTGAGGTTGAAAGAGACCTTTGAGATCATCAAGTCCAACCACTCATCTTGATCTCACAAGCCCACCACTACTGCTAAGCCACTACCACTAAGCCATGTCCCTAAGTGCCACATCCATAAATCTTTTAAACACCTCAATGGATGGTAACTCTACCATTTCCCTGAACAGCCAATTCCAATGTTTCATGACCCCTTCTGTGAAGAAATTTTTGCCTAATATCTAACCCTGAACCTCCCCTGACACAACCTGAAGACATTTCCTCTTGTCCTGTCACTCATTTCATGTGAGAAGAGACCCACCTCCACCTTGCTCCAACCTCATTTGAGGTTGTGGTAGAGAGCAACGAGGTCTCCTCTCAGCCTCCTCTTCTGAAGACTGAACAAACTCAGTTCCCTCAGCCATTCCTCATAAGACTTGTGTTCAAGGCCCTTTACCAGCTTGATTGCTCTTCTTTGGGCACAGCCCAGGACCTCAAGGTCCTTCTTGTAGTGAGGGGCCCAAAAACTGAACACCATACTCAAGGTGTGGCCTCACCAGTGTTGAGTAGAGTGGGACAATCACATTCCTAAACCTGCTGGCCACACTATTCCTGATACAAGACAGGATGCCATTTGCCTTCTTTGCCACTTGAGCACACTGCTGGCTCATATTTAGTCAGCTGTCAGTCAGTACCTCCAGGTCCTTCTCCACTGGGCAGCTCTCCAGCCACTCTTTCCCAAGCAGTTCTCTGGCATGGGCTTTTAGCATGTGGGTGGGTGAGGGTGTCATGTTTCAGATGACATGGGTTTATCCATTAGCTTCTTTACTACTTTTATTCCAGTTGTTCATTCATTCTTTGCATTATTCTATTAAACTCTCTTTATTTCAACTTGAGGGTTTTGCATTTTGCTCCAAATTTCTCCTTCCCATCCTTCTGTGAGGAGGGGGCAGTTGTGTAAGTAGCCATGTGGTGCTCAGCTTAAATCCACAAAAAGGGGATAACTCACATCATGGCATGATAAACATAGTGCCTGCAGGCATTTAAACCTGGCTAAATGATAAGAGTTTCCTATTATGAAAAAATTGAGTATCAGAATGCAAACACAGCTACAACTATCCACCATTGCCATCACATCTTAGTCTTCAGCACAAGCCTGTATGTCACTGTACTAATTATGCTTTAGTACAACTTAAGTTATATGGCTTTGCATCCAAAATTTCCACCTGACAAGTCTCCATTGTAAGGTTGGACTGATCTCAGAAGGAAAAGATGGAGATTTCCCCAAAGAAATATCAGTTTGACACCTACAGTTTATTACAGAAAGTGTAGAATAAGAAAAGGGCAAAGAAATTACACATATTGTCATAAACTTCCTAATGAGCAAGAAATCATTAACTTCATTAGAATTTTTATGTGAACAAAATTGTATTTAACACATTGGAACAATTACTACAAATTATATATGGCATACACATCACTTAACTATACCTTGAGCTTTTTTATCATGTTTCACCAAAGAAAGATATGGGGTTTAGTCCCACTTAAGTTTTACTTTATGTAGTATTCAAAACCTCACACATGTTTGAGCAGAGTACACTTAACTCATACTTTCAAATTATATTTGCAAACTTGCAGCTACGTGATTCCCATCGACCATTCTATATCTTTCCATTCATATGTTTAATCAGTTTTAAATACCTACACTTATGGCCTAAGGATATTAAGTTACACATCTTAATGTTAATTCCTTGGATAGTGATATCAAATTAACATCTTCATTGTCTTACCTTTTTTGTAGAATTAATAGCAGTGCTGAGTAAAGATACTAATTTAATAATTTCTTTGTTCTCTGATACACTCTTGAAGTAGTTCTGGCTTTGCATCGAATCAGACAAACTGAGTGAAGCCGTGTCTGATACACTACCTATAAAGGTAGGTTCAAATACAAAAACAGTTTTAGGACAGACATTGTTTAGGACAAGCAAATTTCTACACACAAAAACTACTATCCCATTTTTCAACACACATGCACTTTAAATGTGTGTTCTTATTAATGAAAAAGGCAACTAGAAGTCTAGGTGGCCAGTATAACCCACACAAATTCATAAACTTCTCTATTTTAGGAAGTTTGCTTTATCTAGGTACTCTATCACATTTGCAACAAGTTCCACTCCAATCTTTCAAACAATCATTCCCTTTCTCTTACCTCTCTCCAAGGTTTACCCTGTACAGCTCACCCAGGTAATTTACTGATACATCAGCACTGAACAAATACATACATATTTTTATTTTATGAGATAATGTGGGGAAGATAATGACTGACAATTAAAAGTACAATTAATATTAAATCTGAGGAGATTATTATAGTCAGTCCTCAATAGGAAAGAAAAATAAAGGGAAAGTACATTAGTTAGAAAATGCACACAAGATTGAAATGGGTACCATTTATTATTGCATCTCAGGCAAGAGAAAGCCTTAGTTTTGAAATAATTTCTTTACATAACTAGTCAAAGTATTGCTTTCCTACTTTTTAGATGCATAAGAGGGAGCTAACCTAGAAGGATTCAATATATCTTGGAAGTACCTGAAGTACAAGAAGGAACAATTAATTTGGCTTGATTCTAAACCATTTCTGACAATAATCACAGACCTTCAAGATCACTGAGCCAAATCATTAGCTTAGCACTGATGAGTCCTCAATTAAACCATATCCCTAAGCACTACATCTACAAGACTCTTGAATACACCCAGGGATGGAGACTCCACCACTTCCCAGGGCAAGCTATTACCATGCCTGACAACTCTTTCAGTAAAGAAATTCTTTCCACTATCCAACCTAAACTTCTCCAGGCACAACGTGAGGCCATTTTATCTTGATCTACCACTTGCTACTTGGTTGAACAGACCAACCTCCACCTCTCTATAACATCCTTTGAAGCAACTGTAAAGTGATAGAGTTCTCCCTTCAACGTCCTTTTCTTCAGACTAAACAACCCCAGTTGCCTCAGTTGCTCCTCATAAGACTTCTCTAGACCCTTCACCACCTTTATTGCCCTTCTTTTGACACAAAAAACCCAGCAACCAACTATACCACCTTAAACTTTCATTTTAAAATTAATGCTTTCAATAACTTCATTCCATATGTGATCACAAAACTGATGAAGTTAAATCATTTTAGAAATTTTAGTCTCTTCAGTCTTCTGCACAATGCTCTCTCCACCAATACTGCAATTTATGGAGACATTTCTGTTCAATACCAGGCTTTAAGTTCAACTTAAAGGAATTTCAGCATGTTTTAAGATGTCATTTGAACACTCCAAGTTACAAACCACACTGGCAAATCATGAATGATATTTCATATGGTGATAGTGAGTGTAATTGTTTTCCAAGCTCATTCACGTTTTCTACTATGCTGCCCAAGCTGGCACCCAAACAGTTTTCCAAATGTTGCAGGTACAATCAAAAGCAGTACAATTCTGAGAGGCACAAAAAATCCCCTTGCCCAAATCCACACAAAGACAACTATCTTCAGGCAAGTCTGGTTCCTAATCACAAGGAGGTGCTCTGGCATTATTATTATTATTATTATTATTATTATTATTATTATTTACTACTTCTCTGAGGTAGTCTAAAACTCTATAAAGTCTTCATTTTACAATTTTGACGTATTTGGTATTTAATATTCTTTAACACTTTCTGTACAAATCACATTTATCTAATATTCAAATTGAATGATGTCAGAAATTATCATTACCATGGATGTTTTTCTTTACGGTCTCTTTCATTCCATCATCAGAATCACTGTCTCTGCCCTCACACCACAACACAGCTGCTTTTCTCTCTAATATTTTCTTCTGGGGAAGAAATAAAATTTCATTTTTTATTTGCAGTAGTTTTGAAACATTAGTTTTAATTAAGGTTGTTAGAGACACAAACCTGGGACATTCTCTCCTTGCTCCACTGTCCAACTCCTTGTGTTACTTTCACAATAGTATCTACAGCTTTATTAAGTGTCTGTTGTACCTCATCCAAAGAGGGTACCATGATGATATGAGGGATAGATAGGTTAATACTAGTCCTAAATATAGGATGACTACTTTTTTCCTGCTTAGAAGTATTGTCATTTTCTAAATGAAAGACAAAAAAAGAAAAATATTGCTCACATTTTTCTCAAGACATCAAACTAAGCATTGCAGTGATATAAAACAGTATATATACTAATATTAAGTATTTAGTGTAATTTCCCAAGGGAAAAAATATTCCTGCAGAGTTTACAAGATATATTGGCAAAGTCTATAGCAGCACAAATTAAAATTAAGTGCCATGTTATTTCCATGAAACTCCTCTTCAACTTGTTCTGTTTATCCAAAATATTTAGCAGAAAATTTTGTTATCTGGCTTAGACTCCCAGTCAGCATATTAAACTGGTCATAAAACCTCTGTAGCATCTCATTATATAAATATAAATGCCTTTCTGTTTCTTAAAAGCATGCAGCATGAAAACACTTCAATAGAGTGTTCCGTCATATTGTATAGAAAGATTTGAAGGTTATGCACAAGAGAAAAACGCCTATTTTGGTGGTTGGTTTGTTTGGTTTTGTTGGCGTTTTTTCTTTTTCTTTTTCTTTTTGTTTTGGTTTTTGTTTAGTTTTTTGTTTGTGTTGTTTCATTTTGTTTTCCCATACAGTTTTATGTAAAAACCATGGTTAAACAGGTAAACACTCATCAGGGCCAGCTCCATAATATCTGCCTTCAAAACAGCACAGTCAGTCTTAAGAGAAAATAGTATCACAATGACACATTCCTGCAGTCACAGGAAAAAAAAATTCCTTGGAGAATATACTATGTTATCAATTGTGATTTAACAAGACAGCTTATTCAAACTCCTTTTGCTTTCCCCTCTTTTACATTTGTGGCTCTTTTTTATATTGTTCTAGGATATCACATTTATTTGTTTTGTAGGCTAGAGAAAGGAAAGTACTACAGTGTAGCCACCTAAGAAGCTGATGATGGAAGATGCATGGATGCGCTTCCGTATGGCATCCAGAGTGTTTCGAGTGACTTTCAAAAGGGCATCAATATTACACTGATTGAAGTAGGAAAGCAGTTCATTGGCCTTTTCTTCTAATATTTCTAAACTCTTTCTCTCCCTCTTCTCTAAAGGAGACAGTCCAGCCCACACATCACTGGAATTGTAGAAGGAACTCAAGCTTTTTGACCTTCTTTCTTCTTCTGTTGCTAAAAATAAACCACATAAAACTACTTAGTTAAATTGACTTACAGGACTCAAAAATATAGCGAAGCAACACCTCCACATGTGTCTGAAATAGTTAAATTTTACAGAAGTGCAGGTCATGCTAATTTGTAATCTATACTTCAATGTAACAACCCTTCTGCTCCTATCCACCATCTCTACTCATTACAAACTGGCATGACTATCACCAAAATTTAGATATTATTCCTTTTATTCTTTCTTTAGGAAGTCCAAAAATTTACCGTAACCTGTAAGCAGCTGCTTCTACAGCATTAACATTTCAACATGCATTTAAACTTTTAATACTGACTTATTTTGCAGATGATAGATGGTTGTTAGATGTTCTGTTAGCTGGGCAAATTCAAACAAAAGTCTTTAGACATGAGACACTGTTTGATACTTCAGTCAGCTAAACAGCAATATTCCCCAACACAGACTTAACAGCATGCAAAAGAGACAATCACAGAGCTACAATACAATCTTCTTACCTCTACTTTATCCCCTCATTTCACCAGTGGGCACAACTGACTTACCTTCTTTTCTGACCTGTACCTCAGTGTCAAGTAACATATTAATCAGTTCATTAGCTGCATCTTCCACCAGTGAGCTTTTTAAACGTAAAGTCTGAGAACCTTTTATACAGAGCTCCTGTTACCAAAACAAAACAGACATATGTTCTTATCTTCCCAGTTCTCATGTCCATTTCATGGCCATAGCAGTCTTTATTAACACAAATGTCAAGGCCTCAGATTTGTGAAAACCAAGATCAATACACAACATTATTTTTACATTGTTTTGTTCCAAACTGTTAAGGGTTGGATTCTTTGTTGAGCCAAACAAATCATACATTTCAAAAATTTTCAAAATTGCTGTGTTTTATTCCCCTATATTTCATGACTCCATAATTAGTATCATGAATCAACATTTATAAAGCTTAGTTCCATTAAAGAGTTCTCAAAAGCAAGTGCTTCAAAATTTTCCCACCTTTCCAATGTAAACATGGAAGGTTTAATCTTTTAATCGTTGCCATTTTACATTACTTGAGTGTGCCATAAAGAGTATTAGCCAATCGTATCTCTCATTTATAACTAGATAGGAGATAAAAATCTACCAAAAGCTATCTTTGTCATTAGAATATACAGAAAGTTATTAACTGAGGGGAGAAGGAATCAAAGAACAAGATTTAATAAAATTCAGATATATATTGAAGTATTGTGCTGTTTTTTTCTGTAATACTTATGGTAAAATTGACCAAATACGTTTCAGCTAACTATAATTTTTAATTATAATTACCTTTTAACTTTTTTCTGTTATCACCTATTCATTTAAGATTAATCAAATCTGGTTACCTCTGTTTGATTAAAAATCAGTAACTGGAAAATCCAGCCATTAGCAAGACTCAGTCATTTCCAAATTTTAAGTCACAATCCTTGATCTTCTAAAAGGTTCACTTTAGTTGAGAAAGAAGCCAAATCTGATTTGCAATACCACAGCAACTACTAAATAAATTACTCTAGGTCTTTTTACGTGATATAACTACTTTTGTTGCAGCAATTTCTTTAGAAACTTAAAGACACCTGTTAGCTGATGCAATTTATTTCTAGCCTCTTCAAATTAAAACCTGCAAATTTCACTATTGAAACTACTATTTTCATTACACCCCTAACTGGAGCTAGTATAACACTTTGCTAACTCAAAAGTGATTGGCTATTGGGGTGCTGTAATTGCCTTCTAGTAGTTCAAGTTTATTTGCAGAGCATCAGCATTAAGCAGTATCAATTATCTCATAGTTGGTGCTGAAGAATTTTTTGTGCTTGCTCATATACTTTTATTTTAGTGAATATACTTTTTAATTACCAGCCCCATCAGGAAAACAGCAGCAGGATTGACAAAAAAGAACCAAACAACTATGGATTGTGAGGCTTACAAAATACCATTCATTCCATAAAATATTATTTTATGTTTTACTTCTCATTTAACAAGGTGAACTGTTACAGGAAACAAAAGAGGAAAGACTAAAAATTAACTATACTAAGAGAAATTTTCACTTGTATTATTTTTTGCTACAAGGGGTCAGGGTAGTGGATTATCTATGCAATCTTTTCCAAAGCAAAGTTTATTTCAGGGGAAAATACAATTTAGACATTATATCCTAAGATGCCAGAGTATCTCACTGTTACCTCATCAAAATAATTCTGATATTCAGTTTTATTACAAGCTTAATCAGCTTTCTGACTAACAACTTTCATGCTTAGAGTTAATCCTCAACATAAAAGTATTTAGATGAGGTGACGAGTCTTTTCTCAGAATGCCTTCATCCAAGTACTTTTGAGTGTATTTTACACATCCATTACCCGTCCAGGAGATTTTGAGATTAACAAAGATATTCAGTACCTAATCATTCCCATGGTATTTACTCTCCCAGGCAACAAAGTGCACTTGTCATGAAGCTATTCACAGGTATCAGATGGGCAATTCCCTTACTGAAAGCTACTAACAATCAACAATGACAAAAAAAAAATACACTGTCACAGAGGAAAAACATTTAAATTAAGTTATAGCAAAGCATAAAATAAATACCATACAGTAGTTGCCTTGATGTTAATAAGCTGAGGAAAGAACATCCCAGCTCAGGACCTCTTTGCATTTGGTATTTTTGCTGCTTTTTAGCATCCCAGCTAAGCAAATGGGCATTTCCTTACTTCCTTACTTCAGTTTCCCACACATACTTCATTATTTCTGCACTGGTTTTACTCAATAAAAAAGAGAAAATATCTTAATTCAAAGGCATTGAATTGTTCTTTATGAAACTTTTATCTAGTAACCTTAGTCTTTTGGAGAAATTCCTCACATCTCAGTGGTTCATCTTCTGGCAACTCACAGAGTGGCACTCTATTCATTTCTTGAAGGACAGCATCAATACGAAATTCAACCAAGTCATTCACTCGATCAAGCAATAAATCCAGCCCAGCTTTTGAAGAAAACAGAAGATTCAAGGCAAGTTTAAAAGTTTTAAATTATAGTCTTGGCTTCTGCTTAAATTTTTACTTCAACAAACTGTCATATTCAATTTTATATCAATTCTACACATTAACCAGCTTACTTCAAACATCTAAATTTTTATGGCACTGAAATGATGATTTATTTTTTGTATCCATAGCCTAAAAAAACAGTAGGCAAAGTATTGTAAATATATATAAGATGAGTTTAATATATGTGTATTTCAAATACAAAGACATGAAAATTCAGTTGAGGTCCAGAAATGCTTATCCTTCTCCTATAGCTTGAACTAGTTATCACTTGAAGAATCTACTAGCACCAGAAATTTTTGACTAACAAAATGTCTATCCTTCACAAAAATGTTAGAAACCAAATAATAGTTAACAGAAAACAACAATCACTAGAATTTTCAGTTTAATGTAGTAATTAAACTCAAGAAAAGGGAACTTGATAACTTGATATCTTTGTAAGCAATGAGCATCTCGGTGCAATCACAGAATCACAGAATGGTCTGAGTTGGAAGGGACCTCCAAAGGTCATTTAGTCCAACCCCCTATGCAGTAAGCAAGGACATCCTCAACTAGATCAGGTTGTGCACAGCAATCTTGTGATAATCTTTTGAAAAGACTACCAGCTCATTTCTTTTATTAAAACTGTTGCTCAAGATGCATGTACATTAGTTTAAAAGAGTCTGATGTTAAAAAAAAGGTTCAATGTGAAAAGCTTTTGAGCAGTGACAGTGCCAACTCAGTCAAGTTACTATTCCCTGAGAACTTCTGCACATTATAGAAACAAAAGGCACAATTAGAAAAAGTCTGAAACCTCAGAGTAGGTTTTAAACTACTTTTAGAACATAGCTATCAATCTCTGAATTCGGAATACACAGGACTTTTTGTACACTTCTTTATGCTTGGTTTAATTCTAACTGCTATCCCATTCATATTAGTAAAAATTTAACAAATACATGAGCCAAAAAGAAGGTGTTAGAAAGCAGAGGTTTTATAAAGTACAGGGCAGATGAAAATCTTGATTTCTTTCATGTATAAGTCAATTAAGTACAAATCATATAAAGGACAATAAGCTTAATAATATATCTAGCATTTGTATAGAACAAACAAGCAGAAGTTGATGAAAGGAGGCAAGTGACCTACCTAGCTTATAAAAAACCATATTAATATATTTTTCAATATTCAAGGATGTCCAGGTCAGTGTGATTAGACCTGGCTGGATAGCATCATCTACATTTGCTAGCCAAGGAGCCATTAGTTGTTCAACAGGGTGTTGTATTTTCAGTTTAATTCTTTTATATTCTGCCAGCATCATCTGAAATAAACAGGGAATTCAACCATTAGCTAATATACACAGATCTGATATATACATATTGATCTTGATATATACACATTCGTCATGATTTAAGAAAATTCTTCTGGATGTACATTGCAAAACTATAATTAATTGTATGAAAAATGCTTTAATTAGTTTTATCAGAAGTTTACTATTTGTTGCTCTTTATAATAATGCAAGTACTACTTCACAAGGAAATTAATCTTTGTAGACTGTACTCACTTAGGTTGGGATGAAGATTAGATTCTTCATAGTGGCTCATAAGGTGCCAAGTTTTAGATTCATGACCAAAACAGTACTGATAACACACTAATATTTTGACTATTGCTAAACAGTGATTGTGCAGCATTGGGGCCTTTTCTGCTTCTCACACTGTCCCACCAGTTACCAGGTTGAGGTAACACCGTTGGGATAGATGACCCTAACTGACCAAAGGGATATCCTATATCACATGAAATTATTCTTAAAAATAAAAAGTGGAGGAAGAAGGAGGAAGTTGGACATTAGGAGCCAAGGCATTTGTCTTCTCAAGTAACAGTTACATAGTCATGCTTTCCTAATGATGACAGAACACCAGCCTGCCAATGGGAAGTGGTAAATTAATTCCTTACTTTACTTTGCTTGCACATGCAGTTTTTGCTTTCCCTACTGAATTGTGTCTATCTCAATACACATATTTTCTCTTTTAACCTTTGGATTCTCTTCCTATCCCTCCGGGGCATTAAATGTTCTAGTTTCACATGTTCTGGAGAAAAAATAAATAAATAACAATAATTTTTAAATCCTTGCAATAACTTAATTAATATGGCAATTCTTTTTTCTCATTTCAGTATTAAGTGGCCCTTTGAAGCTATAGTTTTCTGGACACCTAAATTTGAATCCTCATCTTGAACCATGAAGAACTTTGTCTATTCTCAGGCACACAGAATGACCCAAAGGATTTAAATATGAAGGAAAGGTGTGGTGAGTTGAAATTCCCCCCAACATTAACTTCACCAGATCTGTGAATTTTAAAGGTATAGCCCTAAAACCAGTACAGAAGGGAAGTTTCAGCTTCTCTTTTTTTAACTATTCCACAGACATCTGTGTAAAACACTGCTGCAGGAACTCTGCTGCTACTTGGTGGATGCTTTATACTTCTTTAAAGGCATATCACCTCCTCTTCCCTCCCAGCTATGCTCTCAAAGCAAAGTGTATGTAATGTTGACTACATTATTGGATGAGATATAATTGGTTATAATTTAGAAAGCAGGCATCTTTTAAGTTTTCTTTCCTCCCCATGCTCATTGTTCCCAAACTCTGCATAACTTCCTTAAGCCCTTGCATCTTTGAAGTGACTTCACAGAAAGTATTAAGTCAAGAAATTATCTTTAAAGCACCTCAGGACAGTCATAAAGATAAAAAAATAGATTTGCCGATGTTTTTTTAATGCATAGTAATTGATCTTCACTTTTTCTTTTCCACAAATAGAGAGAACTTAGACATCTTAATGTACACTACACATATATAAAATAACTAATATAAACCCACGTGCAAATTGTTGACAATCTTCTTGTACCAGTCTCTCTTCTGTTGAATGATACTTGCAAATGGTGGGATTTCCAGGCCCATGTGAGCCATGCAATCTGTTTCTCTGATTAAAGTTAATATTTGAGGGTCAAAATTCACAAATAGTTCTCCTGGTTCTGGACCTTTTACTAAGAGAGATGCCTGAAGTCCTCTTTTAGATAATTCAATCTGCAGGAAACAAAGTCATCATTCCTGATCAGAGTAGCCAGTACAACAAAACACTTCAGTTTCAACATAAATATCTCATCAGAAGTTACTAAAATCAGGTATTGCTGACAATAAAGATTTATATGTTGTGAATCCACAACAAAATGTTATTAACACAAACCATATGTACTCAAATGCTTAACAATCAAATTAACTGTTCTTTATCCAGCAGACGTTTTTCTATTGGTTCTTGGATATTGTAAGCTGCATTCTACAGTGTAACACCAACAGCAAAGCCACAGACTTTCTTGCTTCAATCCTCTTAAACGCAAACTCTCATACCCTTAAAACTTAACTGCCTACTCTGCAATAAGGCAGCACACAACCCCGTCTTGATGAACTAAGTTATTCTTGGATAACTTTTTTAGATATCTTTTGAGTATTCTTATCCTCATTTCTCTTTTTTGCTGTTTACTGGTTTAACTGTTTTGTTTGAATATTAGAATACAATTTGCTCTCCGTGAGATTAAAAGGGGGAGCATTTATGAGATTGCTACACATGGGAAATAAGGCTGATACTAGGACAAAGTCATGCCTTAGGTAGGAAAACTTTTCTTACACAAAAAATTTTGATGCCATTCCAATTTTCGAGTTGTCCTTTTGCTGGCATAATTTTATTCTTCGTCATTCACTTCTATGTATTACACTGAGATGGAGTTTGGTTTTAAGGGCAATAATTTCATAACTCATTACTTTCAGTGTACTTTCTGATAAAACACATTGCAAATCTGAACATCCTTTCATTGTCTAAAATCTAGTGGACTATACTGCTTGCTTCAGCTGTATCATGTATTATCATATCTTTCACAGCATTTTTAAAGAAATCATCTAATGAAGTTTTGTCAAAGTCGCCCTTAAATAAGAGCTGATTTTTTTTCTCTGCAAAGTTCACCACCAAATATTACAGCACTCTTTGGACTTCAGACTTATTATTCCCACTACAAACCTCTTCTCCCGTTTATGTTTCTTTTCATGCAGTTTTCATTATGAAGGTAACAAAAACTGGTAACAAAAGTAAGGGGTACACTGCAGGCACAAATCTTACACTGGCATAAAATTGTAACTTTGACAGTTCCCAGTATTTTATTATTTTAATACATCCAGGGTGAACATCACTGGCTGTAACACAAAAAATCTCTCAATCTTATGCTATTTTTTTTTAAGTGGTAAACAAGGTGGTAACCATCCAATAGGCAAAAAGAGGGGAAAATGTTTGGAACTATCAGAAAGTTCCACTAAGCTTTACTATTTCCACTGTATAGAAGAATAAAAAGTAACAGGATCTACAGCCATATTTCTTTCGCATTTGTATTCCCCATAGGACACTTGCTCCCAGCTCGTTTTTCTTTTGTTCAGGAGAGCAGGAGCTCCACCTTGTGTTCTACGATACTCATGTCCATATCCATCTGCAGTATTTTTGCCTCAAGAAGAGGAGACTTGAAATTTGTCTCCTTTTACTGTCATATCTGGTAGACAAGTGCATTGATGTTAAAGTTGATACACTTTTTATGTATTCTTAAGGCATGTGTATTTGTTTCAAAAACTTGAAACTGTGTTCAAATCCACCTCCCTTTGTTCCCACATAATAAGTATTAGGTTGGAGCAGGGCCAGCAGGTTTATATGGCTGACAAGTGTATTTTGACTCTGCTACAGGAGAAACCACACATATTCAGCACAGATTAGAATCAAATCACAGATCACTAGGACCTCAGAAAAAAAGGCACCAGCTTAGAAGAGATGTCTTGGCTGTCACAGTAATTTTGTACTGTACTTGACTGCTCCATGAAGGTATGGTACACGTCAGAAAATTTGATCACTAGATCATTTAGCCAAAGAAGAGAGATGCAGCCCCACAAGAAACATACATCCTGCTTAGTCTTTATAGATGAGACAGGGAATGTATCTTAAAGTGCCCAGGCAGTAGCAGGTACAATTTAGTGAAAGCTATCATTGGTATACTTGGAACAATGCAGGTATTCAGCACAGTACTGGCATCTGAACAGAAACTGAGTCCAAGACAGGAACACTGAACAAAAGACAAAGGTTTCCCAAAGCACCGCAAACCCTCTTCAATAGAACATGTGGGATACACATGTCATACCAGCTCTCTGTGAAGAGGAAATGAAATCAAAGTTGGCCTTTTTGTGTTACCAGATTAAAGTATTGAAGTTAAAGACAATTCTAATAATAACATTGGCAATTTTCATTACTGCCCAGGAGGAGGACCTGGGCAGAGGTCACTAGTGCCAAACTTAGATGTGACATATCTGAAACATAATCTATATTGAAAGAACAGTTGAGGTAATAGTCTTTGGGTTCCTTGATTTCAAACAGCAGTTGTCAACACCAGATTACTCATTAGTAACATATCCAACACCAGAGCCAAAACAATCTGAGTACAGCATATTGTGCATCCTCCAATACTGTCATCCCTTCTCCTGTTTTAGTATACCAAATTGACAAAAACATTTCCATTTACTGTATCAGACCATCCAGTATGACAATCCTTTAAACCTTCATGGCAAATATAAGTGTGAAGGAAAAGAGTCAGGAAATATTAGTATATTCAGATTGGACAAGAAACAGCAGGAACCTCTGGTCTCAGGTCAAAGACTAGCTTTGAGAAAACTGATGTTTATCAGTACCAGAAATTTTCACATTGCACGAAAAGGTTGGGTACGAGTTCCAAAACCAAGAAGCAGACGCATTGCTAACTGTGTCACCACCTTCAAAACAGTCATCTGGACATTCTGATCCTTCCTTCTTTTTGAGATCTGAGAGCTTGAGGCCAGTTTTTCTACAACATGCACTTTGGCAAAGCAATATAGAAAGTGGAGGTGGGAAATGTGCCAATAGGATAGTATAAACTACTTAAATCTCAAGACTGTAAAATAGTCCTTGTAGAATCCTTTTATAGTATGAAGACAGTCAGAGATTCTATGTGCAAAACCCAAGAGGGCAAATTCAGTCAACCAAGATTTAGAACTGAAGGTACACCATGTTTTCTGAACAATATTCAGACTACAAAGTGTTCTGCCTTACCTCCTCTGAGGGTGGGTGGCAGGGGAAAATTGAGCAAGCAGGTAGCTGCCTACCAGAGCTAGTGCACAACAGGCTCAAAATACACTTGTGTACTGAATATGCTATCGATTCTACAATGTCCTCTGTTTGTTGAGCCTGGATGATTTTTACATGTACATTCACTCAAAGTACACCCATGGATTATTACTCAAAAACCAAATTCACACTGTCCAGACCAGAGGAAACCTCTGTGTCTGCTTTTACCTTAAGCTACCCAGCTGACTTAAAGTGCTTCTTAAAGCACTGGAGTCAGCAGGATATGGCAGACACAGAGGGACAGCTAAGGTTAGCACTTCGTTGTACATTTCCACAATGACTATTTGTCATTATAAGTTCTTAGTTATAATGAAGGTCTTTCAGTTGTCCCTACAACCATCTACAGGCAGTACAGACACTATTTATTAATACACTTTTTTATAAAGTACCTATTTTTAATTCCATCCCTCACTGAAGAGGCATCCTAAATCTACATCTTAGCACACCCAAATACTGCTGTTAACCAGAGAGTCATTCACACTGCTGTCTATAAAACCAGATGTTATTAGTCTACCGACAACAAAATCCACCACATTTTTTTTTCCCAAGAAATATCCTAACCACAATCAGCTGGTTTACCTGCTGAAGCCATGCCCTGTGGTAGATCACCTCAAACTCCATAAGAGCTTTTGCTACTTTGTTGTAGTTGCGGATTATGCGCTTGCCATCTGGTGTTTGTAGAACGGCCGGGTGCTGCTGGAAAGACTCCATGGGCTCCTTCATCCTCTGAAACAGGTGACGTGCCCACATAATCTTACCAGCTATTGGTGGCAGATTACGAGCCAGTGGAGGGTCCTGTTTCTGCTTACTGTAGATCTTACAGACCATTTCTATGTCATTACCATAGTTTTTAAGTAGTTTCTGATACTTTTCATCAATGCCAAGATTTGGGATTTGTAATCTGCTTAGAAAAATAATAATTTTTTTAAAAATCCATCAATATATTTGAAATTCTTCTGATCTATTACAGGAAAATACAGTCATTACAAATACTCTTGCATTCCTTAGAAAGTTACTGCTTTAGCAGCAGTGCTTTCACTAAAGTTTGAACAAATTATGCTACAACCTGATTCCAAGGAAACAAGATTTGGATCAGATGATAAAAGTCCCAAGTAAGATTACACATTTTCTGTTTTGTCATTGTTTCCAAATGCTGAGCTAAAATTATGTGCAGCTAACTATAACCAATCAGCCACTAGCAGTCTACTCTATTTAACAGAATACTATCACAAAACTGATGCAATGAAGCTGAGACTGCTTTGCAGCAATGTGAATTTATCAGGACAAATTTCACTGTTTCCTGACACAAGCACTTTATTCCTCCCTAACAGCACTGTGGTAAAAAATTAATGTCATTGCTCAAGGACAAAGCTAAGGCAAATATATGAACAGACAATGTATTCCTGAATTTATGCTAATTTTTAAAGATTAAGTTCAATGTCCACTTCTATTTTCCTTTTTCTGATACCAAGAAATATGTTTTTTATTCATTCACATTGCTGAGAAGACATCCTCTAACAGCTGAACAGTTGAGTGATAGAAGGTTCAGGGGTTTTTTTATGTTTGAGATAGATGGCTTCTGCTTTCCTCCCCCGCCAGATCCCACCATACTGAAAGTGTCATTTTCATTGCCTAGAAGAATTACAGCACTCTGGACAGGATATAGTACCTTTCAAATTTCTTCAACATGCTCAGTGCTCTTTCAGTCTTCAGAATATTTTCCAAGGTGATGTCCATGAAAATCTTTAACTGATCCTGAAGGAGAGCAAACAATTTTACAGCAGGGAACTACGTAAGACACACCCCTCAAATACGCCAGGTATCATTTGACAGGATTTATCATGCACTATGTTAATTTATGTGAAACTAACCTCATTAATTACCAATTGTCCCTTTCTCCCCACCTTCAAGAATTAAACAAAACAGAACCAACTTTCAAGACATTTTCTTCTGAAGTTCCCTCTCTAGCTGTGCAACCAACAGAAGCTTTTGTACCCTCAAATGTTCTACCATGCTGAGAGCCTTCAAAGAATGCTTGTTTACCTCTTTGGCAGCCAAAGAGAGCCAAGTGTTTGGATTGTGGTTTTTTTTTTCTTCTACAGCTACCCTTTCCTTCCACCAATTTGTGATTTCAGAACTAAGGGAAAGTTAATTATCTAACTTATTTGTGCTATGCTCCCATTCATCCAATACAATAACGTTTTTTGTGTTATTCTTGCTAGCATAACTTCCAAATGAAGTGCAGTAATGAAAAATTCCTCTGTTGGAAGTCCTTAAGGTCCTTTCTGGCCTATTCCATTAAACTAGTCTGAAAGTTATAAAGTGGAGATACATTAGAATAATTTTTACATTTCAGAATACAAACTGATATTTTAATATCTTGATGGTAACTCAGATACAGGTATTTTTGTTTGCATGAGGATTTATCAGTAAACTAAATTCTTAATTGAATCATAAAACCTACATGAAGATCATTTATCTCTTTGAAGAACTCTTCATAGTCTTGGTCAAAATCAGTCTTTCGTTGATCCAAGCAATTACAATGTTTTTTCTTCATCATGTCAACAACACTCTGAACAATTTCACAGAAAAAGAAAATTATCACAAAAAATTAACTTATCAAAAAGACTTACTACACCAAATTAAAGCATAAAGAATTGCAACATAATAACTTGCTACTTTAAAAATATTTCAAGTCATATAATCAGTCACACAACTGTAGCTATGTCCATGCCAAATGCTTCAGTATCTTGAAGTACTAGCAGCCTGCAATTCTGGCCACAGTATACTTTCATATCTAGGAAAATATTGTAAAGACAGAAATGCTGGACTTCTGACTTTTTTTCTTGATCATAACACAAAACCATGGTTCTAGTAACTACTGCTACAAAGTCCCCACATTTTGTTGCTCTTTTAAATCAATTTTGATTTTAAAATACCTATTTCACATGTCCACCTGCCTCTTTTTATGTTGTCTGGTCGCTTCCCCAGCAATCCCATATTTACATCACTAACTATTACCCAGTAATGTTAGCACAAATTACAGAACTACTTTTTCTCTTTATAAATACCTTTCCATTTTCATAATTATGTATCGTTTAAAGATATAGTCAGACTGACAGGATATCCAAGATTTACTGTGTACCTCATATTTTATGATCATTTCTTCCAATCCCTCTATATTAGACTTCTGTAGAACTGAGTAGGTTTTCATAGCATTGAAAATATCTATTATCTTTGTCAAACGTCGATGAAAGGTTTCAAATTTTCCAAAGATATACATCTCACTGAAATCAAACTGTTTTTCAGCTGGATGTTGTTCTAATTCATCTTTTACCTTGTGAAAGCAATTTTGATACTCCTAAAAACAAAAAAAAGGTATTTAAAAGGAGATAGTCAAGTATATAATAAAAGACACTGTCATCAGCTAGAAAAAAATTACTTTGATAGCAAGGTTAAGTTTCAGCAACCATGAACACAATAAAGACAGGCAAATAATTTCTTTGAAAACTAACCAAATAATACCAAAAGATCACACATTCCATCAAATGAATGAACTGCACATATATATATTTGTACATTCCAGTCTTAACTAGGATGAAATCGTGTTCACTTCATTTTATAGCAAGCCTTGATATACTTACTGAATATCCAAGAGCATTACCCATCTTTCACTTTTCAGAGACTGAAAATACTGATTGCTGAGCAGTTTCATTGTGTAATGTTTCAAATTTTCCAAAATCACTTTCCAGAAGAAAAATCCTGCTGAAGTTGGAATGCTGCTCCATTATAGCTTCCAGTTTTCATTACTGCTTTCTTGACAACACAAGCTTTACTCCAAGCATGTTAAAACTAAATTCTTCCCACATTTAGATTACATAGTGTCCTGGATTCAGTTGGGAAACGAGTTAGGACCGCCTGTTGAATCTGTTGATGAATATTCAATATGCTGATGTCATGCCAATTTTATAAAGAAAAGTGTTGACCAGAGCAAAGCATCATGGCCCCTGTAGTTTGGATTGTAACATGAGATGCCTCTTGTTTCTGGGGGCTGCTTCTGGTTTTCAGTTCAGGGCGTTCCTCTGGCTAGTTCTGAGCTTGTGGGGTGGGAGTCATTTTATGTCTGGCTTCCTGCTGCTTCTATGGTATTTGCATATTGTACTACTTTCATTAAACTCTCTTTATCTCAACCCTCAGGGCTTTTTGGTTTCTTCTCTCTCTTTATGAGATTGCTCCCAATTGTGGGAGTGAGTTTTGTGAGAGCAGACTGGCCATCTTAAACCAGGACAATCTATTTTGGTGCCCACTGTGGGGACAGAAAGCATTGAGATAATGAGAAATGAGATAATGAGAAGACTCAAATAAGGCTTGTTAAAAGTTTTGTATACCTGTTTTTCCCCCCACAGTATGTTCAATGTAGATGCATTTGCTTTCCAGGGGCAGCTGGGGCTCAGCCCTGGTTATGCTACATAAAACCTTAGGCATTTGTACCTTCTGTGCTCTTTGTGGTGGTGGTTATCATCTCCTGGGAAAGGACTAATGCTATCATGTGGCTCTACAGGATACTGCAATATCATGACATAGTTATTGCAATAGCCACTCAGTTTAGATGTAATCTTGCCCAATTGATGGGACAGGTCTTGTCCAGAGAAATGTAGGTCTTTCCCAAGAATATCACCTGGAGATCTGCCCTGAGGCTGGATAATTATGAGTGCCTGGGTGTGTGAGACTGTATGGTCAAGTGCTTCGGATGGTGATCACCTCCAGTGTTTTGGAATTTCCTTCCTGAACAAGCAGGTAAAATACTTGGAAGAAGTATGTTGTCACAGCTGATGTTCCCAAGAGACACAAATCACTGTGATGCACTGGGGCCTGGCCCATGCCTGTCAAACCCTTCCTATCACTGTTCAGTCTACTCAGGGGCAAGAGAAGGTCTCTGAACCTACAGGCAAACCGGAAGGCATTGCAGCTACTCAGACCCCAACAGCAAGCATGGCAGCTGTACCAGAGAACCACCATGTGCCAGTATCAGTTGTCACTGTACAGAAAAAGAAATATTTGAAAAAAGCAGATCTCACAAAGGATAAGGATGAAACAGAGTTATCACAAGAACAAGAGGAAGAGAGAGAGATGGTCACTCATTCTTTATCTCTGGCCTTGAAAGATGGTCAAGGATGAGCAGTGGATGAAATGACTAGCAGGCTCCAGCAATGTGAGGGAAGTTGCTCTTCCTCTGTACAGGCATGTGTTTCAGCTGTGGAGGAACTGTCCAGGGAGGTTCTTGAACTCCAAGAGAATGTGTCCTGTTCCTCACCTATACGGTCCCAGGTTTCAGCTATGAAGAGGAGGCATTTCCCTGTCCAAGGGATTGCTTATGTGATCACAGGGAGCACATGAGGAAGCGAGACAGAAAACCCCCTTCAGTACTAGCTGTGCAAGTCTGTGAATTACAAGAAGAACGCTGCTCCAGTTTCCGGTGAAAAATCCCCCCAAAAGAGCGGATGAATTGATACTGCTTCTGATGCTCTTGATGGGACTTCCAAACCATGTTTACATGATGCAAGTGATTCTGGTCAGAATTAGAGGAGGTGGCCTGCCTCCAACCAGATGGAGGAGAGGGACAGTTGTTTATTGGACTGTGTGGATCAGATGGCCCAGCATATTGAACCCACGGAGTACAAAGCTTTAGTAGATACAGACATAGAGGGTACTGTGATGCCATCAAACTACGAGGTGGTGGAACCCATCTGTATTTCTGGTGTGACAGGGGGATCCCAACAGCTGCCTGTATTGGAAACTGAGTATCAGAATGTCAGCCACAGTTTGCTTTCCTTGGAAGGGTGGAAGAAATCACTGGAATCAGCTGCCCCAGCGTGGAAACACAGACACACCATTTGCCATAGCCTGATCCAGGCTGTACTGGAGCAAGGTGGAGCTCCAGAACATCTGCATTAAGAGGTTTGTTGTGAAGCCCAAGGTGATGTCATTTTGGGTGAAAATGGACAGTGAATGCTGAATGTTGTATGATGTTAATTACTGCTGGGCATGGCATAGATGGTATAGAATAAGAGATGGGTAATGTCCTGGTTTCAGCTGGGAAACTAGTTGGGACATCCTGTTGAATCTGCTGACAAACATTTGATACCATGCCGACACCATGCCAGCTTTATAAAAAAGAGTGCTGTCTGGAGCTAAGCATCATGAGGCTTGTAGTTTGGATTGTAACATAAAATGCCTCCTGTTTCTGGGGGCTACCTCTGGTTTCCAGTTTGGGTTGTTGGTCTCTTCCACTTGGCTGTCTGCAGGCTTGAAGGGCACTTGGCATTTTATGGCTGGCTTGCTTTTTCTGCTGCTGCTATGGTGCTTCTGTGGCTGCTGCTTCTATGGTGCTTCATACTATATTACTTTCATTAAATTTTCTTTATCTGAACCCACAGGGCTTTTGGGTTTTTTTGTTTGTTTGTTTTTGAGATCACTCCTGATCATGGGGACTGAGTCTTGTTAGAGTGAGCTATTTTAAACCAGGACACATAGTCAACAGATTTGCTTGAAAGGTATTTTAAAGAGAACCACTCCTGAAAGAAAACATTTGTTATTTTTAATCAATTATATGGACAAATAACTCCATTTGGAGATATTGTTACGAAAGGCACAGAATTTCCTAAGTTTTTAGAGATTCAAATATTAAGTTTTCATCTAATGATTTTCAGAAAACTTTTTGAACAAATAAGATTCAAAAACCTAATCTTTCAACGTATTTTAATGCAGCAACTGAATAATTTTATATATCTTTACAAAAATACACAAGCTTATTACTTAGCACTTACTGGTAGTAAGAGGTCCTACAAATTTACACTAG
The DNA here is from genome assembly GCF_027791375.1 of Indicator indicator. NCBI lineage: Eukaryota > Metazoa > Chordata > Aves > Piciformes > Indicatoridae > Indicator > Indicator indicator. The sequence continues at coordinate 19,266,002 of NC_072015.1, read as the reverse complement.
TCCATGCTGGAACTATGCAAGATTTGTGGCTTTAGAAGGTGTTACAATGAAGTTCTAGTCTTTCATGAGCCTATTATTAAGGAATCAAAATAACAGAGGAGAGCTAATACAAACCTTCCAACACAGGGAGGTCATCAAAAAGAGAGTGAAGCTCTTCAGAGTAACACATCGACAGAGGCTAATAGACAATGGGCATAAATCAAAACAGAAAATGTTCTAACTGGGTGTAAGGATAAAATCGTTAACTCTAAGGACAGGCAAGTAATGAAAAAAGTTTCCCAGAAAGGCTGTGCAGTCTCTCCATTCTTGGAGAATTTCAAGAATTTTGCTCTTATAGCCGCACCTGCTTTGGCTCTGAGCATAAGTTTGAACTAGATACCAGCTGATAATCCTTTCCAGCTGTTTTATCCTATGTTCTAAAGGGAAAAGAAGTATTTTTTTAAATCACGAAATGGTTATGGAGTAGTATAATGAAACCAAAAATAATAATAAAGGCTATCTTCCCAAAAAGTCTATGCAACCTGAAGAGCTGAATTCTTCTTTTTTCACTAAGCTGCTCTTTCTAAAGGTATAACTCTTCCACTTATTTTTGGAATATATTCAGCTCAATAGGTTCCTCTGTTTTCATTTCTATCACACATACCTCCTCATCATGTGAGGAAAATCTTTCTAGAGATACTCAGGCACAAAAATCCACGTAATTATCATTTAAGAAGAATAGTTAAGTTTGGCTAAGCATTGAAGTTCAGTTTCTGGAAGATCAGCAGACACTGGACTAAATTCCCTATTAATCCTATGCTCTAGTTCCAAAAGATATTTTTCAGTTGTTTCGTTTTCTTTCACCTCACCTTATATTCTCTTTTCCACAGGCTCTTCCCACCTACCTGTTTAAGTCTAATGGCTGCTTGTAGCTTTTCCATAACTGTCTCTTGATGTTGATTCCAGATGGTGGATGAGTTGTTGTTGGTAATGTAAGATTTACATGATGTGATCATCTGATTGGTCACCTAAAAAGCAGTATTAACCTTGGGGAAAAAAAATCTCAAGACAAAGCAAATTTGCTCTTCTAAATAAAGTCTCATCCCACACCTCTGACACAACTAGCCTAAAGCCTGCAAAATAGTGATATCAAATACCAGCTACACAGACAGATTGTCCTCATTGCAATACCACACCTCCAGACCATTACACCACCCAGATGTTGTCGATCAACTACACTCATCCTAAACACCTTATACCAAACATGAAATGACAGTGAGGACTGCAAAGTCGTAAGATTTTGGCACTTCTAAGAGCAAAGTTAAATCAAGACCCCAAGAGACTATGATAATTAAGGAATAGAAAGAAATTAAGCATTAGAAAGAAATTATTTACAGTAAGGATGGTGAGACACTGAAACAGGTTGCCCGGGGAGGTTGTGGATTCCTCCTTCCTGAAGGTGTTCAAGGCCAGGTTGGATGAGGTCTTGAGCAACCTGGCCTAGTGGAAAGGTGTTCCTGCCAGCGGGAGGGAGGGGTGGAACTGGGTGATCTTTAAGGTCGCTTCTTACCCAAACCTTTCTGTGACTCTATGAATAGATTGCCCTTCTAACCCCATTTCCTACCTTATGCAATTATGAAGAGGTTTAAGTGCTATATAAATTTCATATAATTTGTTCCGAAAAAAAACAATTCATGATAGGCAAAGCTCATTGTGGAAAAAAATCCTTTATCTGTTTACATCACAGCTGAGATTAGCCCTGATCTTCAAGAAGTCTGAAAAACTACTTACAACTCCAAGTAACAGAAACTAAAATAAGTTCTAACCTTGAAGTAGTTTTATCACTATTTTCAGTTCTCCATGTATTTTTAAAAGTAGCTTTAAATTGACCAAAGGTAGCATTAAATTGACCAAAACACTGCCTCTTCAATTGCTTGGTCTCTGCTTTTCCTGTCTCTCACTCAAGCAACAACAGCCCAAAAAAAGAAAAAAAATCTGAAAATTTCCTTTCGCACTGTAGCACCAACCTTCACAAACAGTGAGGATATCTTCTCAGATGTGTTGTAATATTGAGAGACACTCTGAATCATTTTAATTGCATTTATGAGTCCTGGAATAGCATCTGCCATGGACACCTGGAAAGAAACATACAGTCTGAACTTTGCCAGAGGTGTCTTCCAACCCTAACAATTCTATGATTCTAAATATCAGTAAGGGAACAGTTCACACTCAGTGACACAATGGCTTCCACCCCAAAGGCTACACCTTCTCAAAACTAAGTATCTTTGAAGCTGGCACCACTTCCTCATTGGTAAAAGCCAGTATGAGGAAAACAAAGCAGATCAAGTTCAACAGAGCCCGCACAGTGCCAATAGCCAGCATATTCACTTTAACTTCGTTTTCTATGGGTATCATACCAGCTTTTCACAAGACAGACTCAAGTATCACATTGGGAAGCACTGAAAGAACATCTTGTTCTAATCAACTCCAGTAAATGGAAACAAACAGAGCCATAACACAGTTGCCCAGAGCACTGGAAGCAATTTCACTTTAGGAAAAGTAGGAGAGGTAGAAAGGTCAAAGCTTTAAGTCTTCATTGCCACTTACAATATTTCTCTCACTAGTAAGACACGTACAGTCAATTGCAAAAACAGTTTTAATAAAAGCAACCATTTGCTGCCTACTTTAGCAGATAATGGGACAGTGACAATCCCTCCTATCCCCTATTCTGGGCTGCCTGGTTTTGTTTACTACGCAGTACACTTTTGTCATTCTGTTATTATGGTATAAGAAGTTGATTTGCATTTACACACTAATATTTACATAAACATATTTATGTTTTCCTAACCCAGTAAGTTGAAAATTGCCTAATAAATTTTAGACTATATATGACCTGGGTGCCCACACAAAGACAAAAGACCAGCCTTTGCCTTTAGCACAACACTAGGTTTACTCCCTGCCCTCCCCCACCCCCAGCCTTTTTTTTTAATCACAAAAATTTCACTTCCTCCCATAGCACAGAATCCAGTTTCATCATCAGGCCCAAAGTTTCATGGATACCATGGCAATAGAATAACAACTACTTTATTTTGTAGCTAGAAATTCCCACTAAGCCGCTTCTAGTATAACTGAGCAAAGTCTGAAACTGGAGATTAATACCTAAAATGCTATCTATGTAATTTCCAAACTATTCCTAAAAAATACATGCATTTTACTTGTCTCAAGAGATTTAAGTTAAAGAATTTAAAAGTTGTGCTTACAGGATCACTGTTGTATAAGGAGTCACAACATTTTTCCAGATAATATAGATACTTCACATTATCTTTAGCTTCATTTGCTGCATTTGTGATGGAAATATCCAACACTCGCCAATTCTAAGAATAGAAAGTTGAAAAAAATTAAACCATACATTTCAGAAAAAATGGTTCAAGATCTATTTTGTCATTAGCCTTTAAACACATTTGAAAGCACAGATCTTTTATTTCGGTTACAATTCTTTACCCAAGATGAGGAACAGGTCCTTGTTTTCCCTCATCTGAAAAAGTTATGTATTAGTGTCAAATCAAGCTGCTGTAAAATATATAAACATCATCTGTTTACTACTTTTGCAAGACAGAGTGATGAATGCATAACCATGCATTTGTTTCACGCATCTCTCATTTTGATGAGCCAAGCCTTTTTGTTTTATTCTCTTTTCTGCTTGTGATACATGTTTGTTTTGTCAGCATCAGAAATTATGGACCCATAAGCAGTTTTGACAGTCACTAAGATCATGAGAAAGATTTGATTTTTTTTCTTTTCATTAAATATACAGTTCATTAATTCATTTTTCTGATTTAATTATTAATTTTTCAAAGATTTATGGGTGTTTGTTTCTGCTGAGCCATGTGGATATTATCAGCTTTTAGGCAAAGGGGATTCCAAGTCTTTTCCAATAAATTTAACTATGTTGAAACTATCTACTCAAGACAAGGAATAGGGAAGGACAAAGAAAACAAAAGCCAAAGATACTTTAGTATTTTCCCCACCAACATTACTTCCATCACCAAAATGCACTACAGTATACAGAGCATTTCTAGTCTTTACATTTCTCATAACTCAAAATAGAAACCTTCAGTAGTTTGGATTTAGCAGCAGTGAGTACTCCAAGCACTGCCTTCACATCTGGGCTCTTCAGCTGATCTGTAAGGTAGTTGAACTTAGACAATCTCTTTTTCCAGTAATCAAGCTCTGCTCGTGGTCCAAGGTCATCAGCTTCCTTTCTCAACTGGTCATTTTCTGCAAGAACCTTTTATTATACAGTAATATGAGTGAGTCAAGATAATATTTTCTATCTATATGGATTAATTAATCATTTAACTTCTGGTATTGATGTCCTGTAATAAATCATCTAATTCAGACACTGGATCACAAAAGAGACATGTATTTTGCTTGACCTATTTTAGTTCTGAGTTAAAGAGGGAGTAGTATCTCAAAAGCACTATTACAGACAACTACATTGTTCTGTGAATTACCTGCAAAGCAGGTTTCAAACCACAATTTTTTGACCACTAAGAAAAACATTTACTAAATTATGGTGTTCCTTTCGCTTTCATTAAATTCACTGGGAATCACTAACTGTTCTCTACTTTAACTGATTATCAAAAACAGGGGACTAAGCTTCCAAAGACATTTGTGTGCTCTTATAAGTAAGTATTACATGGAAAAAGCTCCAATAATATTCTTATTGAGAAGTAAAAGCATACAAAAAAATCCCAACAGTACTTTATATAGAGCTTGATCACAGCTAGCTTTATAGAAAGGTATGACAAAAGGCTTGAAATCATTTGCCAATAAGCAGATGTCATATTTCACATGTCTGGCCAGAGTATCACCTGTTCAATTTGTTTCGTCCATCCTTTCATGCAAACTTCTATTCTTTCCAGAGCATCTATGCTGTTAGCGACCATGAGGTAATCTGAGGGTCCTTTTAGAGTTTTCAGATCATATGTTTCACATTTCTTCAGACTGACCTAAAACAAGTTTAAAAACCCTGAAATGCTGAAATGTTCATGACAAATAACACAGAAACTTTAATTCACCAGCCCACAGTTGTCCTCCATGTCCTTTCTTTTACAAAGGCTGAGTAGGAATTAACAGTTATAGCAACTGTTTTTCACACGTTAATCATTCATAGCTTAAGAGTGGGCACAGCCATTGGACAGTCAAAAAGATAATAGCTCTAAAGTACTGGTTCCAGAATAAAAAAATGAAAAGAAGCACCTGCAAAGTCATTAAAGCCACAAATCAATGTATAAGTTACTGACAACAAACAGAAGTGTTATTTCTACCTCCAGGTTAACAAAAGTGATTTTGAGTACTCTAACAACAGCAGTTAATTCAAAAGCTCTGGAGCAAGAGACATTCTACAGCTAGCTACATTTCTCTTCACTGCATGAACATACTTACCTTTTCCAACAGACTTTGCTGCGTTCCTGAGAGCACACTAACAAACGCTTCAAGGGAGCAAAGGAAGTCCTGCTTAATACTGGAAGCTTGCTGAGGTTCAACAAGTTCAACCCAGACATGGTCCATAGTCTGCAAAGCTGGAATGAAGATTTCTGATATCAACTGCTCAACACTTTTTAGTAAGCCATCTCGACCTACATTCATCATACTAAAATTCACTTCCTGTAAAAGAAGCACAACACAGGTTAAAAAAGAAAGCAAATTTTGCCATTGTATTTATTGCAGTTCAAATGCCTTGAGAATCTCAGTATCAGTGTGTACAAATGCTCTTCAGGGAGGAACAGCACAACTCGTGATAGCAGGGGCTGTGGAATTTGCACAGGGTCACAGTTTGTCATATAAAACTGAGGAAATTAAGATCTGAAACATGAAATAACTTGTATGAAATAACTTGTATGTCAACTTGTCTCTCCCACTTTTAAGGTATTCTCTACTATCATCAAGGTCTATATGATTACTTGCAGATACGCCTGCTTTATGTGTCTCCGATTACCAGCCTGCAAACATTATCAGTACACAAAAATATCCTCATATGTTAAATAGTATGTAATTGATTAAAATCTAAGGCAGACCTTTCAAAATCATCAAAAAATAAAGAGGTAAAGCATAACACTTGAAAGGATATATGTGAAGAAATCAATCACCTAGTGATGGCAGCCAGCTCATCCACTCTTTGCTCTTCTATGTCTTGCCTATCTGGGCAGAACACAGTTTTATAAGTTTTTCCTAGAAGAGGTGGGTGAAGTTAAAATTTGCTGCCATAGGAGTTGTATTTGAAAGTTCTCATCTTGAAGCGTATAGAAAGTTTTCCACAACACTTAATTCTCATTCATTCCATCACTCTAATTTTAGCACTTCAATTAATTTGCCTACAACTGTACATTACCTATATTTAACTCTGAACCTCATTACTAAACACTTGATCCAGTTTTGTCCACTCCATATTATCATAGACTTTTAACAGAAAATACTTTTTTATATATGATTTTCACATAGGCTCTCAAAACTAGTCATTTTTATTTGCTTCTTTTAATGGATTTGCTAGAACTTACTGAAATGTAACAACTTATGATTTAGGTATTGACTAATTACTCTTTGTCATTATGGATTGTCACACATTTTCTTTCTTAGCATCATTTCCTCACAGCAATGTCACACTTCAAGTTGCTGCAGCAGTTTTTCCATTTCCTTTCTTTTTTGTCCTGTGTTTCATTCAGAGAGTGTCCTTTTGCTCATTCCTCTCACTCAAAGGCAGTCAAATTATGTGCTGAGAGCAAATACCCCTAGAGGAAAATGTATTTTAAACAAGGTTGTGTACAGTGATCAGCAGTTACTGGCTCTTACCTGATAGATATTCTCAGTTGTGATGGGTTTGAAAAGACTAGATCTAATGAAGAAAATACATATGCCAGTTAAAGCAAGTTCTCTTCCCTCTGTAACAAATATTTTAAGTCTTTTATTCTTTGTCAAATGAGAGTTCATTCCTGCTCCTGGAAGGCTGAAGAGCTCTACAGATGCAAATGAAAGAAGCATTTAAAAACCATACATTATTTATTCATTAAAAAGTTTTCTATACTGTTCAGCTATCATTTGTCTATCTCCGAGTCACAGTTCCCTGGAGTAACTTCATGGGATTATCCACAGACAGAATGCAGTATCCAGAGTTCTCAGAGCAAGGTGAGAACTATTTCATCTAGTTTTGCCATTATGACACCAAGGTCTTTTATTTTTCTTAATCTATTCTCTGTTCCTTCCAAGTAAAAGGTTCAGGCCCAAGACCCTCTCACAGAGCTCTCTATCACACACTTGTAGATAATGCTTTTCTGCTTTATTAAAAATACGTAGACATAAGACTAACATACAGGGAAAGAAAATAAATAAGAAAGAGTGCTTCTGAAAATGAGGAGAGAGATGCCACAGCACATTCTTTGGGGAGAAAACAAAAAAGAAGGGGGGAGGAGGGGGGAAGAAGAAAACTAAAAAATGAGTGAACTACAAGGGATTTCTCTGTCCTTTCTTTTTCCCCCAACATGAAAATGCTGCTCCCAAGTTTAGGCTGTTGGTAATACTTGTACCACAGAAGTGACCAGAATCAATAAGAAGAAGCACTGTCTTTGCAAGGGAAAAAATTCCTCTTAAATTGTAGGTTTGGCCATCTTCCGTTACTAGTTTTCTAGTGTTAGCGCAGAGTAAAACCACATGCACCCACATCTCAATGAGACAGACACTGCAATAATGAAAAGATCAAAAAGCGAATTGTTGATATCAGTAGTTACAACATCCAAAAGTTTGCAAAACATGATAGGTCCCTTGCCCTTTTTTTTCTTTCTGGCACATGACCATCTGCCCCAGAGATCCCTGTTTTGGATAAGTGACCCATAGGGAAGACACACAGCCCTTCTGCCCCCAGCAGTGGCACAGTGGAAGCTGGAGGAGAAAGTGTTGACGTCACACTCTCTGCAAAAAGAAAGGGCTGGCCAGTGGCAAAAGGTATTTTGGGGAGTTGCAGATCATCCCATAGCTTGTAAAGTTTCCTCTTCCGAGCTTTTGTTGTTTTCTCCTTGATTCCAGGCTGCAGGAAGGGTGCTTCCCTTTTTCCTTGGTTCGCTCATGGCATGCAGCCTCGTGTTTTGTCTGTTCCCCTACTTACTACACACACTAGTATTTTTCTTTCTACTCTTTGATATTATTTCATTTAGTTTGTTGGGTTTTTCCTTATCTCAACTCCAGACAGTTTTCTGCCTCACAGATCCATTTCTCCTTATCCCACTCAGAAGGGAGGGGAAAGCGTTGAAGTCGTGGTTCAGAGATTTGGTCTAACCGTAACATTTTTTATTGTTTGGGGGTTTTTTCCACTCACACTCAATAGTGAGACTGAGACTTGTTTATAGCAGACTGTGTTAAACCAACACAGCCTATTTTGGCATCCAACAAGGGGCCTGAAAGTTGAGATAACAAGAGAATTCAATTTTGCTAAAGTAATTTTGTTTACCTTATATTTGATCTAGTGTGTTCACCATGATAAGACGTTTAAGGCATTGCTTTTCTGGTAACATTAGGTAAGACCTTATGCATTTGTATCCCACATGGTGTCCTCTGTGGTGCTGTTTTTCACATCAGGGAAATGGCTTAAAGATGTGGTGTGGCTGTGCTGATTACTGGTATGTTATGATATGATTATTCCACTGGTCACTTGGTTAAGCAGGTATTCCTGTGCAGTGTCATCATTTATCAGTAACCTCACCCAGCTGAGAGATGGAACACTTCCGCATCTTTGGACGGTTTCGAATATCCTTAGGTCACCAACAACAGCCTGCTTCCATTGTGCCTCTTAAATATGTGCCTGGTCTTGCCCACATAATACAAATCTTTCCCAGTAGTACCTCTTGGAGATCTGCCCCAAGGCTAGATAATTATGAAGTAGCAGGGCATGTGGGGGAGAATGAGCAAGTGTCTAGGCAATGTCACCTCCAATTTCTTGGAACTTCATCCCCAAACAAGTGCAAAATCCTGACAAGCTGCTGAAACATTTGGAAAAGGGATGTTGTCAGCCTGGAAATTCTCAAGAGATACAAATCATCAGGATGTGTTGGTGGCCTGACACGTGCCACCTTGGTCTCCAACTTGTAGTCCATCACCACAAGAGCTAGGAGGAGAGGCGTTGCCAGTGAAGACTGGGGCAAAAAAAGTTGTTAAGAATTTCAGCCTTCTCCTTGTCCATTGATACAAGTTCCCCACCGTTGTTTATCAGGAAGATGCCTTTTCTTTAACCTTTCTTTTCAGTTAATGTACCTGTAGAAGCCTTTCTTGTTTTACTTTACATCCCTTGCCAAGCTCAGTTCCAGCTGTGCCCTGGCCTTCCTGACCTCGGCCCTACACAGCCAGGCAACATCCCTATACTCTGCCCAGGATGCCTGTCCCTCCTTCCATTTCCTGTGTAGCCCCAGCTTGCCCTCTAGTCTGACCAGCAGGTCAAGGCTCAACCATGGTGGTCTCTTGCCCTCTTTGCCCAGTTTCTTATATGTGGAGATTGAGATCTTTTGTGCTCTATAGAGAGCATCCTTAAAGATCTGCCATCTCTGTTCTGCTGCCTTGTCCCTGAGAGCCCATTTCCCACAGGTCCTATTTACTAGCTCCTTGAAGAGCTGGAAGTTTGCTTTCTTAAAATTTAGAGTCCTAACTGTGCTTCTCGTGGGCTTCATACTCCTTAGGACAGTGACCTGCACTAACACATGATCGCTGCAGCCCAGGCTGCCTTCAACTTTGACATCCCTGATGATTTTGCTTGCTTTTGTGACCAACAGGTCCAGCAACAGATCTCCTCGAGTAGGGCTGTTAATTTCTTGCCTCAAGAAGTTGTCATCTAGGAACTCCAGAAGCCTCCTGGATTGCCTGCAGCCAGCTGTGTTGGTTTTCCAACAGATGTCAAGGTGGTTAGAAGGATGAGAGCCTGTGATCACAATGCCTCCTCAAGCTGGAGTAAGAATGCTTCATCAATAGGCTCCACTTGGTCAGGCAGCCTGTAGTAGACTCCTACCACAAGGCATGCAACTTTGTGTTTTGTCTGTTCCCCTGCCTACTACACACACTAGTATTTTTCTTTCTATTCTTTCATATTATTTCATTAAATTTGTTGGGTTTTCTCCTTATCTCAACTCCTAAGTATTTTCTATTATTGTACCTGCATCCAAAATCCTCTTTGTCCTTATTCCACCTGGAAGGGGAGGAAGAGGGGTGGGGAGAGGGCTTGAAGTAATGGTTCAGAAATTTGGTATAACCATGCAGTTTTGCTTTGTTTTTTCACTCACTCTCAATCATGAGAGTGGGACTTGTTTAGAGCAGACTGTGTTAAACCAAGACAGAGAGTGGGCATAAAACCAGTCTCTGATCCATTAAAGCTCTGGAGTTCAGCTTCCTGAATTCAGAGATACACAGTCTGCAGGTACACAAATTATCTTGTAGGCACCCTTCTTGTAGTCATCATCTGCCCTAACAGAACTGTTTGCTAATCCACATAAGGGACAGAAAACCAGCTTGTATTTGAAGTGGTGTGTAGTAGTGAGTGTCCTCAACAAAAAGATGCATATAATCCCACCAAAATGCACTTAATTTTACTGATGAGTAACCATCACTGTAACTGCAGATTTGCTTTACTAGCCTGTGACCCAAAGCTCCAAAACAATCAGCACAGTAAAATTCTTTTACAAACTGCGTTTCACAAAAAGCAAAAATGTACAGCACAAACTGCACACTGTTACGGTATTACAAGGAACTGTACACTTAAACATGTGGGCAAAGGCTCCCTCCAAAACACCCACTTCATCCCACACTCATTTGTCTTCTCCTCCTTCACCACCAGTTCGTTTCTTTTGACTTTTTTCTTCTACCTCATGTGGACTTTGTGGACTTTTCCTTATTTACCCAATGCACGTGTTACTGTGAATGTTTGATTATTTTGTATGGTTTTGCTTTTTCCCCAGGTTTTCATGTTGCCTCTATCTAGCACCACATCCCAAAGACCACCACAATCATAGTGTAGAGTCATCTGATCAGTCTGGGGGTGTGTTAGGGGGAATTATTAGATTGCCAGGCTGTGCCCTGTCCATCACACTCTCGCCAACATACTTCCACTGCTTCAACTTCAGCATGTTAAAACTTACTCAGCAGATTTCTAAATTAGTGGCTGAGTTTGCATTTTTATTTCATTTCCTATGTGCAATTACATTTTAGTTATTAAAGTAGCTTATATCTTATTAAACAGTCTTTTTATACTATACATACATATATACTTAAAATAAATGAACTATGAATACATATTTGTACATTCATATAAAATCCTACAATCAATAAGGTTGGAACAGATCTCTAAGATCAGGTCCAATCATCAGCCTAACACCACCATGGCCATCAAATCATGTCCCAAAGTGCCACATCCACACATTTCTTGAGCACCTCCAGAGACAGTGAATCCACCATGCCCTGGGCGATCTATTCCAATTCCTAACCACTCTTTCCATAAAGAAATTTTTCCTAATATCCAATCTAAACCTCCCCTGGCACAATTTCAGGCCATTTCCTCTTGTCCTATCACCTGACATTAGAGAGAAGTGGCTGACCCCCATCTCACTACAACCTCCCTTCAGGTAGTTGTAGAGAGCAACGAGGTTTCCCCTCAGCCTTCTCTTCTCCAGGCTAAATAATCCCCGTTTCCTCAGCAGCTACTTGTAAGACTTGTACTCTAGACCCTTCACTAGCTTTGTTGCCCTTCTCCAGATATGCTCCAGCAACTCAAAGTCTCTCTTGCAGTGAGGGGCAGCTGGGCAGCTGCCTGCCAGGTGTGCAAGTAAATGCATAGTTCTGGGGAGACATCCTGTTGTGCTAACAGTCTTACATGGAGCTGTAAGTAGACTGGAGACCTGTAGCTCTCCAAGCAGGAGAAGCATTTCACTCTCCTCTAATTAGACCAACATTTTAAACTGGGGCATTAGAGCAGGGCTTTGATTCCTGGAGAAATCAGTGGTTCCACAGGCTGTTTGCCAAACTCACTGGGGGCAAGGCAGGAATGTGACTTAGCAGGAATTTCTGTGCAGGGAAGCTGGAAGGGTATGTATAGGTAGATGTTTACGTAAGTATAAACACAGATACTTAAATAGATAACCATAGATAAATTTACAAGACCTTTCTTGTGGATCTAGGGTAAACAAGTAGGGTGAGATCCCATTAACCAGTCACAGGGTCTCAGAGCTCACATAGTACCTGACTAGTCTCCACAGTGGCAGCTCTGGGGGCTCTGGGACTGAAGCCCTCGGCAAAGGGAGGATGTCCTTGCCACAGGGGTCCTGAGTTGCCTCCACGGTAAGTGAGAAGGAAGCTTCCCTCAGAAGGGTGGCATTATGGGGGCACTGGGGACAGGAATGGGATATGAGCAGAAAGGACTTCTGGGATAATGGCCCTCCTATCCATAATGCAGACATCCTAGGGACATTTGCCATGTAACAGGACCATTTGGATGAAGGGTCATGTGCTATGAAATGTGGAGGACTTCTAGGACAGACTGGTGGCATGACTCAAGGGGAAAGGGCAGAGCACCTGTCACTGCTCACCATGTGTGAAAGTCACCCTTCAACTATCAAAAACCATTTCCCAGGCCCCTAGGCAAGAGATTCTAAGCTTGCAAGGAAATATCTTGCTGCTACATACTAACAATGTGCAGAGTGCTTTAATAACCTTCAGTAGTATCATCAACTCGCATTTTGTAAGCACAGATTGATGTCGCAACCTGACCAAACTTGACTTATTTTAAGCCCCAGTTTATAGCAACTTTTTTTTACTATTTCTTTTTTCCTTGCACACTTGCTCAGCACAACTATAACATGTCATAGGAGAACCCAAAGTTGCTTTACCTTTATCTGTTGTCTCCATGTTTTGATAGTAGAACATCAGGTGACGTAGACCTCCAGGAGCCAGGAATTTGTCAATGCATTCTATCTGTCAGAGATCATGTCAAGAGCATTATGCATAGCATCCCCACTACAAAAAATACAACTACCTTCAGTTTTTAACATAAAGGACTGATAAACATTCATCACATTATCAATGTTCAATTCAAAAATTACACAAGGCCTAGTTACAGCCCTCCAAAAAATGACTGGGTTTTCTTGTGCTTTAACAACACACACATACTTAATTGACTCACTTAAATTTTTCCATGCTAAACACAACTGAATATAGCCAGGCTATGTTTACATTTACTGAATCCTCTTACTGTATATGCTGCATATCATCCCCCAAACTGAGGGCTCAGGGCGTTTCGTCGCTTAGGCTTCTATAAGCAACGTATATGTCAAGCAAAAAAAAAAGGTCAAAGAAAGTCTAACCCCTCCAATGAGCAAGAACGGCAAACTGGTAACAACAGATGAGAAGAAGGCTGATGTACTCAACAAAAACTTTTTTGCCTCAGTCTTCGCTGGCAACCTCTCTTCCCATGCCTCCCAAGCCAAGATACTAGGGGAAGCAGAAAGTCTCTCTCACTCTAACAAAAGACCAAGTTCATTACCACCTGAGGAAGCTGAACATGCATAATTCTATGGGTCCTGACAAGATCTTAGAATCATAGAATTTTTCAGGTTGGAAGAAATGGAAGAGTCAACCAAGATCACCAAGTCCAACGATCAACTTAAGACCATCATGGCCATCAAACCATGTCCCAGAGTGCCATGTTCATATGTTTCTTAAACTCCTCCAGGGACAGTGACTCCACCTCCTTGGGCAACCTATTCCAATGTCTGACACTCTCTCATTAAAGAAATTTTCCTAATATACAATCTAACCCTCCCCTGGCACAGTTTCAGGCCACTTCCTCTCATTCTATCACCTGATATTAGGGAGAAGAGAGTGACTCCCATCTTACTACAACCTCCTTTCAGGTAGAGTTCAATGAGATCTCCCCTCAGCCTCCTCTTCTCCAGCCTAAACAATCTCAGTTCCTCATAAGACTTGTCTAGACCCTTCACCAGCTTTGTTGCCCTACTCTGGATAAACTCCAGCAACTCAATGTCTTTCTTGTAGTGAGGGGCCCAAACATGAACACAGTATTCAAAATGTGGCCTCACCATTGCCATGTACACAAGTACAATCACTTCCCTACTCCTGCTGGTCACACCAATCCTGACACAGGCCATGATATTGGTGGCCTGCTTAGCCACCTGAGCACAGAGGAATTTTAGACTAGACATAAGGAAGAAATGTTTTACAGTGAGGGTGGTGAAACACTAGAACAGCTTTCCAAGAGAGGTGGTAGATGCCCCATCCCAGGAAACATTCAGGGTCAGATTGGAGATGACTCTGAGCTCACTGCAGTGAGGTTGTGGGATAACTGCCCAGCTTGCCATTGACAGGAACACAGGCTAATTTAAATGTGCTCTAGGAGAGAGGTCAAGGTGCTTCCAACCAAGAGACATTTATGCTGTTACTGAGGGTAGAGAACACTGAGGTGGCATGTGGAACAGCTGAAGGAAAGAGCCTTCTGAATGCAAGACAGTCCTGTTTCAGGTAAAACTAATGAAGCAAGGCTAAAGAAACAGAAGCAAGTAGCTTTGACACAAATCTTGAAGACTACAGTGCCTAATTATCTGCAAAATTGAAGTGCACACCACTAAACATGGTCATAAGCCCAACAAAGTACATGCTAAAATATATAAGACTATGTTACTTAAGTATCCACCCAAATCATGCTAGATGTCACTTAGAAGGCAGGGGCAGACTTGATTGGGATATTAAAAACAAACAAATAAAAAAAAAAAACACATGAAGGGAATACCTCTCTGGGGTGAAAAGACTGCAGATGTCATATGTCCCTCACTATGTTGATAGTCTTCCACTGGACTATATTCTGTGTCTCGACAACATTAGCACTAAAATTGATTTGAAGGTACACAGATGGAAAGAGAGAACAAAATAACCCACAACCATGTCTACTTTAGTGTTGGAAAAAAACAAGATCTACTTGCTGTCTGCCTAGGCTTAAAAAAATAATTATTTTAATGTTTCTCCATCAACTTTGATACACCGTTCCCTCAATATACGTATTTTTAACTGCCTAAATCCTGTGCTAACTAACCTTAATGTAGTTAGTCAGATCACATCACCATTCAGCTTTGTCAAGTAGATTTCACCTGATTAAGTTTCCTACACTGGATCACAATGTAGTCTCACAAATGCTGGTGACAGTCTAATGGAAACAACAAAATGCAGCCTGCCTGCTGCTGACAGCAGCTGAACTTTTACATGCAGTATATTCAAATATTGAGAGGTATCACGGTATGGATCTAGCACAAACCACAGTCACATATTTTATTGTACTATCTCTACACACTGGAAAGCAGAAGTTCTGATCAGTTTTTAAATTAATACTGTTATATTAGGTCCTAAAACTAAGGACACTTTTGTTCAACTTAACTACAAAATGCTGAGAAACATTTTTTGATGAAAATACTCAAGTAATCTCAGAAACAAAGTTTGACAACTATCTCACCAAGTATTTAATGGTAATATCAGTTCTAAAGCATCCTATGAGCTTCACTATCAATTCATTGGAGTACCTGGTTACCATCAAGAATAGCATCTTCTACTTCTGCTTTATCCAGATTCACACAAGAGGCAACAGTATCCAGCAAGTAATCATGTCTGCCATCCAGCCAAGCACGTTTAGCTTCTCTCTCTTCCTTGAGCTTTTGCTGTTATAAAATATGAAAGTGGAAAATGAAGAATTCACAATTTATTTTGAAGACAAAAATAAAGAAAACTCTAACATTTATTTTAAAAAGTAAAAGCTATCACATTCTTTCATACTTCTGGTTTATGTTTTTAAGGCACTCAAACTAAATTTTTAGAAGCACCCTCTGTTATGATTTTACAGTGGTTTCCTGTGGTCTATTTTTAAATTTCTATCATCCATCATTTGTATTATATTATTTGTTGAAAGGTCCTGTTGGGGAAAAAAAAAAAAAACCCACACCAGAAAACCCACACCAATACCAGTGCATTTTATACACAAGGCTCCATCATTCTGCAAGTTATCTTCAACATCCTACATCCTTAGTCCCAGCTTTTCAGTCTAGTTGCATATGGCCATCAATACAGAATTGTGAACTGTTCTTTAATCGTAGAGAAGATATTGTAAGTGTTCTCTAATAAAGACAAATGCAGCTTGAGGAATCTAGGGCTTCATGCATTATCACTTTACTATAATGAGAAGTAAAATGAACCACAAGCCTCAAGGTACACAAGTGTTTACAAATGTGCTTAACTATAGCTATTATACCATTCTTCAAGCAATATGCCTACTCTTCTAATTAAATTGAATTCCCATATGTAATATACCTCATTACACCACAGACAAAACAGCCTTCTGGAACAGTTACTGGTATCATTGTGCTTGCAGATTACAATATTTAATATAATCTCATTTCAAAAGAAATTCAGAATTACGTTTCATTGATGGGAAATTCAATCTTTATTTCCTGGGCGATTATAGAGTTGCCTGATTTTTCATAAAGTCTGCACAAGTGCTTTATTCACAAGCTTCTGCACAGCCAATAGGACTTGCATAATATAATTTACACTCTTACATAAATATATTTCCTACTTTCAGAAGGAATTTTCAAATATTTGGTAAGATCATAATCACTACCATGCTTTCACAAACACTGAATGCATTGGACATGCTTTTCCATGTAAAAGGCAAACATATAAATCCTGTTCTTTACACGGATATGCCTGAGGAATGCAGTAGCAGATTAATCTGTATGTGTACTTTATGCTATTTTATCTCTGTCCTTTCCTAATAGGGTCTCCACTTGCCCAAAAGTGAAATGTCATCACAGGACTGGCTTTCCCTACATATACTCAAATCAGGGTAGAAAATTTCCCTCCTAGTTAGATATACAAAAAGTAACCATTTGGGGCTGAATCAGCTTTACACTAAATGATAACAAGAGAATCCTAAAAAAATGTTGTTTCAGTGATTTAAGCATCTTCAAATTCTTTAACAGAGAAAAACACAACCAGTACTCTGTCAGTTAGGTTCTATTTAATTCAGGGAAGAAAAAGCTCTTTTTGTTTTAAACTACTGAGAGACTGCTTTTGTATTCTGCTGTTTTGATGACAGAACTCCAGATATATTGCTACATCAGGTATCCACCTTACATTTGTCACCAGTTCCCAACTCCACCTATGTGGATGGCCCTTGATATGTCCATGGCCTCCATTCTTTTACAGGCTGATGTTTATATAAACTTGCAATCATGAGCACCTTGTTCTCAATGTGGGCAGTCATGCCCTGATGCTTGTTCCTTTAATTGTAGTCTCTCAAGTTCTACAATACAGTAGCTATTGCATATAGTTGTTCACATTGTACTTCTATGCAACATTTTATGTTTAAGCCTAGTAAAAAGAACATTTGTTAATATGTCACAAAAGCTTTAAAGTTTATTTAACTAATTGTGTCACTTCCAGAAGGGATTTGCATTGTTTGCTGGATATCTCTCTAATGCAAATTGCATGCACGCTTTCCTGACAGTTGCCACAATGCAATTCAAGAACACACACTGCCTGTCATGCGTCCATATTTTGATGCTCTGACACTTGTAAGCATTCCCATATCACAAACATTCACTTCTCAGTTGTGGTAGCCATCTGAAAATTTCTGTCTCACCCTGAAGCTAGACTGGAAACCAGTTAAAATATGCTTCCAATGGTATACTACTTTACATTTTTAAGTTATTGTTTACTTAGAATTAGGAATCTCAGAGAATGAATGGCAAGAAAATGCTGAGCTTCTTACCTGTCATTCTTCAAACACACCCATCTCTAGAGGCCAAACAAATGAACAAAAGGCTCTTGGAGAAGAAAGTAGATTTCTACTTCAGATTTAGTCTCTTCCTGATTTTTCAACAGAGCTGTATTTCAGGCCCCTAATAATTTTGTATCAAGTCTTAAGTAAAATAATTAACTAAGCTATTCCAAAATTCAGTCTTTGGACTTCAAAATGCTAACCCTAACTAGCCCCTCATCTTGCTTCAAATCAGTGATGTGGTCATGGCCTAGGAGTTTTTGTACATTTTACATCCTTAAGGATGCACTACAGAAGCACACATCCCTAAATAGCATCCACATGAAAAAGAGAAAAAAAAAATTACACAACTCACAACAGCATTTAACGGAACACTGAAAGAGTAAGATCTGAAGATAGAGGGACTGCTAAAACACATGAGCTATGACTTGTAACTAAGAGAGGAATTGCTGAAACATGCAGTAACACACACAAACCCTGAAAATTATCAGCTGCCATTCTGGTCAAGGTCATGAAACATAACATCACCTGATGTAGGAGGATCCAGATGGAACAGTATTTGCAAGAGAGAAATGTTTTCTCATGTAGGTATCAGGAAGGATTGTCCAAGTTTTTATATTTTACAACTTTGGTTCTTCATTTAAAGAACAGCAGCACAACCACATTTACTTTTTGGGTTTCTTTCCAGTTATGAAAGTAATAAAGACCCACAACAGATGCAAGTTCTGAGCTAAACTAATTAACCAAAAAGTCCTTTGTCATGATTAGTCTTTTTATTACAAGTAACTGTTACATAAAAGCTTAACATTCCTAACACCAGAAATGTCGCACAACTTATTTCAGCAGATACCTTCTCATGAAAGAGAAAAAAGCAATATTGTAACAATCTATTTTAATATCCCTAAACCAATACTATTAACAACTTCTCCATTAAAAAGTACAGTTGCTTATGTGCTTGTAAACACTCTAAATAGCATGAATGTTATTCAGTATGCAATTCATAACTGTACAAATTAAAATTTGTCCCTGAACACAGTTTACCCAGCAAATTACACATTTGGTTGTCAGAATACTGTACATTATTTAATTTACACATACTCAGCTTAAAGCCTTACAGATGTTCAATACACTTGAAATGTACTAAGAAGTTCAATAAGAGCCAAAAAGTATGATATCATTAATTCACTGTTTTATTCAAAACTTTATTTAACCAACAGGGCATTTTACTGTTTCTCCTTTAATTTGCTCAGATGTTTTATACTGCATAAACATTGCTCATGGATTTCCCTGAAAAAAATTGAAACTACAAACCATTTCACATTTTCCAAGAACCCTGAGATTTCAACAGACACCTTTTTATTTGCTCCTCTCCAAAAAGAAAAACACATACCCTAGAGAATTAGGGCAGTCCCTTTAGCTGACTCTTAAATCTCAAGTATCAGCCAGAACTTTCCCATATATGTTACAAAGTTGTATTAACTCATGAACAGTTTCTTCAAATCTCCAGCTTTTTTAATTAGTCTAAGGATCTTTATGATTTCTATGTTATATTGTTTCTCAATGCTACACAGTGTCTTCAAAACTCTATTCCCATTTTACAAGTTGTGTCGGTGTGAGCTGAAATTCCCCCCCCACTGACAATAACCAGGCTAGCCCAGTCTGGAAGCAAATGAAGGCTGTATTTACAAGCAGAGTCTAAAATCTACAATGAAATGCAATGAATATATACAAATATACAAAATTCACAACATTTACAAATATATACAATCAACAGAAAAGCACAACCCATCTCCCTTTGCTTCCCCCCAAGGGGACCCTCCCAAAGGGGCCTCTCTCTCTCCCAGGAGCTTCCCCCCAGACCCCCTGGACAGAGAAGCAGAGTTTAGTTAGAGCAGAAAGTTGTTAACTTAGCTGCCAAGGTCAGTACGTGTTATCTTCAGCCAGAAGAGAAGAAGAAACAGCAACCAGACAGCCCAGCAACTGCCCCCACTGCCGAACGCAGAATGTGCAGAGTGCCTACTTTGTTTTGGGTAATAGTTCTTAAACATTTCTATCTATCCAATGGAAGTGTTTAGAACAATCGTTATTTTGCTTTCTTACACCCAATAGTGACTTATTTACAATCTTTCACTTTTCTGTTTTGAACTTTGCAAGGAAAAAAATTAAAAAGACAGTTTCAAACCATCACACAAGTATAGGAAGAGTGCAATTACACTGAAACTTTCTTTAGTGGTAGATCTCCCCATTTTTTTTTTCCTGCCAGATCAAGCTCTCTATTGTACTGGCATAACATTTGTGAAATTATACCACTACCAGATCACTGCCACAATATTGACAAGAGGCAAGTACCAGTGGTCAAATGCATAAATCACGCAGTGCAAATTTACCTTTCAACACAAATTGATTGATACCCTATCAATTAACTTACAAGACCAGTTACACAAAAAAACCTACCTTTCATGACAAGTACCTATCCCAAATACAATGTTTGGCTTTAAAAGGCAAATTTTATGCATTTTAATGTTTTCTGAAAAGAAAATAATCTATTTACACCATTTAAGAACACATTTTTCTACACCCTCCCCATCACTTCACACCTTTATTGAAACTATATAGTTCTTACTATCAAGTTCAGTTTTCCTTACCTTTATAACTCTGCCAATGCTCCGTTTCCAAAGTTGCTTTCTTCCAGCTCTAAACATTCTACTATTTGATATAAACATCAAGTACTGTTGTTCATTAACAAGCCTTAAACCATGGAGCAAAGTTTTTGAGTCTTCCCCCAACCTTTTAATCTTATTTAGTTTCTTATCTGTAAGAGCACTAAAAAAACTGTTAAAAATACAGTAGGGACCTAAAAAGCTAGCAACTATTAACTTCAGCTTTGTATTTAAAATTCAGTTCTAATGTGCATTTAAATTACTTAAGAACTACTTTAGACTACTTTAGAAACTAAAGATCTCTAACCACCAGAATTTGCTGCCTGTATATTAGGAGCTGAAAATTACTGCTACCAACCACAGTGTTGTTAAGGTGATAGTGTTTATATACAAACACCTCTCAGTACAATTCATCATGCTCGAGGGCAGCAACCACTTGCAAAAGGCAACTTAATAACTGCTTATCTGATTTGTGTTTAGCCTACTTAAATAATCCTCATGCCAACAGACATATTTGCTTCCTTGTCACAGATGACTGTTTAAATACACAGCAACAAGTCACCCTGTTGCAGAAGGAGATTGGATTTGTCAAGCAGGACCTAACCTCCACGAACCCACACTGACTGAGACTGAAAGCAATCAGGCTGGCCATGAAGTATTTCACACTGGTGCATCTAAGCTGGCTGTTCACAATCATCTTAGTCCTTCCTGTAATATAAAATGGCTTCCAGAAGTCCCTTACCAGGGATAGTAATATAACTTACTATAAAGATCCATTCCCTGGGTCTTTCCTTTTCTCCTTTTCGAAGATGGGCATGTAATTTATATTTTTCCACTCACCAGAGATTATTACACATCATCATGGCTTTCAAACATGAGAGGCATCAAAATTATAGTTTTTCTCCCCAGCATCATCAAGTGCCTCTTATCTCCTCCCATGAGCTTCCATACATTCAGTTGGCTTAAGTGCTCCCTTAACACTACCTAACTCTTTGGCTCTCATGAGTAATCCTATATTTCCATACATTCTGCAAGAAGTTTTGAAGACCTAGAAATACTGAGGGCAAACCCAGCTCAAAAACTATGGCAAGAAAAAAAAGGCACTGAGTATGTGAGCATTTCACAGGTTTTGTTGCTTAACTTGCTGTCTCATTAAGCAATAGACCTAAACTTTCTTTTGCTGCCAGTGTACTTTGAAAATCCATTTTAATTTCTCTTCACAAGTCAGAATGAAGAAAACTAAAGCTCATCTAGAGCTCAGTTTCTGCATACTTGGGCATTGTCTCTATATTCTTCCAGGGTGGCTGTCCCCAATTCCATTTGCTATGGAAGTCTGCATCTTTGAGCTCTGTGTTCATCCATGCTGGCCTTCTGCATGGCCTGCTCTTTTTTCTGCACATTGAATGACCCATCCTTGCATTCCAAGGGTGTTGTTCTTGCAGTTCAGTCACGTTTCCCTCTTAAGAAGTCCTTCATGGAATCCTGATGACTGCTGGTCCAGTACAGGGATTAGCACCATGGATCCTCACAGAGCATGCAGAGCCAAGCAGATCCTTGAAGAAACAAAAAAACTCATGTTCTGAGGTGTAAGACTGTGACACTACTGGTTGTCTTTCTCACCTCTTCCAGGATTTTGAGCTGCACAGACTCATGATTGCTGCAGTCAAAGCTTCCCTTGACCTCCCAACTTTCAACTAGTTCATTCTTGGTTTGCCCAGCAAAGCATCTTAGTCAGTTCCTTTGCCACCTGCAAAAAGTAATACTCTTCAAACTCCAGAGGTCTTAGTCATTTAACAAAGAAAGGCAACGAGGCTCGTGAAAGGCCTGGAGCACACGAACTATGAGGAGCATCTGAGAATTGTCCAGTCTAGAGAAGAGGAGGCTCAGGGGAGACCTTATTGCTCTCTACAACCTGAAGGCAAGTTGGAGTGAGGAGGGGCCCAGCCTCTTCACCTTTATAACAAGAGACAGGACTAGAGGAAATGGTTACAAGATGCACCAGGTGAGATTTAGGCTGGATATTAGGAAATACTTCTTCACTGAAAGGGTTATCAAACATTGGAATGGTTTGCCCATTGGTGGAGTCACCATCCCTGGGGGACATGGTTTAGTGTCAGCCCTTGAGTGTTGGGTCAAGGGTTGGACTGGATGATCTCTGAGGTCTCTTCCAACCAGATATATTCTGTAATTCTGTGAATGCAACATTTTTAAATTAAAGGGCTAGCAAAACTAAAATGACTGGTGGTCGTGACAAGGAATAAACTAGCCCATGGAGCGGACCTTGTATGTGTTAATATATGCATGTGTTTGGAAGTGAGTACAGGTCTCTCATAAGGGCTATAAAGATGTAGTGAAGCTATGCAGGGAGAAAATTAGGAGAGATAAAGCACAGCTAGAGGTCAACCTAGCTACGGCTGTTAAGGATAATAAAAAATGTTTCTATAAATTCATTAACAACAAAATGAGGACTAGGGGAAATTCTCCATCCTTTATTGGATGCAGAGGGGAACATAGTGACTAAGGATGACGAGAAGGCCTACTTTTCCTCAACCTTTAGCACTGGAACCAGCAGTTCCCTGGACACCCAGCCTCATGAACTAGGAGTCAGGAAGGGGAATCAGCATGAGGTCATCACAATAAATGAGGAAGTGGTCAGTGATCTGCTATGCCACTTAGACACACACAAGTCTATGGGGCCAGATGGGCTACACCCAAGGGTGCTGATGGAGTTGGCAGATGTGCTCATCAAGCCACTTTCCATTATTTACCTGAAGTCCTAGCTAACTGGGGAAGTCCCAATGGACTGGAGGGTAGCAAACATAACACTCATCTACAAGAAAGGAAGAAAGGAGGGTCTGGGAAACTATAGACCTGTCAGTCTGATCTCAGTACCAGGGAAAGTCATGGAGCAGGTCATTTCAAGTGCCATTACACATCATATAGAAAACAACCAGGGCATCAGGCCCAGTCAGGCTGAGTTTATGAAGGGCAGGTCCTGCCTGACCAACCTGACCTCCTTCTCCTCAACAAGATGACCCAACTATTGGATAAGGGAAACGCTGTGGATATTGTCTACCTAAACTTCTGAAAAGATTTTGACACTTTTTCCCCACAGAATTCTCATGGATAAACTGGCTGCTCATGGCTTGGATGAGCACACACTCTGCTGGATAAAGCACTGGCTGGGCAAACAGGCCCAAAGAGTGGTGGTCAATGGAGTTAAATCCAGCTGGCAACCAGTCACAAGTGGTTTTCCTCAGGGATTAGTGTTGGGAACACTTCTATTTAACATCTTTATTCATGATTTGATGAAGATATAGAATGTGTCACCAGTAAGTTTGCAGATGACACCAAGTTAGTTGTGTTGACCTGCATGAGGGTAGGGAGGCTCTGTAGAGGGACTTGGATAGGTTGGATCGATGAGCCAATGTTAACGGGATGAGCTTCAAAAAGGCCAAATGCCAGGTCCTGCACTTGGGTCACAGCAGCCCCAAGCAATGCTACAGGCTTGGGGAAGTGTGGCTGGAAAGCTGTCTGACAGAAAGGGACCTGGGGGTTCTAATTGACAAGCAGCTGAATATGAGCAAACAGTGTGCCCAGGTGGCCAAGAAAGCCAATGGCATCCTGGCTCAGATTAGAAATGCTGTGTCCAGCAGGAGTAGGGCTAGAGTAGAGCAGATTGTCTCCTTGTACTCAGCATTGGTGAGGCCACACCTCGAGTACTGTGTTCAGTTTTGGCCACCTCAATACAAGAGAGAAGTCGAGGTGCTGAAGTGAGTGCAGAGGAGGGCAACAAATTTGGTGAAGGGTCTGGAGAAAAATCTTATGAAGAGCGACTGTTACAGTTTGAAGGGGGAACTTTAGTTCCTGACTGCAAAGACTGAAAGTAAAAAAAAAAAAAAAAAAACTACTATTGCATACAAAAGAAAAAATAATAAGATCTATATAATTCATTAGGTTGTTAATGGGGATATAGAGCAGTAGCATAAACAGTTCTCTCTTTTCTTCTGTCACTTCTGCTTGCAACTTTTCTCTCTCTCTCTCTTCCGTGGCCTTGCCAGGGTATCTCTGCTTTGACTGCTGTGTGAGGTAATGGGAAGGAGGAAGAGAGTGGGGGAGGAGTTGAATGGTCCCCCTGAATCCATCCAGGGGAGGTCTGAGGATTTTCTGTGTTGTTTATAAATTGTGTGTGTGTATATATATATATATATAGAGAGAGAGAGTACATACATTGTATATTTTGTACATATTCATTGCATTTCATTTTTCTAGATCTTAGTTTGCTTGTAAATATAGCTTCATTTGCTTCCATTCCAAACTGATCTAGTCTGGTGATTTAATTGGGGGGTAATTTCAACCCACCACAGAGACTGAAGGAGCTGGGGCTGTTTAGTTTGAAAAAGAGGAGACTGAGGGGAGACCTCAGCACTCTGTACAACTACCTGAATGGACATCGTGGAGAGGCTGGTGCTGGTCTCTTCTCACAGGTAATTAGTGATAGAACAAGAGGGAACAGCTTCAAGCTGCAACTGGGTAGGTTTAGACTGGACATCATGAAAAATTTTTTCATGGAAAGAGTGGTCAGTCGTTGGAATAGGCTGCCCAGGGAGGTGGTTGAGTCACCAACCCTGGATGTGTTTAAAGGTGGTTTGGATGTGGTGCCTGGGGATATAGTTTAGGGGTGAACCTTGTAGAGTAGGGTTATCAGTTGGAC
This sequence comes from Indicator indicator, assembly GCF_027791375.1. Taxonomy (NCBI): domain Eukaryota; kingdom Metazoa; phylum Chordata; class Aves; order Piciformes; family Indicatoridae; genus Indicator; species Indicator indicator. The sequence goes on along the minus strand of NC_072015.1, from coordinate 19,240,789 downwards.
TTGGTGGTCCCGAGGGTCTTTTCCAATCTGAACATTTCTGTGATTCTGTGAATATCAAATAATCACTAATCATTATCTTACACAAAATCTCTTGACAAATGCAATGTAACCACAGTCAGCTCTCAGAACATTTTAAGTAGCCTACATTTACAGTTTTTGTTGCAGCCACTGTTCTGAGGGCAGCCACTGGACACATGCAGAGTGCATGATTCCTTAGCTGACCAATTGTACGCTGCATAGAGCAAAACAATAACATTCCATGTGTGCAAAAAACAACATCCTCAAGTTGGCACCCTTTGATTGGAACATGCTGCAGAAGCCAGCTCCTTGACATGCTGGCACCTCTTACTGGGAAAAGATGTTAGCTTCTATATGTGGTTGGATTTTATTGGTTAAGTGACTGGTAATAAAAAGTCCAAGAAACAGCCACTCCAATCTGTAAGGTGGCTTGGGGAGTTTAGTGCTGCTAGGGACTTCTGCTTTTGCTTGTTAGCTACTTCTTCTGGTCAGGGCTTTGATTTCGGGATGCTGCTAGGGATATGCTCAGGATTTCTGCTTCTGTTAGCTGCTTCATCTGTTAACCTTCTATGTTCAAGTTTGTATCCATTGTTCCTTGTCTTATTACTGCACACCACCAGCCTGCCACAACAACACTATCTTGTACATAGGTACAAAACATAAGAACAACAGTATGGGAATCCCAAGAGAAAAACATGTTGCTGTAGAAGCTACAACTCAACATTCCACATCATGAAGATTTATTTCTTCAAGAACCTGAAGTTTCTAATGTTTTTCATTATAAATAATAATATATTATTTTTCATCACGATACTTCAACAGCATCTTCAGCTCTTCTGTAAGTCCTGACACCTCTGACATCTTCACAGAGGGAACCCTCTGCTTACTCAGCCAAGCAGGAAAGACAGGTCCAAGTGACAACTGATTTGGGTATAAATGGAATAAAAACTTGAGAGCAAATCTGTATTCGGTATTTGGAGAAAATGATGAGGGTTTTCTTTTTTGCCTTGAAAGTGTTCCCTAGATGTCTTCTGTAACTCGGCCTCCCTTCTTTACCCTAGTTATGCCAAGTGCTATTCTCTGCATTTCAGCTTTTTGTTCAGTTTTAATCCATTACTCGTAATACTCTTCAATCCCCTGGGTATCCCAGAAACACAACAGCATGTGGGTCATGCTGGCTTTCCCCTGAACTCTAGGAGTTACTGCATCTGATTATGTTGTACACTTTAATGGGACCAACTGCAGCCTTTAGGCACCATCAGTTAAACTGCACAGAGCCAGAAGGCATCCAGCACTGTCCCCTGCCCTGCTATTCAGCCCATGGTCCTTCACCAAAATCCTTCAGGTGCTTTGAACATCTACTCCGAAACCTATGATGAAAAACAAAACTTTTTGCCAAAACCCAAGTGTTTCCCTTTACATAAATTTGATGTTACAGTAAGCATAGATTTCTAGTTTCAATATTATATAACCAAATGCCAAAACCATTCATATCTCCCCACCGTGTCAGAGAGGAATTTACTCCTTAGCAATAAATTAGACCTTTCTGGAAAGGGCACCACTGCTACTGCCTGCATACGTACACATAGTAGAAAGATGGAATTGTTGCTGAGCAACCTGACCTGTGCAGTCACTGTTTCCTTGGTTTGCTGTCTCTTCTCTGCATATTTAGGGTTAAGGAGGTTGGACAAGATGCCCTGTAGCTGCCAGCTTTGTTTAAACCTCTTTCAACTCCTATAGTTCATTATTGTTATGTGTTGTGAAGTGTTATCATTCTTGATGTTTGGAATACAACACATTGTCTAATCTAGATTAGGTGACAGAGGTCTTCTCTATCTATAAATGTTCTCAATATTACTTGTAATGATGACATACTCCTTAAATACCAGTCACAGTTCTTTGGAAGTGTGTACTGTGTCTCCTAAGCATTTTCAAATATATTATTTGGTTACTGAAAAGTGAAAGCAGTAGGGACATGACATTTTTTAACCAGCTATAGCCTGACTAAGAAAAATCCTTCTTTCCCATCTAAACATTTGACACCACATTCAATAAATGCAATTCATATTAATATATTGCTCAACTGTTACTATATTCGAAAACAAGACAGCACACTTGACTTTGTGTCTTCTTCTGATTAGAAGTATCTGAGAGAAAAATAAAGAAATCTACCTATAGTTCCCATGCTGCTGCATTGATTCCTCTTTCTATTGCTGCATATTCTTTTAACTTCTTGTAGTATCCTACTGGTCGTGAAAACAAAAAGTAGCTTTTCCTGTCTTCCAGCAGGTTAGCTACCATTAGTCATTGCTAAGATTACTTCAGTCACCTTATACTACAGTAACAGCTGTTTCATGCAATTTGCTGCATACTTTGACACTCAGGAACTGTATCCATGGTTTGCCACCAGATAGCAAGTGGATACTTTTCAGTCCGATCCAAGATATCCAACTGATGCTTAAAAAAATAATAAAAAAATACAAGCACAAAAGTCAGAAAATGTCCTTTTTGCTGTACATTAAAAAAGTGATTTCACTTTTTCCTTCCAGTTCACTCACCTCAAACCACCTCTCCTTGCAACTATGTATGCTTCCTCAGAAAGGCATACATTATAGTTTTCTGTCCCTGTTCATTTTGATGTATGTTGCTAAATTGCAAGATTTTTCTTAGCAATGATTTGCTGGTTTATAACTGCTGCAACATGTAGACCTGAATTTGGTGGCTTGCAACTAGGAATAGCTGAACCCATAGCCTCCTCTGTATTTCATTTGTTTCAGAACGTAGATACTAAGGAAACAATCCTTAAACTTTATATCAGGACAATACCAAAATCATGGCAAAGTGAATCAGGCAAAATTTTATCTCCTATTAGTGAGGAGATAATTCCTAGATAATAAGTTTATTGTACTTTCAATGAAGTTATTGTCAAACAGTTGTCACAATCTTAAATGTTTTCCCTTATTTTCACTAACAGATCAAACACTTTTCACTGCTTACACTATTCTACACCTGATCAATTCTTTGAGTCGTAATTTTGTTTTCTTGGGCAAGTGCAAATGCCGAAGAGACATTTGTTACATACTCCTTTTATTATACATAACTTTACAGAAATAGCAGCTCCAGTGGTTTTGGAATGTGTCCTGGAAACTACTGCAAAAGAGTGAGGTATATTTGTATTGCTTTACCCTTATGTAAATCTAATGGAATCCCACCACCTTAGGATCTATTAACTACAGGAACAGGTAATCCAGTCAACTTCCATTAATAGTAAAAGACCACACTGCAAATTTCCTTGCTTTTAGATACATTGATGACAAAGTCAAAACAAACGAAAAACAAATAGTTTACAAAAAATAGCTTCATTAAATGGTAACCCTTGAAAAAAAAATTGCATAATTTTGTGTTTCAACTAATAAAACTACTAATAAAATAATTATCAGAGTGGAGCTGAAAACAAGACTTTCAGTGCAAACCAGGAAACAGGATTTGTTAATGCATGCTGCATTATTTCTTTTCTTTTATGCCAGGTCTCAAGAGCATCCTGACACTGTTACTGAAAAACAAAAACCTGATGTGTTTTCATACCTGAAGTATTGTCGTAAGACAAGACATTAACATTTGAAAGAGCTTCTCCCTTAAAAATAAAGCAAGACTTATTATAAACAACAAAAGCTCGTGAATGTAATCACACATAAAAACACCTCGGAGGAGGTAACAGGCGAAACTACCCCTAGTTATCTTCTTTGACCAACTTTTATAGGCATCTCAGAAAAAAGAGATAAGCAGCAACAACTAAGCCGTACAAAATGCGTAGGTATAAGCGCTGAGCGCAGTCCCTGCGGAATGTCTTGTCCCACAAAAAACTTACAGAAAAAAAGTTACTAAAAAAGAGCTGTTCTAAAGCATCATTTTTTTTGCGCAGACTCCGAACGCTAGGAAGTTCATTCTACACACGCGACCGCCCCTAAACACTGCTTCCCCCACTGCTTTCCCTTAGATACCGGTACCGCCTCTCCCAGACTCCTCGGCCTACCGGGCAGGGCAGAGCCGGGCAGCCGGGAGTGCGGGGGGAAGCAGACGGAGGTGCAGCCTGGCACAGGATGCTCGACCGCGCTCCCTTTCTCACTTGACTTTTTTTGGTGCGTGTTGCCCGCAGCCGTCCGGGCTGGCCCCGCAGCCCTGCCCTCATCAACCCTCGCCGCACCTGCATGTCGTTGTCACTCTCCGACGGAGCCAGGGGCTGTCCCGGCTCGTCGCGGCGGTGCCCAGACCTCACGGGGGAATGTGCCCTGGGGCTTGGCCGATGCACCGGCCGGGTGGAAGCCGAGGCTACCGGGCCCTGCCGCTGCCCGGCCGCCGCCTCCATAGCCCGGCGTCGTTGCCATGGCGAGGAACTCCCGCCCCCGCCGTTGAGCCGTAGTTTTCTAATTTCCCTTTCCAGTCTGTGGTCAGTCCTGGCTTCTAGTGGAAAGGAGCTGCCGCTCCGGTCTGTGAAACTGGTGCAGTTGCGGCTAAGAGGAATTGGCATCGTCGGCTCCCTCCCTGCAGAGTGGAACGGACGCCAAGGGACTCTAGCCGCCCCGGAGCTGTACAGACGCGTGGGGGCATGCAGCCTTGCCTGCTCCCAGGGGCCCCGCCGAGCCCTGGCAATGCTTTCGGAGAGCCCCGGGCTGTTCCCGGCACAAGAACCCAGAGCCCCGCCTGGTTCCAAGGGTGCCGCGGCAGTCGGCAGGGCTGGCGTGAGGTACTGCTGAAATTGCCGCAGGCGGTGCGAGTCCCTGGGCTAACCCATTCGTAGGGCAGCCAGCTATCCCCGTTCTTCCTTGTGAATACCCCAGAAGGTTTCCAATTTTTTCCCCCTTTTTTCTTTTACGAAGAGATACGGGGGAAGTCACATCTTATTGTAGCGCTAAAAGCTTGTATCAGGCACAACTTTAGCATTCAAGACGTAGTGAAATAATCTGACTTTTGACATCTCATTTTCAGCAGCTCCTAGAAGCAGGTATTGAAGCAGCCCGCACATCTGACATTACTGGGGGACAGTGGGGGTGTGCAGCAGAGTTAAAACCTTCAGATGCTGCTCTTTTAAATGCATGACAAAAGCGCAATGAAATATAATACACCTGGATGCTACAGGTGTAGCAGCATAATACATCTTTCTCCTAATTAAATAGACGTTGGGGTTGCCCTCTTAAATGACCACAGAATCTCTTTGCTAACTGGTTTCCAGCACTTCTTGCTCCTAAGATGTTGCAGTGAAAATAAAGGTCTTTCTGGCAATCAGTTGAATATACTAATCATTTATGTAGAAATCAAATTCTAGAGGTTCCCAGGGAACCTGTTCCTGGGAGAATCTTCTTCTGCTTAGCTTCTGAGAGAAGGTAGAAGTCAGCATGATAACTATGCTATAGAAGATTGTTACAATGCATACACAAAAGTACTGAAAGCTATCTAAGATCATGAGGAGAGCCTAAGTATGTACCACCTGACACGGAGACATCAGCAATTTTTGTTCTCTCAAAATCTATGTCAACACATCCATGGGAACATGAAAGCTAAATGCCAGGAGTAAAGCACAGATAATTCAGGAGCAGAAAACCTCTAATTCTTTATAAACACGTGTAAGAAGCCCAGTGCCCAGGCTTGAGGTAGGTATTTCACCTTGGAATGTGTTTTTTTTCTTCTCCTTTTGATGTAATTTGAACTCTGAATTAGAGAGCCTCCTGCTAATCTTTCATGGAAATGTGTACAGGGGGCTGCAAAAGGCCTGCAGAAGCTCCATGTCTCAGCCCAACAATTCCCACACATTCCCTAACTGGATCTTTCCCTACTCTCAAAAATTTCTGGAAGACAGAAACTACTTGAGTGTCCTGGGAAGGGGAGAAGCAGGGGGAGGGGGATTGACCCAGTTCTCATTTACTCATTTCATTATTTTTTTACTAATTTCAATTATTACTTCAAAGTACACTTTTTCTTATCTACCCTTCAGTGACAAGGCAGGAAAAAATGACCTACATAATCACAGCTTTTAATCTGTTTGTGGCAGATTAACCCTGCTAGACAGCTAAGCCCCACACAGCCACTGCTCACTTCCCCCCAGTGAGGTGTGGCCTCAGCAGAGCTGACTACAAGGGGACAATCACCTCCCTGCACTCACAGGATCTCATATGTCATTTTCTGATACACTTTTGCATATTGATATTTATTCCCTTTTATACTTATTCATTTGACTTTTTCTTTCTTGAATACTTTTTTCAGTTTCCAGTATTTTCTTTCATGCTCTGCTTCTTTAATGGAAACTAGTTTGAGTTTCATTCCCACCCTCTGATCCGCATTTGGATCAGTTCTCCTAGCCTGATGCTGTGTGTGAATACAATTCTTTAATTCTCATATGAAATGTCCTGGAAGTTCAGGCTTCCTTAAGACCTCATATAGTATTTTCACCAAGTTTCTACAGAAATAATTTACAACTTCTCTTGAGCACAGTGTTTCAAATCATTGCTGAACTCTATCACAGTAATTTAAATGAGATCATGTCTATCTTGTTTCTTAAAAATATTATAGATGAAAAAGAAGTCACAGGACTTGTGTCAGAATCTTTCATAAAAATTAGCAGCATTCTAGAGGTATTAGTTCTTACTAGGTGAATATCTGCCTGTCTGTTACAGTTTGAGCTGGTACCAAGCTTAGACACTAATTGTAAACAGGAATTTTCCAGAGACTTTGTATAAAAGATAAATAATGTTAGGGATTGGACACAGAATGTTAACAATAGATAGGTTAATATCATCTCATTGGTGCGTTGAAAATTATATGTACCACAGATAATTCTTTCTCTTTTCTACCCTGTCACTTCTGCTTGCAACTTCTCTATTTCTCTCCATGGCCTTGCCAGTATAATCTTTGCGTGAGGTACTGGGGAGATGGGAGGGAGGGGCAGAGAGAGTGGGTCAGTTGCATACAGCCTTCCCTGGGGATGAAGGGAAGAGCTGACTTTGTATAAGGGCATCTTTCTGGGTTGTCAAATTGTGAGTATATCCAGTATATGTTTATTGCCTTTTACACTTTTATATTGAGTTCACGTTTTGTAAATATAGCTTCATTTTTGCTTCCAAACTTCTGAGCTAGTCTGGTGATTTATTCAGGGGGTAAATCTCCATTCAGGGAGTAAATCTCTGATCTGTTGGCAGGGGCAAATTTAACCCTACAACACTGTCAAGCAGCTAAGCTATAAAAGAAGGTAACAAGATTGATTTGACCTGAATTAATTGTTTTAAAATCCATGTGGTATGTTTTTTTTTCTGTTTGTGGCCTTTCACCTGCTGGAAATAGCATAATAACTTGTTCTAGGAATCTTCTTCCCATACATTTAAGTAAATATACTGTCTGATAATCTTTATGACCCTGAGACTCTGCCCACCATTAAGGAGTGCTCAAAAGACCTGGTCTTGTTTGGCAGATTGTTCTCAGCATTCAACGGCATATTTCATATCCTGTTGTCTTGAATAGCTCTAAACTATATAAATAGTTCACAGTATTTCTTTAATCTGATGCTTTCCTATTTTTTTTCAAACGTTTTTCCAGTGTTGTCACAAATAACATTTTATTAAGATCAAAGAAAAAGGCACTAAGCATTGTGGTGTTCCTTAGGCTTCCCACTATTTGTTTATCCTTTGCTCATCCTGCATGACTTGTTCTGATTTTATCCCTCCACAGTTTGCTTGTTATAAACACCTCTACATTTTCTGCACATCCTTATCAATATTCTCCATATCTTTATTTTTTAAGTTTCAGGAAAAACACAGCAAATGCAACTCACCTTATTAAAAATACTGAAGGTGCCATTGTAATACAGAATTATGTAATTGTTGAAGCTGAAAGGGATCTCTGGAGATCACTGGGTGCAACTGCTGCCAGAGAAGGTAGCCCAGGAACAGATCCAGTTGAGTTTTTTAATATCCCCATAGTTGGAGACTCCACAACAACTCTGAGCGATCTGTTCCACTGCTTGACCACCATCAAGGTAAACGTTTTTGTCTTTTGGAATCAGAGAGTCATTTCAGTTGGAAAAGACCTTTAAGATCATTGAGTCCAACCACTAACTCTACCAAGTCTGGTGCTAAACTACATCCCTTAGCACCACATCTACGCATCTTTTAACCACCTTCTTGCAGAGCCTATTCCAGTGTTTGAAAACTATGCTTTAGTGCAATTTCCTGTATTTCAATTTGTACCCATTGCCTCTTGTTCTGGGCACCAATGAAAAGATCTTGGCTCCTCTTTCTTTACTCCCTCCCTTCAGGGGCCTATTTGGATCCTTCTGAGCCTTCTCTTCTCCAGGCTGAGCAGTCCCAACTCTCTCAACCTGTCCCCTTGTAGGACAGATACTCCAGTCTGTCATCTTTATGGCCCTTAGTGAACTTGATCCACTATGTCCATGTCCCTCCTGTACTAAGGAGCCCTGAAATGGGCACAGTATTCCATGCATGGCCTTGCCAGGGTGGATAGAGAGGAAGAATTTCCTCCCTTAACTTGCTGGTGACACTCTTCCTGCTGCAGCCTGGGATGCAGCTGGCTTTCTCTGTTGAGTTGTTCTCCACGCAAAGTCAAGGTGCAGGACTTAATAAATCCTATTGTTGAATTTCAGGAGATTCCTCTTGGGCTGTACTTCTGAATGATGGCACTGCCACCTAGTATGTAACTCCTCCCAGTTTTCTATCATCTGCCCATTCACAGAGGATGTACTTTGTTGCATCATACAACTCTTTAACAAAGATGTTAAACAGCATTTGGCCAGTGTTGACCCTTGGGGTACACCTCTTGTGACAGGCCTCCACCCTAACTTTGTGCTGCTGACCACAACCCTCTAAGACTAGCAGTCCTCCTAGTTCTCAGTCCATCTTACTTTCCATTTATCTAGCCCATACTTTATCCATTTTTCTGTGATGAATTTATGGGAGACAGTCGTATAACTAAGGTCTATAGTAAATTCAAGATAAACAATATTCACTTCTCTCCCATCATCAACCAAGCCAGTCATGTCATTGTAGAAGGTTGTCAGGCTGATTAAGCACAACTACCCCTTCTGAAAACCATGTTAAAACAAGACAAAGGCACAAATACTTCAGACTTTTAGATCTGATAGTCATGCCATTAGGTAACCCTTTTTCATCGACGTAATAAGTACTTGCATTTGGTATATAGGAATCTCTCTATGTAGATGTGTATGTCCGTAAAGCCTCAGCCTCCAGCACACCTGACTCACTACAGTCCCTCAATTTGCTTGTGTCACTTTTTACTTCAGTTGCATCAGTCAATTACTTGGCACTATTCACTGCAGTCACAACAGTCAAGCCCTTCTTTTGCTTGATCAGCTACTTTCAACTCCTTTCAGCAGCCACTTCACAGATACTGACTCTCAGGTTAGTCAGCGCATGAACTTGCTGGGCAGTCACCTACTGCCACCATCATCTCCCTCATCTCCACTAATGACAAAGTGTATGACAGAACTGGTGTCTGAAGCAATTTCAGTTGGCTGGTCACAGATGGTGTTCCTCAGGGCTCAGTGTTGGGAACGCTTCTGTTTAACATCTTTATTGATGATCTTGATGAAGACACAGAGTGTGTTCAACCATGACACCAAGTTAGGTGGGAGTGTTGATCTTTGTGAGGGTAGGGAGGCTCTACAGAGGGACTTGGATAGATAGGGCTAGTGGGTCCACAGGGCCAGGGCGCCAGGGGGTCCCTGGGTGGGTGATGGCAGGGTCTGGCAGCCAGGCCCCATCCCACCACTCCAACCAGGAGCAGGGCAGCCAAGGGTCAGCAGGGCAACCCCAGCTCCAGCACTGGACATCTCCCTGGGGATGAATCAAGGCCAGATTTTTTCGGCTTAGAGAAATCACAGTGGAAGTCTCTTCCAAACCCTTATTCAGCCTCCCTCTAACCTCATGCCACACTGTTGAATCCACAGCATTGTTCAGCAAAGGGATCCATAGGTTTTCTGCCTGTTTTGTGAAGAATAATTTTCAGCTATTTGTTTTGAACTTGGCTCCCACTAGCTCCATCTATGGCTTCAATACTTTTATTTGGAAGAGATGGTGAACATTCAATCCGTACCCATTTTCTCCACACCAGCAGAATTCCTGGAATTCCTCCATCCAGCTCAATCATTCCCTTTATGGAAGCCATTCTAGCTCTTTGGTTACCCTGCTGTTCATCTGTTCACTTTTCTAGTTGTTATATATCTGTTTTGAGGTGGAAGAACCAACACTGCTGAGGACATTGAAGGTGTTGCAACCTACATATACAGTGGTTTAATTGCATTTTCTATTTTGTTGTTCCATTCCTGAAAAATTGGTATGTGTCATTTGCTTTGCTCTGAGCACTGAGTGGATGTTTTCATGTAATTATTATAACTGTCATGATAATGGTTTAGGATCCAAATATTTTTAAGGACTAATGTTGGACAGGGGATAAGTCTTGAGACGTGGTAAGACACAAATAAAACAATAATGGATATAGCCTCACTTGGTATCATCGCAATTCATTCACCTTCTCCTGGCAATACTACCAGCCGTAAAAAATTTTCACCCAGCATGGATAAAACCCATAACAACACCTATCATGAATTTGTACAGCACTGAAGATAAGTTCTGAGCAACATCAAATAAAAAAGTATCAAATCACAGTGGGGCAAAAGAAATACATGTTTGTAGACTATGAACCCAAAAGTTCCTAGTTTCATGAGTTAGCTGTGACATCCAAATCACTGTCAAGATTTTAAGAAAATGAAGACATTCAAAACTTAGTCTGTTTTACATTGAATCCAGCACAGTAAAAGTAAACAACCCACTTTGGTCACTTTTATCTGACCTAAATGATACTATTAACCCTCCCAAAAATTAGAGTAAGCTTGTATAATTCCAGTTTTTATATATCTGTATAAACCAACCGCTAGAGGGGGGAATAACCCTAAATACTTGAATTCATCTAATTAGCTACCAGAAATTTTACATCAATCTACATACTAACTATGACTATGACCATTACCATAATCCTCTTTTTTTTTAATAGTATGATACTAGTATTCATCTATATTTAATTGCATTTAATTTGTTGTTATTAGGTTGCACAGCAGGAGAAACAGGAGAGCTTTGCCAGAACAAAGCCTTTCCTTAGAAGGCTCTGTTTATTTATTTATTCAGTAATGACCAAGCAATTTTTAAATTTTAATTTCTCTCTAAAGGTGATTTGGTTTGGAGATTGTAAGGTTCAGTAATGTTCCTTTAAGTAATCTTAAATTTGTAGGAACTTCATCAGTCTTAGATTCACTAATTAAAACAGACTACAAAACTATTGTATGTTGCACTCATACAGTAGTACCTGTAAGCACTGAGACAATGTGAAAGTATGTTATAAATTCAAGCAGCCAGATTATTACACTTACAGCAAATGGCAGTTTATTAACCAAACACTATCTATTGTGATCCTGAAAAAAATCACAGTGATTTATTAAGGATGATGGTGACATTACCCACTCCTCCATCTCTGTGTGTGTCACTCAGATCAGAGTATCTCTCTAGCTGTTGCTAGCCAGCAGTAGTCAAGATAAGGAAGACTGATACTATGTCATATCACAAAGCAGTCAATGACTCTCCATAGGAAAGGAACATAGTAATTATCAGCATCCATTATGTTATTAAACTTTGTCAAACACAATACAGCTATGATCAAATCTTTATCCGAGGCAGTCATGGCCACACTTGATTATGCAAGGACTTAATATTGTATTATAACTTGTTAGGCAAATTTGTGAGGCTGACATGAGATAGTATGTTATTATAGTTCCAGAAAGGCAGTATGTCAAGCAAAAATAAGGAAGATGAGCCCTGGCTTAGACCTGTACATTCGCATACCAGCTCCAGGAGTTCCCTCCCCATTTCTCTTGCTCACCCATAAATCAGGGAGGGGAAATGGCAGGCCTGCAGAGACTGATTACCACCAGAGTAACAATTATAAGCAAAGTGAAGAAATGAAAGAAAATTTTGTGTCTTTACTCATCCCACATGAGTAGCCAGGAAGGACCACAAACTAAACCGTTGTTATTTTTTTTGTGACTTTTTGCCTGGGCAATGTAAACACCTGCATCTCTTCTGTGTTCTGCCTGGAGATAAAGCAGTAATTGACAGAGGGATGAATATTACTAAACACTACATATGTATAGATATAAATATATATTATAAAAATATATTCCCTTGGGCATGACTGTCAAGTAACAAAAATTAGTGTATATGTGTTTGTCAGAGGAAAAAAAAATAAATATTGAGGAAAATGACATATCAAGACAGGAGGTCTAAGTAGGTAAGCTTAGAGAAGTAAGAAAAATTGTAACTGTGATATTGATCAAAAGGGCAAGAAGAGGCAGCTGGAAATAGAAAGCATTATCGTCAACTTAAGAAATATACAAGTTTTTTGTGTGTGTGTGACAAAGAAAGCTTGGGCTAAGCCATAAAACATACTCTAAAGAAGAAAACTAACCTATTATTGGAGTTATAGATCTGATCTCATGCTCTCTGGTGCAGGTGCAGGCTATGCTGTGTAAATTTGACACGATAGGAGCGTCAAGGATTGATAACAATTTAGAAAAGTAGCAGTGCTGTAGGAATACACTCTCCTGTCTCTCATCACTGGTCATCTGCAAAAGAGAAATCAACAGCTGGAGGAAGGAGATGCGGTAGAACAATGGGAGCAGCAGAGGAGTGCCTGGGGTACTGGTGCAAAAGTGTCCATGCTGAGAAAGATGAGAGGAAGCCTTGAAATTAAACAGTATTGTTCATGAGGGGTGGAGATCCTTTTAGTAATGACGACTGGTAGCTAGAACGGCTAGTGTTACACAGTATGAGTCTTATATTATGGAATATAAGCTTGATTGCTCTCCAGCTGCTAAAGAAAACCTTTAATAAAATGAAATGTATCAAATTTTAACAGAGGAAAAATGTTTCAATGTCTACAACGTGTCATTTATTACAAAGAATCACAGAATCATACAGTGCTAGGAGTTGGAAGAGACATCTAGAGATTATCAAGTCCCCCCACCCCTGCAAACAGGACCACTGAGGGCAGGTCACACAAGAAAGTGTTCAGGTGGGTTTTGAAGATCTGTAGGGAAGGAAACTCCACAACCTCTCTGGGCAGTCAGTTACCAGTGCTCTGTTACCCTCACAGCAAAAAAGTTCTTTCTCATGCTGAGATGGAATTTTCTGTGACTGAGTTTATGTCCATTGCCCCTCTTCCTGTCACTGGGTATCTCTGAAGAGACTGGCTCCATCCTTCTGACAGCCACCCTTCAAATATTTTTTAGACATTGATTAAGGTCTCCTCTCAGCCTTCTCTTCTCCAGACTAAACAGCCCCCGGTCTTTCAGTCTTTCCTCAAAGGAGAGATGCTCAAGTCCCCTAATCATCCTCCTGGCCCTCTGTTGAACTCTCTCCAGTAGTTCCGTGTCCCTCCTGAACTGGGGAGCCCAGAACTGGACACGATATTCCAGATGAGATCTCAGCAGGGCTGAGTAGAGAGTGAGGAGAACCTCCCTCAACTTGATGGACATACCTAAGTATAATATTGGCTTTCTTGGCTACCAGGACATATTGCTGTCCCAAGGATAACTTTTTATCCCAGGACTCTGAGATCCTTCTCTGTGGAGCTAGACTCCAGCAGATCAACCCCTAACCTGTCCTGTTATTTTTCCCCAGGTGCAGGACTCTATACTTGTCCTTGTTGAATTTCATTACGTTCATCTTTGTCCAGCTGTCCCCTCTGTCCAGGTTTCGCTGAAGGCAGCACAGCCTTCCAGTGTGTCAGCCACTCCTCCCAGTTTTATATCATCAGCAAATTTGCTGAGGACACACTCCATCTCTTCATCTAGGTTGTTGATGAACATGTTGAACAAAACTGGACCCAGCATTGACCCCTGGGAATCACCACTAGCTCCAGGTCTTCAAGTGGACTCTGCACCATTGATCATGACACCCTGGGCTCTGTTATTTAGCCAGGTCTCGATCCATGTCACCAGGAGCTCTTTTAAGCTACACTTCCTGAGCTTTCCCAAAGATGTTATGGGAGACAGTGAAGAAAGGTCATACCAGAATAAAGAGAACAACATACTGGCTAGAGTGAAACTCAAGAAATCTCCAGAAAGTTAGAATTTAACTGGAGAAAATCCACATAAAGTCACAGAAAGGAGGTAATCTTTGCAAATCATGCTGCTTTTGAAAAACATAGCTGAGTAACTGTGCTGCTAATTTACATGGTCTTTTAGAGTGTTTTTTCCTTATAACCTCCTTATAAAGCTTGTCAAAGAAAGACCTCTTTACAAAGTAGATAATTACATATTGTAAGGGTCTGTTATTGCACAGATAAAGGAGTAACTTGGATAGCAAGGGCAGAGAATAGTAGTGAGTAATAGAAATATGAAGAGCTATGTGCCCCAGAGACAAGTAATGACTGGGAGTGACTTCATTCCTTGCATGCACTTCTCTGGCTGTAAGGGAGTGGAGTCTGCTCATGACATAACTGAGCAGAGATTCAGCACAAGGGAAAAGGGTCATAAACATCAAAAGGTCTTAGGCAGAGCAAGAGCAACAGGATATATTTACTTGTGTGCTTTAATTGAGATAAATGGTGGTATTAAAGATCTGATAAATAAAAATATTGTAGCACTGACCCAACTTTTTACTGACCAAGTGAGGTAGTAGAACTACTGGTGCTGACAGAGAAGTTCTCAAGTGTTTAGCACAAGGCATATCCCAGGGCAGATATAGTTACGTCCATCAGGGCTTTCAAAACTTTTTGCAATAATACTACATATGTTAGCCTGATTTTTAATATTTTTTTTTAATTTTCTGAAACAGAGGCCAGGCCAAAAGGGAATATTATGTAGGAGTCTGAGCAAGTTCTCATTGGGTACTTTGGAATAATATTTATTTTGTAATGTTTCTAATATCACTGTTTTACACAGGTGAGGCTACATCAAAACTTAGCAAGATGTTAAACTAAAACCTTAATATTAAGGATGATATCTTGAGGTTGAAAGGTCTATAGCTTTCACTGTCTAAAACTACTCCTATTTAGCAATTTAACTTTGCTATTTAACAACTGTCTGTGGAACACATGCTGTAGACCTTTAAAAGTTCATTGTTGTACAAAGAGGCCTCTGTTCATATTTTTAGATCTTCCAAAAATTTGTTTACACATTTCCTTTGGCAAATATACCTAACACTGATTCTGCATCAGCCCACTCCCAATTTATTTTAGTATCCCCTAGCTGATGGGGGACAGATGGGTGAGGGCTGGAAGCAGAGGAATGCTTCCCTGCCTCTGATGGTCATGGAAGCTATGCAGCTTGCCTCCCCCATAGAGTTCTCAAATGCTTTTTGGGAAAGGGGCCAAGATGTCTGTTTGGGTCACTAAAAGCATTAGAGACATACAAAAGTCTTGAGGTGAAATGTTTTTCAGTCTTAAGTGGCAACACATGGGTCACAGAGAAGCTGTTGCTGGAGATTCCCACCCCAGAAAGGCTGTTTAAGATCAAGGGAAAAGGCAGACTTTAGAGAGATTACACAGCACTAAATTGAAAATTTGTGTATAGTTTCTCTATTCATAAACTTTTCCTACAGTTCCCATCATCACCGTATCTGGATATGGAATGTAATTTCCATTCTTAGCTCATCAGACTGGGAATTACAGTGTGATTAACGCATTCTGGATTAACACCTTGTACGATGAATAGAGTCTAATCTGCACCAGCATCTATGATGCTTCATGTGTGCAACACAGAGCAGTGTGTGCTGTGATCCCTTGTCTTTTCTGACCATGATGGTACAAAATCCCCTTGTGCTGAGACAGGCACATGTGCATCTCCTGATCCAAAAGCCACATCTTCCCTAGTCTCACAGGAGGTTGGAGTAGCCTTTGGACAGTGTCTGCTATGGAGCTGCCCTGATTATGTTGTGGAAATACCATAGGCAAGGCAGTGAGCAAAGGAAAGATTTCTGAAAGCTTTATTCAAGTACTGGCTATTAAGACCAGGGCATTGTGCAGGAAGGTTAAGACTCTAGCTCTGTAGCTTTCTATGAGAAATGTACATAATCTCAAAGGTAAGTGGAAAGTTGTGAGTTCAGAAAACAACGTTTTAATGTAGAATTTCTTCTAAAGCATTGTTTGCAAATTCAGTTGATATTCAGTGATTTATGTAACACATTATGCTTGCCAGTGAGTTTTTCTCCTATAAGGAGTATAGCATTTTATTGTCTTTCCGAATAGAAAGTTGGGATGATTCTCTACGGAATAAATCCTAATATGATTTCAAGCAGATGTTTGTTTCTAGTATGTAGACATGCATGTCATGCATGCCTGCATTCCAGATCATGGCACCCACCAGTGATGGTGATCAGTAAAAAACCAGGCTGCAATTAGATCAGGTCCACTGGGAAAATCTCATAATCCTGAACTTTCAGATCCCTCAGTAAATCTGTTTAGGACTTGGACAAACTCCTGGTTGGTTCCTCCCTTGTTTCTCCTGTATCCACTGGAAAGCTGGCCAAAGGCAGCTGTTTCCCCTGCTGTGGTGGCTTTGTCCCTTGACAAATGACTCAAGCTTCCTGCTGTCTTCTCCCCTTGTGTACAAGATTTCAGTGCTCAAATATGAACTCCTGCTAGCTGGCTGCGCAGTCCCACACATCCTTCTGGCTCCTCCAGGACTGTGTGGGGAGTGAAAAATTCCCCTGCTATCACTCACAGCATCTGTCTTCAGCAAGTGTATGGAGATGGCAGTGGAAGGACCTGGGGAAGAGGAGATTGTGAGGTCCAGCAGAAAGGAAAGCTGACAAGCTAATAACAGTAAACCCTCTGCCACATGTCTAGTGGGAAAGGATATTTTACAGAAAATGTTTTGTGGGAAGAAGGAGAAATTAATTTAGGGAGGGAATAAAAGATGCAAAACCAGATGAAGAAGGGAAGATTTCTTTCCGGATCTTTTATTATTCCTGTTGAGAAGAAAATATCTTAGTTGCTCCACACTACCAAACTGTAAACACATTGGAAATCAAACATTTATTGATATGTAGTTCACACACTCATAAGACCTTTCCCTACATCAAGAACATCAAAACACTGCCTCAAAAGGTAAAATTGTATGTAAACCTCTTCATAATTGGCATTTTGAAGATTTCTTTTTTTACTTCTTTTTTTTTTCAGGAAGCTGAGTAAGTCTGAAACTCTACTGTTAATGTGCACATTTTGCCAGTCTCTAGTACTCAGCATTGATGATACAAACCTGCTAATATATAACCATGACAGAACAAAGCTTACATGAATAATAATAGACAATTTTTCTGCTATTTCTGCTAATTTGTTCCTTCGGTTTGCCTTATAGTTATTGCTATTATCAGATCCATTTTTCTACTTTGAATAATTTGTTATTCCCTAGACTAAGACCACTTTGAAAATAAAAATTGAGTCTTGGTAAGTATATTGTTAATTCCTTATTATTAACTGACTGAGATTTTTATCTATCTGGAATACAAATGCATATTAGTAATGCCAGTAAATGGAAATCATAGAGTCATAGAATGCATTGGGTTGGAAGAGACCTTCAAAGGTCATTTAGTCCACACACGCTGCAGTAAGAAGGGACATCCCCAACTAGATTGGGTTGCTCAGAACCCCATCAAGCCTGACCTTGAATATCTCCACAGATGGGCAATATGTTCCAGTGTTCCACCACCCTCATAGTAAAGAACTTCTTCCAAATGTCCAATCTAAATCTACCCCACTCTAGTTTAAAACCATTGCCCTTGTCATAGTGCTACATGCCCTTGTAAACAATCCCTCCCCAGCTTTCTTGTAGACCCCCTTCAGGTACTGGAAGACTGCTCTAAGATCTCCCAGGAGCCTTCTCTTCTCCAGGCTGAACAACCCCAACTCCCTCAGCCTGTCTTCCAGCTCCAGCCCTCTGATCATTTCTGTGGCCCTTCTCTGGACCACCTTCATCAGGTCCATGTCCTTCTTGTGTTGAGGGCTCCAGAGATGGACACAGTATTCCATGTGGGCTGTTACCAGAGCAGAGGGACAGAATCCGGCCCCTCTTGATCTGCTGGCCGTGCTTCTTTCGATGCATCCCAAGATGTTATTTGCCTTCTGGGCTGCAAGGGTACATTGTTGGCTCGTGTCCAGCTTCTTGTCCACCAATGGCCCCAGGTTCTTTTCTGCAGAGCTGCTCTCTATCACATCCTCCCCCATCTCGTATTGATAACAAGGACTGCCCAGATCCAGGTGTAGGACCTTGTGTTTGGCCTTGTTGAACATCACGAAGTTTACCTGCACCCAATTCTCCAGCTTGTCCAGGTCCTTCCAGATGACATCCCATCCTTCTGACATGTTGACTGCACCATTCAACAGAGCGTCATCTGCAAACTTGCTGAGGGTGCACTCGATCTCACTGTCTGCATCACTGATGAAGACACTAAACAGCACTGGTCCCAGTGTGGACACCCAAGGCATCAGTTGTCACCCATCTCATCTGAACATTGATCCATTGACCACTGCCCTCTGCACGTGACCATCCAACCAATTCCTTATCCACCAGACAGTCCACCCATGGAATCCATCTAAACATGAACAGGAATTTCTTTACTCTGAGGGTGGTAGACCACTGAAGCAGGCTGCCCAGAGAGGTCATGGAGTCTCCATCTCTGGAACGATTCAAAACCTGCCTGGATGCCATGCTATGCAACCTGCTCTAGGTAAACCTGCTCTGGCAGGAGATTTGGACTACATGATCTCCAGAGGCTCCTTTCAACGCTTATTATTCTGTGATTCTGTGACCATGTCAAAAGCCTTGCAGAAGTCCAGGTTGATGATATACATTGTCCTTCCTTTGTCCTCTGATGAAGTCGCTCCACTGTAGAAAGTCACCAGCTTTCTCAGGCAGGACTTGCCCTTAGTAAAGCCATGTTGGCTGTCTTTAATCACCTCCCTGTCCTCCATGTGCCTTATCAGAGCTTCTAGGAGAATCTGTTCCATGATCTTCCCAGGCACAGAGGTAAGGCTGACAGGTCAGTAGTTTCTGGGGGTCTTCTTTCTACCCTTCTTAAAAATGGGTGTAATGTTTCCCTGCTTCCAGTCACTGGGGTCTTCACCTGACTGCCAGGACTTTTCAAATATAATGAAGAGTGTCTTGGCAACTATATCAGCCAATTCTCTCAGCATTCTTGAATGCTCTAGCATGTTCAGGTTCCTCAGGTGATCACAAACCTTGTCTTCACTTTCAGTGGGAGGTACTTTGTCCCCCTGGTCCCCATCTTGTAGCCCTTCAGCTTGGGAGGTGTGAGGAAAGAGGTTGCCAGTGAAGACAAAAAGTTATGAAGAGCCTCAGCCTTCTCCTTTATATCACTGATGAAGCTATTGAACAGCATTGGTCCCAACACAGACCCTTGAAGGACACTACTTGTTACCTGCCTCCAAAAGATGTGAATATGTACCATCCTGCCAGTTAGCATAAAGAAACACGGTCTGATTCAGTTAACAACAAACAATATTTAAGCAGTCAGTGATTTCCTTCCTTTGTTGTTCCTCTCAGGTGTTTGTGTTCTGTCTCTAATCAAAGGTAGTAAAATGCCAGTTACTGTATTTCTCTGTTTTTCACAAAAATCAGCCTCTCAAAATGAATCATTGGCCTATAGATGAATCATGGCATATGGCTCTAAGAATCTAGGCCATTATGCTTTCTAAATTTTGTTTTGCCACTTACCATCATTTGCATAATACCAATTGGTAGCTTGATTTGTATTCTACGCCAGCATGAAACAAAGTCTCTAATTCAAAATTCTTGTTAGGCAAATGTTTCCAAACCAGTCATAAATGCTGATAGGAATGTTCAAGCATTTTTTCCTCACTGTTTCTCAGCACTCAAATCTGAAGTAGAAATGCATGTGTGTTCACCTGTTTTCTCTGTCCTGTTTTCTCTGTATTTCTCTTCAGTGATCAGTATAAGAAATTACGGATTTTCTGACATTTAACTGAAATTTAACTGACATTTCTGAAATTTAACTGTTAGGGTTTCAGAAAATTGTCTTTTTTCCTTACTTAATACTCTGAGCCTCTAAAGGAATCAGTCTATTCTCAGGATAGGTATCTGGAATCACAGCAACCACTGGATCAATTTTTGCAGCACCTTTTGTATTTTAAAATAAGTATTGGAAATAGTCTGGGCTTTTCTTTCATTGTGAAGGAATTTCTTTCTGTTTGTGATTTCCTGCCATGAAAGATTTCATGCAGATAATTATTTTCAAAGAATGCAATTGCTTGCACAATTTGAGTTGATAGTTTACTAGTTTTTGTTTCCTGTCCCAAGAAACGAAATAAGAACATAGATACCTAACAAATTTTGGACTGCTTTATCCTGCTGTTGCTGCATAATGGAAATAACCTAGTATAATAACATACAATTCATATTAACTCAGACAGTAGTAATTTTATTATTACTGACCTGCTCTCTTGATCTTGCATGTTACAGAGTTCTGGATCAGGGTTACATCAGATCACTGAATGTGGCTTTATGTGGCAACGTGATTTCTAGAACAGTGTTTCTGGTTGGACTGACACATAGAGCCGTATGACAGATGTCAGGCTTCCAAATAATTGTGTTTTATGGTATATTTCTGTCAGTCACAAACACTGAAATTAGATTTTTAATTGCATGGTCAATATATGTATTGTCAGCTTTATAAATGTACTGTGTATTGTTATTCACGTATAAAAGATTCATAAACTGTGGTTTTGTATTCAAAACCCGTGTTCCCCTCAGTTTGAGATTTTGCAGCCTGCTGAGTAGTTTCACATGTGGACTGAGAAAACAGGTCTGTTCCTGGAAAATCAAAGAGAATTATGAAAAGTAATTTTCCACGGATTCAGTTCTGCCTTAGTTTTTCCTGTGATTGGATAGTCAGTTCTGCAGTCTTCAACACTTCATTAATATTCAAGAACATTTACACAAAAAAAAAAATGCAGCATTTAATATAATTAAACATTACATTTTCTCCCCAGGTTCTATTCTGTGAGCATGAAACTTACTGTCATATTTAGTGAAGTGTTTTATTGTGATGATAGTCTTTCTTGTGCTCACAGGATCTCATCCTGCTTGGGGATTTCAACCACTCCAATATTTGCTGGAAAAGTCATACTGTGAGACAGTCATCATGGATTCACAAAGGGCATGTACTGCCTGACCAACCTAGTGGCTTTCTACAATGGTGCAACTACATCAGTGGACAAGAGAAGACATGTCATCTATCTGGACTTCTGTAAAGTCTTTTGTGGGAACCCAAGGGAGTAGTTAATGGGATGTTTATCTGTCCTTCATGTCTATGTGGGAGCCCTGGGAGCCCAGAAGGTGATAAGTGATGGCACATCTTGGACCTCGGAACCGTGTGAGAAAGGATGGGAGTGTGGAGATACCAAAATGCTGTACTGCTGAAGCAGATGGGAAAAGCAGTTGGGGAAAAAACCGTCTGTGAGAATAAGACAAAACAGTGGGTTAGAGGATTGGTAGGCTGTGAGAAAGTGAAGTAAAGCATGCATAAACCTCTCAATAAATAGCTCCTGGTTCCACAGTTTGAAGCCATTTGGCACACCTGTGGCAGTGGTCACCTCCTTGCAAACTATCAGTTTGTATTTCAGCTTTCTGTGTTGAGACTGGCAGGCTCCAGAATCAACATAGCAAAGATGTGCTCAGGTACAGCAACAGCCCTTGACACAGTTCTCCACAACATCCTTCTCTCTAAGTTGAAGAGATAGGTGGTTTTGATAGGTGGACTGTGCAGTGCATAAGGAATTGGTTTGAGGACCACATAGAAAGGTCAACAGGTTGATGTCCAGATGGAGATGGGTGACAAGCTGTGTCCATCAGGGGTCTGTATTGGGATGGAGTACACCTTCAGCAAGTTTGCAGATGGTATCAAGCCAAGTGGAGAGGTGGGTAAGACTGAACAATTGGATGCCATCTAGAGGGACCTGGGCAGGCTGAGGAGAATCTCATGAGGTTCAATAAGGCAAAGTGCAAGGCAAAATGCAAGGTCCTGCACCTAGGTCAGGGCAACCCTTGATATCAATACAGGCTAGGGGATGATGAAACGGAGACCAGCCCTGCCAAAAACGACATGGGGGTACTGGTGGACATGAAGCTGGAAATGAACAGACAATGTGCACTTGCAGCTAAGAAGGCCAATGGGATCCTGGGTTGCATCAAACGAAGCATAGCCAGCAGGTCGAGGGAGGTGATTCTGCCACTCTTCTCTGATGAGACCTCACCTGGAGTACTATGTCCATCTCTAGTGCCCCAACACAAGAGAGACATGGACATGCTGAAGTGGGTCCAGAGGAGGGCCACAAAGATGGTCACAGGGCTGGAGCACCTCTCCTATGAAGACAGGCTGAAAGAATTGGCTTTTTTCAGCCTGGACAATAAAAGGCTCCAGGGACACTTCACAACTATCTCAAGGTGCCCTACAGGAAGGCTGGGGAAGGACTGTTTAGAAAGGCTGGTAGCAACAGGGGCAATGGTTTTAACCTGGAGCAGGGTAGATTTAGGTTGGACATAAGGAAGTTCTTTACAATGAGAGTGGTAAAATACTGGAACAGGTTGCCAAGAGACGCAGTTGAGTTTCTAGCCCCTGGAGACATTCAAAA
Organism: Indicator indicator; assembly: GCF_027791375.1. NCBI lineage: Eukaryota > Metazoa > Chordata > Aves > Piciformes > Indicatoridae > Indicator > Indicator indicator. The sequence continues at coordinate 19,218,028 of NC_072015.1, read as the reverse complement.
TCAGACTCAAATGTGGCCCTGTGCAGTCTGATCTAGTTTGAGGTGTCCCTGCTCACTGTAGGGGGGTTGGACAAGGGGGCTTTTGAGGATCCCTTCCAAGCCAAAGCAATCTGTGAATCTATGAACATTCACACTGTGTGATGCCAATTCTGGAAGATGCTGAAATCCATCAGTAATTCCTCAGTTTATAAAACAATTGTATGTTAGATGTATAGTGTACTTAGCTCAGTGGATACACTGAAGGGCAAAAGTCACACCAAAAAAAAATAGAAGATTCATTGTCTGTAAGTGTCTCTAGATGATCCCTCCCTTCTCAAATATCTAATTTTTAGCTCTATTCAGAATGTATAGACAAGACTGAAGCAATAGGGGTGAGGAGTTCAAGCTGCTGGAGACAGATAGAGGTTATCTGACCATCTTGAGATTGAGTGGGATTCCCCAGGAAATCCTACATTTCTGTAGAAAAGAAACTTTGCCCTCTTCAGAGCTGGGTCATATCCTCATCTGCCATGCCACAAAGGCAATTCCAGCTACTCACATTAAACTGTTAAAATAATAACAACAAACAATATGAATGTCACCTATATAAAACAGTTCATGTATCAGCTTCATAACATTGCTCTTTTTTCTTCAAAGTTGAAATATTCTTTGCTGTTTCCAAGAAACCTACATATTTTAGCTCTTTAGTGCTGAAGATGATAAAACAAGGAAGTCACCTCAGTTTGTATTTTTCTTTAGTATGCTGCTTTTACATAGGACTCTTGGACAACCTCACCTCCCTTCCTGGCTGTAATTATTTTTCTCTGCTTTTTCTGACTGTTTGCCAGTACCTGCTATAACCTTTTTTAGCAGCACTGAAGATTTCTAGTAGTCTTAAATTGCAGTCTTTACACTTAATTGTGAATTCTTTGATTCATTTATATCAATAGTGTCATATAACTATATTGAGATGGCCACTGTCTTCTGCAACTGGTGTCCACAGTCTATGCTTCTGCTCTTCTCTTGACTTACTTCTGAGGAACACACCAGTGTGAACATGGCAATGTGAAGCATGAAGAAGCTCATTCATTCATTTATTAATCCAATGCAGTGTGTGGCTCCACAGACAGCTGGTGCAGTGCAGGGTCTGAATGGAGACAAGAAATCAGTGGGTAGAGGGTGTGAACTGGCACCATTAACAAGGGAGAAAAACCTCTTGGAACAAATGGTCTCAATGCACAGACTTAAACAAAATGTCACATTCAGCCCAGCAGTAAGGGAGTAAACATATCTGATTATGAAGAGTACCAGTCAGCATGGGAAAACTTGAAAAAAATTGTTCTAGTAAAAAAAAAAAAATAGTTTGAGTACAGTAATTAAAACCTTGTAATTTATTTAAGGGCTCAAAAATACAGGACATGTTTCTGACAAAGGAAAGTATGAGTAGTTTTCAGAATTACACATATAATTCACTTTTTCAGCTCTGCTGTCTTTGGGGCTGCAGAGAAATTTAGCATATTTTTTTTAATAGCAGTAAATTTATCTGAGATGCTGGCACATCAGTGGGGGCACACAGGTACAGGTGCTTTTTGTCTCATCTTCTCAGTTCAGCAAGGCTAAAGTGTTTTTTTAATTTGCATATTTAGGAAATTATTTTGTCTTTATACAAATATTTCATTTATGTACAAGAAGGCCTTTATTTTAACATCCAGAGGAAAATTCCTATGGGACAGTACTTCTACAGAGTGTGGAATATTCCTAACAGGGTTAAGCACAACTAATAAGGTTTGCTTATTTCATATATATCTCTCATATATATACAGATATATATCATGTAGTACAATTTGAAGACAGAATGTGAAAACTGGACAAGGGACTGTGCATCTGATAAACATTTTTCTTTCAGAAAGGCAGAAGTACACATGTAATTAAACAAGTATCTCATTTTGTAATCATATTTCAGGTCACAATTACTGGTTTCAGTATGATATCTATCATTTGGAGAGTTATGTATCAAATACTATGACAACATACTGTAAGTCATAGAGCAAATATCACTTAAAATCTCTGCCTGCAAAACCAGACAAAACAAAACTGTATCTGTGAGACAGACAGACATACATTCATACATGTATACATACATACATTTCAGATCTACCACACAACACATGCGTTCTAAAAAGCCACACACTTAATTTTCTTTGTTAAATTGTTTCTCTTTTGCAGATAATATACTTGGGGGGAAAAAGGAGGGAGAAATATATAATTTTGATGGTTCATCCATGGGTGTATGCAAATAAATGAAGAGCTGGGCCAGTGCACAGTTGTTATTTCTGGGAACAGAGGACCCACTTGATCGCCACCAAGTAGGAGTTTGGTTATTTTCTCACCCACAGCAGGTATAAAGGTGTGCTCTGGAGGGCCTTGTGTGGTCAGTGGGGAATGATGAGGATGTGCAGGCATTGAATCAGCTGAGGATGAGCAGTTTTGCCCCAGAACTGTAGCAAGTGGAAATTGAAGCAGCAAAGCCAGTGCTTAAGACCAGGCTGGAGTTGAGAAATTTCATAAGGCAGCAGAAGCAGCTTGAGCCTTGCAAAAATTCATGTGTCTTCTAGACCAATTGAGGATCTTTTGACTGGAGACTATAGCTGATAACCCAGAGGCATAAAATGGACTTGAGTTTACCTGGGTTTTGGCTATGTTTTGAATTTGTAAACAAAAACTTGCCCTACTACAGCAATGCGTAGGAAGCATTGTTGTCATTCCTTTCGCTACAGACAGAGATGGTGTGGCTAAGTGTAGTAACTACTGAAATTTTATATTGAATGTTTGTTTTTCCCCATCTTTTTATTATTTTGTGTTTGTTTCTTTGGATTGTTAGCCCTCTCTTGGCATGAATCAGCAAAATATTTAAGCACCAACCCTGACTGAAGTCACTGAGATTTAGCATTTGTTTAATGTCAGACCCATCAGAACAGCATCTGACAAGCAAGCTCTGAGCAGAGCCCCAGTGCCTGTGTCACCACAGCATCAATGCCTCCATGAAGTGAATCACAGAATTTTTTATATTTCCACTTTCTGCCACACTGAGGCCCACAAAGAACTTAATTCTGCAGTGCTTTTACAATAGAATTGTTTGTCTTTTACTGGAACCAGAATCTATATTCCCAATTACAGAACTAAATGTATATTTCCAAATATACTTAGTTCGACGAGTACATTCATTAATAATAAAAAACTAACAAACAAACGAACTAGATGTTTGCTGGACTTGAGCATCTCCCCTGTGAAGAGAGACTGAGATCCCTGGGGCTATTCAGTCTGGAGAAGAGAAGACTGAGAGGGGATCTCATCAATGTCTATAAACATCTGAGGGGTGGGTGTCAAGTGGAGGGGGCCAGGCTCTTTTCAGTGGTTCACGGTGGAACAATGGGTTCAAACTTGAACATAGATTTCACCTCAACATGAGGAGAAAGTTTCTTTACAGCAAGGGTGACAGTGCACTGGAACAGGCTGCCCAGGGGGAGTCTCCTTCTCTGGAGACTTTCAAAATCCACCTGGAAGCATTCCTGTGTGGACTACCCTTAGGTGATCCTGCTCTGGCAGGGGGGTTGGACCTGATGATCTCTTGAGGTCCCTTCCAACCTCTGATATACTATGATACTGTGTGATACTGCATTCCAATACAGAGTGTGAGCAAACAGACAAATTAAAGTGAATTGGAGCATTCAGTCCCTTCTCCTGCATAACTACCCTTGGTGAATCTAACTGAATAAATGAATAAACCTCTTATTTTAAAGGAATGTGGGAAAATAAAAAAAAAATTGGAAATAGTACCAGTGACTGACCATAGTTCTTCTCTATTCAGAAGTAGTCCCTAATGAACTCTGAGGATATAAATGGACCTCTGTGTGTTTCCTTCCAACATTCAGTGGTGCTTGGGGAATTTTGTATGTCCACTATATGTGGTGTTATAGACCCTCTTACTTAGTCAGATTGCTACAAAGGGAATTTGGTGTACTAATGAATAAAAATTAAATTAAGTCGATGACAGAGGCGCACAGTGTTTTGGGGTTGTAGATGTAGTAGATCTTCAGTTATGACACCCAGATAATTGCTGATGGCCAACTGTGTGTTCTGAAGCCGCTGCACTCCCACAAAGGGACCTTTGTTTGGCTCTGTGGATGTAAGCAAGACCTCATGCTGCTCTGCTACCAGCACATTGCCATCTCCAACCCCACATGTGCAGCAAGTGCTAACCCACCCTCACATAGTGTGAGAAGTCAGAAGGCCTCCCACCAAGAGTGCAGAAAGCAGCTATATACAAAACTCTGAAGGAAAAGTTTGCTGGAGCCCCACAGTTCCTTGTTTGAAAAAAAAAAATGCTAATGTGAATCTGTCTGTACACTTGTGAAGTGATGCTCTAGAGCCAATTCCTCAGCAAGCAAATGCAGTATTCTCCATACATGTTGGTGCATTACCTGACTGCACTTAGGAGACAGCCTGTTCCTTAAAAGTCTTACTTCCAGGTGGCGTTGTCTTATCTAGGGTGCTATCAGAATTAACCAACACTCACAAACAATAAGGCTAAAGGACAATTTCTTGCCACCCTGGATGTTGCTCAAGTGTGTATGTTCAAGCATATATGTCCAAGAAGGTTTGAATGTATGTCAGTTTCTATACAGGGAACTGCAGTGTATCGTGCTCTTTGAAAAAGAGGGCACACACATATATGTGTCTGTGTATATGTATCTACACAGATCCACACACTGGCTTCCAGGTGCAAATATTTTGACTCCTGTCTTTTGTATGTGCATATCCCATGGCATGTATCTACATAACACATATACACTAAATAAACATATGGTGCTGCTAATAGCCCAAAGCTGTTATTTCCCATATAATAGACACTATTTGCCATGCCATATAGAACACCTGCCCTAAATCCCATGGTTGGAGGGTGGGCACCATGCCATCCTAACAGATGGATCTGACAGCCAGGAGACCATCTATGTGCATCCAGTGTGGGTGAGCCCAATGGGATTCTTTGCCAGAGAGATCTAAACAGCTGTCTATTTTGATTGTACCTATTCCAAGGAGAAGGATGTAGGCTTACTTTATGTGAGATCTGTGTAAATGCAGTGATCGGAGGGGGAGTGTCACATGCATAAAGAAAAATCCATTCAAATAGCTATGAATCAAAGAAATGCACTGAGAAAAAAATGAGGCAGCATTGTGGCACTCCATACCTCTCTGCCTCACCTCAGGAAGACCAAGCAAAACTCGTTGTGACGAGTTAATTTGTCTGAACACGTCGGCAAGGGTGCAGAAACCTGTTGCACAGGCTTTCTTCCTATCCCAGAGGCACATAATATTTGGTAAAACAAAGACCTAACTTTCAAATACTGTGCAGGCACTGGTCTTCTATATGGGATAAAAGCATATTGAATAAAAGAACAAGTCCCTTCAGTACAAAGAACATCAATTTAGCTTGTGTCTTTTAAAATATAATCTAAAATTCCCTATGAACAATTAGGTATTTGCATGAGTAAAGTTAAAATACTGGTTTTCAAAACTATAGAATCTACATCCCCAGGTGAGTCCTCTGTGTCAGTACAGAGCTGAAGAGAAATACTGTAAAAGCCTTTTTAGTTCAGTGTTCTAAAAGGTTGAAGCACAATCAGTGCTTCATTGTCATGCATTTCATTCATAGTCACAGCCAGAAAAATCTAAAGAAAATAAATTCTGCTGTCTAAAAATAATTAAATGGCTCTTCAGCTATTGCCTTGAACTATTAAGCTAGACAGTGACCAGAGATTTAGCACAGTGTATGACTAGAGCAATTAGGTTACGGAAAAGCATGTTTCAATGTAACATACACATTTCTAAAAACACTTAGCTGTTCAGCAAACCAACTGAGCAGCACAAAGAAAAAATTGAGTACAGAAAAAGAAAACAGGAAAGCACAGCCATATGAAGATGGGTAAGATAAATGGGGAAAATGATAGGAGTCCTTCCTTTACACAAACTTAAATGCCAGGTAGAGCTAGGGAGCTGGGAAGCATGAAAAAACCTGGTATAAGGTGTTAGCAGTTTTTAAATAATTCATCAGATTTTCTTGTAAATTAAAAAGCCAGATTCTTGCCTGTACAGACATTAAAGGAAACTTTGTTACCAGGTTGCTTAGGATGGGTGCTTTACTCCACCCCTCAGTGATCACCCAAGATGGATGATACTTTCAAAAGAGGATCTTCCCACCACGAATGCATCCACAATTAAACTCTGCAGCCTCCTCCTCCTCCCACAACAAGGGCTCAGGCTTTTAGGACTGACATATTAATTCTTTATTACACTTCATAATAAAAATTCAAAACAGAAAAAAAATATGCCAGCTGTAGCCATCTTGTTGAAAATGATCATTTATTACATGGGCTGCATGGGAAATCAAGGAGCAGACAGCCAGCTTCCTTCCTGCTCCATATCTTTCTGTAGCTTTTATTGTGTTTTGTTTATTGAATTAACCCATGAAAACAGTGCAAAGAAGGAAATTTTTGGAACATTCTTAGTATTAGATAATTCAGCCACAATGTGAACCTATGGCATCAACAAATTCGGACTTGTGGTTGGCCTGAGGGTGTAATAAGGTGGCAGAGGTGATGAAGAGGAAATTTATACCTTCTTACTTCATGTGTCAGCGTAGCCACCAAAACAAGCTACCCACTGCCTCAAGATCTGACATCTGAGGACAGCACAGCTGAGGTATTTGTGCATTGCAGTCAGTGTTTGTGGTTTTTCATCATAGCCTCCTGCATTGTGAGGTTTGGAGCTACCTCACAAATTTTGCAGGCCCACTTAATCTCTGTAGAGGAAATTTTCTTAGGAGTAGAGTCAATCCTTAAGGATCTAAAAGGATTCGCTCTAGCTTCATGATGGCAATGCAGGCACAAGTGTGTGTGTGCTTGTATCATCTACTTTTAAGTACACCTTTTAAACTACTTCATAACTTTCTGATACCTGAAAAACAGTCATTTCTCAAATTTTGCAAAAACCTCTAAGCATAGGAACATATTGTATTATTATCCAGATGATATCAATACATTAATATCCTGCCTTCTGCCATCTCAGATACTTTTTTTGAGCCATTGTGTTATAGACTCAATTAATCAAATAAAAAGTGATCCTCCCCATGTACCCCTCACAATTCTTAGTGTTCTTTTAAAAGAAGGAAAAGCATAATCTAAAAGGCATTGCATTTTAAAGTATATTGCCTTATTATATAGAGAGCCTTATTTGTAATTACAGAACCTAATGTCTATTACAGACTTCATTGATATGTAAAATTTATTTGATATGTTAATGTTTAACCCTATATTATCACTCAAATGGTAAAGTAATGGTTACCTCAGGAGAGGCACAGTAGGAGATATTTCCATTCAAAATAAACCACATAGGCTAAATGATTGCACTGCTTAGAGACTTAGATAAATTGCTCTTCTCTTATGGACATGTCCTACAGTTTACAAAGCAGACATAAGATAGTGGTGTCATTCTCTGATGTTTGATTTAACCTTGCATACCTAATTTCTAGAATACCTTGCATTATTCAGTAAATTCTACTTTAAGGAAATGGTCTATTAAAATGGGGGGAAGAAAAAAAAAAGGCAGATTTAAAAAAATTTCACAGTGGGTCCAGTACAGTACCAGGAAGAAGAACCTTATTAGTAATGGGAACTTTTTCACAGGCATCAAGATACTCTGATTTAAAGGATGGGCAAGTTGGCAAGCTGTGGAATAAAGAGTTACACAAGTACCTGGTAGAAAAATAGTTCTTTGCAAGCTAGAGAGTGATCTATAACATTGTCTTTGCCCTCCCAAAATAATAAAGCTTGCAGCTCCTTGATGCTGTTGTCCAGAATCATGTTGTAGCCAAATAAGCTCGCTCTTGTGGGTAAGTGTTATTAATAGACTGCATATTGCAGAAGTGATGCTCTCGTTAGTAGTTGAATCGCAGTGGAAGCCTCAAAATTGTAACCATTATTAGACCTTGGTTCTGAGTGCAGTAGCACCTTCCCTCTCTTCAGTCACAGGGATATGCTTGAGGGACCCCTCTGCAAACTGGATTGGAACAGCTTCCAGGGTTATTTGCTTCCTTGGGGCAACACATGAGACAATCTCCTGAAGTGATTCTAAAAAACAAAAACACCCAAATTTTGAAGGAAATCTTTCTTATGTTTGCAAATTTGGGGTTTTATTTTTGTTTTTGTTTTGGTCACTATGCTGCCTAAACCTGAAGCTGAACAAAAGAATAGATGAAGATAAAACAATGTCGGAAACTGGAAAGTGAGTGATGTCTTGTGGTATTCTCAGTAAAAACATGAAATATTGTAACTGTATCAACTGATGAAAACAATAATAGTAAATGTGTGCATTTCATGTGAAACAGACTTTCAAAACCTTTACTTTCTGGACAGTAATTGGTTTTTTCATATTCAAGGATTTGTGGAAATCTGTTATTTTTCAGTGAAAAAAAAAAAAAAAAGAAGAAGAAGAAGAACTTCAACCTTCTGCTCAGCAGTAAGAGAATTTTTTTCAGAAGACATTCCACTATAGAAAAGAAAGAGGGAAAGGAAGCTGGTATTAGAAGTGAACATTATAACTTAGAATTTGTAAAAACACAAAAATATTTATTTTCATGTTTTATTTTGAAAATATCCCATACATACATATTAATAAAAGGCAAATCCACCAACTGAACTCATTCATAATTTTTATCCTGCTACTCATTTTACCATCTCTGTTTGCCATTTCCCTACAAGACATTGCACAGCAATTATGAATGCTAGCAATTTCTAGTGGAGTAGTGTACATTTGACAGGAGGAAAATTTTGAATGCCATGCTAAGAGTATCAAAACTTTTTAAGGTAGCAGATGTTCATCAATAGGCTTCCTTTGTAGTAAAGCAGGATCACATTATAAAAATCAGGAAGTATGTAGATAATCCCAAAATGGTGAAAAATTTAATAAAGATAGCTCACCAACAGAATGATAGGAGTGGGAGTAATGTTATGCAAATTAAGCTCACAGTTCTATATCAAAGGAACTATCAAAGCCAAATCAGAAAAGAAGAATTGCCATCTGCAATTTAGATCATTATTTGTGGTCCCATCATTAAACTTAAGAAACATTGGAGCATCCTACTGTTAATTCTTAACTAAAACTTAAGCAGCACCACCCACCCTGTTAAATACTTTGGCTCACATGCCAGAAGTTATGGAGAGCACAGGGTGCCAAAAGCTTCTTGAAGCTGTGATCTAACTTTTCAAATTGAAAGACTATCCTCTTCTGGGACTGTAAAGGAGAATAGACAGGGGCACTTCACCCTTCATCCTCATTTTCACTTTCCAGGGAAGAATAGATAATGCTTATAGTTTCTTTAAGCTCAGGTTTAAGCTTGGCAGCATCTGCTCAGCCAAGTCCTCTCTCATGAACTCCAGCAGTCCAGGAGCAATATCACATAGCAGGGCCCTTCTGCAAACCCTGAACTTGTAGAAAACAACGGATTAGCCTACATCATGACCCTGCCCTGCGTAAAGAGGAGGTAAAGTATCCTATGCCTCACAAAGCACCTGAAGTAGATCAGCTGCAGAAAGATGGGAAGCCAGTGGGAAACCTAATAGTTAGGCAAGTCCGTGCAATTAAGCTGCTTGTAGGGCTTGATACTGGCTTTCTAGTTTTACCTCCTTGCATTTTATTTCTGGGTGTGCATTGCTGTGCATCACAGGGAAAGTGAAAAGAAAACAGTTTGTTCTGGAGGGGTCCTTACCACCTAATGTTAGTTGGCCAGGTACCTTGTGAGAAAGCACTTCTTTGCTTCAAGAGCAGTGTGGACTTGTTTGCCAGAGTGTTTCTGTTTCACCGTGAGAGTGGCTGAGCTCTTCCCTGTTGCCATCAATTGCTTAGCAGGAATTAGCCCCGAATGCTGCACTCACATGAGGCTAATGTAAGGAAGCTTTTTTTCTATATTCTATAGCTAACAGTGCCTCTTTATATGAGAGAAAGTACTGATTTACATGTTATGGGGCAAGGTCTCAATGGTGTCAATAAAAAGTAGCTAAAACTGCAAAATCCGTCTCTGGGATCTTTTATTAAATGGTAGAAATTGCCTCTGCTTGGCACATTTACATGTTGATTTATACCTTATCAGATGTCATGTAGCTCTATCTATCTATCTAATGATTCAGGTATCATTAACTGAAAAGTAACCAAGAAGTAGATTCTGACAACTGCTAACTCAGAAATGAAAACCTGTTCAAATATTAGCAGTAACCAGTGAGAAAGATCACCTTCTTACATAATGCTCTTGTGACCTAAAAAAGAGGCAGCAAAGGGAAGAAATCTGTACACATGTATTGGTACTTCAGGACAGATTATTTTAGGACCTCTGTAGACACCCTTTTTTTTTTTTTTTTTTTTTGGCTGCTTTCAAATACAGAAGCTCACTAAAGACCAAGGTATTCATGAAGCCACCATGATCCATTGTCTCCTCAGTGCCTCAAGAGTGGACAAGTCATAGAGCTTTTTTCAGATTCTCTTCTCTACTGATGACAGGAGTCCTTGGAAATTAGTGGCTCTCAAACTGTAACAAGAAGATCACAAGGCATCAGAAAGTAGTCTGGAAACAAAAGTAAAACAATAAAAAATTCTGAACAGACTATGCATGGATTCCCAGACAAGCAGGCAAGAAAATGGGACAAAAAGTAAAGTACTAAAATTACATATGAAGTTTAAACTAACTTAATTTGTTTGTAAGTAAAGACCAGTATAACATCTTCATAAGATTGACCATGGATTTAAACAAAACAAAACAAATAAAACCCAAAACAAATAACAACCAAACAACAACAACAAAAAACCCCAACAGAAACAAACAAAAAAATAAAATCCAAAAGATGATACTTCACTTTGGAAATGTTGAAAAGCCATGGGATGGAGGATATAGATATGCCAACCATCCAGATGGATTTTTGGCTGGAAAGTGTTCATCCAGCTTAGAAGTTTTCTTCCTTCATAGGATTAAGGCAGAGGGTCTGGTAGCACATGTACAATTCACAGAATCACAGAATTGTCAGGGTTAGAAGGGACCTCAAGGGTCCCTCAAGAAGGGACCAGTTCCAAACCCCCTGCCATGGGCAAGGACACCTCACACTCGATCAGGTTCCTCAGAGTCCCATCCAGCCTGGCCTTAAAAACTTCCAGGGATGGGGCTTCCACCACCTTCCTGGGCAACCAGTTCCAGTGTCTCACCACCCTCATGGTGAAGAGCTTTTTCCTAACATCCAATCTGAATCTATCCACTTCTAGTTTTGCTCCATTCCCCCTAGTCCTATCACTACCTGATATCCTAAAAAGTCCCTCACCAGCTTTCTTGTAGGCCCCCTTAAGATACTGGAAGGCCACAATAAAGTCTCCTCGGAGCCTTCTCTTCTCCAGATTGAATAACTCCAACTCTCTCAGTCTATCTCCACAGGAGAGGTGCTCCAGCCCTGTGATCATCCTCATGGTGCTTCTCTGGACACATTCCAGCATGTCCAGATCTTTCCTGTAATAGGGGCTCCAACTGGACACAGTACTCCAGGTGGGGTCTGACAAGAGTGGCTACACTTCTCTTGATGCAGCCCAGGATGTGATTTGCTTTCTGGGCTGCAAGTGCACACTGGTGGCTCATATCGAGCTTCTTGTCCACCAGCACCTCCAAGTCCTTTTCTTCAGGGCTGCTCTCAAGCCAGTCACTGCCCAGTCTATATTGATTGCTAGAAGAGAGGTCCTCCCCAATTACTTAACAGTTAGGGCAGAAAAATAAACAGCGGTATTGGGTTTGGCTGAGATGGAGTTAGTTCTCCCCAGAGCATCTTTCCAGTGCTGTGGTTTGCAGTGATGTAGCTGGGTGTTAACACACCAGTATTTTGACTACTGCTGAGCCAAGCACCAAAGCTGTGCTTTTGCAATATTTCCCCTGGCCAACAGTAGGCAAGATCTTGGGAGAAGACACAGCTGGACCAGCTGGGGTATTCCATGCCATATGGTGTCAGCTCAGATACAAAGGCTAAGTGAAAGAAGGAAATGTGGGGGACATTGATAATTGGTGTTTGTTGTCTGGAGCAACCACTATACAGATTGAAGTCCTGCTTCCTGAGAAGTGCACGGACATCATCCTGGTTCTCAGGTATGACTAGTTTTCTAAAGATAGGTGATCCAAGTAATTGTATAACAGAAAAAGGTTCTGTCTATACTGGAATATTTGGCTGTTTCTATAGGAACAGTTGGATCACTGTACATTTTATAGTGATGTTGTTAAATCAATATGCAGTCATTTAAATGGCATCAATCTTTGCAGGGCTATGATTGTTCTAGATTAAAAAGAAACGTTTTCACCATGATTAAAATTCCTTCCAAGGCAACATAGTATAAAATAAGGAAAGTATTATTTTTTCCTACAAAAGGAATCATGCTGATATAAAAAATATTGTATAAAATGACATGTGGGCACATGCAGTATTACTTTCCATGTGGAAAAAAAATTTTAAATAAATTCCTTCAAAGTAGAAAAGAAGCAAGTCACAGAGTAAAGGGCAATTAGGAAAATGCAAACGGAAAAAAGAGAACAAATAAGAGGAGTCACTGTTCAACTTCTGTTCATTTGATTTGAATGAGGACATGTGTTATTCTAAGAAATTGGTTATCTACTTAATTTATCAACAATTTGAAAGAAATAGACTAGTAAAATGTGAATATTAATAAATTACTTAGGTTAATACAAGTGGAGGGAGGTCTAAACATTTTAATGATGCACTTCATTTGTAAAATTACTGGTCTGGAAGGTACCTTAAGAAGTCACCTAATTCAGAATGCCCTGTCAAGGCTGGGAGAACTAAATGTGTTTCACTGTTTATGCTCAATTATCCAACCTTTCCCCAAACTTTCTATGTTTATGGAAGTACAGATTTATGTTCATACTTCTAATAAAATTTGTTCTTTTAAATTTTTGTTATTAATTTCTAAGATCTCTGGCTATTGCAGTTGGACCAGCTCATCTGATCAAAAATACCACCTTTTTATTTGCTTAGTTTTCCAATAACCTTTCATCACCTACAACAACAATAGTCACAATGCATATACATGTTAAAGGATAGCAATATTTGTATTTCAGGACTTATGATAGCAGTAGGAAGGAGGCCAGAAAGAAAGTTCCAATATTGATAAAACTATTATTTCTCTGTAGCATTTGGCACCCATTGCTCTCCTAAACAAGACAGGGACTACATTTTCAGATCAGCATTTTGACTCTTTATGACGCTTAGCTTGCGTTGTCATTTACAACTGTTCATTTCATAGAAAATATGAATGTCAGTTAGTTGCATGTTTATCCCAGCACAGAAAAAGATTTTTTCTCCTTACCTCCTTTCCCATGCATCTACTCAATTCTTTCAGCAAATGTGTTATGAAAAGCCTGCTGACAGCCTTTTGAAGCAGTTCTGCATTTGCACTGCTAGTTTTCAGCTTCAGGTGCTGACACATTCCTCCAGTAGTAACATTTTCGGAGGTAGTTTTGTCTGTTCATGGTGTTCTGAGTCTTGTTCACAAAACTCAGAAAAAGCAAAATTACATTCTTTGGGATGTTTCCAATTATTTTTCCCCCCACAGAACAGTTTATTACCTACTTTAAAATAATCTAAAGATCTTAAAATTATTGAAAATATGAATAATCTAAGATGTGAAAATATTAGTATTTGTGATATAACTATTTCCTGAGCATAATTTAGAAAATACTGCTGCTGAATCAATGAGAAACAATAATGTTTCTAAATATGTTACAAACCCCCAACATGCCTCATAAATGAATGATAAAGTTAACTAATTTCTTTATGTATGAAAAATGAGGAAACTAAATTTTAATCCTACCAAACCAGTCAGTTGAAGAAGACTGATCACAGGATCACAGAATCACAGGATGTTAAGGGCTGGAAGGGACCTCTGGAGATTATTGAGTCCCACCCCCCTGCCAGAGCAGGACCATCGAATCTAGCGCAGGTTGCACAGGAGTGCATCCAGGCAGGTCTTGAAAGTCACCAGAGAAGGAGACTCTGCAGCCTCTCTGGGAAGCCTGTTCCAGTGCTCTGTTGACCTTTATAGTAAAGAAGTTCTTCCTCATGTTGAGGTGGAATTTCCTGGGCTGTAGTTTCCATCCATTGCCCCTTGTCCTATCACAGGGCACAAGTGAGAAAAGGCTGTCCCTTCTTTCTTGACACCCAGCCCTCAGATATTTATAAACACTTATTAAATCCCCTTTCAGTCTTCTCTTCTTCAGTCTAAAAAGCCCTAGGTCTCTTAGCCTCTTCCTCATAAGGCAGTGATAGCTTAAAGAAAAAGAAAGTAAAAGGAATAAAAAAGAAGCAGAGGAGCTGTAGATCTTTTGAAAAGATCTTTTGAGACTCTGCAGTTGTTAATCTTCGAAGCAACTGCTCATAAGGCTCTGGGACTGATTCATCCTACTGATCCAATCCAAATAGAGTGGGGTTTTGCCATTTCAGGCCTATCCATACATATTTGGCAACGTGGACCCGAGTGCCCTATGAGTCTCATAGGATTCTATTCATGGAGCTTTAATGATGCCAAAACCAGGTATTTCACCTGGGAAAAGGGTCTGTTTGTGGTCAGCACAGCCTTTCAAGAAGCTGAAAGAACTATTCAGAAACAATCAATTGTACTGAGGGGACCATTTAAGGTGATAAATGCAGTACTGTCAGGAACTCTCCTCTGCCAGGAGAAGTAGCACAATGTGTGACTGTCCCTAAATGGTATGCACAGATTGATCATTATTGTACTACTTTCCAAGTGACCAAGGGGAGCCCAAAGGTCCTCTCCTTGCAGGAAGAGGTCACACTGGAGAAGTCAGATGGTTCTTTGTCCTTGGTAATTCAAACTTTTTTTTTTTGTTGTTTCTTGAGGATCTGGAGAATATTTGGTTTACAGATGAGCAAAACATGAAGGAAAAATATGGAAATTTAGGACAGTGGCTTTACAGGTTAATATTCAAGAACAAATTATTACAGGAGGGGAAGGAAATGCTCAAACTGGGGAACTAATAGCTGTCTGGAGTGTGTTTGATCAGGAGGCAGGCACAAAGGATCCAGTATTTATCTACACCGACTCATTTGCCATCTTTAAAGGTTGCACTGAGTGGCTCCCATTTTTGAAACAAAATAATTGGGAAGTAAATCAAGTACCTATTTTGCAGTGGGAAAAATGTCAAGAGATACTTAATATAGCAAAGGAAGGGAACTTTGCTGTAGAATGGGTAGCTTCACACCAGAAAACTGATACTCTGACAGTTATTGGAATAATGCAGCTGATGAACTGGCCAGGTTAGCCTCGGTAACTGTGGGAGGTATAGAAGAGAAATGGGACTGGTTGCTGGAATGGCTGCACATCAAGTGAGGTCATTCAGGAACACTGGACCTATATAGGGAAGCCATAAACTGAGGATGGCCAGTAACAAAGGAAGCCTGTTGCACCTACACCTCTGCATGTGAACAATGCCAAGTTCATTTAAACAGACACCCTGGGGTGGTAACATCATTATAAGTGCATATACCTATAAATAAATAAACTAGATAGCAAAATGGGTCTTTGATACCAGAGATCACCTCTTACAGCAGCAGATGCTTATGGGAAACCATGCCATGGACCTCAAGGAGTCTCCTTAAGGCCTAGGAAAGCCTTTTTCAGAGCACATCTGTTCTTTCCAAATGAAAGAAATCAGTGGGATCTGTTTGAGCACTCATATAGTTTAGATCCACTGCAGCAGAACAGCCTTCACTGGCACCCTGGCTGAAACTCCTGTATGTCTTGGAAGTGTTTCTTTACTGAGCTCCCAAGTGACCCTGGAAAACCTCAAGATCTAATTGTAAATATCACCTGGCTGAACCCATATTTCTCCTTCACAGCAGCAAATTCAGAGGAGACTGCATTCTTGGAAAGCCATCAGTCTATGGAAGATTAAGTCATGTAAAACCAACAAACGTTATGAGTTACACAGGTTGCTATCATAGAATAGAATCATATAATCAAGAAGGTTGGAAGAGACCTCAAAGATCATCGAGTCCAACCTGTCACCCTAAACGTCATGACTATCTAAACCATGGCACCAAGTGCCACGTCCAATCCCCCCTTGAACACCTCCAGGGATGGTGACTCCACCACCTCCCTGGGCAGCCCATTCCAATGGCCAACCACTCTCTCTGTGAAGAACTTTCTCCTCACCTCCAGCCTAAACCTCCCCTGGCGCAGCTTGAGACTGTGTCCTCTTGTTCTGGTGCTGGTTGCCTGGGAGAAGAGACCAAACCCCCCCTGGCTACAACCTCCCTTCAGGTATCAAAACTAGCTTTCTAATACTGTAAACGTTGTTTTAAATTGTCAGTTTTCAAATGACTGAAACTGCAATTCAGTTCTATGCATAGAAAAAAATGTGTATTTTTTGTTTGTTGCATAAGCGATTACTCAAATCTCTTCAGTCCCTGTTACAAGATACTAATTGACAGAAGTGATACAGACATAGGCATCCAAGATGCTTTCCAATCTGGGCAATTTTAAACCAGTATGCTGATGAAGCTACGTGCATACAAGTACACAAGCAGTGGAACTGATTTAAATGCCCTCTTCTGAGAGATAACACTTGAAACAGGATGCCATTTGTTTAAGCTTCACTTTTGATTTACTTTTCACTTTTTCTGGGCTCATAAATTACAATTCTATTTTATGCATGGGTCTTGTGTACTGCTCTGTGCCGTTTCTTGCATGCTATTTTGACAACTACTTGCAGGCAAGCCAGTACAATTAATAGACTATTACTGTTAAAGCGGAAGGATAATTGTCAACTGGACTTAACTTTGATATTAAGTGAACAGTTTTCTTGTAGCACAAGGTGTGTCAAAATATTTGCTATAAATAAAAGAAGCAATGTAAGGCTGTTTGCTGATCTATTGGCAAGCATTAGCTGAATTGGCGACTTATTATCATGAGTTTCCCTCATGATAATACAAAGCAGTGGCCTGTGTTTAAAGGCACATATGGTACTTTTTTTTCCCCCTTTTTTCCCCCCTGTATGTATAGTGAATTTTTTCCTATGGACATTACATGTGTTTTTTAGGCATGAAGAGCAGAAGTCATTCTAATGCATGGTGTCTGTGTATTGTAATCAAATAAGATACTTGCGAAGCCTTTAATGCGTAAAATGTTGTGATGTTGTAATACTGTCCACTAGTGATCAGACACACAGATTACTGACAGCATCAGTAACATAAAAGTGACAGGGACCCACTGTGCTACTGTCAACTTTTATTCTGTAACATCCCCTGAAAGGAGCAAGAAATGGGCAGATCTAGAGGATGTCAGGCTTGATGTAGAAGCTTTCCTTGGAAGGCTTAACATGGTTTGTATAGAGAGATTTTTGGCAGTATAGTACATTTGGAACAATGGAAACAATATGACACAAGCCACTGAGTATGTTGCACTGTCCAGTTTAAAGAGCCAGAACTAGAAAAGCCCAAGAAAGAAATACATGCAGCTCTTTATGCCTAGAGAAGTGTAAGCAACAACTGCATTGACACTTTTGCTCTCAAACTAACCATACTAACCTTCATTGTTTCAGTTAATCTAGATTCTTGAGCCAAATTTCTTAAATTTACAAAGACCTGAAACAAGATGACTTTCCTTGTAAGGATTAACATGTGAGACAGTAGAAAGTGGAATTTGACATGAAAAGATAAATGCTGAATTTGCCTCTTGAGGAATTTCCCCCTAATGTTCTTAAAGCTAAAGAAAGACATTTTTAGCTCCCTGTCAATTAAGATGAACTCATCTACTGTTGCCAGTCTCCTTACTATGGGAAAGAATTACATTACATCCCTCTTTAGTTATCTGGAACCATACCATAATGAAAATGTCTTTGAAAACTCAGGGAT
Source organism: Indicator indicator (assembly GCF_027791375.1). NCBI lineage: Eukaryota > Metazoa > Chordata > Aves > Piciformes > Indicatoridae > Indicator > Indicator indicator. The sequence continues at coordinate 19,200,029 of NC_072015.1, read as the reverse complement.
AAAAATGTTAAATGATCAAGGATATGTAATTTAATCTGTTCTAAAGGAACAGGTTTTTATATGCAGAGTAAGAGTTCATGCTGCCTTGAGAGTAATTGATTAAAAAAAAAAAATCATCCATAGAGGCTTCAGCATGCATTGCCCTAGTGTTAGGATTTCTGGATACAATCCATCTAGACTGTGATCTCAGAATGAATGTGCACGCTGCTTTCAACCAGGTCCATGAAGTTCAATTCTTTCAAAAAGTCTCCAAAGCACCACACACAATTTCTACCCAGAAAACCTTGGATCCAGAAAACCTTGGAGGAAAATACTCTATTTAAGTCCAGTATGGCTTTGATCTTAATGCTAGTGATAGAAAATCTGACACTGTGCATGCCCATTTACATGTACACATTCTTCCTTATAGAGAAAGTGCAAATTTCTGAAAACCTGGATAGCAAAGGCAACTGGATGACTTGTCTGAGATGTGGCCAAGTGATTCAGGCACCGATAATTGTACAGCAATGTAGAATTATGAGTGCCAAAGTGTAAAAAGAAAACACAACACTTCATTAGGCTGAGGTTAGTCAGCAGATTGTGTATAGACCACCAATAGCCTATAAAACATCAGATGGCTGGTGTAATTTCCACACTAACAGAAGTGTCCTTGACATTGACAAGTCAGTTATGTGTCACATAGCAGAACAAGGAGATGGATTTTTATAAAGATATCACATCACTGAAATGGCAAGCATTTAAAAAAACATTGGTTATAAATAAACTCAGGGTGCTTAACATTTTGGGTAAGGGATATGCAAAGCCACACAAGTTAGTCTATAGGTTATTAAGAACCTACTTGATTCCTTGCTTAAGATTTGACAGTCATGACCACACAAGCAGAACAGCTTCAGTTGTTGTGACCATCAAACACTGCCCCGTTACAGTTTTTGTCTAAATGTACTAAACTTCTCTTTGCAGGCACTATGAGCGTCTGTGAAATGCTATGTCCTGCTGGGTGCTGGCAATGCTGCTCTAAGATTACAATGAAATGCAAGTATGTGAAAGGTCTTACCAGGGGAAATATAGAGAAAACACTTCAGACAGAAGTTTCAAAAGCTGACAGAACTCATAGAATGAAACAAGAACTTGATTTTATAGCATAAGGAAGTGGAGCATGTAGGCTCAGTACTGTTCGAGACAACTTTTCAAAAAGACATGGAGGCTGATGCAGAAAAGAGGGAGATAACAACAGTAACAACTGGAAAATGCCTCACTGCTAATCTACAGATAAGAGATGTATTTTGTGCTTTGAGAATAATTTGAAATTGATAAATGTTTCTATACACAAGTACCATTTAGATCAGAAACTGGATAGCAACTCAGAAATGGTACACATTAGTAACTTCAATTGTTTTCCTTATCTGCTAAAAAACTTAAAAGGTGCCTTGTCATCTTAAAAACACAGTAACAACTATGAACTCAAGCAGTATCCAGTTTTTGTATTCCGTTAGGGATGAACCATGAGGCCACATGTGGCACTTGTCAGCCTGGATACTGAAGACTGAGCACGGGGAAAGCTTCTTTACCCACAACAGGCCTCTTTGACAGGAATAAAAGTCTTTGTGCTTTGATATACTGCTTTTAGAGTGACCATTCAACCAGACTAAGACACAATACAAGGAAAAATAATACACGTTCTAATGAAACAATATTTCTCCTAGGGCATTTATTTTATTGGGGTGTACGTATTTTGAACAACTTGTTCACATAAAAGTCATTGCTTACAGAAATTAAGCATGATTTCAACATCTTTAGTTTTAAAAACTCCTGATATACACTTTAAAGAAACTCTAAGTTGAATTTTGGCCTTAGCACCATTGATAATTAGCAGGTCACAGCACCCCTAAAATACCTTTTACATGCAAATAGTATTTTTTCCTTTCCTGCACTTACCATTGCAATACTTGCAGGCAAACAGAAAGACAAGCAAAGTAGGAAGTCGAAGACGGAGAACATAGGTAGGCTTCCAAAATCAGCAATCATGCAACTTTTCAATGTGCACTGGTTTCCATATAGCAAATTCATACCTTTTTCATATGTTGTTGCTAGATTTGGTGGTTTTTTTTGAGTTTCAAGCCTAAAATGATCAAGAAGAACCAGATTAAGAAACTCAGTTTCCTAATGTCAAAATATTAAATACATGTGAATGAAACCCTTGTTTCCTTACAGTGTGCAAGGCACCTTTGTCATGTCGTTTTCCTATCTTTCCCTCGTTCTTTTGACTTACCTTTCAGTAAATATTGTATATTGAACATGAGCACAAACACAACTATATTGCTGTAATCCTATGAAGGCTGCAAAGAATATGAACATACTTGGCTGTTGAAGGTTTCTCTGTAAGGGCCACCTTTGCTGCGGGTGAAGAACTTGAATTGCAACTGGATCTCAATCACTTTCATGGTGATGAGAAGTTCTTGTAGTGGGATACACACTCAGGGCATCCATGTGATACAGAAAAAAATGGTGTCTCCTGCAATTCAGCAGATGGAGGGAACCTGGGAAGGGACAGACTTCAGTAACACAGCCTTTAAAATTGCTCAAATGAAGCTTGGCTTTTTAGAGTCCGCTGAAAAACTGTACAGTATGCTGGATGAGCACCTAAATGGAAACAGACGGTATCTTATTTTCAATAGCTGATGAATAGTTTTCCAAAGATTGTTCTAGTGTTGCACATATCAAAGCCTTAATTCAAATTTGGAAACATATTTTTGAGTGCTTCTTGCTCTCTAGCCATTGAAAGCTCAAATAATAGAGATTCCAGGAAGTCTAATTTTCTTTACTCATATTAACTCTTTCCATTTGCTTATCCCATTTTCTTCTATTCTTATGCAGGTCTTTTTCTTGCTCCTGTACAATATCCTACTCTACTTCCAGATCAACTCAGCGATTGTTAGAGAACAGCAGCATTTGTCACAATCATGTTTTGTACTAGATGGATAATGCCAGGTCAGCTGGAAAGGAGTTCACAGCGCAACCACTTCTGCCAGTGGGGTGCTAAGTTGGAACTCTTTCTGTGCCTGTTGCCTGAAAGAAAAATATTAAAAAAATCTTTTTCAAACTCTTCTCTGTAAGAGAAATGACAGTGGGAGCAGTTGCACAAGTTTTTTCATCATTATACAACTTCAGATAAATACAATTCGGGAATCCTGCAGATGACTTCCACATCATCTGACTGTGGTAAACTAACAGAGCCACATTTCTCTTGAAGTTACCTTTGCTTTTAACACTTAACCAAATGTTCCAGAGCTTAATTCCTCAAGCTGTACTTCTGCGTTTCAAGTATGCAATGTCTATGACCATTTACCACAAACATTTGAGACGTTGTTACTCTGCTTTAACAATTTGTGCAACTGCTAGGTTGTGTACTTTCCTGCTCTCTCTTCAACCTTACCTGCATACAATCTCATTCTGGCAGTTTAACATGAAGAGCACAGGGGATGCACCTTCACCAAGCACCCAACCGCGTTCTCCATCATCAGTTATTTTATCTTAATTGGATTAGTCTATAACACTAAACATTTTGAAGTGCCACTGCGATCACTGAAGAAAACAATAGCAGTAATGCAGGGAGCAGTGTAAGGGACTGTTTCGATGCCTTTAAAGGTATCTTCCTAAAAAATCTGACCTTTTTTTTTTTTTTTTTTTTTCGGGCGGCCGGCGCCTCTCCGATGAAAGCACAGGCACGCCGCCCTTACCGGGCATGAACCCTCGGTGAGAAGGCCCAGCCGTTGTGATCTCGCACCCAGCCCCCTAGGGAGCCGCAGGCAGGAGCGTGGGGTACGCGCTCCCGGACACCTGCCGCCGCACAGGGCGCAGCCCCGCTCACCCCCGGCCCCGGTCCGGACGCACCAAATGAAATTTTTAGGACCCCCAGCTCGACCTTCGCATACCGGCGAGCTGGCAGCTGGGCTGCCCCGCACCAGCTGCATACGAGGGCGTAAGTCAGTCGGAAGCGGTTAAAAACCAAAAAGGAACACCCGTCACGCCGTGGTTTAGACTCCGGCAGCCGCCAGGCCACAGCGGGGTGGGACCTGCGCCACCCTCGCCTGCCCGTCGGGCTGCCCCGGCAGCCGCGCCCCAGCCAATGGGGAGCGGGCTCGACAGGAGCGCTGACGTCCTGCACCGCCCCGCCTTGTCCCGACCGGTGCCGGACGCAGCCGGAGACTCCCGAGTTCTCCTCCTCCTCGTTCCGCCGCCCTTGTTCCTCGGGCGGAGACTTGCTTCCTTTCCCGATTCCCCCTTCCCATCCTTCTCCTCTCAGTCAAGATGGAGGACGGCGGCTACCGGTACTACGGCGGCTAGTGCAGCTGCTGTTCCTCCATCTCGCTCTTCGCTCTCTGAAAAAAAAAAGGAAAAAGGCAGGAAACGTTCCTTCTTTCTCCACCCACCGGCTGCTGCCTGCGCGGACTGCTGGCCCTTCCCATGCCATCGTCGTCGCCCTTCTCCTCCCGCGATTGTCTACGCTCCGGCTGCCGCCTGCCTGCCCGCCCTGACTCCCTGCATGCACACGCCGCCTCCTAGGTGGCTGCCGGGGGTGGGCGCTCCCGGAGCTGCCATTCCGCACATACCTTCATGTCCCTGTGCTTGCTGTGGCCGCCCGCTGCCGCTGCTGCGCATCGCTCGCCCGCTCCGTCTGCCGCCCTAACGGCCGCTCCCGCCCGGAGGTGAAGCCGGGACCCGTGGAGGGGGCGGTAGAGTTCGCAGTGGGTCTTGCCTAGAGGAGACGCCGCCGCCGCCGCCACACGCAGCAGCCATGAGCAGTGCCGCTACCGCCACCTCCTCTGCCACCACGGCCGGCAGCGGCGCGGGGGAAGGGGCCGAGGAGGCGGCCAAGGACTCGGCGGACATCGCGGCGTTCTTTCGATCCGGTGAGTATCAGCCTTGTCCCGAGAGCGGGGGAGAGGATGGAGGAAGGAAGGGACAGCAGTGAGGCCGCGGCTAGAAGTGGTGGCTGAAGGTGGTGAGAAGCAACGTCTTCCACTCGCAGCTGGTAGAGGGAGCGAGGGCGACTGGCTTTGTCAGGTGGACTCGGGGAAGGCTCACCTTCCCTTTGCCGACGAGGTCGCCTTGGCAGTGCCGGTCCGTACGGGGCGTCGCTGCGCTTCCTTGGGAAGGCGGCAGCGCGGGGCCTGGCCCGTGCAGGGGCGGCCTGTCCGGGCGGCCGCGAGATAGAAAGCCGGGCCCCCGCGTTCCGTGCCTGGGAGCGGCGAGGCTTCGTCTTAGGCCCAGCAGCTTAACGGCGCTTCTGCGGGCGACACGCCACTCTTGCCGGCAGAAACGAGGCGTGATAACAAGTGCGGCTGGCGACCCGGCTGGGACTGCTGCGGGGACTAAGTGCTGCCCCGCGGCAGTGTCGCCGGTGACAGGTGCGACTCTGCCCGATGACGGTCCGATAACGGGAGTGTTTACCGGGGCCGGACGGCACCACCTGGCGCCGGGCGGACCCGGGTTCCCCGAAAATGTCGCCTCGGGGGCTGCGCGGCAGGACTCGGGCGAAGGGGCCGCCGCGGGTCCGGGCAGCCCACGGCGCCGGAGGGGGCAGGGAGGATGAGCGGGGGCAGAAGAACGGCGTGCCGCAGGGCTGCGGGGAGCGGGCTGCGCCAAATGGGCCTCCGGGGAGGCAGACGGGCAGAGATGACACCGCTATAAAAGGCAACGGGCCGCTGGTCGCGCTCCGCCGGTGCCGCGGTTGCTGGGTGGCGACTGAAGGCAGGCGTGGGAGAGAGCAGCATTGAAAGAGGGTATATATAGCGAGAAGGGAACCCAAAAGACAAAAAGCGAAGCCCACGTTAAGGGGTGTCCGTGGCTGGGCTGAGGCGGGGCAGTAGCGGCTCTCGGGCGCTGCCGAGCTGGTAAGCCAGGGTCGGTGTGGAGGCTTGGGAGGAGAAGGGGGAGCCTGTTGACAGGCTGCTGGGATAAAAAAAAATGGAGGCCGCCTTCTCCCTTAGTGCTTACTCTCGGCACGCAACCAAGCCGGGAAGGCCACTACCCCCGCCACCGAATGTTGTACCCTGGGGAATGGTGGCGGGGACGGACGGGGAGGTCAGGGTTGCCTGGGCCACAGGAACCACTGGCGGCTGGGACAGAGCCCTGCCGGCAGTGGCTGAGCCTTTCTCCGGTCCCGGGCAACCTTCCCCCCAGCGGCGGCGGCTCCTCCCCTCGCTCCGCGCCCCCCAGGGCACCCCCGGCCATCGCTCCCGGGCGGGGCGGCAGAGCAGGGCTGGGCACTTGCTCGCTTTGGATGCCTAAAAAGGAGCGGCGTGCAAGGAATATGCAGACTCGCCACTGGAAAGATGAGGAGGGTTGCCAATTTTGTATGTAAAAAATAATAACGATGTCTGTAATAATAATAGAAGTTGTGCTAATAGGGATTTTAGGCAAAGTCCATGAGGGAAGTGGGAAACTGCTGGCACTCAGTGCTTGCTATTGAATGTGTTTGATTTAATGAGGAAGTGTGATTTGCAGCAGGCATCCCTGAAGCAGGTTTCAGAGCTGCGTTTGCTTGAATGAACGATCCAAACAGGGGCTGCATCTACTCTTAAGGGCCTGATGCTCCCTGGGCAACATCTTTCAAATGACAGCAACTAAGGCGAAACTCCTTGTTCAGTCAAGATGCTGGTCCTGGTGGATTTTGTCATGGGAGAAGGACTGAGCTTTGTTATTCTTAGGGAACAATCCCATTGAAAGAAAGGGATTACCAACAGTAGACTTAGTCTGGTGTTGTTAAAACTCGGTATGCATAGTAATCTTACAGTTTTGGAAGACCTTGCCAGCTGTACTAATAGTCAACTTACACATTTATGTGTGGGAAGAGGGATGACACAGAGTTGATAAGCTCGTAAGTGGTGTAGTGTTGACTTCTCTTACTGATAACTTTGGATAACAGAGGAGTTGCACTCAGCTTAGTCTTGCAGCAACCAGAAATCTTAAAGCAGTAGAAGGACATGTTAAATGCTTATCAAAAAACTCTTAGAGCATATTTTAACAATTTGCGTTCTCATTTCCATATTGACATGTGGATGTTACCTGGTTCAGCCTGGCCTATGACTTATATTGGAAAATGTTAACGCATTTTTCATGAGTGTTTGGTATCGAAAAGAGCTCTTGATTCTCTGCCTCAGTACATGATCTGCTCTTTTATAAGGAAATTGTCTATTAAGAGGTCTCTGGAGCTTCCCTTCATTTGAACAGGAGGCACAGTTTTTTTTCAGTGAAGTACAATGGGCACAGCAATCGATGAACAAGCAAAAAACTTCGTTTGTTGTATGTGGCAGTACACAATACTTTTCTCTTCATAGTGTCCACAATGACAAATCCTTCCAGTGACAAATGCTTCCTTTTTCCTGCCACTTGCAGAGAATGTCGGCAAAGCTGTAGCTGTTACTTGAAGAGAAACTGGGTAAAAAAGTAACAATGTTTTCCAGGAGGAAAAAACAAAACAAACGAAATCACACCACCAAAAAACCCCACTTAATCAGTTCTAAGTTTTAAGTTAGTTAAATTAGTCAGTTGAACTGCCAGTGGAGTTATTGGCTTTCCTTCTTCCAGACTAAGCCTGAAGTAAAACTAAAGCAGCATAAAGAAGGGGATTTCTTTATTTGGAAGATGTTTGGTTAAGATATTGAATGGCAGCTAGCTTGAAATGTGTGTGTTTCCAATTTTCACTTTGGTTATGTAAATTCAATTGCAACTTATTTGTGAAATGTGAAGAAAGCAGCTGGACTGGAAGTGAAGTAGTAGTATGAAAACATGAAGATTGTGTTTTGAATTTAAGGAACTCCCTTTATTGGGATTGGAAGAAATTGAGGCATCGTACTTTCCACTGTTTATTTGGTATCTAAATCTCATTACTTGAAGTTGAAAAGACAACAACACCTCGTTAGATGTATCTTCATTGTGGCAGGATTATGAGTAAAACTGCTTAGAAGCAGAGTTGAATGCTATGCTGAGTTACTATATTTTGATGGAGAGAGCACAGTGCTTGTATGTAAATTGGAAACTGGAAATGACTGTAAACTGACAGAAGGATTATGTTTCAAGCTGAAGATGTATAGACAAGCAACCTTTTTTCATATTAAAATGTGCACTGGTGACTTTGTTTTAAGATATATGTAGGTATCAAGATGTCCATGTGAGCATGCTAAAATTTATTATAGAATCAAGAAGGTTGGAAAAGACCTCAGAGATCATCAAGTTCAATCTATCACCCAGCACCTCATGACTATCTAAACCATGGCTTCAAGTGCCACGTCCAATCCTTTTATGAACATCTCCGGGGATAGTGACTCCACCACATCCCTGGGCAGCACATTCTAACAGCAGATCACTCTTTTTGTGAAGAACTTTCTCCTCACCTCCAGCCTAAACTTCCCCTGGTGCAGCTTGAGTCTGTGTCCTCTTGTTCTGGTGCTGGTTGCCTGGGAGAAGAGACCAACCCCCTCCTGGCTACAACCTCCCTTCAGGTAGTTGTAGAAGGGCAATGAGGTCTCCCCTGAGCCTCCTCTTCTCCAGGGCTAAACAGTCCCAGCTCCCTCAGCCTCTCCTCATAGGGCTTGTGCTTGAGACCTCTCCCCAGCCTTGTTGCCCTTCTCTGGACATGTTCAAGTGTCTCAATATCCTTCTTAAATTGAGGAGCCCAGAACTGGACACAGTACTCAAGGTGTGGCCTAACCAGAGCTGAGTACAGGGGGAGAATGACTTCCCTGCTCCTGCTGGCCACACTATGCCTGATGCAGGCCAGGATGCCATTGGCCTTCTTGGCCACCTGGGCACACTGCTGGCTTGTGTTCAGCTGGCTGTTAACCAGTACCCCCAGGTCCCTTTCCACCTGGCTGCTCTCCAGCCATTCTGACCCCAGCCTGTAGCTCTGCATGAGGTTGTTGTGGCCAAAGTGCAGCACCTGGCGCTTGGACTTGTTGAATGCCATCATGTTGTGCTCTGCCCATCTGACCAGCCTGTCAGGGTCTCTGCAAAGTCCTCCTGCCATCTAACAGATCAACACCTGCTCCCAACTTGGTGTCATCTGCAAACGTACTAATGGTGGACTCAATCACCTCATCCAGATCATCAATAAAAATATTGCAGGATTGGGCCCTGCACTGGGGGACACCACTAGTGACAGGCTGCCAGCTGGATGCGGCACCATTCACCACCACTCTCTGGGCCTGGCCCTCCAACCAGTTCCTGACCCAGCACAGAGTGGTCCTGTCCAAGCTGTGGGCTGCCAGCTTTGCCAGGAGTTTGCTGTGGGGGACAGTGTCAAAGGCCTTGCTGAAGTCCAGGTAGACTACATCCACAGCCTTTCCTACGTCCATCAGGCGGGTCACCTGATCATAGAAGGAGATCAGGTTGGTGAGGCAGGACCTGCCCTTCCTAAATCCATGTTGGCTGGGCCTGATCCCTTGGCTGTCCTGCAGGTGTGCTGTGATTGCCCCCAAGATGATCTCCATAATCTTGCCTGGTAGGCTGACAGGCCTGTAGTTTCCACGTTCCTCCATCCGGTCTTTCTTGTGGATGGGCATCACGCTGGCCAGTTTCCAGTCATCTGGGACCTCTCTGGTGAGCCAGGACTGGTGGGAAATTATAGAGAGCAGCTTGGCCAGCTCATCTGCCAGCTCTCTCAGCACCCTTGGATGGATCCCATCTGGTCCCATGGACTTGTGATTATCCAAGTGGCTCACCAAGTCCCTAACTACTTCCTCCTGGATTTCAGGGGAATTATACTGCTCCCTGACCCCATCTACCAGTTCAGGAGGCTGGTTATCCTGAAGTCCTCCTTCCTTGCTGTTGAAAATGGAGGCAAAAAAAGGTAATTAGTACCTCAGCCTTTTCCTCATCTTTGGTTGCAATATTCCCTTCCAAGTCCAATAAAGAGTGGAGGTTTTTCTTGCCCCTCTTTTTGACATTAATATATTTATTAAAATGCTTTTTATTGTCTTTCACAGAAGTGGCCAGTTTGAGTTCTAACAACGTCCTTAAACGTATCAGAGTTGCCTCCCCTCCTTTCCAAAGGCAATACACCCTCTTTTTTTTCCCTTAATTCCTTCAAGAGATGCTTGCCCATCCAGGCCGGTTACCTTCCCCAGTGGCTCATCTTTCTGCACATAGGCACAGCCTGTTCCTGTGCCTTCAAGAGCTCCTGTTTGAAGTAGGTCCAACCGTCCTGGACCCCTTTGTTCTTAAGGGCTTTGTTCTTAAGGGCAGGGTACTCTCCGAATTAGTTGCTTAAATAAGGTGAAGTTTGCCCTCCGAAAGTCCAAAATAAGGGTTCTGTTATTGCTCCTCCCTATTTCCCTGCATGTTGAAAACTCCACTATTTCATGATCACTGCACCCTAGACAGCCTCATGCCATCACATCTCCCACCTATCCTATCTTCTCTATTTGAGAACAAGCAGGTCAAGCAGGGCCTGACCCCTGGTAGGCTCACATAACATCTGTGTCAAGAAGCTGTCCTCCATACACTCCAAGAACCTTCTGGACTGCCTCGTCTCTGCTGAGTTAAGTTCCCAGCAGATGTCTGGCAGGTTAAAGTCACCCACAAGGACAAGGCCTGATGATCTTGAGACAGCCTCCAGCTGCTTATAGACTATTTCATCTACCACTTCATCCTGATTGGGTGGTCTATAACAGACTCAAACCAGGATGGCAGTTTTGTTATCCCTCACTCTGATTTTAACCCGCTCAATCCTTTCATCCTCTACCTCAAGTTCTGTGGTGTCAAGAGATTCCCTAGGCCACTCCTCCTCCTCTTCTCCCTCGCCTGTCTCACTCAAAGACCATCCAGTGCAGTGCTACAATTTGTGAATCATCCCACCATGTTTCTGTAATGGCATCATAGTTTTGCTGGTGAACCAAGACTTCCAGTTCCTCTTGTTTGTTACCCATACTGTGTGCATTGGTGTACATGCACTTCAGCTGGGCTGCTGATTTTTCGACTAACTCTAGTTTATGTCCCTCTCTCTCCTCTCCAGAGAGACTGGTTTCATCACCCACCCCCTTCAAACCTAGTTTAAGGCCCTCCCAATGAGCCCTGCCAACCCTTGTGCTAGAGTCCTCTTGCCCTTTCTAGATAGATTTACCCCATCTAGGTCCAGCAGGTCAGGTGTGGTAAAAGTTGCCCCTTGATCAAAGAACCCAAAATTCTGCTGCTGGCACCGTCCCTTGAGCCATCTGTTGATGGCGTGGGTTCTCCTGTTCCTTTCAGTGTACACCCTTGCCACTGAGGGAACTGAGCAGAACACCACCTGAGCTCCTGCCCCATCAATCAATTGTCTGAGGGCCTTGAATTCTTTTTTGATTGTCCTGGTGCCCTTCTTATCAATCTCATCGCTTCCAGCTTGGATTACCAGCAATGGATAATAGTCAGAGGGCTGGATTAGCTTTGGTAGTCTCCTGGTGATGTTCCCTAACCTAGGCCCCAGGGAGGCAGCAGACTTCCCTGTGGGATGGGTCAGGACAACATATAGGACCCTCTGTTCCCCTCAAAAGAGAGTCACCAACAACAATTACCCTCCACTTTTTCTTTATGGAACTGCTCCTGGTAATGATTATGGTCATGTAGTTGACAGCTTCTGCAAGTACTAGTGATTTGAGACATGGATCAATCTGTGTTCAAACAAGCCTTCTTATATCTGCCTGGACTGAGAATTGGTTGAGTAGCTGAGATCACTTAGGAAGTCTTAAGGAGTATCATGAAAAAAGAATATTTTTTTTATTTCCCCCCTCTTATATAATGATTGTGTGGTTTGCTTAGTCTTCATGAATATCACTTAAAAAATAATACTGTAAAGATAAAATCCAAAAGATTTATTCAGAAATTTGCTCTTTGAGGTTTACAAGAAGGACCTATGTTTTACTTCTTCCTAATCTTACTGTTTTATATACTGTTGTCTTGCTTGTTTTACATTGGTGTCCTGTGTGGGGGTGGCTGGAAAAGTTGATTGTAGTAGACAACTTTGAAAATGCTGTTCTAGTACAGAAAGTCTCTTAGAGGAGGGGGAGAAAAGAGAGAGGGAGGGAAAAGATTACACAGAAAAGAAAAAGCATGCATACAATTGAAAGGCAGCAATTTGTTTTCATGAATACTGACAATAAAAAGGCATGCTAGCTTGTAGATCAAGGGCGAAATGTAGGCATCAAACATGAGAAATAAGCCAAATTTTCAGCTTACATCCATGAAGCAGAACATACAATGTATGAAGTTAGGTGCCTTTCTAATTTTGAGGGTGACAAAGCACTGGAGCAGGCTGCCCAGAGAAATTGCGGACTCTTCTCTGGAGACTTTGAAAATCTGCCTGGATGTAATCCTGTACAACCTGATCTAGATGAATCTGTTTAGCAGGGGGGCTGGACTAGATGATGTCCGGAGGTCCCTTCCAACCCCTACCATTCTGTAATTCTGTGATCCACCTTCTTTTGAGGCGTAGTAGCTAATGTAAAAAGAAGGTAGTCAGAGCTGTGGTTTTGTGGCTTACTTGGTGTGGCAGTTGGAATATATACATGGTGACAAACGTCTAACAAGAATTAGGTAAAAGTGAAGTGTTGGCAGGCAGCACAGGTGGTACCCCACATATCTTCATGCTGCAAATACTGATTCTTGGGCTTGTGACTGTTAGGAGCTGAGGTGTGCTTGAGGAATTTAAGAAGTGGTGAGCATGAAGAGAATGTAATGTGTGAAATAAGCTGCCATTCTTTCATGTGGCTTAGAGTGACAACAGCATTTGTATAAAGAAAAAAACCAAACTGCAATAACTTAAGGTGTTGTGTCAGCTTTTCAAGAATCTATTACTTTGTCCTTTGAGTTTCTTTAGTTAGAGAATCGCTATCATTAGTACTGGTTGACTTGGGCTGAGAAAGAAGTGAGTCCTCTTGTGAAGTTTTGAATCCAGTTCCAGTAGCACCTATTTTAATAAGATGGTTAAAGTGCATGTACATGAAACATGTTAGAAAAACTCCCTAGGGAAATGCACAACTAGGTAGTTGCTGATGTGCAGTATGCAGAGCAAAAATAACTGCAGAAACAATGAAGTTACAATGGAAAAGTTACTCTGGGAATAGCATTGTTGGATTTACATTTCCTGGCACAACAAAGACAGAGTGCTTTCGTGTGAAATGCAGCAGCTGCTGTGCAACTTGGTTTAGTGTGGAACAGCCAGACTTCTCTGGGGATAGTGAAGGACAGAGAAAGAGATTAGATTGTATTTGAAAGAGTCAGAGGCAGAAGTCTCGAATATTTGTAAGAGGGGACAGAGAATTACTTGTAACATCTGTGATAGCTGACAGTTGATAAACTTAAAAGCACATTTGTAGTGGAAGGCAAATGGGAGTCAGGCCAGTTCTGGAGAGAACATCTGAGCTGGCATGAATTGCTGGCATGAAGTAGGAAGATTTGATTCAGCTAAGGCTTTCATTAATTGCAGAGCTTGGCCACTGTATTGAAAAGGTGGGTAGCAAATGTTTCTTAAAGAAGTGATTTCTCTCCAGTTAAACATGTCCCACAGCAACATAGCAGAAAGGAAGTATGAAATTGAAACCTAGAATATTGTGCAGCTTTACCATGTAAAATGATCATCTAGGTAAATAAAATATGAACAAAGACTTTTCCCTATCCCAATATAGAGAGAAAATGTTAATGGTGCTCTGGTGTTTTTCAATTAAAAAAAATTAAAAAGCCATGTCCAGTGTTACCAGATGAGCCTGTTTATATGCAGACTGTTAGGTTGGTTTATTAATAAGGTGAGACTGCACAGTGATTTTGGTCTGCAGCTTGAATGAGGTGGGATCACTGAAATAGCTGTTTGTGGTCAGCAAAAGTGTAAGAATAGGAAAGACACGCTGAAACTTTGGAAATGACTGGTGGTTAAGGAATATTTGAAAGTGGGTTATGATTTTAATGAGAACCAAGGAAAGTAATTTTTCTGCTTGGTGTTGGTGAGAACCAAATTTAATATGATAATAATGATGATGATACTGATGATAGAGTGAAATAAAAGTACTGAAGGTCATAGCAGGCTATTTCAAATCTAATGGCTAAAATGGTTGCATCTACTTGGTTGCCCGCATAAAGCTATTTGCTTGACTTGAAGAGGGATGTTTGTTTAGCTTAACATTTTTCTAGGTGCAGCAACATCAAAAAGTAGACTACTGGTGAAGTAGTACTGATGATCTGCAAAGCTGAGTCATATTCCTTCAGGAAGGATACTGCTGTTTTGAGAAAACATATCACTTACCCAGTATTGAGGAGGAGGAATTGAAGTGACAAGGAAAAGCTCCAGTGCTTTTAGCAGTAGACACTACAGTACTTTAAAGCATCCAGTTTTCAGCCTCTGGAGTAGTGTATTGATATGTAAAGAGGATGGTTGTAAATGAGTTTTGTCTGCAAAGTTCCACCAAACAATGGCAAGATTGATTTAAAGATGCAAAGCCCTTTCCAGTGGCTTCTCTGCCTAATAGATGCTCCAACTCATCTGAAATTGGAGCTGTTGATCCCAGCCTTGTGGTTGCACAGAGGAAGAGGAGATTGCCTAATTGTCTTTGTATGCTTGTTTAAAAAATAAGGTTGTTTTCAAAGGTTGAGTGGAGTCTTCTCAAATCATTTAGACAAATACGTTTGATCTCGTGTGTCACTGTTACTGCCATGCGTAAATAGCAGTCGCACTTAAAAAAATCACTGCAAGTATGTAGCAGGTTTTCCTATTAAGTAGGGCTGAGCTATGCCTCTTGATGGTACTTTGAATATGATATTTTGTCACGTGCATCTTACTGAAGAACTGAAATCAGTATTATTATTTTGTTATTATGGTGTTTTTTTCCTAAGAGGAAAAAGGAACCTTTATAGTAAGATGAGAAAATGCTTTAAGATTTTTGTCTCTCAGAGCCTAACTTGATGAGGAAGCAAGATGTAAATTGTAGGAGGAAAAGTAGGCTTCCAGCACTTGAAATATGACAGTAGTTTGGTTTGTTTGGTATGTTTTACGATATATTGTTTTAACAGAGTGCTTAGATAATTCCTACACATCTGTGTAAGAGTCAGGTTAATGTTACTGCTTTCTGTGACAGATTCAGAACATGAAGCTAAGATTCAGGAAGGTTTGTTTTAGCAGTGTGTATGGGGATATATATATGTGTGTATACGCTGTCAAATTAAATATTCTGTGTTGCTTGGAAAAGTCAGTTTACATGATGAATCCTTTTAACAAGAAGTTGGAGAAAGTATTCTGGGTGGCAGGCACTGAAAAGGGCTATTGTGAGTAATTCCAGTGTGTTCTAGTAATCTATGAAACTACCCAGAGCCTAATTACCCATGTGTCATTGTAGTCTAAGTGCATGTATGAGCAGTAATACTTACTGGAGAGGTGTCTGTGGACTGTGTAAACAACCAGTTGTGATTTTTGCAGCTAGCTACATTTGTAACTATTTAGCACTTAGAGGATGAGGATCTGGGGTCATATTAAAGTGAGACTTCCTAAGTGCTAAAAATGAACATGGAAATACACTGTAGCCAATAGGACTCACAAGGACATGCTAAATACCTAGTTGGTTTTATGCACTCTGTACCATATTTCTTGCATGAAACGTGGAATTAAAATCCAAACCCTTTAGATTTTTTAACCAAATGTCTACTTTTTCATGCATCAGTGAAACCTGCAGCCTTAGAAAATCCTTTGGTCAAAGGTTTTTCACTAAGCTTTGTGATTGTTACATAGTTGGTAAATAATTTTTAAGCCATTAAACCGTGTGAAATATTATTGCTGAGATTTCTTGAGAAGTCTCAAAAGTTGAAATCTTGGAGACTGCTTGTTTTCAGAGTCCAAACAGATGTTAAATGTTGGGATGAAATGAGGTGACATTTAAAACTTGGCCCAGATAATAAAGGGAGGATACATCAAGAACAGCAAAGGAATAGATCAAGAATATCCCAAGAAGTGAGTTGGGGTACATGAAGTGTTTGAATACTAAATATTACTTGGCTAACCCCTTAATGCTACATAATGGATTTTGCTGCACCCATTATGTAGACTTGGCTGTATGCTATTGGATGTAATTTTCTATCAGCATTAAGGTAGTCCTTCACTTTTCACGTTTTATGTGTCACTAAATTTTGGAATTGTTGGTTCCTGCAGTAGAGTGCAAAGATGATACCATTTTCTGAGATCATAAGAATTGTCCACCCTCTTCTAAAAAAATTAGGCTAAGTTTTAAATGTCTTGGACTTTCATAATTCTTCTCGGAGATCTGCAGCTGAATACATAGAGAAAATGTGGAAAGCTGTCAGCAAATTCAGGTGAATTGGGGTAGAAACCCATTGAATGGTCCTACACAAAAGCATAGTATGTAGTGTAATGAAAATCAGACTTCGGATTTCAAACCCATTCTTTAGAGGCCTCCTTCTGTCTGTTACAGGGAAATAAAATAGAGTATGATTTCTCTGTTAAAGAAACCAGACAGCCATTGTTGTTGTTTGTTAAAAACCAAAGCCTTAATTTCTAAGCTTTTGTCTCTCTCTTCGTTTATTTGCTTTATTGATGTTTGCATATTTTGCATATTTTGGTTGCATACTGGGCATCAGGTTGGTCCTAAAAGAATGGAAAAAGGACAGTTACAGCTGTATCTTACACTTCTGCTTTGCACTTCTTCAAGTCAGCTTTCCCGTGTGTTAAGTACTCCTGCAGTTAAGGATAGTTGTTAGTCTTGAACTTGGTATGGCTTGTAAAGCTCAAAGAAGAAATCAGTGCTGTGCATTACTTAATTGACAGAAGATTATGAAAGCCAGGCCTCTGTAAGGACAGTAAGGACAAGTCAAACAAAAAAAATTATTTGGACAGTGGCACCTTTTCAGATGGAAAGATGAGATCAGCTATAATTGGCTTGTTATGCTTTATATTAAAGAAATAAATAGAAAGGAAAAGATCAGCTTACCCAAATGTAGTGGAAGTCTGTCTTTGGAAGGAAAACAAGGGCAATCCCTGAACTGAATTTCTTGCCTTGGTGGTTTCTCTGTTTCCATTAGGGGAAGATTCTGCTGTTTGTCTATTGAACTATCAAGGCAGCAGAGCCAAGTCAAGCCTCCCTATAAGAAACTGATAAAATATGTTTTGGCTATTGGTGATCCTTGCAGAGGAGGGCCATGATACGGTGTTCACCTGTCAGTGCAGAAAGACCAGTATCTTTTGTAGTACAGTGCGAGGACTGGAGTCAGATTTGCCTGTCCTTGTAACAATGGTGCAACTCAGCCAACAATGACCACTGAGTGTGTGTGTGTGTGTGTGTGTTAATTATTTTTCTTAAGTATGGAATCAGATGCACCCCTCCCTAGCCAAAGGGAAACATTTGAGAAGCTGTGACGCATTTACACAGATGAAGGAAGGAAATGTCCAAAAGAGTCAAAAGCTAAAAATAGATCAGTTTACTGAGTTGAACTCTTGGTGGGAATTGAAAAACTAAATATAAATCTAAATTTAAAGTGTTGTGACTTACATAACTGAGTAGTGTAAGCCTTTGCTGTTTGTGGATTGTTGTTGTTGTTAAACATTTTATAGTGGATAGTTTCAGGGGAAGACTTGTGCCAAGGCAGCAGAAAGACACCTCATGAGGCTTAAATAGACAGCTTTGAGAAGTCTGACTGTCTCTTTGTTATTGTTGTTGCACAGTTTCCTTGGAAAAGTGGATTGTGAGTTAGGTTTTTTCATTTGTTTTGCAGAGCTGCTCTGTGGAAACAGTATTTTTTGACCCTATGGAACAGAAGCTTTAAGCCATTACCTATTAGAAACAGTATCTGTGAGGTTAAAAACAGAAGAGTATTTTTTTCCCTAGCTTCTTAAGAAATCAGTAAATTTGCCTTTGTTTGAACCATGTCTTAAGAACCACTGATAACCTCAATATTTAAGACTTGATATTTGGTTGTCCAAGAAGGTTTGCCTTCTGCTGTGCCACAAATCCAGTTTGGAAGCCATCAGCTTTTCTTTGTGGTAAAATAAAAATAAACTTGAGTGTTTAAAATTTGTATGATGGAAGAGAATTTTGGATAAACTCCTCATAGGCAAGTGTGTTCTAGATTATTGCCGTTAGATGATAACAGTAGTGCCATAAAAATCAGGGTAAGCAAATTTTCTTTCTTTCTGGAGCAATACTGTAAACTTTGCAGTAAGCAAGGGGCAACCCACACAATATTGTCAACTAAAAACTGGCTTTTCCCAGACTAGAGTGGGGCCACTGCAAGCAAATCCTGGTGACTTAGTTTTTGCTGGCTGCCAGTGAAAGGCGGTTTTCATGATGCTGTACCTAGTGCTAAGCTTTGCATTAGGGAGGTGAAATATAGTCAACATTTTTACTTTGTCAGAAAAAGTGTTACTATTAAAATAGATATTTTTACAAATGTAGTAAATATAATACAAGATTATGGATAAAAATGGTAGTATTGACTGGATAAACTTCAAGCAATACCTGCCTTCCCCTCCAATCCCTTTCCTTACTGTGTTAGCTGCTGTAGGATGTTTGCTTGGCAGATTTATATGTAGTTTTGCTCTTGTTTGCTTTTTATTTTTGTTTGTGTTTCCAGAGGAGCTGGAGAATGTTTTGGAAGCTTGTTTTGAACAGTTTTGGTGTCTTTGATTACTAAAACAATAATTGTTTTAAGCAGCAGTTTATCTGTTAAAGTCATGAACAGTTTGTAGCAAAATGACCTGACCTATCAGGTCAGTTTAAACTTTGCATTTATGAAATGTATTGTTCTATAGCAAAGAGTGAGAGCTGCTATTTAAAAAATAATTTTTTTTTTTTAAAATATGCTCTTAAAGTGTCCCCATTATGTTAACCTGCTGTGAGGAAGTTAAAGCTGTAAAAGCCTTTTGAAATACTAATTAGTTAGCTGGGCAGCTACTTAATCTCTGATGTTTCTGCTTGTAGGAAAATTCATGACTTAAACATCAAGTCACACCCTGCTCATATTATGTCCACACTGAGGCAACAGGAGTAGTTTCGAAGAGCAAGAAGGCACTGCTCTACGCAATGCTGTAGATGACCCTTAGGGAGCAAAAAGAAAAGTGGGAGATCCCTGTGTTTGAGTGTGGGAAGGAAAGGATGGATGTACCTTGATACTAAGGCAGAGCACTTAATATACAGCCTTTAAGTTGTTTCATCTGCCTGAGCTCAGTTCCTATTCTGTGCATATATTGCAGACTTTGGATCTGTTGCTGTAGCAGAGAATAAGAGGGAGGGTTTTCGTGGTGCGAAGCAGCCAAGATAGTACCCGTGCCTTCATTTCCTTTTGTGGAGTGTTTTCAGTACTTGGGGTAGGATTTGAACTTCCACTTGACAACTTTGCTAATACCTGGTGTTCTGGCTCCTCTTCTAGCTACAAAGAAGCAGAACTGAAGTACAAAACTGCATAGTTTGGGTTCTCCTAGTTTAGTGAGATTTGCCCAACCCCAGGAGAGATGAGTGTTAGAGAAAGGATAGCCATAATTTTCTAGTGACTTTTTGCTGTCTTAATTTTTGTCCTCATCTGTGTGATCCTTTCTCTTGTTCTTTTTTCTCAATAAATAAGACAGCGGCCCAAAAGACAATAAGATCAATGATAGACATCAGTGTTCATCTCCACAGGACTTCCATTATGTGTGGGGAGATAAGCAGGGGGTCTTATGGAAAAGTACTGTGTTGTTTGAGTGTTGTAGCATGTGTGCTACACTGAAAAGAGAAGGGTTACACAGGCAGCATTAATGCTGCCTTAGTTTTTGAGTGCTGCCTTGGTAGCTTCAGTCAGGCGTGGTCCTAGTTTAATTAAGTAATTGTTTAACATTTTTATAAACTTTTCATTAAGTGCCTTAGCAAATGACAGTAGATGATGTTGGTTTTACCAGACTACACTGTATTACTACTGTGTTACAAAAGAGTTATTTTGGGAGTAGAAATGCATTAATTCATTATGTAATATTAAGCAAGGTGGATATGTAAGCTGCTTTGTTACACAGACAAATTGAGAGAAGCATCTCTTCAAATGCAAATTAAGTACTTGGAGGTGATTTGGGTTTTTTTGACAAACAACCAACTACAAATTTTTTAGGGTTTGGTTTGTGCCACTTGAGCATCATGTTAGTTCTGCCATGCTACTAAAAACTAAGTGAAGCAAGATGCAAACATTGTCAAATACATAATTATCTTTTCTTAAGCTTATATATAATTAAGATCTAAAAGACAGGTTCAGGTGAAGGAAATATTCCACAACAGAATAGGATGCATTTCACTTGCAAAATTCCCACGGCACAGTAGATGACACTGAAGGACTTAATTGGAAACACATATTGATAAGTGACCTAAGTTACTAATTTTTTTTTTTCTAGCTGTGTGGACAAGTGGTAAAATTGCAGCTTTAGTAAAAAGCTTTTTGGACTGAGCTGTCATGTAACCTCTAGGGAAGGATGCAAGTGGAAATTTTTCAAGAGGTGCCTCTCCTCAAGACAGGAAAGAGTTACATTGCTGTGTAAAAGCCACATTTCTCCTGTTTTGTGGAGTAGAAATGAGCTGAATATGTGATATAACTGTTCCCATAGTAAACTAAATCTCTTAATGCAATGAAAAGGATTCCATACTGAAAGGCTTAAAACATTTTTAGAACTTTAATATTAATTGATTTCCAAGTCCTCTTGTTCTCTCAGCTTTTGAACAGCATACAGCATAAGGGCAGTATAACCATCCGTATGAAAACCAGGAATTAGTTAATTCTGTTTAAGTGGCACATTTCTCATCCAATCATCCATTCCTTTTGAGAAAAATTTGAGAATAAGGACAGGATCCAAATAAATATTTGTATTTTTGTTGTGCTGTTGATATCACAGGGTAGGTAGGGAGAAGTGAGCAAAAAAAGTGTCTCATGCTGGGGTCCAGTTGAGCAAATTCTAACCAATGAGGCCATACTTGTGTGAATTGTTGAGCATGTGATAGTTGAAATAGATCTCTGCAGGATAAGCTTGACTGTCTGCTCTGCCCAAATGTATTCAAGTTTGGCACTGATGTGAGATGTAATCTTTAAGAAGGCAGCAATACTTGGCCTGGGGGCAGGCAGGACCGTGTCTAAGATGATGGATGGAAGAGAAAATAGAAGATAACTGACAGAATTCAGAGTGAAAGTCAGTTTGCTTATAGAAGTGCTGGAGATGACCACGCTAGCAACGTACTGCAAAACCTGCTGTCTCTTCTGCGGTTAAGGTCTTATAGTAATATTGTAACAGGAATAATAGTTCTACTGATATACACAGGCCAATTAATCGATGCAAGGGAGCCTGAATTTTCACAGGCCATTTGACAGAAAATGTACTGTTTCCCTGAAACAGCATGGGGAACAGACTAGGACTCACTGCAGCCCCCCATTCCTTTGAACCCTTGCACTGCTGTGGGGGAAGAGATAGCAGAGCTGAGCCCAGAAAGAAGGGAGGAGTGGGGGAAAGGTATGTTTAAGATCAAGCTGTATTTGTTACTGTCCAGCACTTAGCCACTTGATGATGGTGGTGGGTTTGTTTAAAGTAAATAGTTTTTGTTTTCCCAAGTTGAGTCTATTTTTGCCCATGACCATAACTGGTGAGTGAGCCCTCCCACTCCTTTGTGTTGACTCTCAAGCATTTTATTGTGTTTTCTTCTCATCATTCCACCAGAGGGGAGTAGGAATGATCTAGAGGCTTCCCTTGATGAGAGGTCTGTGGTTAGTTCCCTTGTTCCAACCTTGGTTCTGGCAGGAGGATATGTGTAAGAGGGTATGGTGATCTTGAGATCGTCTGAACCTTATTGCTAGATAATCATCTTGTGTTCAGATGAGATTACTAATCACTTACTTTAATTAGAGAAATGTCATAGCTGTAGGAAAATAAAGCTTTTTGGAAGTGTTAGTGGTTATTTTGCCTCTGCTTGAGGAGGCTGATCAAAACCTCCTGCACTGGCAAAACCTCTTGAATAAAAAGGAATTACGACTAATTTCAGGCTTACTTCTTCCTGGGAACTTCTACTTCCTTGTGGTCAAAAGTTGTTCTTGGTGAAAGAGTGAGAGATGTGAAGCATAAATTGCCTTGTATTGAACTTATGAAGAGGCAGCTTAATCACTCTCATTTTGAGTGTTGAATGAAGTATGTTGAAGGAAAAGCTGATATTGTTAATGTGAAGATAGGTTTCCTAAAAGGGCAGTTCATATATCTGAAAAACCAAAGCAGAGTTAAGGAAAAAAAAAAGAGCTAACTGGAGTTTACTCTCTGGGCTAATAGCAATTTTAAAATTAATGTATTCTGAGATGTTGCTTTGACAGCAATCTTGGATATAATCCTGCAATATGCAATTAGTATTGTCATTCCCTGTTATTTAAAATGCTTGTAACTGGCTTCAGTTTAGTGCAGAAAGTGAACGTGATTGAGCTATTTTTTTCAAGTAACATCTACTTCAGTAGTTGCTAACTGTGTAGTTTGTCTAGTTTTAACAACATTAAAGTATCTAAAACTAGGAATACATTGCTGTAAGAAACAAGCAAACCACAGCCCATACTTTTTGCTCACTGCCTTTTAATTTAAGCATGGTATTTTTTGTTGTGTGTCCTGCTTTTGTGGTTTATTCGATCAGAGTTCTGAGTCCATTGAAATTATTTCAGTCGGTATCTTTAAAGATAAAACTAAAAACTGTGACATGTAAAGCTGGTGAAGGAAATTGTCAATTAGCCAAATGTATGAAATTCCTAATTGCCTGATATCTTGAAAATGAAGAGTGTATCTTAAAACCTAGTAAATGCTTTTGCACTCCATGTGCTGCCAGTGGTTCTCCCTGTGAAGGTGCTCTGGTCTGACTTTTGTAGTTTTTCTTAAGGCTAGAAATGGTTAATCAAGTTTTGCTGAGTCTTGCTGTCTGATAATACTGCACTTTTTCAGATTTTTTTTTAATATCTGTGGGGTTTTTGTCTATTTACCTACTTAGATCTTTTCCTGAAGGAGCAGCTATGTGCTGGACTTTGCTGTGCTTAGTACAGAGAACGTGTGGTCTGACTGGCTTCTTTGTGTCAAATCAAGAGTTGAATGTTTGCTACACAACTTTAATTCCTGAGGAGAAAGAGGTCATACAAGTGTTCTTTAAAAAAAAAATTATTTGGCTGTATTGCTGCCTTTCCCTTAAGCTTTCAGAGATATACCTGAATATAGCCTCAATTAAATTCTTGTCCTTCAATGAAGGAAGTCCTTTGCTTAATGCGTAGTTGTTATACTTAGAATGTTAGGGCATCAGTCAGGATCCAAAATTAATTGCCACATGGGACTGATAGTGCAGTGTGGGTTTGGGAAAGAACATTGTCTCTTTCAAAAAAGATATTCTTCTGGAATGGTCAGTTTTGAAAATGAGGCACATTGTTACTACATTAATGAAAGTAATTTGAGTCTTGCTTCTCATTTTCACTTTGTAACAAGAAAAGCAAATAAATGTTCTGTCTGAAGATGGCACAAGTTGAAGGAAGAGAGCTGTAATTTCTTTACTTACTGCCATCTTATGCTTCCTCCTTTCCATCAGCTCCTAAATGTAGGAGGAAAAAGCCTAAAGCCACCACAAAGGGAAGAGGGCATCTCATTACAAAACCAGTAACTAACATATCAGTTGTCGGTAGAACGACTATTGTTCTTTCATGTGGCTACAGCCCTGTTCTTTTCTTTGAATTCCTTCTTGTTAAAGAACATTGTCTTTAAAATATATCAGCTGGAATAGCAGGAAAGTTGTGCTTATTGCTACAGTATCTATGTTAATTGGTTGATGCAGATGTTTCAGGTCGCAAATAAAAAATTCAGTGGGCATGGGCTGTGGGATGGCAAGTCCATTTGTTAACAGATCTGTTTAAAACATATTGGGTTAGTGTAAAGTTAAATGAAGGCAGAACTAGAGAGTTGTTGAAACTCAGCTTACCTTTGGGAGATCCATGGTGAGGGAAATGCAGTAGTCAGGCAAAACTGCTAGATGATGTGAATCCAAACATACAGCTGTCAATTAAATAGCCCAGATGAATCTCAAGTAAGTGAACGGTGTTAGGAGCATGGTGGCAGCTTTTATGTCCCCTCACATTTTATCAGTTAATAGAGAAGTTTAGGCTCTATTTGGTCAATTAAAGGAAACACCTAATTTTCAGTAGTGCTTGAGCAAACATTTGGGCATTTCTGTGACTTGAACTTCAAAAGTAAAATTGGAGGTAGCTACTCTACATGTTCTTTCTGACTAATTCCTGTGACATGTATTGGACTGATTGTGGGCAAGCAGGGATGGGAGAGCTCTGTGTTTTTTCAGTAATTGTATAATTAAATTCATTGATGGTAGGCCAAGAATACTGATCACAAGGGTTGGTGCTGAATCAGAAGGAATACTTTAAATGGCACTCTGTTGAACAGAGACATAATTGCCCTCTCTTTTCCCTTCTTGGCTTATTGGATAGCTGAATTGCTCATTTCATACGTGACTTTGAGTGTGACTAGAGCTGTGAATCAGTGTTTGTTGGAGTTCTGCATCTGGCTTGTGTTCTGACTTCCCTTTTATGAGTTGGAGAGGCTGTCTCTGTTATTACTAACTATGTAGTGAAAATCCTCTTAAACTTTCTTTGTTATGAGTGGGTGAAAATGTTTGGCAAACATACGAATCGATAATTGCTTATTTGCTTCACTGCTTCTTTTCAAAAGCTTCACTGTCCTCTTCTGTGTTTTCATGGATAATCAATGTCTGTCCTCCAGATAATTAACAGGGATAGATAACTTTGGGGCCTTTCTTTACAAAGTCATCCTGCAGCTGCACCTTTCTGAAAAAAACACTAATTTTTGACCTTTTGTCAGCAGCAGCAAGGCTTGAATCAAAATTGCAATAGTTTGTATGCAGTTAGAAAAACTTGTGGATCATTTGAGTTAAAAGTATTTGATAATTTATCATGATGATGAAATGGCCAGAGCTCTGTGCGTGACAAAAAGAGTAAACTGACTGAAGGCAAAGAAACGCTTGTCTCTGTATGAGGAACACTGCATGTAACTTGACTTGGTAAGTTTTCATAAAGAAGAAACTGGCTTTTTAATGGCCTTATTTAACATGTCCATTTTGTTCTGCTGTTGCTGGCTGAAATAGAAAATTAAAATGAGGGAAAAAATACCTTCACAAATTACAGTTTTCCCTTGGGAACTATTTCAATTGTGTCTTTCTCATAAGAGAGGTTGTGGCTTTGTTTCTATATCTGCACCATGAAAACTCAGATTTGTGTAGCCCATTTCTAAAGTTAAGAACATTCTAGATGCCAGTCTTGGAAGGTGCAATCAAATTCCAGGTGCCTGCAATTCGAGGAAGTCCCTAGCTGAATCATATTGCTGGCTTGATGTGACCTTTGCTAAAAATAGCTGCGGTAGTGCTTGGCACAAACTGTCTATGCAGTATAGAAAGCAGAAGACAAAGTAATCTCTTCTAATGTATGAAATATGTTTGATTTTTTTAGATTTTCATTTCTGTAGTGGAAAGGCAAGCTTGCCATACTGTGTGCTACTCAGGTCAGCTGCATCTTACTCCACTGGAGGACTGCAGGATAAACTTGAGCTATTTATTTTGTTCTGGGTCAGTGAGATTCATGGTCACTGGGTGATTTGCATCATTCCAGCATGTGGCTTTTTCATCCACTGGAAAACTACTTTTGGTACCAAAAATAATGCCACTGACAATCTAGTTTTTGGTACTGTAATTTACATTATTGGGATCATAACACAATTAAAACTTCAAAATACATTGTTCCATAGATCAGATGAACCACAGATGCAATGCCAGTACCTGCCTAAACAGATTGTTTGGATCATAGTGGTGCGATCAAGAAAGTTTCTTCAGTGGACAGAAAGTAGGGAAAAAAGGATGATTTCACTCTGCATTCTGTAGGCCTGGAACTACATGTAATCTGTTTGGGTATCTAGAGCCTTTTAATGGCCATTTCCAGTTTAGATTAAAGTGTGATTTTGAAGTGCATCTTGATTGTTCCATTTTATAGTTCTTTGCTTTCCATTGTGGAGCATCTCAGGTGCACAAATAGAACTTTGTTCAGATGAAATTGAATTGCAAGACATACTCTGGTTACAAATAAATATTAAGTGTACAGACAACAGCCAGTCACAAGTGAAACTTCCTGCAAAACATGAAGTTTGTGTGCTGTGTAACAGGCTAATACAGACTCGATCAAAGTGGGCCAGCAGGTAAATCCTGAAATTCAGCAGATGTCCTAATGAAGTAAATAAAAAAAGACCTTGTAGTGACACAGTTAAATTGCTCTGTGTTACACAGCAGTTAACAGTTGTGTTCTTCTGTAGCAAGGTACTTAGGGTGGTGCTGACAGGTAACCTAAGGTAGGTCTCAGTTAAAACTTCAACTTTTGAGGAGATCTGCATATAAAAAAAGCGCAAGCAATGCTCTAGAGAGGGACAGACATTCTTGGTTCCGCTCTACCTCATATGACTGAATGGAAGGTGTTTTCTTCTTCCCCACATTTATTCCTAGAGAAAATATGGTTGAGGTGTGAATGGGAAGATAACCATATGCTTCTCACTCCTGTGTTTGTTGGAAATGATGAACTATTTCTCTGTAGAGCTGTTCAAAGCCAAGAAACAAGTGAAATGGTATAGGAAGAAGACAACTATGATCAGGTGTGTGAACGGATCCTCAAACGCAGATGCTGGAGAAATCAGATCTGGTAGAAATCCTTCTCGCCCAGAAGCTGCTCCAAATTGACTTATTCAGTAAGGAGCAGAGTACCTAAATTGTCCTCAATAATGAAGCCCTGGTCAAACCCTTTCAAAAATTTGAAATATTGTTGTAGAATTCATCATTAGTTGAAGTATTTTTGCAAAAGGATGAAGCAGTATAACTGTTCAGTGGATAGTGTTGTCATTTCAAGTGACCTTTATGATGGGCATAAATTGTTAGCTGAGAATATTTCGGAATATTGGAATTGAATGGTACTAATTGGCCTACCATCAGTGTAAGACAGGGGCTCAAGTAGTTTTGCTGTAATAACTGGATTTGACCTCCTTGCCTCACCTGCCAGAATTGTCATCTCTGTAGTAGTGCTATCTGAGAAGAATTATTTTTGTGAAGTCTCAGCTGCTTGATTGCAGCATCATTGTAGATCAGTCCAAATGTTACTGGCTTACGTGTTTGAAAGGTTGCACTTGGGTGGAATTGCCAGCA
Source organism: Indicator indicator (assembly GCF_027791375.1). Lineage (NCBI taxonomy): Eukaryota > Metazoa > Chordata > Aves > Piciformes > Indicatoridae > Indicator > Indicator indicator. Next base: position 19,172,790 of record NC_072015.1, on the reverse strand, counting down.
CTCCCATTTGGCTTCTCTGTGGGTGGTTTCTGGAGCGGGAGCATGATAGGATAACGCCAGAAGAAAAGTGATATTTGAAGCTGTAGGCAACATTGATCAATTCTGATTAAAAATCCTGTTGCGGAGCCCTTGTACTTAATGAAGATGTGCTGCGGGGCTTAGTGAAGGTTACTGCTGGCAGTAAGGATTTGTTGAGGTCTTGGCTCTTTTAAGGGCTGCTGCCAACTTAAAACTTCCAAGATCTGTTATCTTGGTGGCTGAGTGTGTTTGCATTGCCCAGGAGGGAGTGACAGAAACAAAGGTGAAAATTTGGATTTCCGAAGACCTACTGTGAATGAGTTAATTTGCTTTTGTAGACTCATTTGGAGAAATGGTAAACTGGCAGGTGAGCAAATCACCTTATTTTTTTTATCAATTATGTGTCTTAAGTTGACCCTATAACATTAAATTAGAAAAACTTTTTAAAAAAGTTAATCTCAAACACTTAAGGTGATGATTCTAAACAAGTCTTTCAGTCCGTCAAAGCTCCATATATAAGTTTCATATTTAGTTCTCATATAAAGAGACTTAATGCTGAATTTGAAAAATTATGTCTTTGGCACTGTCAGTGTGATTGCCTGCCCAGTCAGAATGATATACATTATTGGCAATGCATATGCATCTTTGAAATGTGTGTAATATGTGCCTTGCTACCTGTATTTAGTGCCTGAATAGTGATATGATTTTTGCTGAAGGATGATGCAAACTGTGATCCTCTAGCAGTTCTTTTGGTGCCTGTACATTCATGCATCAACAAGCAGCAACCATCTGTGTCTTATTGGACTTTAATCCTAAACTGTCAGCTCTAAGAAGATGTGGTTGTACAGCTTTATTTCTTTAGAGGGAAGCTGAAGTAATGGTTTAACTTAGTAGGTATTTGATAAATTCTTGTATTAATAGACTTAGTTTGAATTTTGGGTAGGTGAGTATCACTAAATAGCATCTGTGAAAAGAAAGTTTATTAAGACAGTATTGCCAATGATTTTGTGGAATAAAAATGGCTGATAACAGACCATTTGTAGAATCAAAATTGTCAAGCATGATTGGAAGCACATTCTACAGAGTCAGAAATGCTGTATTTTGAATTTCATCTGGATAGAAAAGAGAACAGAGTATTAGTGAAGTAGTTTTCTTGTCTCCTAATACAGCCTCTTTCCTACACTGTCACTTCATTTTTGCAGTCAGTGGTACAAGGACAGAAGTCCCTTGGTGACAGAGCTACTGAATTTTGCAAACCTGTGTGTAGATATCAAGTAGGAGATCTCAGAAGGGGTTGTACTGGAGTGTACAGAGCTCAATTGGATTGAGTTCTGCCTCTTCCCTGATGCAAGTTCTGTCACAGGTTGCCAAGAATTCGGTGTTGTCCCTTACAAAGGCATGCTTTTATTCCCGTTTGCTTATTTGATTAATAAGTTCATATAGATAAAAGACTGCGTGTTGCTTTCATATTAATTTTGAACACTCAGTTGAGCAGAGCGGTTGTTCATCTACCTTTTATCTTAGAAATCCAGTGGTAGACATAGCTTTAACTACATACAGTGTGAAGTACCACTTCCTCATGCTGTTTCAAACCTCATTACCTTCTAGATCTATTAAATTGGAAGAGTTTGCAAACAATTTGCGCTGTCCAAGCCACTTACAATTTTATAAACCTTTTTCTTGTTCCTTACCTTTACCATGCTGGAGTCCTACTCTACTCTAGTTAGCAGCTTTTTGTGCAGAAGTTTCATTTTATTTATGCCTGTTGTTCTTTGTTATCTCTCTCTAGTTTTTCTATCTTATTTGAAAAGGTGGAACTAGATTCTGTTGAAAATGTAAGCACATAGCAACTTTACACAGTCGTATAATGTTTTCAGTGTCATTCTCTCTTACTTTGCCACTAATTCTGAGCACTGAATTTTAATTTTATTTTTTTAAAATACGTTTTGTGTGCATGCTATTGTTTCTATCTACATTGAGCATATCCTTGAAGATATGGTGACCAAAATACTTGACTAACTTGTAAATTAAGCTGAGGCCACTACCATATCGAAGCCAATATGGTTTAGGGATTAGATGCTCAATTAAGCAACACTCTCATGAAAAGAAATACTAGTATTTATAAGCCAGTTGTTGTGAAAGTGTGTTTGTGTCCCTGGATTGCCTAGTAACGGGCAGAAAGCCTTAAGTCTAAGACAATCTTGCAAATTATTATTATTTTTTAAATCTTTAAAAGTAAGGTGGTTTATTTCTAGTCTCTTCAAATCCCGTCTTTTACAGTTGTTAACTCCAGTTGTAAGTAACTGACGTTGGGAAAATTTTGGGACATAAGTATAAGGTTTTTACTTGCAAATGGAATAGTATGGTAACATAGAATGCCTTGTTTAATGTGCCATTTATGAGTCTGTAAGCTGTTGCATCTATTGGTGGAGTTGGTGCAAGATAATGATGCTGTTAGTGAATATAGAAGCAAAGGGCTGTAAGGTGTTATGCCATTCAAAAATAGGCTTATTAATTCTTTGTAAAGGGAAAAAATAAAGATAAAATCTTGCACAGATGCTGATGTATAGCTTAGTTTGGACCAATGCTATCATAATTTCCTCTTTGTATTTGGATGTAGGGTGAACTTAAAGCTATGTGCCTGGTGATACATGCATATGGCAGGGCCTTTAATAACATTCAAATGGTTCTTGGAAGTGGGCTTGATATTTAAGCTCTGATACTAGTATTCATGTCTGAAATGAGTTTCCAGAAGGATGTACTGTGAAATCTTACTGTGTATACTCATGGTATTGGAGGAGGAAATTTGAGTTCTTAGGCAGAATGGAGCTTTTTGTGAGTACTGACACTTACATGTGTAAATATATGTGGCTTTGCTCATCTTTTTGAGGAATTATTACACATGAGAGAAAGCAGGAGTAGTAGTTGCTCCATTAAAGGATGCAATTTCAACTTGCAAGATTTTTCCATTTTATTTTGTTTTTCTCACATTGAAGTAATTTTTTGAGAGGTTGAATGACAAAGCCACATCATGGAAATGTTTTCTTTTTTGGTAAGCATGTGAAATCAGGGCCCGTGAATGGCTAGGAGTGTGCTTCCTGCAGAGGAAAGTAGCAGTCCACAAGAGGCCTGGAGAGGAATTGTCATCAGGCCATGCTAGAGCCAGTGGTAAGAGAGATTATGATTTGATTTGTTGGTAGAATGAAGAGCTGATGTTGCATGAATGTTCCACTTGCTTATAATCCTTCATGCAGCATGGATGTGAAAATAGATTTCTTTCTAGGAGTTAATATAATAAGACAACCCTATGAGGGTTTACACTTTGTGTATTATACATGTTAGCCAGATAATGCTTTTTCTGCAACAGTTAATTAACTGGTTCTTATTTGAGGAGCTTGCTATTTATTTATAAAAATAAATAATGATAAATGGATACTATAATTCTTTCATAATGTAATAACTGTTATAATAGTTTATAGTAATGTAACTTGTAATTATAGCAGTAAACGTACTTTATGGTAAATTTTAGTCTGTGCCCCTAAAATACAAGATGTTAGAGAAGCAAAGGCACCTGTGATCTTCTGGACTACTCAAATTACCATATCCTCTAGGCAGTATAACCTATATTCAGTGTAGTCCTACAACATTAATTGTGAAGACTAATGATGGATTAAAAAAAAACAATGAATTGAGTTTTAATGATCTGTAGACTATTCTTCTTAGTAAAGGAGAAGCCAAGAAATCTCTCACATGAATCCGGTTTGTTTTTATCTACTCCACCTGTTATTTGGTGATAAAATGACAGTGTTTGCTTAGCGGCAGCTACTTAAAATTCAAAGTTTATTTTCTTGGTCAGGTATGTCTAGCTTTGGAAAATGCTGTGTCTTTAACTGTGCAATGCAAAGCAAACGAGGAAAATACACTTGTAAACTAGTGATTTTAATTTTAAATTTCTTTTGGAAGGGAGTGATCCTTTCACAGGAAATTATGTGGGCAGGATATATGGAATACTAGAACTATAATGCTGTAAAAGAATTTGGATGCATGGGCAAAATTACTATATTTGTTCATTCGTACTTTCACCCTGGATATAAGACAACATGATTTATGCTTTATGAAGAAGATGCTAGTAAGTAGCTGGTTTTTACTTCTACTTGTTTACAAAGAACTTCAAATCCATTATTCTTAAATACTGTGGTCCTTATAAAATAAGCTAAATACCAAGGCTACTGTTCTGGTTTTAGAGGAGTATTTTTGGATTAAGCCTAAATCTGAATGCATGTAATTACACAAAGGAAAATGCCATCTTTTTGGTTCTGTGCAAATTGAGAAAGGTACTGGTCATGTAAAGGAGAATTGTTAAAGCATAATCTAGATTAGCTCCTGCTGGGTTTGTGGCTCAACTGCTTTTCTTGGGAAATACTTGGTGCTGACATCAATAAGACTTCTATGTCCCTTCTAGTAGTATCACCTTAGAAAAACTTGTTTATGCCCCTGCTGAAGTGAGTATGTACACAAACAGTTAGAAGATTTTCACCTTAGCAATAAGCACTTATATCCTGATACAAGCTATTATTTTTTTTCTTAAATATTTGTTTCAGGCTTGTAATAGTATCTGTACTTGGGCTGCAATTAGCAAAGGTGAACTCAGTGGTGTTTTATTTCACATCCCCTCTGCTAAAGTATTTTGTAAGAAAGGGTTTAATTAATTAGATATGCCAAATAGCTCAAAATGGTGCAGGTGAGGAAATGTCTAGTTAGAATAAATGGTTCCAAGCATTCTGATAAATGCTTTTAAATTGAGAGAATTGTTCCTACCTTTCCCAGAGTGAAAGTGCTTTTTAAGCAGTACAGTGATTCCTTGTATGAGTCATGATTGTACAGAGGTTACCTGTTTTTTTTGGTTTTTGTTTTTGTTTTTTTTTTTTTTTTTTTTTTTTTTTTGGTTTTTTTTGCATTTGCTTGTATTTTGTTGCAGTATTGGGGCAGGGGGGGCAAAATAATTGTTGGAGTTTATTACAATGGAACAGAGAGATGAGGATGTTCCTTCTCAGGAGGGGTGTGGTAAACAACAGCATCAGACTGTGTAAGAACTTTGTATATATGTGGATCAACAGATGCTGTTACTCTGAATATTATTTCAGTGACAGAACTACTGATTAACTCTTTATCTTGCCCAGGGAGGTGGTTGGGGCCCCATCCCTGGAGATACACAAAGTCAGGTTAAACAAGGCTCTGGGCAACTGTATCTAGTTGAGGATGCTCTTGCTTATTGCTGAGGGGGTTGGACTAGATGACCTTCCAACCTAGACCATTCTGGGATTCTATGATTCACACCACACTGACATCGTTAGTCAGGCTTTAGTTGTTAATTGAACTTTTTAACTGTCTCTATTTCATGAAAATTTAAGCAGCATTGTTTACATACAAATTTAAAATACTAAAGAAAGTTGGTGATTCGTTGACATATTTGGGCACTTTCCAGAGGCAAGAATGAGTCCTGTAATGATATATTGGCTGGTTTGAATTGTTGAAGGCAAGTAGCTAAAAGGTTGTTATTGATCAAATGCAATGTATGTATCCAATTTGAATGTTATTTAATTAGAATACTGTCTGTACTATCTTTAAAGCACTGTCTATTAAAGGCAAGTGTCTTAAACACGGGTGTTCCATGTGCCATGGCAAGCAACTTCTCTGTGGTTGGTAGGAAAAAGCATCCCTCTTGTGTTGTTCAGACCTGGGAGTGTGGCAGCGTAAGCAGAGCTCTCGGAACAAGTTCAGGGCTTGAATTTATTTTTCTTTTTTAAAGTGAATTCAATTCTCAGTTTTTAAGTGTCATCAGCCTTAGAACTGAGATCTAGAAAGAACAAATGCATATTTAAATGGTAGATCACTGAAGTAGGGAGAGGGTGCAAAACCCACTGGTGTGAAAACATGGAATGGTGGAGTTGCATGTGTCCTGCTCAGTTATGTAAGAGGCTTTTCTCTTGGAAGTTGGATGGACATACCAAAAGCTTGCAAAAATTAAGATTGGATAAGAACTTCTATTTATTTTTACTAAGAAGTAATGGCTTAAAAATACTAAGAATCAAGAGGTGATGTTGGTTTTGTAATCTGTGTCCTATGTTACAGTGTGAGACCCCTTAAATTTGGGCTATAGACTCTTAATTTTACTCAGATTATATAAAGCCAGCCACTATTTTTTTGTTTCAGTTTTATATTTATGTAGTTATAATATATCTTTCATATTTATGTATTTATAATGCTTATATTACTTGAAAAAAAAACCCTGTTGTATGTCCTGGAATGATGAACTTGCTTTTTCTCATGTTCCCAGATGTGAAAACTAGGACATCCTTAGTACTTGTCTTTGATCTGCTACATAGGATGTTAGCAGTGGATGTAATAGTTCATTGTATTAATTGCGCAGTGGCTTAGCGCAGCCTGTCTGGCAATAGCACTGCCATAGCCAGCACACAAATAACAGTGCTGAGTGGATAAGTTCTCATTTAATGGGAGTGACTTAATCCCCTCTCCCAGTTTGCTCTAGGGCTTCAGTTGCTGATTTTTTTTTTAGAGCTTCTGTAGTTGGAACAAGTAATGCTTTTACTAAAAAAGCCAACTAGGAAAGTCAATGTGTTTTGTGATGACATTTTAAAAGCATTTGATAACTTCAGTGTTTAAACATTGCAAATTGTTTCTGCTATTAGTAAGACTATTTTATCTTTGTATATGTTAATAAAATGTTTGTCCTGAACTTGAAGGTTCAAAACATGGGATTTATTTTGAAGCAGGCAAGAGAAATTGTATCAGAGTCCAAAAAAACCCCACCCCATCTACTTTCTAATTATTTCTTCAGGTTTAAGAATCTCTGTGTTGGCTTGGCTAAAACAAGTACTAAGCAGTCTATGTATACTAAACATAAATAGAATCAAACTGTCCATAACAAAGAACTTAACTAAATTGAATATAAATAAGTATATGTTTCAATTACTTACCCAATGATTCAATTTTAAGACAGACTGCATGAAGAAAAGTTTTGTAAAAAATATACACCTAGATGTTTTGGATTGCAGGTTAGATTAATCCTTAGTAGTTTCATATATAATAATGAAAGTAGCAAAATACAGCAACTGGTGCATAACTGTTGTGTGATTTGACTGCCAAGCAGTCTAAAAATTTTCAGTATCAGGTATTTCATTATGCTGTTTGGAATACATCTGAGTTTCAGGAAATAAAGCAAAAAAATTATCAGGATAAATGCAGGTCAGAATGGTATGTGCTTTAAACAGGCTTTGGCTAAAGGAATGCTACAGCTGAGTGAAGGAACAATATTTTCAAATTGAAAGGGTTAAAATGAATACAGACAAGAACAGAAAGGGGTGCAAGTAAGCCATTTCCTGACTTGATGTTGAAGTATAAGGGGAAACTTTAAAAAGGGATTGCATTTGAATTGTTTCAGATTTGATCTGTTCCTCAAGAGCCTTTGGGATTAAGAAGAGGTGAGAATTTGTGTTCATTATTGTTACAAGGTTGGTTGTTCTTTTGGGACACTCGAAAGTCAGGGCAAAAAAACCAGGATACACTTAGAAGATGGTGCAGTATGCTTTCCTCTATATATTTGAAATAAAATGAAGGTAAATACCACACCAGGAATAGTGATTTGTGATGTTCTGCATAAAATGGCATAGTTGTATGCTTATAAGTTTTAGTCAAGATTCAAAATACTTACTGAAAACAGGTAATTTCCTTAAGGTACAGAGTGAGGCTTATTTGCATTATTGAAAAATGTGCAGATTTGGAATGCTTTTATTTTCTGTTGGCAGACTTAATGGTCTCAGTGCTAACACAGGGCTGAATAAAATTTGAAAACATCTTTGAGTTCTTGAATCTAATAGCTCTGAAAAAGTAAAAAATGCACAGAATTTTTGTAAAAACTTATTTTAATTTTGCTTCTAAGAGAGGTGAATATAATGTAAGATTCTGAAGGGGACTGAAAATTGTGTAGCAGGTGGTTTTAGTTAGTTATTTTCCAGGTAGTCTAGTGGTAAGCTTTAAGAAGACTTTTTTGTTTAGTTTAGGCTTAGTTACTTGAAGTTGATTAAATGTCCTCCTGTCTTTTTGTCCCTCTTTAGCCTATGCAGTTGCTTCTTGAATATAGTATTAGTACCTGCCATAGAACCTAAATGAGTAACAGTATTTTGAAAATCACCTTGATAGGTAAGAGGTATTTCTTTAATGTGAACTGTAATAACTGCATAGTTAATTTGATTTTGGGTTTGTTTTGGGTTTTGTGGTGTTGACCTTTTTTTTTTTTTTTGCTTTGTTTTGTTTGTTTTCTTAGGTTTCTGGTGGGTTTTTTTTTTTGAGGGGACACATATGATGACAGGGATGCCGAGAAACTTCGGACAGACTTGTGTCAAAGACTAATGTTAAAGGGCAAAATTAATTGGAGAGGTCTGAATGAGAGGCAAGATACCTGTGAAGTTGTAGAGGAGGCTGCTTAGAAGCAGCAATGTTTTGTTCTCTAGAAAACAGATTGTGAAGAAGTGGTGAGCTTTAAAACTTGACTTAAATGATCACAACCAGTCAATTTGTTAAACTTTGAGAAGTGGACGAGGCACAAGAATAAAATTTTGTTTGACCCATGGCTTTCTTTAAAAGAAGGAACAAACCTGAAGAGAAAGTAGGTACACTAAGGTGCTTAGGAATATCTGGATCATCTAAAGTAAAGGAAATATATTTATCTGCAGCAGAAATTAAAATAAGCTTGTATGTATATGTTGGGATGTAGGTTTTGTTTTTTACTTTAATGTGAGAAATGTGGCAGCTGATGAATTTGGAAGTGCTTGAGTCATAATGATGGACTTAAGTTCATAACTTTGTTTTTCTCAGGGTAGTAACTAACAATGTGCCAAAGAGATTTACTGAGGAACTTGTGAGACAGGATTTGCTTTGAGTGTGAAATGATGTGAAAGAATATAATGGAAGAAGTTGACTTTTAAGTAGGGATATTACCTTGTAAATTATTTCTGTAGCAAGCAGGAAAAAAATTGGGAAATCATAGAACTCCTTCCATGCCCACCTCACCTCTTGAGGGTGCTACTGAAAAATAGGTATGAGGATCTGCTTGAGAAAGACCATCCAAATGAGGATGGGGATGACTGGCAGTCTACACCAGAGGTATGTCCACAGTTAAAAATGCATTGCAACATCTACATGGGGGGGGGGGGGAAATGGGGTTGTAGTCATAGGTCACTCCCTTGTGAGGAGAATGGAGAGTCCCGCATGCCAGATAGACCCTCTTCATACTAAAGTCTGCTGTTTTCCTGGAACCTGGGTTAAGGATGTCTCTAGAAAACTTCTTAGTTTGGTATAGTCCTCAGACTACTACCCATTGCTGATCTTCCATGTAGATGGAGAGCAAACTGTGACTGGTAGTACAGAAAAGATCAAAAAAAGACTTCAGAGGCCTGAAATGAGTGGTGAGGGAATCTGTGGCACAGATTATCTTACCTTTTTCCAGTTGCTGGCAGTGTCACTGGAATGAACAAACAAATGCAGTCTGTTAATGCATGGCTCTGTAGCTGGTGTAGCGGTAACAGTTTTGGCTTTTTGACAATGGGATGGCTTGTATGTGGCCTTCCTGGCATGTCATTAGAGACTCCTTTCTCAAAGGGGGAAGAGAGTTTGTCTGTACAAGAGACTGTGGGGCTGGTGGACAAAGCTTTAAACTGGATTTGAAGGGGGAAGAGGGTGTAACCTGACTTGGTAGTGAGGTGCCTGGGTGTTGTAGCCCAGAACCTGCAGGGCAGTGTGCTAGCAGTTCTGAGAACCCAGAAGGCCTGCTGCCCAAGGGCAAACACTACATGTTTAACTTCCTCTCTGAAATGCTTATACACCAATGTGTGCAGCATGGGGAAAGGAGCAGGAGGAGCTGGAGAGCTGCGTTTTGTTGCAGGGCAATTACTGAGACATGGTGGGCTAGCTCATGTGACTGGAATGTTGTCATTGGATGGCTGTGGATGTACTTTTTAGGAAAGATGGAACAACAGGGTGAGGCAGTCAAGTTGCTTCCTTATGTATGAGAACAATTGGAATGCACTGAGTCCTAGCAGGCGTGGGGATGAAGACTGTGTTGAAAGCTTATGGGTGAGAAGGGGCATGCAAATATGGGCAAAACTCTTATTTTGCACCAAACCAGGAAGATGATGTCTCTGAGGCCTTCTACAGGCATCTGGAAGTAGCCTTAAGATCACATGACCCTCATCCTCTCACTGGGTGCCACTGAAAAGAGATGGGCTTCATCCTCCTGTCATCCACCCTTCAAATATTTGTAGATATTCCCCTCTCAGCCTTCTTTTCTTCAGACTAAACAGCTCCAGGTCTCCCAGTCTTTCCTAAGAGAGATGCTCTAGTGCTTTAATCATCCTCATAGCTCTATGGCATCTACAGGTAGGAACAAACATATTTGTATTAACAGAAATGGAAGGGAACTGATGGAGTACAGACTGAGCTATCCTTGCAATGAATAATTTTCATCAGCAAGGATTTAAGGTAGAGGCTGGAGGACGCTCCCCACTGCAGAAAAAAAACCCTCAAACAAACCAAAAAACCCAACCCAAATCCAACAAACAAAAAAAACCCAAACTATTTTGATTTCACAACCCAAATAACTAGAGTTATGTTTTTATGATCAATCTTGGAGTTTTGCATTACTCTGTAGTATGTATTTTTCTCTTCTGACACAGGAACAGTAGGACTGTAGAATGCCTGATTATAGTGGGGGGTTTGTTTCATAGTGTGGTTTGGCCTTTTTTGTTTGTTTGTTTCAGTTTTTTCATTCATTTGGGGTTTTTGGCGTTTTTGTGTTTTGGTTTCTTTTTTCTTTTTTTTTTTAATTTTGCTTGGTTGTTGGGTTTTCCTGGTATTTTTTTAGTTGGGTTTGGTTTGTTGTGGGGCTTTGGTTGGTTGGTTTTATTTTTTTGGTTGTTTTGTTTGGTTGGCTTTTTGTTATGTTTTTTGTTTTGTTTTGTGGTTGGGTGTTTTGGTTTTTTTTTTTTAAACATTGATAGGGATGTACAAACATGTGATTTAAGGTCAATGCAGCCAGTACATTGAAGTTACATGTAACTGAAAACAAGGCTGGTGATTACTGCTTAAGAATTCTAGTGTGTTAAGTGTCAGTTTGAGCAGTTCCAGGTAGACATCAATGAAGAAGAGTAAAAGTTCCATGTGATTCCTATTGGACAGTCTGTGATCAAAAGAGATATTTTTGTGGCTGTTATGAATTAGTATGTGATATTTTATAGGTAAAATGAGGTTATTTTGAGGAGTGCTTAAAAAACCAAAACACTGAAACCCCAAAAAATCCCCAAAAGTCTTGACCTTTGTCAAATAGTACCATTTGGGCTTTGTCAGGATGGAGTGCGTTGTGCTTGTCATTGACTTGACAAATGGCTGCTTTTTGTGCAGCTGCTGGAAAGGAAAGGAAATACATAGCATTTGTAGCAGATTTTGGTAATTCATAGCCAGAGAAGAAGGAGGACATGTGAAAAAAAATTATCTTAGTGCAGTTCATTAATATGTCTAAATTAGCTCAGTCATGGCCTGTGATCATAGTGCATAGTGTTAGCTGTTAAATGGAAGTGTTGGGTATGTCAGAGTTGCCAGACTGCTCAAGTTGAGGTGAGGCAGCTGTCTGATGTTTTATGGGCTACAGAAAGCAGGTGTTGAGGTGCTTCAAAGATAATAGTTACTAGTGCCAACAGGGATATTTTGGTAGATCTTACTTCTCTTTGGTAACTGTAGTTTGGCTAAAATGAAAATTTGAAGAGGTATATGCCCAAAGATACACTGTTTCCAAGTCATGGAATCTCTTCTTTTCTACCAAATCACTTGAGGGGAGTATAACTGCCAGGCATTCCTGTGGTGTTCTTCTTCGTCTTAACACTGTTATGAGCATGGTATCAATGTTTGGTGGAGGATTTTTCCACTTCAGAGTCTTCTAATTTCTAGGAAACACAGAAGGTGCTCAGTGGTTTAAAAAAGATACAAGTTGGATGTTGTTTAACTAGCAGCAACATGGTGAAGGGCAGAAGTTCAAGAGGAAGAGGATCACATTTTGAAAGAGAAATTTAGGCATGCACATGAATATATTTCTTTCAGATCATATGTCTGTTCTTCCTAGAACCTAATTTCTGTAGATTTTCAATTTGTAGTTTAAATGTGCAGTTTTGTGTCAGCTTGAATCATAGCATCAGTCAGGGTTGGAAGGGACCACAAGGATCATCTAGTTCCAACCCCCCTGCCATGGGCAGGGACACCTCACACTAGATCAGGCTGGCCAGAGCCTCATCCAGCCTGGCTGCAAACACCTCCAGGGATGGGGCCTCAACCACCTCCCTGGACAACCCATTCCAGGCTCTCACCACTCTCATGGGGAAGAACTTCTTCCTCACGTCCAGCCTGAATCTCCCCACTTCCAGCTTTATTCCATTCCCCCTAGTCCTATCACTACCTGATATCCTAAAAAGTCCCTCCCCAGCTTTCTTGTAGGCCCCCTTCAGATATTGAAAAGCCACAATAAGGTCACCTCGGAGCCTTCTCTTCTCCAGACTGAACAGCCCCAACTCTTCCAGTCTGTCTTCATAGGAGAGGTGCTTCAGCCCTCTGATCATCCTGGTGGCTCTTCTCTGGACATGTTCCAGCATGTCCATATCCCTCTTGTAATAGGGGCTCCAGAACTGGACGCAGTACTCCAGGTGGGGTCTCAGCAGAGTGGAGTAGAGGGGGAGAATCACCTCCCTTGACCTGCTGGCCACACTTCTCTTGATGCAGCCCAGGATCTGGTTGGCTTTGTGGGCTGCAAGTGCACATTGACAGCTCATGTTGAGCTTCTTGTCCACCAGCACCCCCAAGTCCCTCTCCTCAGGCTGCTATCCAGCCAGTCACCACCCAGCCTGTATTTGTGCTTGGGATTGCCTCGACCCAGATGCAGGACCCTGCACTTGTTCTTGAGGTTGGCTTGTGCCCACCTCTCCAGCCTGTCAAGGTCCCTCTGGATGGCATCCAGTGAACACACAGCTCCAGATTCTCAAGAGTTTTAGGAGAAACGGAGCCTTGCAGACTTTTAAGTGTTTCTGATAGTTTGATTAAAATTCTAACTTAATTGAATTTAATGATGAATTTTTACTGTTTAATGATCTTTTCCTTGTCTCTTCAGTTAAAAGAAAGGAGGGGAATTTAAGCATAGGTATTTGTCTGGCACATGGACAAGAGAATGTTAGAACAATTTCTTAAACAATTTGTCTCAACCAAAAAGCAAAGACTATATAGCTTGGTAGGTACAACTTTACTTAAGCCATGCTCTTTCTTCCTCACCTTATATGGAAACCTGTAACACTGGATACAAAAGACTGCATGAGTTTACTTCATACAGAGGAAGTGACTCTTTCTAAAGATGTTTTTTGGAGCCGTTTTACATGCTGATAACAGAGTGTTTTAATCTCTTGAATAAAACATTAACTCATTCAAGCTGGACTTGGTAATGGCTTTTGAGATTGTTACTAAAGGCTCCCACTGATGCAACAGAAACTGTGCAGACATCAGGCTTGTGAGCTGAGGATTCAAATGGTAGAAGTTGTCACCTGAGGAATTTTAATTTGACAGTATCTAGGTGTTAAGATGAACAGTGGAAAGGAAATAGTTTTGTTTTGGTTTTGTTTTTTTGTTTTGTTTTGTTTTGTTTTGTTTTTTTTAATCTAGGGAAAAGGTAGGAGAATCCTGGCAAGGAGCTTTATTACTTTTATTTGCAGCCAAATAGCTATGTTGGTTTAAAGAGTGTGGATTTTGTCCCTTGTCAACAAGTCTTTTACCCATTCCTCATTTCTGTTGCTTTTGATTGTGTCAACACAAGCTTGAAGATTGTTGGTTGGTTATTACTAGAGCTCTCTCTAGTAAACTTGTTTGTGATTCAAAGCTGCTTGGTCAGACAATAGAAGTTGCTGGTATTAGTGGTAAGCTGCACTCAGGAGCAAGTCAGTAGTATTATTGAGGCACTTATGAGTGCTTTCCAAGGGGATTTTGTGTGACTGGGAGGGTTATTATCTTGGTGGTTGTTGTTAAGCATACAGTAATTGCACTGTGGTACAGACAGGCTACTGGGAGTAGGAATGGTGCACCCAAATTCCCTCTGATTGAAGTCACACCAAAGCTGAAGATGCTGTGTAGTGTAATCATAGCTAGTGGCTTCACAGGAAGAGAGGAGAAATACATGGGTTGTGTCATGAAATATGACCATCAACTCAACCTTAATTTGTCTTATTGCTTTAGGTCATAGAATCTTAGCATTGTCAGGGCTGGAAGGGACCTCAGGGATCATCTAGTTCCGACCATCCTGCCATGGATGAATGCTCATAGCATCAAATGGCTTTTGGTAGACAGTTTTGATTAATGATGTTTGGTACACGTTATCCTCCATTTTTGTTGTTTTTATGTTGTTGTTTTGTTTGTTGGTCTGGGTTGTTTAGGTTTTATTGTTTGGTGGGGTTTTTTTGTGTGTGTGTTTATGTCTGTCTTCACTTGCATGTCCCCATGGTAGTAGTCTGGCTGTGAGATGAAAAAATATGTGCCACAATGACTCTGTAAGAGCTTGGCTGGGAATGAAGTAACCCTTACAAAAACAGGATATGGGAACAGTATGATCTTTACTCAACACAACAGAGGCCATTTTGCATCTTGCAGAGTTTTATTTGTTGTTTTTGTTTTTTTTCCTTTTTTTTTTCCTTTTTTTTCTTTTTTTTTTCCCTCAACAAACAAAGGTGTATGGGATAGTGTGTCAATTTGAAACTAGTTGTGATCTAGTTGACCACGGTTGAGGTTTGTTTCCATGCAGTGGTGTCTTCACTCCAGGTGCTTAGTCTAAGAGCATAGGGTTCACGCCAAAGTTTGGCATTGAATGGAATCTACTGTGGTCTGTAAGCCATCATCAAGACAGACATTTCATAACTTAAAAAGGCTGGTATTTCTGGATCTAAGCTGACCCTTGAAATAACTGAACACCATCTGTTTGATGATGCATATATTTAATCCATTCTGGACCAGAGCTTAATCATGCTGGTTCAGAGCTCATTCTGTTATCTGTGATGGTTGACCTGCAGTCCCCAGTAACTCAGATACAATGACATCAATTAATACTCCTTTGAAACTCAGGGTTGGCACAAAAACTGTTAGTGTGAGAGTAAATAAGAATGCTGTATTTCTTTGTTTTTAAGATTGTTTGATGTTACCAAAGCCTGTGAAGGCCTCCTAGAGGGTACTAAAAGAGACTTCTGACCAAGTGACAAGCTGGGAAGCATTCTGTAGGTAGAAATTACATGTGGTTTGAGAGGCAAAACCCAGAAAACACTCAGTAGTTTAGTTTGTGGAAAGAAATTTAAACCCTGAGTCTTGTCTTAAAATTGGTATGATTTGGAATTTGAAGATTCAGTACAAATTAGAAGTTACTTGGAAAAAAAATAATGAATTTTACTGGCTGAGTAGATCTAGTTCAGGCATAGGGTTTGTTCTGGAAGTGTTGTCACATTGAACCTTGAGTTGAATATGAGGTGAAGGCACATAGAGATACATTGGGTCTGAGTTGCAGGCAAACAGAATATTAAAACTGCATGAAATGCTTTCCTAATTCTGAAGAGAAGGCACTATTCGGCAGCAACAGCAACAACTCCACTGAATTTTATTAGACAATGGAAGTGTAATTTGGGCATTGGGGGGATGGGGAAGTTACACATTTCTTAGCTATGATAAGAGTTCTCCATCTGAGAGTCTTACGTCAGCAATAAGCACAGTCTACAAACAGCTTTTAGTGTTGTGGCTGCAGAGAGCATCTTCTGTCTCCTGTTGTATTGTATAGTTAAACCTGGAAACTGGCTGAGCACTTCAGTAGCTAGAAGAGCAATACTTGGAGTAAAAGTATGTCTGAACTGTTAGGGGCTTAGAAACTCTGGTGCGGTGCTAGTGTGTGGGGAATCATTTTCAGCAGCTTGGTCACTCTTAGCGCTTTTCTAGTCTTGCAGTTGATAATGTAACAGGGTAGAAAAACTTAGCAAATGGGTAAAATGGTTTAGGTTTTTAGCATTAATTCTTATAAAAGGGTAATGGATTCATGAAGTAGGGTAAAGGGTCTTCTTTCTTTGTTTTAGAGGCATCTGGAAAGCACTTACTGATGTAAATAGTTTGGGTATTTGGAGATGCTTTAGATTGACTAGCAGCCTTCCTTGTTTTGAGTGGGACTAAAGATTTGGCAGTGTAATCAAGAAGAAACTTTTTTACTTTAGGACTTTGAGAAGCCTTCCCTTATTACATGAACCAAATTACAGAGAACTGTAGGAAGAATTTAGCCAAAACAGTTCTTTATTGCTAGGATAATGTATTTTTTTTCAGTTTCAGCTACTCAGAGCATACTGCTCAGTGATTTGCTTTGCTTTTTTGCTAAGTACCCTTAGAAAAGTGTGTTCTTCAAGGCACACTTATTTCAACTTGTTATTGTTAATACTGCTGTTCCAATAGGAGATGTTTGATGTAGAAGGGGTTCCCCCTTACTCCCTGCTGGTTTGAGTTGTCTTAAACTTTTTGTTCTTGGCATTATCACTGAGCCAGAACAATGATTTTTTTAACTGGAACAAATTAGCATTTTGTTTCATTGTATGTGCCAGGATATGGAAGTTCTTGAAAAGGAAGATTTTGCTTAAACAGATTCACTTGCAAGGAGGAGGGGCTTGTTGAATTTCAGTGTGGGGTCATCTTGTTCCCTGTAGTGTCATCATCAAACAAAAGCAGAAATAAGCACAAGTAAATTTTATGTTTCTGTTCTTGTGGTTTTCACTCATCTGGCAGTGGAGTTATGACAGTCTGCTCTTGCAAAACTCCTTGGCTGTCTTGATTGGTATTCCCTGACTGGGAATCAAACCTGGGCCACCTGGGTGAAAACCAGGCATCCTAACCACTAGACCACCAGGGACCAGTGGTGTGTGGAACTATGCCATAGTGGCTTCAGGGAGGAGTGCATCTGCAGTAGCCACCATTTCTCTCCCACACCCCTCCTGGGTGGGACAGGAAGGAGGATACGAGAGGAAGAGTAACAGAAGGCCCTGTGAGTTGACATAAGGAGAATTTAATGAAATAATACAAAAAAGTAACAGATTTTATAGCAAATGAATGAGAAAAACAAACACAAGCTGGCAGCCAGCAAGTGGGAAAGGGCAACACCCCAAAACTGGAAGTTGGAAGAAACCCAGGAAACAAGAAGTATCTCATATCACAGACTGAACTACAAACCCCATCATCCTTTGCTCCAGGCAGTCCTTTCCTTATACATTGGGCATGATGTCAGCAATGGTATCTAATAATATAGCTGGCTATATTGATTGGTGTACTCTTTCACCAGAAGTATGGTGGCAGTCACAGACCCTCCCTCTGCCAGCCACCATCTCCACTTGCTGCGGCATGCTTCTGCCCTGTTCTAGCTTGGTGGCAGTAGCCTTGGCCCCCCATCGTGAGACCACCCAGCTGAAACCTGGACCGGTTTTTTGTTGGCTTTTTTTTTTTTTAAATAACAAAAGCAATGAAAAAAATCAAGCCCCCAAAACTCAACGCAACAGAACCAAACAACAAAACATTGCCACCTGAGTTTCTGGCATTACATTGTGTTTCTAGAATGTAGAACTGAAACAGAAATTTATGAATAAATTGAAGTTTGAGCTATAATTTATTGTAGTGGAATATTGAAGTTGGAGCTATAATTTATTGTAGTGGAGAGGAAATTTGAATACATTATACAAAGGGTATTTTTAGAATCAATTGATCACGAAAAGCTGACAGCTTTTCTACATCAAGATTATTTTAGTGTGAAGAAGGAAGTAGTGCGTTTTGTTGGTAGAACAAGCCTGGTAAGTAACACATTATTGCTCTTTGGAGTATTTTCTTTCGTTGGACTCAGGTTTTTGCTTTCTTCCACTAGGGAAGTCTTCTCACAGACGTTATATAAGTTTGTGTGAGGGATTGCAGATTTTTCAGGGTATCTTCTTATTTATATCAAATGTTTCTGTCTAGCAAGAGTACAAGTCTGAAGTCAAGTATTAATTTGCATGGTAACTTGGAAATACAGGGAAAATGAAGAAATACAATAGTGAATGTCAAATACTGGAAATTGTTAATCTGTGAGCCTAACACAAGTAAAAATGAGGCAGAAACAAACCAAAACCAAGAACACCCAAACCAACCACCACTTCCACTTCACACTTAACTCTCTTCTGCTCTCACTCAATAGATTGGTGAGCAGCAAGAGTACTGTGAAGATTTGACTCACGATTTGCCATCTGCTCTTGCCACAACACCTTCAGTTTAAATGTACCTGCTTCATGCTTGACCTCTTCTGCCTCTCTTTTCTCATACTTCCTCTCCCTTGCTTCACACCTTCACTATTTCCATACCATATTCTTCCTTTTTCCTGGATGAAGCTGCATCTACAGCCTCTGCCTTTGAAGCTGCTAATTTTGTTCCTGGTTATGAACATGAGTGCAGCTGGTGGAGGTGGCTGCACTGGTTCCAGAGACTGACCACTACCCAGTGCTGCATTCTTCTCTCATCTTCTTGCACTCCTGGCTCTTCCCAGCTCAAGGGGGACAACTGCTGTTCTCATTTTCCTCCCAGCTTGACAAGCGTCGTTGCAGAATAGGGGATACGTGTGTAGGTAAAAGGACTATATGGATCTGCTAATGGTATACTGGTTTGAAGGCTCTGAGGCAGTCCAGGGGAACTGCATAGGACATGGCCTTGTCATGTGCAAGCTTGATGTAATTCTGTAAAGAAATAAAGCAAGCACGGGGCTAAAGATTTTAACTTCTTCTGTTCCTATAAATCGCAAAAGAATCCTATTTAAACTCAACTGGTTTAAGTTTCTTACAAGGTACTGAAACATTATGCTCAAATCTTCCCAGTAGTTCTTGGTTTTAGTTGTTCTGCCCTAAAGTTGTATACTGCTCAGCTCTAGTGGCCTGATGTAAATACTCTTTCTGCGATCAATTTCCCATGGTCTCTGGTCCTCTACTCTTATCTTTTATAGCACTATTTTTTTTTTTCATGCTTACAGGTTAAATTAAAATTAAGATTTCTGCTGGCTAGTGATTATTGCATCTTTGTATCAGTAATATATAATTGCAAAGATTAAGCTACAAATGGAATACTTGGATTTATTTGGCATTGAAAGCTGTGAGTGCATTTTAATCATTGGTTTTGGGTTGTTGCTAAGTGTCCTAGATGAAGTCACCTGCAGGGAACAGCATTCCAAAAACCTCCTTTTGTGATGCTGACAGGAAAGCTGTTGTCAGGATTTAGTTAGTGAAGCAGACAAGTAGGACCCCAACTAAACCAGGTCTCGTAATTTAGGGTGGCAAGAAGTTTTAAGGCTGATTTGGCACTCACCAGAAAGAGCCTGCTGAGAAAGAGGATGCAAAGGATCTTCACCTTAAGCTATAATTGAGTTTGCAATTCAGAAACACTGCCAGATTGAGGTTCCTGGCTGCTCACGCTGGTTCCTAACATGCTGGATTTGAACAAAACTGAGTCAGTACGAGACCTTCCCCTCCTCCGCCCCCCATCTTTTCAGCACATTACTCTTTTCCTGGATCAGTTTCCTGCTGCTTTTCATTGCGCAGATGTACAAATAATTCTGTTGGCACAACAGTGGGAGCAGTGTAGGTGAGCAGCTGGGGACATGGGCCTTTTGGATCAGCTTAGGGATCCACCTGCCACAGTCTGCATCTTTGCTCATCTAAGAGGAAGAAAACTTTCATGATGGGGCTTGTCTAAAAGCTTGACTATCAGCTCTAGGGGGCTGCATGATTAGTGTTTTAGGTTGCACCGACTTCTAAAATATCTATGTATTTCATTTGAATCCTGTTTGGTTGAGGGATACTGTGTTCAGTGACTTTATTGTGCCTTGATAACAGGTTGAGATGCCCTTTGTAAGCATCATTGCACTTCTTAAATGAAACTGTGGCATGCAGAACGTACTTCTACCTCAGTCTCGATCATCTGTTGCAAAATTGTCCACAAATGCTCTTAGTTCCTGTGGAGACAGAAAGGACATTGGCTTCATTTGGGTGCTTTCTTTTTGCTTTTCTAGCTGAAAGTTGAGAATTGTTTAATTTTGTCAACAGTTTAATTTGCCTGAGCATTGATATGGGGGGCAGAGACTGGGATCAGAGCACTGCTGAGTAGAGAGGATAGAAGGTATCTAATTCTTTCTTGCTTTAAAAGTCATGATAGGTTGATGTCCTTCTGGCCAAGTTCAACTAAACAAGCTATCCATTACTCTATGAAAAGATAATTCATGTCACCAGTAACTATAGCTTTGACAACTGGCATTAATTTGTTTCAGAACCACTGGTGTCCAAAATGTTCTGTTGCCATTTTGTTTCTTTAATGCTAATAGAGCATTAAAGAAATGCTCTGTTCCTTTCTATAAGTCTATTCCTGCTTATTGCAGTAAATATTGAGTGGAGATGAGTCAGAACAGGTTGGTTTGTCAGTGGGCTGATTATAGAGAAAGTAGCATGAGAGTACAACACTGAGGTATGGAAAGTAATGTTAGGGCAATGGACAGCTTAGTATTACCAGGCAGAAATGAACACTTCAGATGCAATTGGCAGGAATATGGTTAGTCAGATACCCAGTAAAGGGGCATCTTGAAAAAAATTTCCAAAATGTTGTGTTTGATATTCCAAAGCAAGACTGGCTTGTTTAATTGCCAGTTGTTGCATATTTAGCTACTGCTTAGGAGCTATTTGAGAGCCAGTAGTTGAAACATTTTTACTGTCTTTGCTCTCAAAGGCCATTAACTTTTCTGGAAGTAAGTTTTAGAAAGAATGTTCCATGTAAAATTTAAGTAGACTCTTGAATGATATCCCTACAGTGATGCAATATGTATTTTAAGAGACTGACTCACTTCTGAAAGACTGCCAACATTCTGCAAAAAAGGAAGATCTGAGTAATATTATCAGTTAGAAAATATGTCTACAGGGACAGTTAATAACAAAGAATTTTTTTCCCAATAAGATGAATCTCCAATAAGTAGGGTGTTGTTTGAGGATGAAGCTCTATCAACCTTGTTAAAAAAGCTGAGCAGATTGTCCAGGCTTTTTTAAAAAAGAGATTTCCTTTTTTTTTTTTTTTATAAATTTTGGAAGTAAATTGTATTGAAGAGGTATGGAAAACATACTTGAGAAGTCACTTTGGTAAATACAGTCTAAGCAGACTGAAGAATTAGAGATGAAAGCTAGTATGAAAGCTGTTCCAGTAAGAGCAGAAAGCTGCCAGGGCCAAGTGAGTGACAGGTTTTAACTGCAACACAAAATGCACAGAAGATTGGACTCCTTAGTGATGCTGAGACAAAAAGAAAAGCTATGTCAATTAAGCTAAAATCCAGATTTAGCTCAAATTTTAGATTTTTGCCAGCCTGTAATGGAAACCAAGGACATTTTCTTTTTGGTGTCATATTAAAGCAGGAAGCATAACTAATGCTGTCAGCGTTACATGTCATTTCAGATGTGTGTACAGTCTGAGTATTGATACTGGCCTTTTCATTTATCTGAGCCCTGAGCTGAAGCAGTTTGTGTTCCCACTTCTCTTCTATGTTCTCCAGTGCTATGGGGGAAAAGTACACAGGACTTTGTGTCCTATCCAGTGAATGGTTCATGGACAGCTCTTTTGACTGTGAAGCCTCATTTTCAGTTCAAGGAGGGAAAGGGCAAAGATGTTGATACTGTTCTTAGTGACCCAGAACTCTACCCTAGATGTTATTAATAAAAAGGACAGCTGTAGCCGTTATTCTCCCTGAGGTATTTTCATTTCATTTTGTGCTAAAACTAGCTTAAAAATCACTCTGGGTAAGCTTTCTTAGGCAGTAGATCAAAGGGAAATAGTACCTATTTATAATAATCAGATTGATTAGATGGAAGATGATGCTTGCTAATGATTTGATGTGTGTGTCAAAACAATAAAAATGAGGTTGTGTGGGGGCAGGTGAGTGAGGACAAATGGATGTTTCTTATTTTCCCTACCTATTTATCATAACTGCAGTTTGTGGCCTCTTACAAGCTCCTTTTTATGGAATTGTTGACTTTTCAGCATTGAACTTCTTGAACTCGTGCACTGATATGGAAAACTGAAAATATAGTGGTTTGTGTCAAAATTTCCTCCTTGTACAGAGACGTGCAGGTAGGGAGGCAAATAGAAAAGCTAAATCAGCTTGGATTGTGGTGTTAAGCTTCTTTACTAAGATGGTGGCTTGTCAATTTCACCTCTTCTTTATCAGTTTCCATCTGTGTATCAACCTTACAAATAAAATTGTTTTTGAAAGCTTATGTAGACATTGGGCTTGAGCTTGTTATTGTGAAGGGAGCCCTGATTCTGTTAAGAACGATTCAACTTTCTTCAACACGTGAAATGATCTAGGAGCATTGTGCGAACTTGATGAAAGCTACAGAAACAAATGTTATGAATACTTTAAACTGTCTGGTAGTAGTAGAAATCTGCATTGTCAGATGGACAGGCAGAATATAATAAGGAGGCCTTCCAAGGAAAACCAGAGCTCAGCTTAATTGTTTGGGTGCTTCTTTGATCACTTAGGTTCCAATATATAGTTTGGTAGAGTAGGCCTTGTTCCACTTGGCAGTGTGCGATAGAAATGAAATGTCTATCTTGACTCCATTAAAACCTTTCTAAAGGTTAAATAATTTCTAGATATTTACAGAATCATATATACATGCAATTAACTGAATTTTTAAGCTTCAGGATAGTAGAAACACTAAATGCAAGAAACAAGGTCAGTATTTATAACATTCTTACAGTCAACAAACAAGTTTAGCAAATTGAGTTATCATCAACACATTTTTAAATCAGGTCTGATATGAAGTTTGGAAATACTTTTAACTGGGCAGAATTCATATTTCCAGTTATATAACTTCTGCCAAAGAGAGATGCATTTCTGTGAGAAGTAAAATAGATTTTATTTTCGGTTTTACTTTTTAAATTAATTGTATAGATGTTTGTGATTGATTTGGTGGGGTGAATTCTCTAATGTAGTTCATTGTGGCCTTAATGGAAAAAAAATGAAATTAGGCTAGTTGCAACTGGATGAGAAGGAAAACTAGATCATGGAGAAATTTCTGCTGAAATAAAAGGTTCCAAGTATCAGGCAAGTGAAGGTGCCTAACCTGAAAACATATTTGAGTAGCTCTTAATTTTGTTTAAAAAAAAAAAAAAAAAGATATTTCCGGCAGAGTTGCTGATCTGGTAGTTTGCTGTCAGTTCTCAAGAAATGCAACTATACTAGGTGTATGGTCCTCCATCAGATGAGCATTATAAATGAATATGTGGTGGTGACTTGTTTTTTTATGTTTATACTTTGGACTTGAAATGCATGAGTTCATCTTAACCACTTAACTAGAAAACAGATACCAGTGGTTTGTGACTCTTTGTTGAATTGACAGTTTACAGTATAAAAGCCCCTGGGGCAGAACCATTGAAGTAAGTGAGGTGAGGTCCCTTTGCTTGCTTTGGGCCAGACTGCAGTTGCTGCATTGTAGGGGTTGAAACGTGATGGTAAGATCATCCTTTGAAAGTCTGAACTGAGAAATTTTATGCTAAGATGACCTCTTGAAAGGGTGGATAAAGTTGAGCGATGAAAGGAAAGATGTGTAATATGCAGAGCTGTAATAGCATCATGTCACAGACTCCCAGAAATTTAGATAAAGCATGGTTTGTTGAAAGTATCTGAAGTGAACCCTATTACCATGTGTTTTCTGTGATAACCAAACTTGCCAGATGTAAATTGCTTCAGGTATTTGCTCACCTAAAATGAGAGAGGATTTTCCCAATACTGAATTACAGTATTTGGAAGACCGAAGTCTCTCCCCTGTGCAACCTGGCAAGAGGAGTATGAAACTACTGTAATGAAGTGTAACTAAACCTGTCACAATCATATCAGCTTAGTGCTGCGTTAAGCAAAAGCATCAGTGGAATTATGCTTTCAGTGATACCTGCGCTGATTAGCAGCAGTGTAATTAGGAATGGCAGTATTAGAGTTCATAGATTCATAAAATTATTTGGGTTGGAAGAAACCTTAAAAATCGTCTGGTTCTAATCCCTCTGCCATGGGCAGGGACACCCTCCACTAGACCAGATTGCTCAAGGCCTTGAACACCTCCAGGGAAGGGGCATCCACAACTTCTCTGGGCAATTTCTTCCTGTATCTCAATATGCTCACAATAAACAGTTCCTAGTCTAATCTAAATCTACCCTCTTTTCAGTTTAAAGCCATTAGCCCTTATCCCATGACTACACTCCCTGAAAAAGAGTAAGAACAAACTGTTCAGACAGTAGAGCCAGGGACAGGTAACCTGGGGTGAGTATAGGAACACTGCCCAGCTGCGTAGGGATGAGGGCAGGAAGGCCAAGGCATGGCTGGAGCTGAACCTGGCAAGGGATGCAAAGAATGACAAGAGCTGCTACTACAGGTACACCAGCCAGAATCTATGGGACCTTATGAGATGCACCCCAGAGTCCTGAAGGAACTGGCTGATGTAGTTGCAAAACCATTGTCCTTATATGAAAAGTCCTGGCAGTCAGGTGAAATTCCTGGAGGTTAGGAGAATGGAAATATTGTGCTCATTTTTAAAAAGAGTAGAAAAGAGGACCTTGACAAGCACTGACCTGTCAGTCTCACTTCTGTGCGCACGGAGGACAGGGAGGTGATTTGAGGGCAGTGGTGGAGTCCCCATACATGGAAGTGACCTTCAGCGTGTGGAGCTGGTGCTTCAGGACACGGTTTAGTGTTGAAACTTTGGCACTGGTTGAGGGTTGGACTGGATGACCTTTGAGGTCTCTTTCGAACGGATGTTTTTGGTAATTCTGTGATTGAGTGCACACTCAGCAAGTTTGCAGATGATGGACAGGCTACAGAAGTGGGCAAAGGAGAACCTCAGAAGGTTCAATAAGGTGAAGTGCAAAGTCCTGTGGTTACATCGGGGCAATCCTCGACATCAGTACAGGCTGGGGGATGACAAGATGGAGAGCAGCCCTGCAGAAAAGGACTTTGGGGTACTGATGGATGAGAAGTTGGACATGAGCCAGCAATGTGCACTTGCAGCTCAGAAATCAAATCGCATCCTGGGCTGCATCAAAAGGAGCGTGGCCAGTAGGTCGAGAGAGGTGATTGTGCCACTCTATTCAGCTCTGGTGAGATCTCACCTGGTGTACTGTGTCCAGCTTGGCAGTCCTCAACAGAGAGGAAGGATGTGGAAGTGCTGGAGCAGGTCCAGAGAAGGGACATGAAGATGGTCAGAGAGCTGGAGCCCTTCTCCTATAAAGATGGGCTGAGAGAGTTAGTGTTGTTCAGCCTGGAGAAGAGGGTTCTGGGGTGACCTTATAGTGGCATATGACATCCTAAAGGGGACCTCCAGGGAGGCTGGAGATTGGCAAACATGACGCCCACCTACAAGAAGGGCAGGAAGGAGGACCAGGGAGGTACAGACCTGTCGATCTGACTGTGGTGCCCTGGGAGGTCACGGAGCAGGTCATCTCAAGAGCCACTGCGCACCATGTGTAGGGTAGCTGGGTAATCCTGCCTACTCAGCATGGCTTCGTGAAAGACAGGTCCAGCCAATTTCTTATCCAGCAAGTGGTCCACCCCTCAAGCCCTCAAGTTTTTCCAATTTGGTGACCAGAAAGTCATGCAGGACAGTGTCAAACTTTTTACACAAGTCCAGGTAGAAGAAATCAGTTGCTCTTCCCTTATTCACTGTTGTTGTAACTCCATCGTAGAAAGCCACCAGTTCATCAGGCATGAGTTGCCCTTGGTGAAGCCATATTGGTTGCCACCAATCACCTCTTCTTCATTTTCCAGATGTCTTAGCAAAGACTTCAAGGAGGATCTGCTCCATGATCTTGCCAGACAAGAAGTGAGACTGACTGCCCTATAGCTTCTGTGGTCTTCCTTTTTCCCCTTTTTGAAGATGGGGGTGTTACTTCCCCTTTTCCAGGCACCAAGTTACCATGACTTTTCAAATCTGATGGGCAGTGGTTTGGCAACTTCATCTGCCGGTTTCCTCAGGACCCATGGGTGGATCTCGCTGAGCCCCACTGTCTTGTGCACCTTCAGGGTTTTTAGATGGTCTCAGACCTGGCCTTTGCTTATAGTGGGTGGATCTTCCTTTTCTTGCTCCCTACCTTTGTCTTTTGGAGCTTGGGCAGTGTAGCTAAAGACATTGCTGATGAACACTGAGTCAAAGTAGTCACTGAGTATCTCAGCCTTCTTCTGTCCCTCAAGATCAGGTCTCCATTTTCCTTTCAGAGGCACCCCATATCTTCCCTGGCTGCCTTCTTGTCACTGATGTACCTGAAGAAATTCTTCCCTCTTATGTCCCTAGCCAAGTTTAATTCTGTGACCAAGTTTAGTACCATCTGTGGGTCTTTCTTGCTTATATTGCTAATAGACTGTCCTTTTTTTGCCCAACTATTTCCAGGAGCACCTTGTTCATACATACTTCCTGGCTTCCTATCACTCTTGCCTACCTTATTCCTTCTTGGGATACAGTGCTCTTGGTCTTGGAATATTAATCAGCTTTCTTGGGCCCCTCTTCCCTCCAGGGCTTTATCCCATGTCGCTCTACCAAGCACAGCCCTGAAGAGCATGAAGTCTGCTCTCTTGAAGGCCAGAGTAGTGAGTTGATACAGCTTGGGTTACTACTGCTATGTTCTTTGTAGGAGTAGTGGAAGCAAAATGCTCAACTCAGCACTTGTCTTGAGTTGTCTTTATCTAAAGAAGAAAGTAGTTTCACGTGTGTGTCAAAATCCCTCTTAGAAGCTATTTAACTTTTCTTCCAGTCAGGCAAGATAAATGCGTTCCTAGAAAGATGCTTTCTTGTGGGCTGCAGTTTGCAAGCATAGCATTTTGGATCTGACCATCCATTATATATTACATGTATTCTGTTTCTCAACCTCTCTAGTAGAATGCCTTTTTTGTCTAAAAATTCAGTGCAATTCTCTGACAGGCTATGACTGTATCTGTTGGATCTTTTGCTTGTCAAACTTAAGTATGCAAAAAGGTCACAAATATTTCACATGCAAGCACGCCCAGGATTTGTTGATTTTTCCTGGTCAAAATGTTTGAAATTGCTGGTCTCTCTTCATTTTTGGCAGAAAATTACTGAAGGGAGGTGTATGCAAATGGCTGAACTGTTGGGTTTGCTTTGACAGGAGTGAAAAATCTTATGGGAATTTACGATGGTTTGTTACAGCCTTACATATAACAGGTCAACCACCCATGTTTTTGAACTCAAGGACTCTCTGGTTAGCTGAAGATTGAACTGTTAAAAACATTACTGTGATTTAATGGTCAGTAATAGGATCTTTAGATCTTCCTTCTGTGTTTACAGTGCTAGTGCTTTCTGTGCCACTTTGTCTTCAGAAAATAAACTGTAGGCCTGTGATACTGTCCACATATTTTTCTATTTGACAGCTTGCTTGCTGCAATCATCTGGATTTGTAAGAGGAAGAATAGTAGTGTGATAAATAGGTGAAGTTTACTGAGATGATTCACTTGAAGAGGAAAATAATTCAGATATTTGGATGCTAACATGCAATCCTAACAGTGACTTTAACATGTTCATTTAATTTTATTTGAATAAAGGAGCTCAAAGTTTGGTTGCAGATAGTCCAGTCAGAGAGGTTACTCCAGTAGAATTACAACTGAGTTGTTCCATCATACTAAAAATGGTGGTATTACTTATCCCACTGTTTCCTGTAATTGTTTCCTGTTAAAGGGATAAGATGAATTCTGGGTCACTTTTTAGTGAGCAAATCAGAATGGACGCTCAGCACTAACTGTACAAATCCGATCTGTAGACTGGGAAAAATGATAACAGGGAATGTCTGTGTGCGCAATGAGATTGTCAAGTTGTACCACCTCATCAGGTCAAATGATAAATGAGGCTGTAGGAGGAATTAATTCAAAGGGAAGCTTCTGGAGCCTGTGTGTTAGGTAAAGTCCAAGAAAGCTTGAGATAACCATATTGTCTGCAGGAAAAATGCAAGGTGTAGTAATGCAGAGGAAAGCAAAAGTTCAGCCAGAATTGAAATAAGCAAGGGGCATCAAGTGAAACGAGAAGAGTTGCTGCTGCTACATTAACAGCGTAAGAATCAAAATGAAAAGTGTGCCTGCTGCCAAGTGGGGTGGGTGATTTAGTTACCGTTGATGTAGATGAGACTGAAGTACTCACTGCTGCCATCTCCATCCAGATGATTTATCAGGTTATTGCATTTACAGACAGGATTTGGGGAGGAGAGGAATGATCAATAATGGAAGGGGCTCAAGTCCCTTGACTTTAAGTCTTGACCTATGTGAAGTCCATGGTACCAGCTGGTATGCCTCTGAGCGTGCTGAGAGATCTGCTTGACATTAGAATAGCCACACTCTGTCATCTTTGGAAGGTCATGGAAATTGGAGGAGTTTCTCAATGACTGGAGAGCACTAGAGACTCCCTTTGTCTTTAAGAAAGGCAAGAAGTGTTATCCAGGGGACTACAGGCTGATCAGCTTCACTTTGGTCCATGGAAAAATCATGAGCCTATTCCACTTGGATGTCGGCTGTGGGCATGTGAAGGTGGTGGTGTTGATTTGAAATAGCCATCACAGGTTTACCAAAGGTAAGTAATTTCTGACCAACCCAATCTCTGCTGTAATGAAATATATGGGTCTCTGAATAAGGCAGAGAGCAGTGAATATGATCTTCTTCAATATCCACAAAGCTTTGGATGTGGTCTCCGCACAGCAACAATCTTGTACTGAAGTTAGGATAATGTGATCTAGATAGCTGGTCTGCTTGTTGAGTAGAAAAACTGCTGGAATCTTCAAGCTAAGAAGGTACCAGTTAATGATTCATCCTGTGCCTGTTAGAAGAATTCTATTACTTGGAGATGTGTTATGTCTTACATCTTGATCAACAACCTGGAGAAGACGGTTGTGCTCTCATTAATTTTGTGGGTGTCACTGGATTGAGAAGTATAGTCCATATGCTTGAGGGCAGGCTGCCTTTCAGAGGTGCCTAGACAGAGTAGAGTTACATGGCAACCTCATGAAATTCAACAAGGACAAATGTGAAATCCTGCACATTGAATGGGTCAACTCCCTGCACTGATACAGTCTGTGTACCGAGTGATTGTTAGGCGCTCTACAGAGAAGGCTGTGGCTGTTCTGGTGGATGGTAACATGAGCTATTGGTAGTGAGGAAGAGTAACAGTAACCTGAGCTTTGTTAACCAAAATGTAGCTAGTAGAGATGATGAATTTTCACCTCATACTCAGTATCTGGAATATTGTGTTGAGTCTAGCTGGTGAGTGACCAGTATTGTTGGGTTGGAGCCATTGCCATGTGAGGTGGGCATGAGTTTACTGGGCTTGTTCAGCCTGGAGACAAGAAGGCTTCAAAAGACCTAATAGTAACTTTATGATACTTAGGAAGCCCAGGAGTCAGGCTCTTTAGGCATGTGGTGGGAGAAACAAGAAGCAACAGTTGTGAAATGAAACATGGAAAATTTTCACTGTAAGAGTAACTGAACACTTGGAAGGGTTGCACAGAGAAGCTGTGGAACATAGTGCCTGGAGGTTTCTGCACTTGGGTGAGAGAAGAAATTTTATCATTCATAAAACTGAGAAAGAACAGGGAACTTGATTCTGTGTTGGCATCATAGATGTTAGCTGGAGAACCGCTCTTGAAGAAAGGAAGCAATCTTGAAAGAAATCTAGCAAAATTTCTCATGCAAGTGGAGAGGAAATCATGGACTATTAGGTCAGATAATGCCTGTGCAGCAGTGAAGAACTGCATGCGAAAATACAAATCTATATATCTTGTTGATATTGAAAGCAAATGTCTTAAGGTGGCCCAGTATAACTGCTTTTATAGGTCCTTGTTCTGTATGCCTTCCTATGCAGGTTTACACTGTGGAAGTGTGATGTGCAAAAGTTAGCTCTAAGAGCAGAATGATGAAGCTGTAGTTAATGATTGTGGCAAAGGGATACTAAAAATGCCAAACTTGGGTAGCATCACAACTCTGTTAAAATTCAGGTGGCTTTATGTATATAGGCCTCTTTAAAGTTAATTCTGAAAACAGCCTGCATGCTAAGCATGAGAAATTTTCCTAAGATGAAGCATGAGATGTGCCATACTGTGAGTTACTGATTTTCAGATATGCCAGCACTGAATAAATATATTGTTTTTGAGCAAGAATATACTAAGAATTAACTTAAAATAAGATTTAATATTTTAAAAGTCTTGGAGAATGGGAATTCTTTGTATGACTAGAGAAAAGTCTATCTCTGCCCCCAGATCCAAATCTCTCTCAAGTACTCATGTAAACTAAAAAGAATTTAGAAATCGAATTATGAGAAAAAAAGTTGTAAGTTCCAACTCTGTGAATTTGATCCTGGAATGATACTTTAAGAAAAAGTACAAAATGAGCATGAGGATGAAATTGTATGGAAGGATACAGAAAATGTGGACAGTGATCAGTTTATAACTATTTATTTAATTTTTTTCTTTTGTAACTCTACTATATGTGCTTTTGCATTCTGTAGGTATGCAAGCTGTTAAAATATTGTTTGGTTTCATGCCTTTGTGGGGTGTCTGCATGTGTTGAGGAGCCAGTGACCTGATAGTGTTAGTCTCTTGGGGTTACAGGCAGCCACAGCTGGTCTTTGCTCCTTGTCCTCATGGTGGGAGCCCCGGCGCTGTGCCAGGCAGTCGTTGGGCAGAAGTCAGCAGTCACAGGCCTGGAGCAAATGGGCCTGCAGTTGCAAATGAAAGAGTGCCCTATGTCATCTGTGTTTAGCTTGGAGTTAGGTAATGTGCATAGATTGTCTTTTTTTCCAGTTCTGTGTGGGATAGTTGTTTCTTTGATAGGTATACCTACAGGATGTTGGGGAGGCTAGCATGTAGTACTACACAGACACTTAGCTGGCCTGTCACAAGAGGCTGCATTCATGTTCAGCAATAAACCCTGGATCCTGTTATAAGTTGAATTGTTTACATACTTGGCATAATTTTACTGAAGTAATTGCTGATGTATGGAGCAGTGGGTTATGGTAAAATGCTGTTTCAAGTGCCTGAATCATGTTAGAGGCATGTTGTCTGGAAATGGCTATAAGAGATTACTTGTTGGGTTTCTTTGTACTTTTTTTTCCTGAAGAAGAATTGAGGGGTGTGGAGGGGGTGGCTGCTAATAATTTTTGTAGCAGACTGACATGGAATCATGGTGGTCCTCAAATAAGATAGCTAGTGTCCTAGGTCTGTCAGGAAAGGTATCAGTGCTGCAGATTGACACACTTCTTGTGACACAGATAAAAGGTTTACCCATTTGTATAGCTATCTGACAGTGACGCACTTTCTGATACACACATCAGGAAGGCATTCTGTTACCTGGTGAACACAAGCAAAATAGTTGAAGACGGTCTGTTTTTTCATGATTTGCTTAAAAAAAAGAGCTGTTCTTACTGAAAACCTTTTGGGGGGAGCTGCTGTTAGCTGCTTTAACAAAATCATGCTGTTTTTCTCAGAAGTCCCAGAAACAAAAGGCAAGGTTCACGAGGTATTGGAAAATGTATGCAGAAATTTTGAAATTATTTGTCTTGCTGCTAGTTTTGCTGTACAAGTTGTTAAGTAAGTGCAGACAGGGAAGCTGGGATCTTTGCCCAAATGCTTCTGCTGTACAGAACAGCAGTGAGTAATATTCCAGATCACGGTGAAAGACTGTCTGAATTCAAAGTCATCATCAAAAACGCCTTTTAAGTTCTTTAAGCACTAAAGTGACAATGTGTAATTTAAAGCAAATAAGTGTTTTCCTTTTTTCTTGACATAAACTGGGTAACTTAGGTAATGCAGAAGCTAATTCGAATTCAGTGTTTCCTTAAGCATTAAGGCAAAAGACTAAGAATAAGGCTCAAGAGGTACTCTAAGATGTGGACTGATCCAGACTGTAATGGAACAGGGTGGAGCTCCAGAACATCTGCAGTAAGAAGTCTGCTCTGCCATTTCGAGTGAGAATGGACAGTGAATGATGTGTGATGTACATTAGGTGATGTTAATTGCTGCTGGGTATGACATAGTATAGATTAAGGGGTAGCAAATGTCATGGGTATAGATAATTGAACGTGTGGATGAGTATTCAATACCATGCTGATGTCATGCCAGCTTCAAAATGAAAGTGCTGGCTGGAGCAGAGTGTGGTGGAGTTTGAAGGTCGGATTGTAACATGAGAGGCTTCCTGTTTCTGTTTGCTGCTTCTGGTTTCTGGCTGGCTGTAAGTCTTGGGAGTGGGGGCTCATTTTATTGCTGGCTTCTGCTGCTGCTGCTTCTGCGAGTTTGCCTAGAAGTGCTCCAGTTAAGGCCCGGAGTTCTTGTGCTACTGTGTATGTGCCCTGTGTCACTGTGACACACTGCCAGTCAGTCATGGAAAATGGCAATGAAACTGAAAATGTTCTGACATTGTTTTTAGCGTCTTGTCCTTGTCAACCCAACACAGATGAGCCTCTTTTAACTGAGCGCAGTAATCTCTCATATTCACACCTAGCATTAAGAAGTTCAAATCCATAACTCTTATTATTCAGTTATGTTTGGTCCCCCACAACATCCTATTCGCCAGGTTCAAAAGACAGATATGGATTTGATGGGTGGACTGTTAGGTGGGTAAGGAATTGGCTGTGTGGTGATATCCAGAGGGTAGTGCCCAATGGCTTGAAGTCCCGAGGGAGAGCAGTGACAAGTGGTGTCCCTCAGTGGTCCATACTGGGACCTGTTCTGTTTAATATTTTTATCAATGCTATAGACAGTGCACAATCAGCAAGTTTGTAGATGACACCAAGCTGAGTGGTGTTGTTGATATGCCAGAGGGACAGGATGTCATCCAGAGGGACCTGGACAAGCTGGAGGGGTGGGCTCAGGGAAGCCTCATGAGGTTCAACAAGAGCAAGTGCAGGGTTCTGCACCTAGGCCAGAACAATCCTCACTATCAATACAGACTGGGGGATGAGGTGTTAGAAAGCAGCCCTGAGGAAAAGGACTTGGGGGTGCTGGTGGATGAGAAGCTGGACATGAGCAGTGTGCACTTGCAGCCCAGAAGGCCAATGACATCCTGGGCTGCATCAAAAGATGTGTTGCCAGCAGATCCAGAGAGGTGATTCTGCCTCTTTACCCTGCTCTGGTGAGACCTCAGCTGGAGTACTAAGTACAGGTCTGGAGCCCTCAGTATAAGAAGGGCATGGACCTGATGAAATGGCTCCAGTGGAGGGCCACGAAAATCATCAGGGGGTTGGAGCACCTCTGCTATGAGGACAGGCTGAGGGAGCTGGGGTTGTTCAGCCTGGAGAAGAGCAGGCTCTGGGGAAACGTAATAGCAGCCTTCCAGTACCTGAAGGGGGCCTACAGGAAGGATGAAGAGAGACTGTTTACAAAAGCCTCTAGTAGTAGGACATGGGGCAGAGGCTTCCAACTAGAGAAGAGCAGATTTAGTTTGGATGTTAGGAACAAGTTATTTACTGTGAGGGTATTGAAACACTGCAACAGGTTGCCCAGGGAGGTGGTTGTGGCCCCATCCCTGGAGATATTCGAAGTGAGGCTGGACAGGGCTCTGGGCAGCCTGATCTAGTTGAGGATGCTCCTGCTTACTGCAGAGGGGGTTGGACTAGAGGATGGACCTTTGGAGGTCCCTTCCAACCCAGACCAGTCTATGATTTTTGTTGGCTTTTTGATTAGAGATGATGAAATAATGAAGCATTCAATATCTTTAAGGTGAGATCAAACAGAATATTTTGTGCTCCACTGTAATTTGTCTTACGTTTTATCATCTGGTGCTGTAGGCAGGAGTTATTACTCTACTAAAGCTTAGTTTGTTCTTAATTAAATTGTTGGTGTAGAGTGCTATCTAAATCTTAGGTATGTATTACACTGAAATGATGAAACGATGCATTTATTAGACAAGTTGATCAAGATATTTGTTTTTATCTGTAGAGTAGTAATTAGATAGAATATTGTGATGGTGTTTTGGTTTTTTTTTAAATTTTGTTAAGGATTTTGTAAGTGTTTTGGAGATCTGGAAAATATTTGTATCAATTTCATTTTACTTTAATTTTCTAAGGCAGTGTGTGTCAACTTTCATTTAGATCATGGCAATATATTTTTCAGGAGGATGCACATTTCAGAAACTGGTATGTGGATATTCAGGAATAACTGAAGGGTTCTATTTCATGTAAATATAAGCAGAAATGAAATTAAGGAAATCTGCATTTTGTTGTATATGTTACAAATGTTTATTACTATGCTATGATGATTAGTAGAATTCATAAAAACAAAGCATAGGATTAAGTGTACAAATTGTTCCCCTCCCATACTTCCAAGAGATTTTTTTTTAACGTTTTCAAGACCTTGAAGTTTACAGCTCTAAGGCTGGCAATAGTAACTGAGAATTACTAGTGAATGTCCAGCCAGCATTCAGCTTGTACAGCTGAAACAGTGCGCCTGTGTAAGATGAGTGGGAAGAGAGAAATTGTTGCGTATTTCAGGTTTTGCTGTTTGTAGCTTACTATATGAAGGGTGGCTTAACTCCAGACACTCAGATGGTGAACTCTGTTACTCAGTTTTATTGGAATGTCATTGCTCTAGGTACAAGCATCAGAAAGCTCAGATTACTGAACTGAAATTTTAAATAAGGAATTAGAAGCCTTATTTTTAATTATTTGCTTGTCATAGAGAAATATATAAAACATTGGCAGCTTTTATTTACAATATTGGTTCCTTCTCTTGTTGAATTTTGCAGCTTCAAGATTTGTAGTGCCTGACTCTAGACTTGTATGCAGCCAGGATGGAGACTGCTTTTAAACTGTCCTCTGATCTGGGAACAGTTGCCCCTGGGTATTACATAGGATTAAATAACAATCATTGTCAAAGCCTATTTGGTAGTAGATTCAGGCAGAACAACTGTTAAGCAAACTGACAGTCAAGAAAACTATACAGACAGAAGATATGCATTGACAAAGATGACTTGTGTTTTGATCATTTATTGTACCTTTTTCTTCTTCTGACTGCTCAAGCAAGACTAGTTGAAAAATGTTTTGACTTGAAAATAGAGCTTTTGGGTGGAGATAAAAGCCTATCATTGATGGAAACTATATCAAATCTATTGGGGTTTTGAACTCGGATCTGAGTTTTTTTAAATTTTTCCTGATAAAGGGATGAGGATTTAATTTGCTGTTATTCCCATGCATCTAGTTTATCCATTGTCAGCCACAGACATTGAGCGTCTGGGGTATGAACAATGTATTCTTGTAAATGGGATATAAACAAAAAAAATGATGTAGTGATACTTCTGAATGGTAATTTGAATACTTCTTGAACTTTGTCTTGTAATGGCATGTTACTGTATAATATTCAAGCTTAATTGAATGTGTAGCTATAATATCGTAGAATCCTCTCTGCTTGTGTGCTAGCTAATGACCTTGTAAGAGGGAGAAACAGAAAACATACCTATAGTGGGCGAATCTTGACAGTGCTTCTTGACAATGTGTCAAAGCAATTCTGTATTCTTTACTCTCCAAATAGATGTGGGTAACACTTCATGTTTTAGCATGATGTAAGTGATAATGGCAGCTATGGTATTAGGTGTCAATCAAAATAGTGTGCTTGTAATATTAGTCATCTGCTGAAGGGAGCATAAATGCAGATATTGAGCATCATTATCAAGAAGGAATGCCTGGGTTATGTTCAAGGCACATAGCGCTTCTAAGTAAATGCAGAAGATTCTGAAGATAAGCATGTACACAGATAAGCTAATGGCTGCCTGTGTCAGAATAGCAATGCTCACCTGACATTCAGTCAGAGATGATCTTTGAGCCAGTAGCAATGCGGTTGTTTTGTTGCTCTAAACCTATTATTTTGAAGTGAAATTCAGAGGATGGCACCGTAGCTGACTAGTATAACACAGTAATTCTGGCTTTTGTGATTATTTCTGACAAGTGATCGTCTGCTTTAGGTTAATTTTATTGTAATGCAGAGTTTCCATGATTATTCTCTCAAAATTTCTGTATCTGCTTGGAAACAAGAGGGACCACTGAGTATCTTTTCCAACTGGAGACACTAGTTGGCATACAACATACAGTTAACTTCGCTTGGGCTTGCCACTGTATGTTAAAAGTTGCTTACAAGCTCAGCTTCTAACGTGTGGTACCCCTGCATAGAAATACATGGATGCAGTTATTTTTTCTAACGTAGCTCATCTTCTGTTCGTTTGGTGGGTTGTAATTTAAGAATTGGATGGCCTTTCCTTTTTGAGGTCATGGAGAATTTTCCTATATATCATTCTCTCCCCAAGAAGTGAAACTTCCCTAAAATGTTTTTCTTTCTGATATGTCCATTTCCAGTTTGTCATTGGAGAGCTGTACTTGATAAACAGGATTAATGCATGGGAGCCTCTGTTCAGACTACTGACATTATGGTGGTTAATCAGACTAAGAATCCCCATCTTATTTTTGATAATTTACATAAAACTCGAGCTTAAGCTGGCACTGCCACCAGAAGGGAATGTTTACTGAATTACGCTCTTGATAGTGCAGTTTCATGGAACTTGACGGAACCCATTCCTTGGCTTTTGTTGCATGCTAGTGCATGTGTGCACACGTGTATACCACCTCCCACTCCACTCCAGTAATTTAATGAACTATTGATAACTGTTTGCACATGTCTGCACCAAAAATTAAAATACCTTAGTTTTGTAGTGGATTTTGATAAAAGAGTTGATGCTTAATAGTGGAGTATTTCCTTTTTTAAAAACTGTAGGCAACTGCAAGTAACATTTTTCTAGATCTTTATGGTTAGTCCACTGGCTGTTAGTAGTTGCTTCCTGCAACACTAACTATATCATATTGCATTAATATATTTTATAGAAGGAGTTACAGTATCTGGTATAATTAAACCTTCATTTCAGTTGGTAGGTGCTCATAATTTAGTTAATTCAGTTAGTAGTTGTTGTGCTAACAAGTAAAAACAGTGGTCTGAGACTGAGATGGTAAACATGAAATGGACTTGAAAATTTTACTTTTTACGTAGAGGCTCAGTAGCAACTCCTTCTTCCTATTGTGATCTATGAGTTCAATTTTTTTGAATATCAAAAAGCAAATTTAGTGGAAGTATAGTGATATTGTTCTGAATGTTGAGCTATTTCAAACCTTGGTTTTACCAGAAAAAGAAAAAAAAAAGGAAAATACAAACTTGGCCATCACATTTAATTGGAAGTCTTTGGTATCAAACAGATTTTTAAATTCCAATATCCTTAATGTGGAGTAGTATGCTTTAAATTGGAAAGATGAAAAAAAGAAAACAATTTCAGTCACTGATCTGAGATAAAAGTTGAAAAGTCTAAAGGCATTAAGGAATGACACTTCAACAAATCTGGATATAAGAACAGCCATTTGAAAAGTTATTTTAATGGCAATCAATTACTCAGAGGTCAAAAGCAGGGCTTTTGTAAAGATGGGATTATCTCACATCTGCCAGTGGCAGACTGCTTTGGAGGCAATTTAAGTTTCTGGTAATTGCTCTTTCTGAGCAGCATTTTGGACTCATTCAAGGTGCTTTATCATACACCCAAGTAAACTTCAACTTTGTTCATTTTTATTCTTAAATTAACTTTTTAAAAAAATTATTTCTTGGGAACAAAATTATCAAGAAGGCACATAGAGATGCTCTGTTATGGTACAGTGAGTTGGATCCTTAGAGTCACCATGTGTATCAATAGCGTAAGTGTCAGAGTAAGCCCTCATTAGTTCAAAATGTTACTTTTTACAAGTCTCAAGTAAATCATGTTTGTGTTTCTCAGATGTTGAGATGGCAGTACAATTTTTAGTTTGTTTTGAAATCAGGGCACTTTTGTTGCTGTTAACGGTATTGGCATTCTGACAGAAATACATCCTGCTAGCTTGCTTCCAGCTTCTTTGTAGAGTTATAGCCATTGTGTTTGGTGCGTAGTTACTGACTTTGGAACTAAGCTGGCATTGGAAATGTAGTGTCTTGAGATAACTGGGATAAATTTGTATACAGTCAAGTCATATGTAGTCACGGTCTACTCTATACAACTGATCCTTGAGGGGAGTATACTCAAAGCATCTGCTGGAAGAAAGGGTCTCCAGACAGCTCAAGCTGATGTATGCATATTTCAAGTTCTGTTAAGTACCAGGAGGACTAGCCCACTTCAAAAGTTACATGGTGTGCAGATCAAATGGATAGTGGATAAACCACTCCATCTGCTCCTATTGCTCTTGTAGTCAAGTAGTACCAGTGAACTTGACCTATCATTAGCATGAGCAAGGTTGATGCAGTGGTAGTGGGGATAAAGTGTAACAGGAAAATTATGTGCATAAATGACTTAGTAAGAATGTTCTTGTATATGAAATGTACTAGGCAGTTCTGGTCATATATACTTGTGCTTAGTTAGGGAAGCATGAAAGAGAATTTTGTGATGTAAAAGCTATCAAAATTTTGGGGAAGTCTTTTATGGAGAGGTTGCAGTCCAGTATTCTGACTGGATGCTCTGTAACAGTGTTTGACTCAATGCCATTTTCCCTGTGCTGAGTCCAGAATACCTTCATTATTTGTCTACACGCTTTGTAATAGCCAAATGACTTGCTGCTGGAAAAGGACATGCTACTGCTTCATGATGAAGCATTCCATAGCTGCCAGGCTAAAAAGACTCAGGAAACCTCTGAAATTACTTGCTCAGGGTTTTTTGGTTTTCTTTTAAATAACAGATGTGAGAGTTTGGCAGCTTGAATGGAATGTCAAGGCATCTCAAAATCAAATAATGTTGCTGCATGGCTTATCTACAACAGAAGTGACTCTATACCAAAAGCACTTTAGTAGAGAATGCTTCTTATTTAATGTGTAAAATTAAAAATATTGCCAAACTAAATAATGTATCAATTGTTGCTGTGCTGTACTACTGCTGTAAATTTGTTTTAACCCAATGAGATGGTGTAAGATTTAAAGGGGGGGAGGGCATAATAAAAACTGCTGAAGAGAAAACTAATTTCGCATTTCTTACTGTTCTACTCTACAGAAGTTAATGCTTCTAGTGAAGATTGCTAGGTCATTTTGAAGTGCACCTGTGGAGTGCTAATTGGTTTTAGAGTTTGAAATCTGCAGGGACTGTTTTGTATGTCTTCAGTCATGTCAGGAATCAAAAATGTAAAGACAGAGGCTTTTAAAATACATTGTAGACTTAAGAACTAATCTATGGACATATAAATGCCAAAGTACCTTGCTCCTTTTTAATGCAGTTAAAATGTTAGCTCACAATCATCTTGAGTGCAATCACAAAGCACCTACCCGATGGCCAAGGGATAAGGTGCAGCCAGCATGGATTTGGGGAAGGGCAGGTCCTGCTTGACCAACCTGATCTCCTTTTATGACCAGGTGACCGCCCTGGTGGATGTGGGGAAGGCTGTGGATGTAGTCCACCTGGACATAAGCAAGGCCTTTGACACAGACTCCCATAGCAAACTCCTGGCAAAGCTGGCAGCCCACAGCTTGGACAGGTCCACTCTGCGCTGGGTTAGGAACTGGCTGGAGGGCTGAGCCCAGAGAGTGGTGGTGAATGGTGCCACATCCAGCTGGCAGCCTGTCACTAGTGGTGTCCCCCAGGGATCAGTGTTAGGCCAAATCCTGTTTAATATCTTTACTGATGATCTGGATAAGGGACTTGAGTCCACCATTAGTAAGTTGGTAGATGACACCAAGCTGGGAGCAGGTGTTGATCTGTTAGAGGGTAGGAGGACTCTGCAGAGGGACCTTGACAGGCTGGATAGACAGGAAGAGTCCAACAGCATGAGATTTAACAAGTCCAAGTGCCGGGTTCTATGCTTTGGCCAGAACAACCCCATGCAGTGCTACAGGCTGGGGACAGAGTGGCTGAAGCACAGCCAGGCAGAAAGGGACCTGGGGGTACTGGTTGACAGCTGCCTGAACATGAGCCAGCAGTGTGCCCAGGTGGCCAAAAAGGCTAATGGCATCCTGGCCTGTAGCAGGAATAGTGTGGCCAGCAGGACCAGGGAAGTCATTCTTGAGTACCGTGTCCAGTTCTGGGCCCCTCAATTCAAGAAAAATGTTGAGATGCATGAACATGTCCAGAGAAGGGCAACAAAGGTGGTGAGGGGCCTGGTACCCAAGTCGTATGAGGAGAGGCTGAGGGAGTTAGGGTTGTTTAGCCTGGAGAAGAGGAGGCTCAGGGGAAACCTTATTGCTGTCTACAACTACCTGAAGGGAGGCTGTAGCCAGGTGGGGGTTGGTCTCTTCTCCCAGGCAACCAGTGACAGAATGAGAAGACACAGTCTCAAGCTGTGCTGGGGGAAGTTTAGGCTGGATGTTAGGAAGAAATTCTTCACAGAAAGAGTGATTGGCCACTGGACTGGGCTGCCCAGGGAGGCGGTGGAGTCACTGTCCCTGGAAGTATTTAAAAAAAGACTGGATGAGGCACTTAGTACCATGGCTTAGTTGATTAGATGGAGTTGGGTTATAGGTTGCACTTGATGATCTCTGAGGTCTTTTCCAACCTGGCTGATTCTGTGATTCTTTATTGTCATCTCAGGAGCTTTTCCAGGAAATCACATACGTTTAGAATTTTGTGTAGAATGAGTCAGTATGGTAAAAGACCAACAAGCCCGTTTTAATTGAGCATAAATTAGGTTAGCTTTGTGGACCTGATTAAAATATTACAACTCTTAGTGCTAGAAAAAATGGCTGGATGGCTGGGACCAAAGAGTGGTGGTGAATGGAGTTAAATCTGGCTGGAACCCAGTCCCTAGTGTTGTCCCCCAGAGTTCAGGAGCAGGCCTGTCCTCGTTAATATCCCTATTAATGATCTGTATGAGGGGATTGAGTGCACCCTCAGTAAGTTTGCAGATGACACCAAGCTGGGTCACTGTGTTGGTCTGCTAGAAGGTAGGGAAGCTTTGCAGTGGCATCTGAACAGGTTAGGCCAATGGGCTAAGACTAATTGTGTGACCAGTGCCAGATCCTGCACCTGGGTCACAACCCTCGCCACGGTAAGCTGCAGTCTTGGGGATGCGTGGTTGGAAAGCTCTAACTTGAAGAGGGTTGTGGGGGTGTTGGTTGATAGCTGACTGAATACAAGTCAACAGTGTGCTCAGGTGGCCAAGAAAGCCAGTGGCATCCTGGCTTGTATTAGAAACACTGTGGCCAGCAGGAACAGGGAGGTGATCATCCTCTTGTACTCAGTGCAGATGAGGCCGCACCTCAAGTATTGTGTTCATTTCTGGGCCCCTCACTGTTGGAAGGATATTGAGGTTCTGGAGCATGTCCAGAGAAGGGTCATGAGGCTTTTGAAAGGTCTGGAGCACATGACCCATGAGGAGTGTCTCAGGGAGCTGGGGTCGTTCAGTCTGGAATAACTGACGTTATTCTCCCTACAGCTACCTGAAGGGAGGTTGGAGCAAGGAGGGGACTAGCCTCTTCTCCTTGATGGCAAGTGACAGGACTAGAGGAAATGGTTACAAGCTGTGCCAGGGGAGGTTTAGGCTAGATATTTCTTCACTGAAAGAGCTGTCAAACATTGGAACGGTCAGCCCAGAACAGTGGCAGAGTCACCATCTCTGGATGTGTTTAAGCAGCGTGTGGACCTGGTGCTTAGGGACATGATTTAGTGTTGACCGTTCAGTGTTGGGTCAAATGTTGGACTGGATGATCTTGAAAGTCTCTTCCAACCAGATACATTCTGTGTTTCTCTGGATTGTTGTCATTAACCTGATTTGCAGATGGTATCACATGGCATCTATACTATACTACATAACACTTGCTAAGTCTGAGCATGTCCTTTAAGGGCATGGATGAGAGATACTAGAACATACCCATGTGACAAATTACCTCATTTGCTAGTGGTCGTGTTTTGCAGGTCGTGTTAGAGAAGTGGATGGCTGGAGAGTTTAGGCATGTAACGTCTTTGTATTGTCTTATTCTAGGAGGGCTGAAAAATAAAGCTGATAGGTGAATAGCTGCTGCCTGTACTGACTGGACAGTAATGATCTGCACTTGAAGTGCAACCATATTTGGATCCACAGATTTGATGTTAAAACTTTGAGCATGGAATAGTGAGAGTTCCTAAGTATATGTTAGACTGTACATACTGTGTTGGCAAGTAGTAGGCAGTGGCAAATTGCAGTAAAATTTAAATAACTTTTGTCCAGTTTGGTGTCTTGGTTTAACAGTCTGCTCTCACAGGCAAGCTCCCTGGGTTGAGATAAGGAGTGTTTATTGAAACAATAGAATGAACAGTTACCTTAGCCTAGTTTGCTGAAAAACAGCAAAAGCAGAAGCAGCAGCAGCAGAAGCCAGCAATAAAATGAGCCCCCACTCCCAAGACTTACAGCCAGCCCAGAAACTAGAAGTGGCAAACAGAAACAGGAAGCCTCATGTTTACAACCTGACCTTCGAACCTTGCCACACTCTGCTCCAGCCAGCACTTTCATTTTGAAGCTGGCATGACATCAGCATGGTATTGAATACTCATCCACACATTCAATTATCTATACCCATGACATTTGTCACCCCTTATTCTGTACCATCTATGTCATGCCCAGCAGCAATTAATATCATCTAACATACATCACACATCATTCACTGTCCATTCTCACTCAGAATGAAATAACAGAGCAGACTTCTTACTGCAGATGTTCTGGAGCTCCACCCTGTTGTGTTACAATCTGGATCAGTCTATGATCAGTCCAAATGGTGGGGCTGTGTTTCCACGGGTGATTCCAGTGAGTCCTTTCACCCCTCCAAGTGAAATTAAACTGTGGCCTGCATTCCAGTGCTCAGCTTCCAACGCATCCAGCTCTTGAGATTCCACTGTTACACCAGAAATCTAGATGGGTTCCACCACTGGGAGTTTGATGGCCTCAGAGTATAGTGTGCACATGTATCTGCTGAAGCTTTATACTCTTGTGGGTTTGATTCACAATCCAATAAACCCAACTGTCCCTCTGCTGCCCTTAGTTGGAGGTAGGGTCCCTCTAATTCTGATTAGAATCACTTGCATCTTTAAGAATGCTTTGGAAGTCCCTTTAAGAGGAAGCAGTATCAATTTGTCTGCTCTTTTGGGGAGATTTGTTACTGGAAACTGGTGCATCATTCCTCCAGGAAGAATTTCCTTGTAATTCACAGGCTCACACAGCTAGCACTGAAGTGGGTTTTTTTCCCACTTTCTCATGTCATTCCTATGGTCACCTAAGTAAAACCACAGGGTATGCAGTGGTGTGTACCTCCCAGATTCTCTCTCTTAGACAGGGAAGCGTCTGCTCCTGAAAACACGGGA
The DNA here is from genome assembly GCF_027791375.1 of Indicator indicator. Classification (NCBI taxonomy): domain Eukaryota; kingdom Metazoa; phylum Chordata; class Aves; order Piciformes; family Indicatoridae; genus Indicator; species Indicator indicator. Next base: position 19,129,289 of record NC_072015.1, on the reverse strand, counting down.
CCATACAAGTGAGGAACAGGACATGTTCTTTTTGAGTTGATGAACCTCCCAGGACAGTTCCTCCACAGCTGAAACACATGAGAAGAGAGACTTCCCTCATATTGCTGGAGCATGCTAATCATTTCATCCACTGTTTGTCCTTGGCCATCTTTTATGACTAAGGATGTTATTGCCAGTGAGCTGGCATGTGACAGTGGTGCTCTTTGTAGAGAACTACTCCACATGGCTGATGTACATACAACCTCATGTGGGTCTGTAGACTGAGAATTGTCATTTGTCTTATAGCACATTTCTATCACAGCTAGTTCCCTCAAGTATTGGATGCCTTTCTCTGTGGTGATCCACCTTCCCAAATGACCCATCATACCTTCTTTGAAGGGGTACCTATCTGTCACACCTTATCCAAGTCATCTCCAGAGGTTAAGGTTTTTGTATTGGTTTTCCAATGACCTTGTCAATGCCCCCTTCCCTAGGCAGGGATCCCAACTGGCTTCCCTGCCTTCTAATTCAAAACCACTGGCTCCATTATCCCAGCATCAAAGCAGCCAGGTGATAATGGGCTCACCTGGCTGGTGGCCAAAGTCCTTTTGTACATCCCACATCTTGCCCAGGATTAAAGATTGAGTAATTTCTTTTCTGTTTCTTCCTCTTGTTCCTGTGATGACCCTGGCTCATTTTGTCCTTTGCAAGATGAACTGCTTTCCTTGTATATTTCTTCTTCTGTATAGGGGTGACTGATACTGGCACAAGCTGGTTCTCTGGTGCAGCTGCCATGTCTGCTGGTCTGTTTGTAGGCTCAGAGACCTCCTCTTGCTTCTCAGAGTAGTGAACAGTACTGAAAAGAGCTTGACAGGCATGGGTTGGGCCCCACCACGTCATGATGATTTGTATCTTTTGAGAATTTCCAGGCTGACAACATCCTTTTTCCAAATATTTCAGCAGCTTGTCAGGATTTTGCACTTGTTTGGGGGTGAAGTTCCAAGAAGTTGGAGGTGACCATTGCCTAAGCACTTGTCCATATCCCCCCACATGCCCTGCTACTTCATAATTATCTAGCCTTGGGGCATATCTCCAAGTGGTATTCGTGGAAAATTCGTATTATGTGCTGGGTCCAGTCCTGTTCAAATCTTTATCTCAGCAAGTTTGCTGACAATATGAAGCTGGGAGGCTTAGCTGATACATCTGAAGGCTGTGCTGCCATTCAGCGAGACTTGGACAGTTGTGGAGAACAGGAGAGGTGCCTGATGACTGGAAGAAAGCAAATGTCACTCCAGTTTTCAAAAAAGGCAAGGAGGACCCAGGCAACTACAGACCAGTGAGCCTTACATCCATCCCTGGAAAGAGGATGGAGCAGCTCATCCTGGAGGTCATTTCTAACCACGTGGAAGACAAGAAGGTTATCAGGAGTAGCCAACATGGAGTTATCAAGGGGAGATCCTGTCTGACTAAGCTGATAGCCTTCTATGAGATTATGACCAAATGGGTAGATGAAGGAAGAGCAGTGGATGTCATATATCGTGACTTCAGTAAAGCCTTTGATGCTGTCTCCCGCAACATCCTCATAGAAAAGCTCAGGAGATGTGGCATAGATGGCTGGTCCATGAGGTGGATTGCAAACTGGGTCCACAACAGAGTTCAGAGGGTTGTCATCAGTGGCACAGAGTCAACTTGGGGGCCTGTGGCCCGTGGTGTTCCCCAGGGATTGGTACTGGGTCCAGTTTTGTTCAATATCTTTATCAGTGACCTGGGTGAGGGGATTGAGAGTACCCTCAGCAAGTTTGCTGATGATACAAAACTGGGGGGGTTGGCTGACACCCCTCAGGCTGTGCAGCCATCCAACGTGACCTGGACAGGCTGGAGAGCTGAGTGCAGGCAAATCTCATGAAGTTCAATAAGGACAAGTACAAGGTCCTGCATCTGGGGAGAAATAACAACAGGCACCAGTACAGGCTAGGGGCTGCCCTGCTGGAAAGCAGCTCCACAGAGAAAGACCTTGGAGTGCTGGTGGACAGCAAGTTCTCCATGGAACAACAATGTGCTCTTGTGGCCAAGAGAGCCAATGGGTCCTGGGATGCCTTAAGAAGGGTATGTCCAGCAGGTCTAGGGAGGTTCTTCTACCTCTCTACTCTGCCCTGGTGAGACCACACCTGGAATATTGCATTCAGTTCTGCTCTCCCTAGTTCAAGAGGAACAGGGATCTACTGAAGAGAGTCCAGCAGAGGGCTAGAAGGATGATTAGGAGACTGGAGATTGTGCCCCTTACGAAGAAAGGCTGAAAGAGCTGGTGCTTTTTAGTCTGGAGAGCACAAGACTGAGGGGGGATATCTGAGGGCTGGTTGTCAGGAAGGTAGGGACAGGCTCTTCTTACTTGCACCCTGTGATAGGAAAAGGGGCAATGGATGTAAACTACAGCACAGGAAGTTCCACCTCAACATGAAGAGGAACTTTACTGTAAGGGTTATGGAGCAGTGGAACAGCTTCCCCAGAGGGCTTATGGAGTTTCCTTCTCTGGAGACTTTCAAGACCTGTCTGGATGCATTTCTGGGTGACCTACACTAGATTCTATGGCCCTGCTCTGGCAAGGGTGCTGGACCCAAAGATCTCCAGAGGTTACTTTCAACCCCTAACATCCTATGATGTAGGCAAGACCAGGCACACATTTAAGAGGCATAGCAGAAGCAGGCTGCTGTTGGTGTCCCTGGGGATATTTGAAACCTTCAGAAGATGAAAAAGTGTTCTTTACTGTTTGGTCAGTCTGTCTGTCAGTTGGGTTAGATTACATCTAAACCAATTGGCTAGTAGAGTAACCACTATCACAATATGACAGTATACAGTACAGCCGCATGATAACATTGATCCATTCCCCTGAGGTGATAAGCACCACCAGAAAAAGCACAAAAAATACAATGCATAAGGTTTTATGTAATATAACTGGGGCTGCAAATGCTTCAACATGGCAAACATAGCATGGGGGGAAAAAGAAAGTATACAAAATTATTTTAACAAGCCTTAACTGAATTCTCTCATTATCTTGCTTCTTGTTATCTTAACCATTTTGTGCTGCACATTGGGGCACCAAAATAGAGTGTGTTGATTTAACACAGTCCACTCTCACAAGCAAGCCCCCTCCGCACACAAAAGTTAACAGAAAAAAAGGGAGCAAAAGTTAACAGAAAAAGCCCTGGGTTGAGGTGAGGAGATTAATGAAACAACACAATGTACGCTAGCCTATTTTGCAGAAATGCACAGTAAAAGCAGAAGCCAGCAATAAAATGATCGTTCCAAGCACACAGCCAGCCCAGCAGAAAAGACCAACACCCCAAAAACCAGAAGCGGCAAGTAAAACCAGGAAGCTTCTCATGTTATAACTCAAGCTACAAGCCCCATGATGCTTTGTTCTGGTCAGCACTTTGATTTTAAAGCTGCCATGATGTCAGCATGGTATTTAATACTCACCAGTGGCTAAACCCACAACATTTCGTATGTAAAATGAACAAAGTTTTGTATGTGATTTTTTGTTGTTTGGTTTTTAATTGAAGAATTTGATTTGGACACTTGTGAATGTAATGCAGTGCCCCTACTCTCAAGGAACTTGTTCCCAAAGAAATTAGACACTATTCTAATAGATACAGATTGCTTGAGTATGCATGGGAATATTGAAGCTATTGAAACAATCAGTTGGTTATGTGAATGCCTTTGAACATTGCATTCCTACAGGCTTCTGTCCAAAGTAACATTAGGAACTACTTGCATTGTCTTGTTTGTCTCATCATTACATATGCAATATATTTTTAATTAAGCTGAGTTTAAGGCTAATTTATCATGCCCAGCTATAATTTGACCTGGCCACTGAGTGAGGGATAACAAAAAAGGCCAGTGCTGATCTCTTCTCCCAGGTTTAGATTGGATGTTAGGAAAACCTTCTTTACTGAAAGAGCAGTGACGCATTAGAACAGGCTGCCCAGGGAGGTGCTGGAGTCAGCCATCCCTGGAGGTGTTCAAGAAGCTTGTAGATGTGGCACTTCAGGATATAGTTTAGTGGTCATGGTAGTTGGTTTATGGTTGGACTTGATGTTAAAGGTCTTTTCCAACCTTAATGATTCTATTACCCCAGGGTAGGTGTGAGCTGGTGAAAAATTCCTCCCTGGTTTTGAGTGCAGAGTTTCAGAACCCGCACATGAGAGCTGTGAAAGTGCACGTGCTGCATTTATAGTAGTGGGTGTCCATTTATAGAAAGGGAGTGAAAGCAAGATGTTAATCTTGTTCTCATTACAGTAACGGTTCTTATTATCATAACATCGAAGCTGCGCTTGTGGAGAACCAGCCTTGATTTAGGTTAAATTTGTGTGCTTCTGTAGCTGCGTTAAATGTAGCTCTAATGAGATTCATGCTGCTTGCTTTTGTCGTCTGAGGGAAATAATCTGCTAGAACAAATCCGATCAATGAAGAATGAAACCTTCCTTTTGTGGTCGTTACAACCTGCAAAATCCTTTCTATTGATTCCAGTGAAACGCGGTAAGGGTCTTGATAAATTTGGCAGAAAAATCAGGCACAGAGGTTTTTTTTGGTAGGGGGCGGAGAGGACGGTTTGCATGACTTGAGATAGCTCCTATTTCTGCCTCCGTGAGGTCTGTGGGCTGGATCCGGGCGTGTGGCGTGGCCGCAGCGCTCCTCCTGCACAAAGCCGGTGATGTAATGTGTGCTGCTGGGGGCGCGGCAGTCACATGGAGCGTGCCGTCACCGGCTGCCTGCAGACCGGGCTGTGCCGCGCCGCCGCCCCGCCCGCCGCTGCCCCGCCCGCCGCTGCAGCGCTGCTGCAAATCGGGGCTTCCTCGCTGCCTCTGCCTTCTATTGTCTTAAACCTGTCTTAATTAAACCGGCCTGCGTGTCCGGAGTACTGGGTCAGCAGCTCAGAGTAATAGAAGCTGTAATGTCTAGCGCAGTCCTTAAGCAAATGGGATGGGTATTGGACGCTTCTTCTGGCATTTTACGCTAATCTTGATTTCCTTTTTAGAGGGAGGGAGATGCGTTGCTGTTAGCAACCATTCCCATGTTAAAAGTGAAATATCCAAGGTCTGATTGCCCTGCGGACTCCTGCGGACACTATTTATTTTTTTTTTTTTTTTTTAAGAATGGGTTCATTCTAACCAGTAGCCTATATTAATCAGTAATTTAAATAAAATCAGCTGAGTAAAAATATAAAAAAGCAGAGCTGCCCCCCTCTAAATGTTTCTAACAGTCTCATATCTGAAGCTAAGGGCTGTGTAGATCAAGCTGCAGATGATTATTTTTCTCTGTTGTTCAATCAATATGAACTTGACTGTTCTTGTCATGCAGAATGAAAAGGGTCTTCCCTTTTGTTCTCATGTTGGTCCTTTGTATGTGCACTGTAATGTAGCAGAGAAGCTCACATTTGTCCTACATTTCCTGTGTCTCTGTGCTCTTAGAGCTCAAGGTTTTTACACTTACAAACTAATAAAATGGGAATTTGATAGAATGAGCTCCATGCACAAACTGAGTTACTTGACTTATACCTTGTTGCAAACTATTAGTTTTGACACATAACAAATAACGAATATCATGTAAAAAAAACCAAAAAACAATCATCTGGGGAGATGAAGGAGTATTCAGTGAAAAAATTAAATTAAAAATCTCTGCAAGTATGAATGTAACCTAGTCTAATTTTTCCATATGAATCTCCATGAGGTGATGAAAATGTTGTGAAAACATGTATGTATTAAAAAAAAAAGCATAGAAAATGAAAAAAGAACATATAAAAGCAGTAAATGCCTTATGTTGGAGTATATGGATGATAGGAAGCCCAAAAGCAATAATACATGCTGTAAAAAGACATTTCTGAAGAATATGCAGTTTGGTTTGGGTTTGTGGTTGGTTTGGTTTTGGTTTTTGTGTGTGTGTGTTTTGTTTGTTTTTGATTTCAGGGCTGTTTTGTTAAAACAGCTGCATGTTAAACTCTATCTTTTACAGGAGGCTAGATACCTTCCTGATAGCCCTAATAGTGTAGACTGCTAAAGTCAAGAGTGTTTGTGGCAACAGTCAACAGAGAAAGTATCTGACTGCAGTGGGAGTAGTGTACTACTGTTGTATTTGTACACCACTACGAAAATATTTGCAAGCTCAGCAGGGCAGTGAACTGGGAGTGTTGCAGCACTTAGAAGTGGATTAGAGGTTCCCAACAAAACTAATGAACTCCCAATAATATCAGTAGGACAGCAGGAAGAGATTGAACATTCTGAATTAATAGGTGGCTTTAAGAACACAGTTCCCCTCACTTCAGAGGGGGGAAACTGGTCAGATTTTGATCATCTCATCTTAGGTTTCTATTGAAGAATAGACATTCGTATTTCTGGCTCTCAATATTTCATAGGATCAAAGGGTAATTCAGGTTGGAATTACAAAATATTAATACCTCTAAGGTTTCTATTACCCAATTGAAAGTAAATAGCAGGGGTTTAGCAGTAATTTAGGGAGTTCTTCATCTTACATTCTTAAGGCAGCTCTTCAAGTTTTGCAGCACATACTCAAGATATCTGGTTTCATGGTAATCGCTTTTTCTTAATTGAGGAATAGATGAGTTTGTAAGCTTCCAAGAGGATGATCACATAAGTGTATTTGATCTTGTTTGAGTATTTGCTGTCAACTATACTAGTAGCCTTTTCTTGTTCCACATACCTCTGCATGACATTTGGCTCCTCCCTCATCCAATTTATAGTTGGAAGAGGTGAATCCTGGTGTCACGACAAACCACACTAGTAGTAAAAACTGTCAGCAAGAACCTGTTTACACTTAGCAAAAATGTCAGAACCTGAAAGTGGCTTAAAGAGGTAGTAATCTGCTGAATTTCATTTTCTCACTTCAGGATAATTTATAAGCTGTCCACTTCTGCGAGATCCTGGTTGCTGTGAGTAACACTGTATGCCAATTCTGCACTGATGTGGTGCAATTCCTGCAGCACGTGCAGAGAGTGTGCAGGATGAAAAAAACAAAGCAAACCAAAAAACAACCCCCTAAAACCCAAACCAACCAGCCAAAAAAAAAAGCTCCAAACAACCAACCCACCACCTCCCCAAACCCACAAACAATAGCAACAAAAAACCCAAACAAAAGGCAAGCCAAGCATAACAAAAAAACACCAAAAGAAAACCCAACCCCACAAACAACAGGAAGAGGAGGGACATTTCTGTGAGGTGTTGTGATTAAAGTGAATAAAGTTATAATGTTTTATGATGAGTTGATCTTGAGCTTGATCATAGCTGAAGGGAGTCAGCTCAGGTCATACTCCTGAAATTGCTTTAAATTCAGAACTGAGTTTTTAATGTTAATGGCTGTTAGCTACAGCACTACTTTACATAGGCTGATCGTGGCTGCTGGAACAGCACTGAAATCCTCTTGGCTGTATACCTCTAAGATGTGTCTTTGTTGGAGTCACCTGGAGGCTTTAGAATCTGGACCAAGAAGAAATGAATGAATGATGAATGCTGAGGTTCTAATGTTGCCCAGTCATCTGTATTTTTTAATGAAACTCCTCATAGGGCCTCATTTGCTCCTGACAAGAAAGATGTGAAGCCTTAAAAATGCCATGACAGACAGACTTAAAAGTTAGTGTTCTGGAGATTGTCATTAAACCTTTTGAAACTGGTCATCTGCAAGGTCACAAAGCTTCAGAGAAAAGAAAGAATTGGAGTCTTTTCCATAATTTCCTTGAATTCTCTCTCTGTTGCAACGTGAAAGATGGTGTGAGATTGCTGAGCAGCAATGAACATAGGCAATGTCTATGATGGGAAGTGGTAACAGTGCAGTTAGTCAATTGACAACTCTTGATTGCTCTGTGAATCCTTTACTTGCTTGCAAAAGTATGAATTTATAGTGAGGCCTACCATAAAATTGAATTTGCCACTTAAAATACTTGTGTTAAAATTTAAAAAAAGCTATAAGTAATCCCATATGTGTACTAACTTTTTTCTTCCTTTTGCCAACCCTTTGGGTTTTATTCTCAAATTGTACTGCTTTTTGCCATTTTCTGCTTTATGGCAGTTCAGTTTTCTTTCTCACCTTTACCTCAGTTTGATCTCAGTTGTAAACCTAAGAATTTGCAGAATTCAGCAATCTTTTTTTTTTTTTTAAAGCTGATTGAAGGAAAGAATTAAATGATTCTGCTGACTGGTACTGGTTTCTATATAGTAACTTCAGAGTAAGGATATAAAAGGCTTCGCAAATGACTGCTTGTGACTCTCGTCATATCTTGTTTAAAATTATTTTTCCGTGGAGGAATACCATCTTCAGAAATTTGTCCATTATCCTATTTAAAAAAAAAAACTCTTCATGGCACAATAGAACAGAAACATGCTTTGTTCTCTTTCTCTTTTTGGACACTTGAAAAACAAGAGAGGTACTGTATAAATTACAGCTAAAGTTCATCATATGTTAAATGGTAAGCAAAGTTGAACATACTTACAGATTTCTGGGATTTAAAAACAATGCCATTGTGCTGGTTCAACACAGCCCGCTTCCCTCCAGCACAGAAGTGAGGGAAAGTGACACACACAAAAAAAATCCCACCAACTTCTGGATTGAGAAAGAGTTGAGGAAAAAAAGAGTTTAATGTAAATGAGATAACACAATACACTGTTACTGTAGATTATTTGCAGAAAAAGTACAGCAAAATGCAGAAAGCAACAGCAGAAGGCAGTGAGCTAACCCCAACCCCTCTGAACTGACACCACCCCAGCAGAAAAAGACCCCCCCAGCCCCCCCCCAAACAATCCCCCCCCCCCCAAAAAAAAAACAACCAACCCCAAAAAAACCCCAAATACGGAACCCAAAAGCAGAAACCTGGAAGAGGAAGCCTCTCATGTCACAATTTGAACTTCAAGCCCCATCATACTTTGCTCCACCCAGTGCTTTCACTTTAAAGCTGGTGTGAAGGTAGGATGGTTTTCAATAACGGCAGCAGATTTAACTCAACTAATGATAGTCATCATCTTGCACTATTGGGGAGGAAAAGAGCAAATAATGAAACAGTCAGACAAATAATGCAGTATTTTACTACATTGGAGCTTCTTTATTCCTTCTTGGTGGTTGGTTTTGTTGGGGGTTTTTAGCCTTTTAATTACTAGAAAGCAAATTCTCTTGCAGTATAGCTAGGATGGATTTAAAGGGAGGAGTAATTCAGATTCCAAAGTCAAGTAGTTGATATCATTCATGCTGTGGAAAAAAAGGTAATGTTAAAGACTGCAACGTGTTGAATTATTTTTCTTAAATGTTGATTAGTTACAGTTTTGAGATTTTTCTGTTTCAAGGTGAAACGTAATACAAAGGAGAGAGTGGATGCAAGGAGTTGTGTTGAATGGTTTACAGTTCCTTTTGCCTCACCTATGTGCAGGAAATTGCACTTTGGCTAGGAAGTGCTGTCTTCACCCATAGAAATTTTCTTTTTCATCTTGTAGCAAATATTTTTTTCTACTTATGACTAAACCAAACTAGCCCAATTATTACCTACCACCTTGATTACCTGAACCATGATATTAATGTAGCAGTTCTGAGTGCCGCTATTGCAGTTTATCATCAAGTGTAGATTTTTGAGGAGAAGCTTATCAGAGCACGTCCCATGAAATGAAGAGAGTACTGTGATGGAAAGTAACTCACTGAAAGAGGTTGCTGTGGTTCAGGATGGAATTTCTGTCAAAGAAGAGATGGGGATTAGAAGGCTGGTGCTGGAGGGAGCAGCCTCTGGTAGCTTTGCTGTTGACAGCATGACATATAGAGTAGTTCTTCTGATGTCCAAAAAGAGCCTGTAGCATTGATGTATTCTGGATAAGTCTAGCTTCTTTTGTTTGCACCTGTGAAAAAGTCCTGATTTTATGTTGAAAAGTGAAGAGCAGTTGTGTTCTTGAAGGCACAAATTTTCAGGATGGGAGCATTCCCCTATTTTTTTTTCCCAGTCACGTTTTAGAAAAGTTTAGGGTTGGTTCTGTCAGATGGCAATGGATGAATGCTTTGTCAGCCTCTCAGCAAAGAGATGCTGTCCTTAGCCTTAATTTCTGAGTCTTTTTGCTGTCTTAATTTCTGTTTCTGTAATTTGTTTTTTTCTGCCATAGCTGAACAATGCACATCACTGAAGATGCCTTCAGAGTTACCAAGACTTCTCATTTCATGGGGCAGCAATGCATCTTTGAGGAAGCTATTTCCAGTGTTATTTTGTATGGTAGTTCTGTAATCAAATTGTTTAAAAAAGTTTTCAAGGCAATTTTTTCTGCTCCCTTTATTTGTGGCTGACTGGTTACTGATGATTGCAGTGCAAGGATGCCTCAGTCTTGGACTGGTACAGCACTTGTCTTGGATGTGTGAACTGCCATACATGGGGAAGCAGCAGAGTTACAGGAACACTGTGATTTTTCAGGCAGAATGTGGTTTCTTTACCCTGGGTTACTCTCCAGTCTCCAGGGCACATGGACATGCAGCTTTGTGGCCAGCTCTTTGCCATGGAGTTTGAGAAAGCTTATAGGCCAGTTGAGAAGGAGCTGAGAATAATGCATTTTCATGCATCTTGGACAAATTAATATAGTGCAGAAAAATATCTTAGCTTTGTGCAGCATGAGAAAAAGAATTAGTACAGATAATTTAGTTTTGTTAAATTTAGCTGACTCTGTCAGTTTCTGTCTCTGAAGTTATGGGGTCAAAGAAGTGGTGTGTTTGTAGAAAAGTCTACTTAAATTTCCATGTATACACAGCTGTATTAAAAAGTGCAGATGACTCAATTCTTTCTTGTTTGCATGCTTTATAAAGATCTTTAGCTGCGCTCTGTCATAGCAGACTGTTTTCATAGAAGGCTGTATTGCTGCAAGTAGGGGGATTGTGCAATTCTGAAAGCTTCATGGAAGGGGGAATCTCTTAAATGGTAATGGGCTGCTTAGTTGTGTGTTACTTTGTTTACTAAAGTTGAATATGAATTAGCATCATTTGAGATGCTTCCATCTTGCCTGGTAGGTAGGGAAAAGTGCCTGTTAAGAGAAGAGCATATACTGCCTACTGAAAATGAGAACCTGTATTGCTTTAATGGTTACTGAAAATATCAAGGGTGGTTTTCCTTTTAAGACTAAAACTCTCTCTAAAAGGTGCTAGCGTAGGATTTCTTATTAAAACACACGTTTTTAAAATAAAAATGCCGTAATAGGTGTACTGGGTAGCAAAAGGAGCACAGCGTGAGTGTGTGCCGTGCATGCGCTTTCAGAAGAGAAGCGTGTGCCGCAGGAGCCCCTTTGGGTTCATGCCCGCCCGGCTCTTCCCGTACGCTGGCCACGCCGGGGGGCTCTGCCGCCCACTCCTCTGCCGCTCACCCCTCTGCCAGACCGTGCCTGCGGGCAGGCGGGTGTCGGGCGCCGGGCGGCTGCGGGCACTGCAGCGGCTCCGCGGCCGGCCGGGTAAGGATGACGTCAGCTGCAGGAAGCTGTGATGCGCCGGATGGTGCAGAAGGTGCAGAGCTGTGTAGGGAGAGAGTGGTGCATATATTTACGGCATTGTGTTCGAGTGCGGTAAATGCCTTTTAATGTATGTTTTCTGAAAATTAAATCTTCCTATTCGCCGATGTTTTGTGGTGTAGAGGTTTTAAAAAAAAGTTGGAGGACCCACCCCAAGCTCTTAAGACCTGCATATATTACTGGTTGTGGTGTTGAGTTTTTTGTTTGTTTGTTTGTGGTTTGGTTTGTTTGTGTGTGTTATTTTTCCTGTGTTGGAGCTAACAATTATATTTTCTTACTGTATTCACTCTCTTTGCTTCCCAGCATTCTTTTGTCAATTGTAATCCCCACAGTCTTTTCAGTTAAGCTTTAACAGTGCAGAACTAGAATAAAAATGGGCTGTTCAACACAGTAGGAACGTGATAATCCAAGCCAGTCAGCCTTAAGGATCTGCAAATACAGAACGTGAGCCAAGCACTAACATACTTGCTGGAGTGTTTATCTTCATCAGCCCCTTAATAGTAAAACTGTAGGCTAAACTTCTCTCTTTTTTTATATGCCACAGGCAAAGCAAAATGTGTGGCTACTGTGTATCATCTGAGGTGAAGTAGTTTAAGGGTTTAGAAATCTGAACAAGCAAGTTCCAATAACATCAGTATTGTGGGTAATTTTGGGCTAAGACAGACATTGAAGTGCAATGCTAGTTTCTGCACGTGTTTTAGGTGAGGATAAAGATCTTTTCTACCTCTAAACGTACTGTAAAGAAAAAGAATTGCAGTGGTTGATATGAAAGCTGAGTGTGCTAAGTTGGCATTAAGCTTATGTAAGGGTAGTTCAAAACACATTAAAAAAGGTTTAACTCTGAAAGTGTGCCTGTATACTTTAGCAGCCAGCTGAAGCCCAGATATGTCAAGGTGGAAAAAGGTATTTGCTGTCTTTTTGATGAATTATTTAAGCTCCATTTTTTTTTTTTTGGAAGTCTTGTTTAAAATGTTAGTCCATACTAAATGAGAACTTTGTAGGAACAAAACAGTTTTGGTGAAAGGTTTATAATACATAGCCAGTATTCTGGAGGAAGGAATAATGTAAGAGATTCCTTTGGAGATGTCTTAAGATGCCTGAGAGTCTAAGCACAAGTGTGAAAGAAATAGCTGTGTCCCTCCACAAAACTGTTGGTCTAGAGCTGCTGTGTAAATGTAAAATACTGTCCATTGTGTAGAAACCCTTCATGAAGCATGGTTACCCAAAGAACCAATTTTCCTGAGGACATGGGTGTGTTTTTGCTTTATGGTGTTCATGGAAAAATAGTGACTAGGCAGTGGATGAAAGAGGATTTGTTTAGTTTTTTGTTTGCAATCTATGCGTGCTGAGACAATGTCTTGTCTGAACACTTCACTTAGAGTGAACTGGAGGGACCGCTGCTGTCAAACATCTGTCTAAATGCCCTTTTTTTTTTTTTTAAAATCCCTAGTCACAGATAGTCCATAATCTTCCAAAGGCAATCACATGTGCTGCTTCACAGTTATTTTCTTTGCAAAACTTTCCACCATCTAAAGTAAATCTCTCGCTGTAATTTTAGCTGGCTTACTTTTGCTACAGCAAGACTTCCTTTGTTTTGAGTGCTGCTGCCATGTCTCTCCTTAGTTCTTCAGACTAAGCAGTCATTTCTCCTTTCTCGTAGTTTGTTGCATGTAAACATTTGGCTACCTTTATCTCTTGATGTTCAGTTTGGTGTGTCCTACATCTGTTCTGAAGGGTAGTGCTTGTAACTAGATGCTATAGTGGCACAGAAGTCTCAGTATTCATAGAATCATAGAATGGCTTGATTTGGAAGGGATCTTAAAGATCATCTAGTTCCAACCCTGTTGCCATGATTGGGGACACCTCTGACTACACTGCATTGCTCAAAGCTTCATCCAGCCTGGTCTTCCAGGGAGGAGGCATCTACAACTTCTCTGGGCAACCCATTCCAGTGTCTCACCATGTTCATAGTAAAGAACTTCTTTCTAATCACAGAATTATTGAGGCTGGGATCGACCTCTGAAATCGTCAAGTTCAGCCTATTACCTAACACCACCACATCGACATGTCACTAAGTGCCACATCCAATCTTTCCTTAAACACATCCAGGAATGATGACTCCAGCACCTCTCTTGGTGGTCCATTCCAGTGTCTAATTACCCTTTCCATGAGGAAGTGCTTCCTAACATCCAACCTAAACTTCCGCTGATGCAGCTTCAGGCCATGCCCTCTCTTGTCACAAGTTGCCTGGGAGAAGAGCCCAACCTCCACCTTACTACAACTTCCCTTCAGGTAGTTGTAGAGTGTGATAAGGTTCCCCATGAGTCTCCTGTTCTCCAGGAAACCACCTCAGCTCCCTCAGCCTCTCCTCATAAGACTTTCCCTTCAGTCCCTTTATCAGTCTCATCACTCTCTTCTGGACCTGCTCTAGCACCTCAGTATCTTTCACTAATGTCTCATCTACCCTGCTCTAGTTTAAAATCATTGCCCCTGTCCTACCACCACATGCCCTTATAAAAAGTCCCTCTTCAGCTTTCCTGTAGGCCCCCATAAGGTACTGGAAGGCCACTGACTGAAACAGAAAATCTGTGATGTAATTTATGTGTATGATACCCTTATTTACAAATATTACATTGCTTGCTGACACCTTTATAATACCTTATGCTTTTAGCTGTGAAGTACACAGCTCTTTTTTTAGAGCCTGAGACCAAAGGAGATGAAATACTTGGATTTTTTTTTAGGAGGAAGAGAAATTATGGCCTCTTGCTGGGCACCTATGACAGTTTATGCTGCCATCTCTATAGGGATTGTTGTCCTTTTGCACAGAGGAAGAACAAAATATTTTGGGAAAGACTGCCATGTGTACATCAGAGCGTGCTCTACTAAGCTTTGCCTGAAATGATAAAAAATTAAGAAGCTTATTTTAACCTTCTAAGTAGCTCAGACTGTTTCTTTTAAGGAACACAACTACTGTATTGGTGCGGGCTATTGGGCTCTTTTACCTAACAGCACTTCTGGGCTTCAACAGTGATACAGAAGTTAGTGCTTCCTGCTTACCCTGTAAGAACTTTCTTCAGAAATGAGAACTGTTTTTTTCCTTTTTTTTTTTAAAGAGCACATGAATCCAAAGAGTCTGAGAAGGATCATAACAGGCAATTAGTTGAAGTGTGGGTACAAAACTACCCAGTTTTTGTAAGTGAGCAAAATGGGCCTAAAAGGAACTGACTCTGTGTTGTACACATGCATATGGAGTATAAGGACATAAACAAAATGCTTATTAAAGAAAGGAGAGGTTTAGAACCTAGCCAGAGAAATGTAATGGAAATAGGAGGGACAAGCTGGTGATGTCCTCATTTCCAACACTGACCATAATTACTCACCTTGGGGCCCATTTCAAACTCCATGGGTGTGTAGAATTAATATGACAAAATGTGCTCACTGTTACAAAATGCTGTTCCTGTCAGGCAGCAGTTGAGAGCTTTATCTCCCAGTTCTTCTTACAGAAGTGATCTAAGGAGAGCTGCATGTAAATAGTGTTGGGATTTTTTGGTGGGTATTTTGGTGTGGTGTTTTTGGAGAACTAGGAAACTTTGGGTAGGGTTTGTTTCGTTTGTTTGTTCATTTGAGTTAGGTGTGGGATTTTTGACTGGTAATTGTTCTAAAGATACCTGTTCTTACTAGCTTGCTACTACTCTGCTCTGCTGGAACCAAAAGTGAAAGTGGGATTTGGAATGCTTAAAAGCAACAGGATCCAATTGACACGTTTTATTTAATGATTAAATAGGCTAATTTCAGTCTCTGATTTTCTACTGAGGCCTGCTAACAGCCCATGCTATTTGTGTTAAGCTAGTCAAAGCGCTGACTTACTCATTACTGTATTTTGAAAGTTTTGTTCATTTTTTACAACCTTTTACTGCAAGGTTATCCTAATTCTTGTAATCATAATGGTCAGATTGTATTCCAAAGGTAAACTTTTTGCAGTGTATCCAATAAATGTAGAAGATGAGCTTGTTTGACTTTCTGATTAATTACCTTGTCTTTTCCTTTTATTCAGGGTTTCGCAAAAATGATGAAATGAAGGCTATGGAAGTATTGCCAATTTTAAAGGAAAAGGTTGCATATCTTTCAGGTATGGTTACTTTCTTCTGCTGGGAAATGCATAACCGTGTTGTTAGTCACATGCAGAATGGTATTTTTAATACCTTTTACAATGTCATTATGAAATTCATGGAAATCTAGAGTAGCACCTATTCCAGACAGATATCCCAGACTTAGCATTAGCATTGTGGAAGGACCTGGAGACATCCAAAGTCAGGCTTGATGGGCTCTGAACCTGATCTAGTTAAAAGACGTGCCTAGTTACTGCAGGGGGATTGGACTAGATGACCTTTAAGGGTCTCTTCCAACCCAATGCATTCTGTGATTCTAAGGTACGTTTTCTTAAATGTGGAATGTACTACTGCCGTTACGGCTGTGTCCTGTCCTTCCAGCCTGTCCAGCAGCATTATTTAGAACAACCTGGAACGGCCTGCTGCGCCATAGTCCTATTCCATTTACTTCTGCATCTTCTGCTGGAGCGTTTTGCAGAGATTGTTTTTTTTACTGGCCTATATAAAACCCTGAAGAAATATTTCTGTTGCAGAGGCCAAATTTCAGTACATATGTTTTGAAGAACACTTAATATCTCCATGGTGAAGGATGTCCAATTTTAGTCACCTCTAGCATACACCTTGAAGTTGGTTGGTTGGTTACTTACGTGAGAGCTGGTTGATAATACTTAGCAAAGAATAGCAGAGGATTTAAAAGTGGAATTTAGTTGAATGAATATCATGGTGTGTTCCAGAACTTGATAGATAATTTTGGAATGATGGCTGAGGTGCTTATTCTTGCATTTTTGGTGTGACTTTCTGAAGTAAGCACTTCCAAATCTGTTGGGATTAAACAACATCGTTCTCTTTCCTCGACATCGTTTGACACACAGATTGTGGCAGTGACTCATATTCAGAAGTTCTTTGTCAAGAACTCAAAGAATAAAGCTTGTCTGCGAACATTAAAGTACACAGAATGATACCTGTAATTGCACTATTTAGAGATTTGCTTGTGCATGAATGCTGCTATTTCCAGTTACAGTGTACAGTTCACAGTACTTTATGCTGTCCACTCTGCTGAGTGAATTAGAGGTGTAAAGCAGAAAAGATGGTGGCTTGTTTTGTTTTGTTTTAAAAGGTCCTAGCAGTGAAAAATGTGACCCAGAGTCAGTTTCCCTGGTAGCATGGAAGCTTGTGATTTTCCTACTTACAAATTGTAGCACTGAACAACGCTTACTTAAAATTATTTTCAGAAGGGGGGAAAAAGAGAGAAAAGGAACTTAAGGACAATATTTCAATCCCTCATTACTTTTCCTTTGGACTTTGCTTTATGATACTTAATGAAAGTGTAGTAAGTATACAATCTGAATCCTCTGAACTTCCAGGTTGTCCCGTACAGAGTTTAACTTGTAAGCATATGTAATTATCAAAGTAAATTAATTCAGTAAAATAAAGTGGGCCAGATGAAAACTAAAGACATATTTATGGGGAGACAATTTATTATGAACCAGAGCAGATGAGGTGCAGACAACTTGCAAGCTTGTGTATATGAAGGAGTTAACAGCATTAGTGGATAAGGGGAAGAGCAACTGATGTCATCTACCTGGACTTGTGTGAAATGTTTGACACTGTCCTGCATGACTTTCTGGTCACCAAATTGGAAAAACGTGGACTTGAGGGGTGGACCACTTGCTGGATAAGAAATTGGCTGGACCTGTCTTTCACGAAGCCATGCTGAGTAGGCAGGATTACCCAGCTACCCTACACATGGTGCGCAGTGGCTCTTGAGATGACCTGCTCCGTGACCTCCCAGGGCACCACAGTCAGATCGACAGGTCTGTACCTCCCTGGTCCTCCTTCCTGCCCTTCTTGTAGGTGGGCGTCATGTTTGCCAATCTCCAGCCTCCCTGGAGGTCCCCTTTAGGACGTCATATGCCACTATAAGGTCACCCCAGAACCCTCTTCTCCAGGCTGAACAACACTAACTCTCTCAGCCCATCTTTATAGGAGAAGGGCTCCAGCTCTCTGACCATCTTCATGTCCCTTCTCTGGACCTGCTCCAGCACTTCCACATCCTTCCTCTCTGTTGAGGACTGCCAAGCTGGACACAGTACACCAGGTGAGATCTCACCAGAGCTGAATAGAGTGGCACAATCACCTCTCTCGACCTGCTGGCCACGCTCCTTTTGATGCAGCCCAGGATGCGATTTGATTTCTGAGCTGCAAGTGCACATTGCTGGCTCATGTCCAACTTCTCATCCATCAGTACCCCAAAGCCCTTTTCTGCAGGGCTGCTCTCCATCTTGTCATCCCCCAGCCTGTACTGATGTCGAGGATTGCCCCGATGTAACCGCAGGACTTTGCACTTCACCTTATTGAACCTTCTGAGGTTCTCCTTTGCCCACTTCTGTAGCCTGTCCATCATCTGCAAACTTGCTGAGTGTGCACTCAATCACAGAATCACCAAAAACATCAGTTCGAAAGAGACCTCAAAGATCATCCAGTCCAACCCTCAACCAGTGCCAAAGGTTCAACACTAAACCGTGTCCTGAAGCACCAGCTCCACATGCTGAAGGTCACTTCCACGTATGGGGACTCCACCACTGTCCCGGGCAGACCATTCCAATGGTTGATAACCCTTCCAGTGAAGAAACCTTAAACTCCCCTGGCACAGCTTGAAACCATCTTTTCTATCCTGTTGCTTGAGACCAAGTAGAAGAGGCTAGACCCCTCCTTGCTCCAACCTCTCTTCAGGTAGCGATGAAGTCTTCCCTCAGCCTCCTCTTCTTCAGACTGAACAGCTCCCCCAGACACTCCTTCTAGGTTATGTGTTCCATGCCCTTCACGAGCCTCATTGCCCAGTCTCACTATGTCATTGATGAAGCTATTGAACAGCACTAGTCGCAATACCCTTGATGGACGCCACTTTTCATCCATCTCCATCTGGACATCAAGTCGTTGACCACTATCCTTTGTATGCAATCATCCAACCCGTTTCTTGTCTATTGAACAGTCCACCCATGAAATCCATATCTCTCCACCTTAGAGAGAAGGATGTTGTGGGGGACTATGTCAAAGGCTTTACAGAGTCCAGGTAGATTGACATCCATTGCCCTTCCCTTGCCCACTGATGTGTTCACTCTGTTGTAGAAGGCCATCTCCCTTATGAGGAAAGGCTGACAGAGCTGGATCTCTTTAGCTTGAAGAAGAGGAGGCTGAAGGGATATCTCATTAATGTTTATAAATATGTGAAGGGCAAGTGTCAGGAGGATGGAGCCAGGCTCTTCTCAGTGATGTCCAATGACAGGGCAAGGGGCAATGGGTGCAAACTGAAGCATAGGAGGTTCCACGTAAACATAAGGAAAAACTTATTCACTGTGCGGGTGACAGAACACTGGACCAGGCTGCCTGGAGAGGTTGTGGAGTCTCCTTCTCTGGAGACATTAAAAACCTACCTGAATGCATTCCTGTGTGACCTGTTCCAGGTAGTCCTGCTGTGGTAGGGAGGGTGGACTAGATGATCCTTTGAGGTCCCTTCCAACCCCTAACATTTTGTGATTCTGTGGTGAGGTGGGATTTGTCCTTGATGAAGTCATGCTGGCTGTCTTAAATCACCTCCCTGTCCTCCGTGCACACAGAGGTGAGACTGACAGGTCAGTGCTTGTCAAGGTCCTCTTTTCTACTCTTTTTAAAAATGAGCACAATATTTCCATTCTCCTAACCTCCAGGAATTTCACCTGACTGCCAGGACTTTTCAGATAAGGGCAATAGTTTTTCAACTACATCAGCCAGTTCCTTCAGGACTCTGGGGTGCATCTCATAAGGTCCCATAGATTCTGGTTGGTGTACCTGTACTAGCAGCTCTTGTTACTCTTTACATCCCTTGCCAGGTTCAGCTCCAGCCATGCCTTGGCCTTCCTGCCCTCATCCCTGCGCAGCTGGGCAGTGTTCCTATACTCACCCCAGGTTACCTGACCCTGCCTCTACTGTCTGCACAGTTTCCTCTTGCTCTTTATTTTCACTAGGAGGTCTCGACTCTGCCATGCCAGTCTCTTCACATGCTTGTATGATTTAGGTGGAAGACAATTCTGCATTCCTCTGTTATCTGTAGCACCCACCCGGACAGCTTGTTAGCTCTGGGGCCCACAGCATAAGAAAGTCATGGACCGCTCCTTGAGTGGGTTCAGAGCAGGACCACAGAGATGATCAGGGGGCTGAAGTATGTTCCCCAATCTGGGATGGTTGGGGTTGTTCCGCCGGGAGAAGGCTTGGCTCTGGGGAGACCTTATAGCAGCCTTCTAGTACTCAAAGGAGGCCTGCAGGAAGGACTCTATCAGGGAGTGTAGTCATGGGATAAGGGGTAATGGTTTTAAACTGAAAAGAGGGTATATTTAGATTAAATACTGGGAATTATTTATTGTGAGCATATTGAGACACAGGAAGAGATTGCCCAGAGAAGTTGTGAATGCCCCCTCCCACAAGTTTTCAAGACCAGGATGGATGGGGCTTTGAGCAACCTCATCTAGTACAAAGTGTCCCTCCCCGTTATAGGAGGATTAGAAAAAGATATTAAGATATCTTAAAATATTTTCATGTAGCATTAGTACTGAAATTATTAAAGAAGGGTAAACCAACTGGATGATAGAATGAGAAGGAGAGATGTAGTCTCTAAGAATTCAATTCTGAAACAGATCTTGATCCAGATATTCTTTTTCTTGGACAGGAGACAAGGAAATACAGAAGAACAAATACTTCTGTGAAGTATTGTGAAGTCTGTTGTGTTGCATGTAGGCTGATAACTGCAAAGTCCCAAAGTTCACCTGTCTAGCTTAAATTTTGGTATATGTATACAATGATTCTAGAATAGATTCTGATTTGGAAGTACGTGTCCTATGTGAAACCAGTCTGACAGACTGCACTGCTCTATCCTGTATTGGTCAAAATAATTTGGTGTGTAGGATGCTGGGATTCAGCTTCCATGTGAATCTTGTGGTGTTTTTCTAGAAACTGCCAACAGAGTTGTTCTCAAACAACAACAAAAAGTTGTGGAGAGGGTGTGAAGAGGAAAGTCTTCCTTGAACTGATTTTCACCTAACTGGGAAATAATCTGCTTGAGTATTGGGTGTCTCACAACCAGAAACAGAAAGCCTTCTGTTGATGTAACCGTGAATTATGAATGGAGTCTTGGATGCTATTTTTTTGTTAAGTTTAAACTGAAGACTGTTGAAGTACAGATATTCTTACATCTCTCCACAGTTATACAGGAAGAGCATTTTCTATAAAGGTACAATTATTTGTAGGAATAATTGGAGGAAGTAGCATTTCGTAACTTGTCCTGCTTTTCAAATATTTCATATAAGCCCATCGGTTAGCTTTACCTAAGTACTTTTAATCTAGGTTAAAAAGGCATTTACTGAAAAAAATGCACTACTTAGTCTGTTACATTTTGGTACCATTTGGAGACCATTGACTGGGCTGCTATTGGTGATGTGCACTAGACAGAAGTGATTCATGCTGGGTGACTCGTGAGCTGGTCAGCTACTTATATGACACATCTTGGCATTACAAGAGAGAATATCTGAGTACTGTAGGGGTTTTATATAAAAGGAAAGCGGTAAAAATGGGAGTGTCACTGATGAAGTTAGTAGCTTAATCTGTTTTTGTTAAACCAAGACAAAAAGGGGGTTGAGCTGGAAAAAGACTGTTTTCAGACAGGAAATTCCCACCTGATGCCTCATAGGTTGTTACTTTTAACATTCCTGTTTGGGTATGACACAGGAACATTTGGAATGAGAGTTACATATTGGAAAAGACCTAAGAAAACTTTCAGTATAGCTGGTAGAAGAAACCCAAGTCTTAGGGACTTCTTTGCTCAATATTTACAATTTTGGTATCTGGTGTAAGATTGGATAGTGAAATTCTTTTCACCAAAAATCAAGATTGTATTAAATTTTTCATTACTTGTCTAGACCTGGAATTTGTGACTGATTTTGTCTCCAACATACAAAAATTTTGGGATATGATTTATCAGAAATTTAAGCACCATACTTTAAATAAAGGTTTCCTCTGTGGTGTCTGTGGAGTTGGAAGCCAGATGAAGTGGCATCCAGAATTACACAAAGAGTATAGGTTTCTTTCCTCTGCCATGTTGGAAAAGTGTACAGGAGTTGCTTTGTAGAAAAGGCCCAGAAGACTGACCTGAGGTGACTGTGTGTAACAAGGCAGTTTTTCTAGGGAGTTGGAAGCCACAGCATTTACTAGTTGAAACATAATTTTTTAAGATCTGTAGCTGATGGCCTGAGGTGCACATTAAAGGTTGCAGCTAAGTTTAGTAGCTTTTGAGCCCAGTGATCTCTCTGGAGCTGAGCAGAGGCCTGGACTGGACTCTCAGTCTGTTATTTATCCTTCCCCTCTCTGGTGGCTCTGTCTTGATTTTATGTTGTCGCTTGCTATGTAAAAATCCTCAAAACTCTCTGCTTGGCAAGAGGTAGGGGGTGGTCAAGACCAGACTTGCCTTTCTGCATTAAACTGAGACAACTCAATTACTTTTAATGCCATGTCCCACTTAAGAGGGCCACAGAAGATAAGAATATGAATTTCCTTTTAAGTTTAGGTTTCTAGCATTGCAGCTTAACAGAAATTTAAAGTGCTTTTGCCTCGTTTGAGTTTTGTTCAGTGCTTAATGGGAAACATGCCCAGTGCAGAGAATGCCTGGAGACTTTGACAGCTAGACTTCTGCTAGTGTGTCTCTAGCAAACACACAGAGACTGTTTTTGAGGATAACGATGAATTTGACTAATTTAGTGACTAATTTGGTTAATTTGCTTTTGCCCTTCTCTTCTAAGGGATTTAAAAAAAAACTTTCTGTAAAATAGATTTACAACGAGGAGCTGATTTGCAATGAGATACCATTCAGGACAGAGGGTAGTGTTTTTCTGCATTTCCACAAGACAAGCAAAGACAATCCATGCATCTGTGGTTGGGAAGATAAATGTGAAATTTAGCTTTTAAGAATGTGTCTGTGCTGTACGGGTTGATAAAGAGAGCCTGCAGACTTGAGTTTAGCATTTAGTAATAGTAAAATTTTTTTGTCATTAGCAAGGAGTTGGATATAAAATTGTGTTTTAATGTTCACCAACAGTAGGCATGAAGTTTAACAAATGAGATGAATATGATTAAGTGGAACCACTCAAAGCCTAATTTTTAAAACTATTTTTTGCCTTACATATTAAATGGATACAAAATTTCCTATGCTGCTAACAGAATGAAAAAATATAAACTGACAATTCAGAACCTGCACATCATAATGTTAAAAATAGAAATTAAACGCTTAAGTAGTGTCCATCTGTTCATCTAGTATATGCATTGAGTGTGAAATACTATACACCTAAATTCTGTTCCAGTAATGAAGCTAGGTTGAGTATCCTTTAAATAATTGCCTAGAAAGTGGCATCGTTTTGTACTTAATCTGTACAATTACTGGATTCAGAAGTTAAAACACATTATAAAGCACCATGACTGGAGATGTCACGCTGACAGTCGAACTTGGATGTGACTGTCATGTGTAAGTGTAATGCTATGGTTATTTGTTTCATTTTTTTGACAGATAATTCCTTATTGTAGGAGTTGTGAAAATATGCTGATTAATACTCCCAAAATACAATTTTAAGCTAATGTCTAGATAACAATGTTGACATTTAACTAGAAATCACTGCTTTTTAGAAGTGGATGTTCACAAAACAGTGTAGAGCTTAGGTGTTCCAAAAATATTCTGAAGACTAGTTTTGTGGATAAGAATGGTCTTACGCTGTGGGATCTTTTAACATGTTACATTTTTTAGGTGGCAGAGATAAACGTGGAGGTCCCATTCTAACGTTTCCAGCTCGAAGTAATCATGATAGAATACGACAAGAAGACCTTAGAAGACTAATTTCATACCTAGCATGTATTCCTAGGTAAGTGATGGTCACTTACTAAGCTCTAAAGCTATGAAACAAAATAAATGGAGTATGATGCAGTACACCCACAAGCTAGAGGACCGAGCAGGTGAAGAAAATGAGCAAATTCACACTAAATTATTTCAGTTCCTGTTTTCAAACTTTTTTTCAAAGAGACCTACATAATTACTCTGCCATGTAGAAGGAAGGATGGCTGGTGTGCTTTAGCTCTAAGAAGTTTGCATCTTGGAAATGGTGCTGCAATACCATGTTCCTGTCACTGTGCTGAAGAAAGCAAATACAGCTCAAATGCTTTCAGTATACCAGTAATTAGAAATATGCTGGTCATCCTTCACAATATTCCTTGTGTGGAGTGAGGTCATCACAACACTTTGTTCTTTGTATTAGGTAAGTTATGGTGTCCTGATGTAGCACAGGAATAACCAGGAGACAGATAAGTAAAACTGCTTGTACAGGTCTCAGATAAGCCTGTGGAGATACCTGTGAAGGTACTGGTGTCATCATACGATGAACAATTTAAGCTATGAATTGCAACATGCCATTCAAAGAAATCAGCAGAAGTCAAATCCAGTGCTAGTGTGTGTGCTTCTATACACACGTCAACTTCTAGCTTTCTGTATACACACCCACACAGGCCTATGACTTCAGGGAGCAGTTACCATTACAGTTGAAAAATATCCTTTGAACAACATCCTTGACTGCAATATCTTACATAGTTCTGCAATGTTAATTTATAGGCTGCCTTCTTTGGACCTGATATAATCAGATGTCAGTTTCAGACTAACAAAAGTGGTTTTACAAACACAACTTCATGACATACAGTTCAGAGTGTATAGCCTTCATTAATAGAAATTGTTGGTAATTCAGGTATTCTTTATTTAACTTTGAAGCATATGATTGTGTAGTAGGGTTTTTTAAATTAATTGGAGGATTCTGTTAAGGTAGCAGAATGAAGATGAGAAGAAAATCTGAGATTTTTGCTTCTGAGATAATTGGATTTCACATTTGAATGTTTGGGATGTATTCTAGCATTCTAGAACTTCAAGTTACTAGAGAAGCTAATAGATAAATAGGCATCAAAATAATTTTAATGTAAGTTTTCTAGAGCTGTTCTGGCAAAACCCAGTGCTTCTTTGGCACAAAATGTATATTGGTTTATCATCAATTGATTTAAAATGAAAAGAAAGTTAGTGCACGTTTTGTATTTCTAATCATGGCACAGCTTTAAGAATAAAAGGAGCTTTATTAAGAGGAAGAATCATTTTCATGCAAGGCATATTTTAGGAGCTTATCATGCAGCTCTTGCTAATTAAAAAGTCCCAGTTAGTACAATTAGCCTTAAACATTTGGCTTATCTATTAATTGTTGAAATACTGTTACTCTACATAGCTGAAGATTCATATGTGTCAGTTGTTTGCCAAGAGATCTAAGCATTTAAGATGATTCAGTCTCACAATTTTACTAATTTAATAATTTATATGATTTAAAAATAATGTTAAACTTAAGTCATCAGCATTGACTGGATTAGGTGTAAGTGTAGTTCATGTTTACCTAACAGATGACCTTGGATGAGAAGGCCTCCTAGAACAATTTTTGTTGTCCATGGCTAGAAGGGATTCATCTCTTGTGAGATGATGAGGATACATCTACACTGTGGTACGTGATAAGGGGCCACTTTGTACACTCCAGAAGATGTATAACTTGTATGAATAGTGGTGAGCACTCCTCGCACAATGTGTGGTAGGGTAGGGATAGGCTGACCAACACTCATGTAATAGCATGCAGCCTTCCAGTAATGGATGTGTATTTGAAACAATAGCTGGTTTTCCCCTTTAGTCCTGTGAGGCTATAAGGAAACATTTTCACCATGATCAGAAAATTGTATGTAGCCTCATATAAATTTTAATGTATTTTCATGGAGTCATAGGATCATCAAGGTTGGAAAAGACCTTCAAGATCATAGAGTCCATGCATAGCCCAGTTGCCATGACCACTAAACTATATCTTGAAGTGCTACATCTACACACTTCTGGAACACCTCCAGGGATGGCGACTCCCCCACTTCCCTGGACAGCCTCTTCCAATACCTCATTACTCTTTCAGTAAAGACATTTTTCTTAATATCTGATCTAAACATCCCTGGCACAGCTTAAACCCATTTCCTCTCATCCTATTGCTAGTTACTTGGGCACTGGCCAGCACTGGCCTCACTACAACCTCCTTTCAGGTAGTTGTGCAGAGCAATACGATCTCCCCTTAGCTTTCTCTTCTCTAGATTGAACAACCCCAGTTCCCTCAGCCACTGCTTGCAAGACATACCCTCCCAACCCTTCACCATCCCTGTTGCTCCTCTCTGGACACCCTCCAGGACCTCAATGTCTTTCTTATACTGTGGCACCCAGAAAAGAACACAGTACTCAAGGTGTGACCTCACCAGGGCTGAGTACAGGGGCATGATCACTTCTCTGCTCCTGCTGGACCTGCTGCAACCACTGCCATTGCCCATTCCTATGGGCAGGTAGGACAGCCAGCATCTATCTTAATAAACTTTTTTAAATGTTAGTTTGTTGTGTTTTTTTTAAACTTTAAAAAAAATCTTCTTCTAAGGAACCTGTATTACCACTTCTTGCAGAAGGTTTCTGCTCTCCTATATCAATCATAACTCATCTTTCTATAAAGTGGGCAGTGAGACTGGGTCACGTATGCCAGTGAAGCTTCCCTACTTCATGGACACTGAAAACATCACCAAATGAACTCCAGAATTATGTTTACATTAGTCACTAGACTGGAAGTGACTCATACTCAAACAACAGACATTTGGTCCCTTTTAATAGTCCCTTGACTATGAGACATTAGTTTTGTTAACAAGATCATGTAGCAAATTCTACTGGAACAGAATCAAAATTTCTGGTGTTGTTGGTGATTGCCATTTCTGACCAGTGGCAAGCACTAGGTGTACAAAAGGTGATGATGAAAAGAAATTAAATCTACCAGTGTCGGAAGAGTTGCTAGAGAATTTGGATGTAAGGTCTGTCAATTTTTGGATGGCAAAACCGAGCTTGAATTTCATAGAAACATAGTGATACAATTCTATTCACCCCCATAAAATGATTTGGTACCCCTTTATCCACAAATCTATCCTGTTGCAGAAGGAATTTGTCAGTAAATGTGGTTTTTTTCCCCTCTACTGACACAGATAATATGAGACAGTTTAACAAAGTTGCAGAAGTGGTAGGTGAGAAGAGTATGCCATTATCTGTTTTTCAGAACACCCCTATAGTCCTTAGAAAGGCTTGAATATTGTCATTAGGAAAGTGTGTATATTCGGAAGAATCAATTATTAATCACTTACGTATTGCTGCTTCTGTAAATGCTGTGTTTAATGTGTAAGGTGAAGATCATCTTGAATATAAACAATGAAATGGATATAAAGCTATCCACAAGAATTTTGTCAAGGAGGTGAGAGAAGATTCATAAGAGGTTCATGAAATATTCACCCAGTCAATGTTGAGACCCCAGGGTGCTACATTTTCCTGAGGAGACCATGTTCATTAGGCAGTGTGGGGCAGTAGAGTGCTGTGTTTGAAGTTGTAATGATTGCCTGGTAACGTTTTTCTTTTATCTTCTGCAGTGAGGAAGTATGTAAACGAGGATTCACTGTCATTGTGGATATGCGTGGGTCAAAATGGGACTCCATAAAGCCTCTGCTGAAGATTTTACAGGAATCCTTTCCGTGTTGTATTCATGTTGCACTGATAATCAAGCCAGACAATTTCTGGCAGAAACAGAGGACTAACTTTGGCAGCTCTAAGTTTGAGTTTGAGGTATTTTTCCATATGGTATACAAATTGACATTTATTTCATGTTTTTAAGTGTGCTCACTGCTGACCTGCATCTTCAAAACTCTCAAATTATGTTCTAGGTGAGAAGAGGGTTACAGTAGACCAGTGATGCTAGAGGGAGTGTGGTTTTCTTCACATACATAGGCTAGGTAGTTGTGCTTATTGGTGTTTATATCCTTCTTCTGATGGAATTAGAGTTTTACACTTTAATAGTAATGTTATTTGTTATCTTGGTCTGCATTATAGTGATCACTAGCATCCAGACAGCAGCCAGCTGAACCTTGCTATTATCCTGCTGCTTTACAATACACAAAGTCAAAGCTTAATCAAAAGAGTGGTTGCTGTTTTCTCCTTAAGTGTAGTAAGAAAGAAATAAAATACTTCTCTTACTTGGGAAAATACCAGCAGAACTGGAGGCTGATATTTGAGAAGTGTATGAGTAAAGTCACATGGATTTCATGAAAAAAATGATCAATTCTTACAAAAAAAGAAAAATACACTTGAAAGAAAATTTCAAATTCATTTCAGTAACAGCATTTTTTTTCCATTTTGTTTTTTAGACAAATATGGTGTCTCTGGAAGGCCTTACCAAAGTAGTTGATCCTTCTCAGCTAACCCCAGAATTTGATGGCTGTTTGGAGTACAACCATGAGGAGTGGATAGAAATCAGAGTTGCCTTTGAGGACTACATTAGCAATGCAACCCATATGCTGTCCAGACTGGAGGAATTGCAAGATATGTTGTCAAAAAAGGAAATGCCTCAGGACCTGGAAGGTGCTCGCAATATGATCGAGGAGCATTCACAGTTAAAAAAGAAAGTCATTAAGGCTCCTATCGAGGACCTCGATGTGGAAGGACAAAAGCTGCTCCAGCGGATACAGAGCAGCGATAGTTTTCCCAAGAAGAACTCTGGGTCAGGGAATGCAGACTTACAGAACCTATTACCCAAAGTATCCACCATGCTGGACAGGCTGCATTCAACACGGCAGCATCTGCATCAGATGTGGCATGTGCGGAAATTGAAATTGGACCAATGTTTTCAGCTCAGGCTGTTTGAGCAGGATGCTGAGAAGGTAATTGGAAGAGGTGATTGTAAATCAGCACTGCTAATGTACTTGAAAGTACTGATCATAACTACAAATAGTATTTTTTTGTCTTTGGAGTTAATCACTAGTCTTTTCATGAGAGATAAAGTACTTCCTGACTGAGAGTGTCTCTCAGCATTCTGCTGTAAAGGAGATGGGGTAGTAATTCTAAACTGTAAAGAACTCAGGTAGAAGAAAAATTTAAGTGGTAGTGACTTGAAAGCTTTTGCTTTGAACAAATAAATTGATCCAGTCAGATGTTTTTATATGCATCATGTGAAGATGAATGCTGTGTACTTTATAAATACAGGTGACTAAAGGATTACGTTGGACCCCTTTTGAATGACCCCTGTGATCCAAGTGACAGGCAGTTGACAAGGTCAAAAGAAGCTGACGTGGGGAACTGCTTCATTTGATGCAGGATAAGGTCCCAGGCTAAAAATTGAGATATCTTTTTTGACAGTGCATGTGTCAGTAACAGGGAACTGAGTGATCTCAGAATGTTTCAGACTAACCAGTCCCTTCAAATGAGAAAGCCCTTGATTGTCATGAAATGTGAAGAGAAAGTATGGCTGACAGTGCGCTCCTAGATGAGCGCAAATAAGATCTGTTTTAATCTAGAATGGGTTTGCAATCACTTACTATGTTATCATGTGAAAAATTGCTTTAAGGAGGGGTGGGGAGTTTTTCTTCAGGCGAAATAACTGGACTGTGCAGTCAAGTGGTAAGTACGGTCTTATGTAAGAGTGCTTGAACTGGATTAGACCAAAGCCAGTGTCCTGCTCTCCAGCACTGGTCGTAAGCAAATGCATGAGGAAGAGTAAAAGCAGAGCAAATACATAATACTTTTGTCCTCCTTCCTCCTCTGTTTTCTTTCCCCTTACTTTCCCTTGCCCTTATCATTTCAGTTTGAACACTTCCTTTATGCTTAACGATTCCTACTATGTTTTTAAAAAAAATATTTTTTAAGTGCTATTCAAAGTAGTATGGATATAGCAGAAAACAGTAGGGGCAGGTAAAGATCTGCAAAAAATCTGGTCAATTGGATTTAGAGTTCTAAAATTATTTAGAAAATAACAAGCTTCATCCAGTATTGTTCTTCCAGGCCCAAAATGCTTTTTAGCAACCTTTCAACTAGTTAATTACAGCATTAGTTACTTTATTACAGCATGAATAAAATAATCAATGTGAGAATTGATAGTTCTCACGATAGTGAAAAATATGTTATTTACTTACTCAGCTAAAAGTTGGGTACATAACTTCAAGAAATTCCTTGTGAAATAATTGAGCCTGAGGGGCAGAGCTCCAAACTGCACTGTAGTTGTATAAGCATCTGTGTTTTCTAAGTTCCCAATTCCAAGAATAAATCTATATTGTTAGCACATCTTTCTTTCAGTTTAGATAGAAGTGTTGTGACTTAATTCTCTCCTCAACTCATAGAAAAAGATAAGAAAGAATGCTTGTGTGGTAGGCAAATTCACTTTTGGTTTAAGGTACTTGCACTAATCTGCTTGCAGCCCTTATTTCACTGTTTGTGTCAAATTAGATTTAATAGCTCAGGGCTTCTTTGTCAGTTTGTCTGTGTGGTTTATTTGGGTGTAGGAGAGGACTGTATCTTTGTTCGAATAATAAAAGGTATTGCATGGGGAGAAATAAACATGCATAGATGCAATAGCATCTTGGAGGACTGGTGCAACTCTGCATAAGAAATCTGGGCTGGTTCAGGATAAGAGAAGGCAAAAACTGGGGTGAAGTGAATCTGATTGGAATTGCCCTGTAGGTAACCTGAAGACAGTGAAATCAGACTACCTAGAGAAAAGTGGTCATGAGCAGGACCACTGTCTATTTTGAGTAATTTTCTACACATTTTCACTGTAGTCTAGACAAGAAACTGAAAATTTTAGGAGTATGTCATCAGCTGTCTCAGTTGTCTAAGCTCTTAAAACTTTTTTGTTATTGTTTACATTCCTTATATTGTGATCTACTTGTAATTTGATTTGTTATGTACCTGAGTGGAATAGTGGATTTGACAATACTGCTGTGTTAGCATATTTTTAAACATAGTTAAGTTACTTACTGCTCATTGCTACCAGTTTTTTTCTGACAAAAGTTTTTCAGCTTATTCAGGAAGTAGGTGGGTATACTATACACAGCAAAGATTTCAAGACCAGTGTGGGGAGGGTGGGGAGTATTTAATTTAGCCTTTTGCTATGTTGCTTGATCTTTGAAAGCATTGTCTGTTAACATACTTGTACATCTTCATTGATAGTGTCAGATGAGGTCTTTCCTAAAATTTGTTGGAATATTGGAATACTTTAAACAACAAAACAAAACACAAAACATTTAAAAATTGTTCTTAAAGTTGTCTGGAAGAAGGTAATATGTAACTCTGTGTTCAAGCATAGTTGTGTTTTGTTTCTTTTTTTTTCATTTGTTTTGCAACAGAAGTAAAATTATGAACTAAAAATATTAATCTTGCTGCTGAAGTACTTGATCAGCAAGAGTGACTTTATATTTAATTTCTATGAGTTGCCATTTTCATTCTAAATTACTAAGCTGCTGACATTATGAAATGCTGACATGAGAGAATGTATAAGCTTGGTAACTCAGGGCTGTTTACTATTCTTTGTAGTAATGAAGTTTATGACTATGATATTGTTGTAACTTGTTGAGATAAAATCTTTCAGTAAAGATTTAACAGTCTCAGCTGTCTGTACTGGAAAAGTCAGATTTGAGTAATGATTTGGTTAAAATGTGTCATAACTTAATATTGAAAGAGTGTTAATTTTCATTGCCTTTGACTTTGTTTTGTGTTCATAGATTTCTTACATGTGTGTGAGTTCTCTCATAGAAAATTAGTGATTTCCCCCCCCCCTTCTTCTTTCCTTAATATTTTCTTTGTAGATGTTTGACTGGATCACACACAACAAAGGTCTGTTTCTGAACAGCTACACAGAGATCGGAACCAGTCATCCCCATGCGATGGAGCTTCAGACGCAGCACAATCATTTTGCTATGAACTGTATGGTAAGAAAAGGCCTCACTTCACAGCACTGTCAGATTGTCTGCTCTCTTTAAGGTAGAATTTGTAAATCGTACAAGCAGTACAAATTTGTATTTGAGCAGGGAAATTATAAAACACTAAGGAGAAAAATGAAGGGGAGCCAAGTACAAAGGTACTGTGATCAAGCAACAAATTTGTTTTGACCAATGACAGTACCTAATGTGACGTTAGAAATTCTCAAGCATAAGGGTCCGAACTTCTAGAAGCTGGGGAACAAGCAAGAAGAGCTATAGATGTGCACATGCCTGCAAGATTGTGATGTCACTGGCATCACTGAGATGTGGTGGGATGGCTCTTGTGACTGGAGTGTAGGAATAGACAGTTACAAGCTCTTCAGGAAAGACAGGCAGGGAAGAAGGGGTGGGGGTGTTGCCCTCTACATCGGTGGCCAACTGGGGTCCATGGAGCTCCACCTGAGGAAGGATGAAGAACTGACAGAGAGCTTACAGGTGAGGGTTTAAGGGAAGGCAAGGGAAGGAGATACTGTACTGGTGGTCTGCTACAAGCCACCTGACCAGACAGACCAAGTAGATGGAGTCCCTTTATAAACAGATAGGAGCAGCTTCACATTCACAATCCCTTGCTCTCATGGGAGATTTCAACCACCCTAATACTTGGTGGAAGAACAACACAACAGAGCACCAGCAATCTAAGAGGTTCCTGGAGTGTTTCAACGATAACTTCCTCTTCCAAGTGGTAAAGAAATTCACAAGAAAAGGTGCTGTGCTGAACCTTGTCCTCGCCAACAGGGAGGGGCTGGTGAGTGATGTGAAGCTCAAGGGCAGCCACCAAGAAAAGGTATGCTTTAAGATCCTGAGGGCATCAGAGGAGGTGCGTTGCAAGTGCACTACTCTGGACTTCAAGGGAGCAGACTTCATCCACGAGGGATCTGCTTGGCAGAGTGTCATGGGACAAAGCCCTGAAGGGAAGAGGGACCCAAGAAAGCTGGTCAGTATTTAGGGACCATCTCCTCCAAGCCCAGAAGCAGTGCATTCCAAGAATGCAGTCAAGGATGCCAGGAGGCTGGATGACCATGATGTTTGTGTACTTGAGCACAAAAAGAAAGTCTATGGGAATGGAAGCCAGAATGGGCTAGCTGAGAGGATTACCAAGTAATTGTCCTGTCATCTTAGGAAAATTAAAGCATAGATAGAATTAAACATGAAAAGGGACATAAAGGAGAACAAGAAGAATTTCTTCATGTGTATCATTGACAAAAGGAAGGCTACGGAAGATGTGGGGCCTCTCCAGAACTAAAATGGTGACTGGTCATGAGGGATACAGTGAAGGCTGAGGTACTCAATGAATATGTTGCCTTAGTCTTCACTGGCATGGGCTCTAGCCACACTGTCCAAGTTCCAGAAGGCAAAGGTGTAGGGACTGGGAGAGGGAAGGTTTGAGACCATCTAAAGAACCTGAAGCCCATGGGGCCCAATGAGATCCATCTGTGGATCCTGAGGGAACTGGCAAACTAAGTAGCCAAGCCACTGTCCATCATATTTGAAAGGTCATGGAGAGGTGTTCAAGGTCAGATTGGAGAAGGCCTTGAGTGATCTGGTGTATTGGAAGGTGTCCCTGCCCATGACAGGGGGGTTGGAACTAGGTGATCTTTAAGATCCTTTCCAACCCAAACTATTCTATGACTCTATGAAATGCATTAATTACAGAGTACTTCTACTCAGCCTGTACAATAATGTTTTGAAGCATGAAAGGAACATCTTAGATTTGGAGCAGATTAAGCAGTCCAAATACTCAAAAGGATAAAAGCAAACTGCAGTTTTCCCATGCTCTGTATCATGTTCCTCAAAAAAATAGTTCTTTGGCACAGAAAGGGAAAAAAATTACCAGTTTCTGGATTTGACTTAAGCAGCTTTCAGATTTTCTGGGGTTTATTTTGTCAAATGGCAAAAGTCCTATGTATATTAGGGGGAAAGATTAAACTCAGTGTGACATAAAAATGACACAAACTGATTGAATTTTGGCAGGCATTATTTTTCATTAGCTTTTGACTGGAAAAATGTTGAGCAATCTTAACTCCTGCAGGCATGTGCAGCTTCTCCTGAACCCCTCTTCACATACACTGTGCTTGACAAGCTACTGTTTGCTCACTGTTCTTGTCACTATAACCTTTCAGTAATAAGACTTGATTTAAGACGTCTGACATGAATGTTCTAACACTAGAGATGGGTTTTAAATTTTAACCTATCTACAACCATGCAAATTTATTTAATTGGGTGAGGTAGAAGAAGGAATAGGGACGACTCTGTATAAGGTTTATTATATGCACAAGATTTTTGAAAGTGGCTCTAACTGGACCTTAATAGATCTCATTTTCCAGGCAGTTTCCTTAGGCTTGCTTTACGTGGGGAAAGGCTGTTCAAAGGATAAATGCTGCCCGAGCAGCTAAATGCGACCTCTGACACTTGCTAACAACTTAAACCTGATAATTGATGTTGCAGCTGCTTCTCCCAACACATTGTGGTTGCTGCAGGGCACATGCCTCCTTCAGAGCAGGTACTACCCCCTGTCAATAGTGGGCTCTTCCATCTTCCTTTCCTTCTGAAGTAACAGCTTGGCCTTATGAGAGGTGCAGGAGGGCAACCTGTGCAGCTGCTTATGCCAAACTTAGGTGAGAAGAGTGATGGCCTTTGTGTGAGACACTGAAATTTTAATCTGGTCTGCCAGTCTGAAAAGAGCCACCTGGATGCAAACCATTTTGAAAGCTACTTGGTTCCTATCATAAACAGGAGTTGGTTACATCAAGGACAATAAGGATTTGCTGAAAGTTTCTGTTTTGCCTTGTAATGGCTTTCTGACATTTTTAGAATCTGATTTTCAGTAGTACAGCACAAAGTAATTGGAAATTTAAGCCAAATATTGTAAAACAAAAAGATGGAGAATGCATTGGGGGAGGAGGTTTATCTGTACTTTCAGCAGTTTCATTAGCAAGTGGAGTCGTGTATATTCGGTAAGTGATGGGCTCACGTGATTGTACTTCAAGGTAAAAAAAATAAGGTGATGAAAGCTTTAGGTTTTAGTACACAGACTGGTTCTCACTGTAATGAAACTGCCCTGGAGAAATTATGTATAGGTGCAGTGATGTGCATTGAAGATGGATATACATTTGGTTACCATTGTTTGACACACAGTTTCATGTGGCTAAAAAGGCTGCTCTTGGAAAGAAAGTTCACATATGCAGCTGTAAGTATATGACTTGCTACTGTTTCTGAATTCAAGAAGCTGTGCACTGATAAATGTTAAGGATTGTCTTTATAGGACAGTTAGATCCCATGTTCCATAACTGTGGGGAAAAATAAACTCACAATGATGCTCCTCTTTAAAAATGAGGATGAATTTTCAGTGCCATTTAAAAGGCTAGCTTTCAACAGCAGAGAATTGCTGTTGTCAAGTCCTGAGATTTGAGTTAAGCAATATTCAAGTTTCAGCTTGACGTTCCTCTTTGGGTAACTAAACTAATGCTTCACTTCTCAAAACAAGTTTTTAGATCCTTTTAAGGGAGAAACTTGCAAATAAGGCTTCACAGGAGTTGCAAACGCAAAAATTATTTGTCCAGTATTTGATGGCAAGAACAAAGTACCCATGATTATATGATTAGTCAGTCTTGTATGCAGGAGTGGGAGAGACTGATTCTGTGCCTATTCACCCTTTCTCCTGCCATTTTCCACGTGCCTGTTGGGTCACAAGGGAAACAAAAGCAATTGAGTAAAATAAGAATGAGGAGAAAGAGGATTTTATCCACTTGAATATTTTCTTCTACTCTTCTTGCTGTGCTTTCATTACAGTTTAACTGTGCCTCTTACTGCACTGGTGAGAGAAAGGTTGGAAAGTTATGTAGGCAAAAAGGGACTTTACTTGGAGAAAGCTGACGCAGGCTACTATTAAAGGGATGCTGTAACTATGCCCTGTCTCACAGCTGATAAATCCATCAGTAGCATATTGAGTCTGGACTTTTTGGATTATGGTTAATTGTAAGCATATTGCAAGAGTGAGAACAGAAGAAATGTTGGAAAATGTTTTAATCATTAAAGTAGGTGTTATTTCATACATTAATGCCTCATCTTGTTTTGGTGGCCATTTGTGTGTAAAGTGGCAGATGAGTTGGAAATTGCATTGGTAAAATATTTTCATCAACAATGACTAGTCCAAATGGATTATGGTCTATATGGAAGTTCCAATTATGATGCTTACCAACCATGTGACTGAGAAGGTAGTTTTTATTGCTGAGTAGCTTAATAGTCTCTGTGTCCGAAAACTACAGTTTGAAAACTGAGAGCTAAACATTTTTAAATGGCTTTGGGAAAAATCAGAAAATAAGATAGAACCTTCAGGACATCTGCTAGATTTATTTTGTATTGAGTGTGATAGAAGTTCAGCTGAGCCAGCAGGCTGTCACCTGTATTTTCTCCTGTGTATTTAAATGCCTGTCAAGCACACACCAAAGAATTAACACAGTGCACTACATTTTATGTTAGATTATTAATCTGTGTTGCTTTGATAAGCAATACCTTTTTTTTGTATGTACACTCCCTTTAGGGAATAATTCTGCCATGAGGAGTTTTCCAGATATTGTAAGGTGTCTTCTCAGCTTCTGGCTAAAGGACATTGTGAGAGAAAATAATCTTAGTAAGTACACTCATATACTTACTAAGTATACTGTAATGCAGTAATCCAAGTTGTTCCCTTTTTAGACTTGTTAAAATAGTCATGTGTAACACAATGAAAGAAACACAGTATCACTTTAACTTTTCATTTTTTAGTCAGTTCATAGTATCATAGATTGTTAGGGGTTGAAAGGAACCTCTGGAGATCATCTAATCCAACACCTCTGCCAAAGCAGGATCACCCATGGAATGTGTGAACAGGAATGTGTTCAGGCAGGTTTTGAAAGTCTCCAGAGAATGAGACTCTACAACCTCTTTGGGCAGCCTGTTCCAGTGCTCCATCGCCCTCACCATGAAGAAGTTTTACCTCGTGTTGAGGGGGAACTTCCAGTATTTCAACTTGTAGCTTGTCCTATTACTGGCCACCACTGAAAAGAGACTGGCACCTTCCTCTTGACACCCACCCACTCTGAGCCTTCTCTTCTCAAGACTAAGCAACCCCAGTTCTCTCAGTCTTTCTTCACAGGAGAGATGTTTAAGTCCCTTAATCATCTTCATAGCTTTCTGTGGGACTCTCTCCAGTAGATCCCTGTCTCTCTTGAACTGAGAAGCCCAAAACTGGTCGCAGTAGAGGGGTAAGAAAACCTCCCTAGACCTGCTGGACACACTTTTCTTGATACACCCCAGTTGATACATGTTTAGAAGCTGCAGATGTTTCTGACAGGTTCACATGATGTAAATGAGATGACTATTAAAAACTTAGGCATTATCTGGTAGCTGTTACTTCTTTAATTAAAACCAGGGTGTAAATCTAGTGAGTATAGATGTGTGGTACAACCTGAAAAATGAAAGTAGTATTGTGCAGGAAGGAAAATCAGCCAGCATGACACTACTGTGCTCAATTTTTTAAGTGGACCAGCTGAGGTGTAGGCTACATCAGGTATGCTCCTGCTTGTGTACATGCATATGTTTACAGTTAATAGAGGTGCATGCCCACTTCTCACTCATCCCAAGTCAGCACAGTGAAAGCTGGAGGTACTACAACACACGCTCCAGTCAGCCAGTGTCAGGTTCTGGGCTGTGTCTCAATGCTAGCTGGTAATGGTTCCACGTCAGATGCTCAGTATCGATGTGGCATTGAGTGTCCATGTGCCAGTGTTCTCCCCTGACCTCTCTTATCAGCAGGGATGTAGTCAAATTTGGGCACAGGCTGCCCATCATGCCTCTCAATAGTAATGCAAACAGTTTTCCAGCAATTTCAGGTTTTGTTCTTCTGTCAATTGTTGAGACTCATTAAAGTCAGTTTTGTCCCCTTGGCTCAGGGGACTCAATTCCTCAGTCCTTGGTTGGGGAAGGTTGCAAAGCTGATGACAGGTAATTAACTGCTCTGTGGCATTTCGTGCATGCTGGCATTCCAGAAAGCACTGTGTGGACAAGAGAGAAAAATACTTCATAGCTGAATATCATGATTTTAATGTTGTTTGCTCTTTTCTTCCCACCTGTTATGTGTTTGGCAGTTTGGCCTTTGGCCTTACGTGCAAAGTTTCAGGATATAGGCAAGAGCAAGTACAACGAAGAGAAGTAGCCAACAGACACAGCAGTTTGTGCCACAGTTCATGCAAAAAGGGCCAGCAGCTCTGCTCAGAGCAACATCCATGTCCTTGGCAACAATAGTGGTGTGCCCTAGAGCACAGTTGCCAGCTACTGCTGGACTGACTGTTCTTGTAACATCAGAGGCCTCAACCCAGAGTGAGGTCCAGAAGGAGGATGCAGCTATGCAGGTCTGGAGATGCAGAGAATACCTGTGGCTGCTTGCGAAGGCTGGAGCAGCAGGAGGTAGTTTTCTTGCCCACAGGAGGTATGCAGTTATTAAGAATTTGTGCCATCAAGTAAAGGAGCTGCAGGAGGAGGTCATCAGTCTGCACAGCATCAGAGATAGCAAGAAAGAGATTGACCAGATAATTTTTTCATAGATTCATAGAATATCAGGTTGGAGGGACCTCAAGAATCATCTAGTCCAACCTTTCAGGGTAAGAATATGGTTTAAACAAGATGGCCCAGCACCCTGTCAAGCTGGGCCATGAAACTGCCTAATGTAGGGGAATCCACCACCTCCCTTGGGAGTTGCTTAAAAAGTAGAAGTACTTTCAGAAGTTGGTAGAAAGACTTGAAGAGTGATGTTGCACACATGCATGCTGTGGATAAGATCACATGCTTACTAGTTATATTTTGATTTTCCTGTATTTTGTATGTCTGAATGTCTTGTTGACTTGAACATATGTAAATATTATTATTGAGGACATTACAAAATATGGTTGGCTTTTTCTCCTCTTACTGTAATAATGAGTCTTTATGTAATATGATGTTATTTAAGCTAACTGTCAATGTTAGCTTGTGACTCTGGTAATTTCAAATTGTCCTTCTCCTGGGCAGCCTTGAACAGATATTCTGTTACATTATACACCTAGATTCCAAAATTAGGCTTGCGCATACCTGGCAAGTAAAACCAGTACTGTAGTAGGAAGACTTTTACAGAAGCATGCCTTTGTATTTAAGTGGTCTGCTAACTTCCACTATTTTTCCCTCCTTCTTCTCCATAGAATGTGTATGTAAACATAAACCGCATCATGTCAGTAGCAAGTCGTCTGGTTGAGTCTGGCCATTATGCTTCCCAACAAATAAAACAGATTGCTAGTCAGTTGGAGCAAGAATGGAAGGCGTTTGCTGCAGCCTTGGATGAACGTAGCACATTACTGGATATGTCCTCCATCTTCCATCAGAAAGCTGAACAGGTTAGTGAACGGGGAGGGCACCAGTAGAAGTTTCCATGATGGAATGGTGAGTTGTACTATGCGATTTTGATTTAGAAATAAGTGTATGACAGTGAACAGGTTGGCAAGAAAGCCAGAATATTAATTTATTTCAATTTTATCTGATACTTGAACAAAACCTATTTCTTCTCAGGGCAGTTCACTGCCCTTACAGCGTCCAAAGAATGCCTTGCCCATATCAATATAAGCTA
Organism: Indicator indicator; assembly: GCF_027791375.1. Taxonomy (NCBI): domain Eukaryota; kingdom Metazoa; phylum Chordata; class Aves; order Piciformes; family Indicatoridae; genus Indicator; species Indicator indicator. Next base: position 19,090,110 of record NC_072015.1, on the reverse strand, counting down.
AAACTTAGCCAAATTAGCTACGTGGATCAAAATGAAATGGATATAAATGCTTAACTATATAAAGCTTTTAAGTTGAAAGAAAGAAAAAAGTTAACATAGTCAATATTTGATGTAACATGTTTCCTGCATCTAGAAGTTATCACATGTTCTATTGTCTTCACCACTCTTACCCCATCAGTTCTTGAGTGTCAAGATTTAACTCAGTAATTGCTCATAGGTTACTAAGTTGAACTGGCCTGAAAAGCTGAGAATTAACTGTCTTTTGAATCTGAAATTATGGTGGGAGGTGTTTACTTAGCATCCCATAAGAGATTCCTTCTATATTAAACAAATATTTTAGCTTTAGGCCTATACCAATTATTTTAATCAAGTCATTAACTGTGCATAAGTGCCCAGAGAAGAGGTCTGTGTAGGGGAAATAGGAATAAATATCCTGAAGTTAATAGCCTTGATGGTGAATGCATGTTTTCCCCTCAAGGGAACTCAGTTCTGAAGCAGTGTGTGGTTTTGAGTCAGCCATTGATATTGCAGATTGTCTGCTCTGTACATCTCTGGTGAATTTGTAGGGCAGACGTTCTTGGATCATTACAGCTGACTGAAGCTCTGGTGTGCTGTATGGCTGCTGTAGATACTTCTCTTTCTATTTGCCTTGCTAAATTGTATCCAAGAAAAAGCCTTATGTCTGCGGTAACTTTCATTGGGAATAAATGAGGGAACAACTTGGGAATTTGATGACTGCATAAATAGAGAGACGCAGTACACACTATTTTAAGAATTTTTTTCCTGATATCAACTACACAGATACTCAACTTCAGAAATGCCACAAAATGAGAAATGTGAACAAATTAAGATGCAAATGCACATTGTTTTTCTTTATGTTAGTGTTGACATTGTTTTACCTGTCTTTAGACAGACTAAGGTAGACTATATAAACTTACACCACTATGATAAGTATATTCAGGTTTAGAGAAAAGCCACATGAAAAGGAGATGGAGTTGTTTGTGGTGTAAAAGTCATCAACCAGCATGATGATGACACAGATGCAGTGTGGTGCTTTATCTGTATGGACGCTTTTCTAATTGCTTGGGTTATTTATTATTTCTATTTAAGCACTGTCAGCCACACATGCAGGAGGTACCTACAGATAGGTATACCTGGACTCAAATCCTGTCTTTTTTCATTAAAAATTATGTTCATCAGAGAAGTCAGAGGAGTAAATTTTGTGTGTGTGCATGCTGGGCAACTGTGGTACAGCTTGATGTTAACTTTCTTCAGTACAATATTTAAAGTGTAAACAGGAGGAAAGAAAATAATAATAGAAAATAGTGCAGCATCTGCTGGGATTAATTTACTTTTAAATTGCTCCTTCTGCAGCTTTCCTTTTATGATTAACTGTGATGGATTGTTCTAGTTGCTTTGTAAGATAGCTGGCTGTGATTATTTTAGTTATTTGATTAACAGTGGAGAGTGAGTTTAAGGAAAGAGGGTTTGGGATGAGAGGAAAGGTCCCCTTAGAGAGTGGTGATACTTGCCCTACATTAAAAGATGGTTTAAAAATAAGCAGCCAAAGAAATAATACTCTCTTCTTGAAAGCATGCGTTCCCTTGCAAGTGACAGCTATGTTGCAGCCTACTATTAACCCTGCACCCAGCTGTCAGTGCTGACTGGTGCAAGAGCTATGTGGTTCCCCATGGGACTTTTAATGTTCAGTGCTAAACTTCAGAGATTTTTAAAATTGTCTCTTGATGAAATGAGATTTAAATAATTACCTTAGAGTTAAGTACTCTATCACCCTTTCTCCCTGCTTTTGATCAATAATGGAGTACCAGAAATGGTCTGCGAGTTTTTTTTTTTTTCCTCAAAAAATTTGTGTGCCCATGAAATTAAGATACATATGATAAAAGAAATTACTTAGTCTCTTAAAACTTTTGAAACTTGACATGAATTGAGGACAGATTTTGTTTGCAGATACCACGTGTACTTGGTTGTACTAAGTTTAACAGCTATGAAAACTCCTAGAAAAACAGTCTCTTTTTTTCTTTATACCATCTTCATATGAGGCTATAACATTCACACCTCCTAACTGTCAAAAATGACATAGCTTCTGCTCTGCAGACACTTACCATGGTAGTTTTCTTGTCTGTCAAGACAGTTTAAGGTTCAGAGATAGCATACACTGTCGGCAGAAGAGATTCTGTTGCAGTATCCTCAGCTTCTCCTGAAAAGTGTGACTTGAGCAGCTAGGTTGACATAGCTGTGTGCTTGAAGTTCAGTGTTAGTCCTAAGAGAACCCCACTTGAGTCAATTCCTACATGCTTGTTACTGTAGTAGCTTGCCAAATAAGTTTAGTGCTTCTCTGCGTGTAGAAGTTAGAGCTTTGGGGACTGAGGTGTCAATTTGCTGTGCTCAAAACACTGCTTTGCCTTTCTGATAATCTCTGTCCAGAAAAAGAGAACAATGGAGTGTTGCAGTGAACAGTTCACCACTTGTTCTTTGTATGTATGTGAAGTAATGCATGCAAAGTAACTTGATTTTCTCTGAAGATGTAAAAAAAAGGGTATGTGATATGATACAATGAGTATCAGCACAGGAAGTTCAGTAAGAGCTGAGGGTCTGGACTTGAAAGTTGTAGCATGTATTACCTCTCTGCGTAGACAAAACCTTAATTGTCTTTCATGTAGCTGAAATAGTAGGTGCAGCTTGAAGTAAACTTTCTTAGCTGCAATGTCAAGAAAAGGAGCAAGAGTAAACTTGCAGCATCAGTACTTGTCAGCACTAATTGGTTCTGAAGGCTGCTAACATACAACTAAGCCTGCTTGTCTGTGAACAGCACAAAGAGTTCTGCATAACTAAAAGCACAAGTACAGTTACACTTGAATATTTGTTTTTAATCTGATATGAGCTTCTTTCTGGTCATTTCAGTGGGAAATACATTATTTTTCTCTTTAAAAAACATTCTTTTCAGCAGTTGTCACACAGATACTAGTTCTTTTGTATATTACCAACATGTGTGTACTTACTGATAGAGCTTAAAATCAAGCAGAATGTTTTTTCTCTGTTGCAGTACATGAGCAATGTGGACTCATGGTGTAAAGCCTGTGGTGAGGTGGAGCTTCCCTCAGAACTGCAGGATTTAGAAGATGCTATCCATCATCATCAAGGGATATATGAACATATTACCTTGGCTTATTCTGAGGTAAGTGTCTTGCTTGTTTCCTTAGGTTGCTAATTTGATAAAATGGTATAATGTTAAGTTTGGATTATGAACTGGCATTGCTTGTTGCACAATGCATTAGTTGGAAATGCAAGTGCTAGGCCTCTTTGTATAGGTAGTACACTGGACTTTGCTACTATTGTTCAATAGTTAAGTATTCCCCTGAATCTTCTGAAAGACGTTTAAGAGGCAAGATGGAGACGTGGTACAGCCCATGCAATATAAGTTTTAATTTACATTTGCATATTAATACCATTTAGTAGCAGTATGGTGCTATCATTTAAGCATTTACTTGAAGGGAAGGTAACAGGGTGTTCTTTGGGAAAGTATTCTGTTAGCATGGATTGGTTTAAGCATGTTTTGAAAATCCATCTCTGAAACAGCGTCACAAAAAAGGTTTTGCTATCAAAGAATGTCACTTGACAGGCTGAAATGTTATATACTTAGTTCTGTAAACCTTAAAGACACTGAAGTGAGCCAGTGTGCGTATGTCGTCAGCACTTATAATATTAGAATGTCCTATGCTGCTGCTATAATCTTGGATTTTGCATACAATGAAGTAATAGTATTTCTCAGTATTTCTAATAATTGTATTTACAATGTAAAATAAAATTCTTATTCAGAAGATGGCCTAGAAAGAAATTACAAAAGTATATATTGTTTTCTTGCGTTATTTTTTTTCCCTTGGATTGTTCTCATCACAGAGTTAAACTATTTTTGCTGTTACCTTGATGTTATTCTGGATTAAAACCAGCAGTTTTTGTTCCTCAGAAAGTTGCATAAAATCATGCATTTGATTAAGTAACAGTAAAAAAATGACCAGTGCTGGCTGAAGCAAAGTATTATGGGGCTTGAAGTTCAGATTGTAACATGAGAGGCTTCCTGATCCAGTTGCTGCTTTTGGGTTCCAGATTTTGGGTGTTGGCTTTTTTTTTTAACCCCATAATAACTGTATGCAATCATGCCCTGAATAGAAAAATCTTCACTGCTCCCCAGGTTCTTAAAGACACCTGAAATGAGGAAAGGGGGGTGGGGAATGAAATAATACTTTCGGCCAGACAAGTAATTCTTCATGCTTTCCCGTGGTCAGGTGAGCCAAGATGGGAAGTCACTGCTTGACAAACTTCAGAGACCTTTGACTCCTGGGAGTTCCGATTCTCTCACTGCTTCTGCCAACTACTCGAAAGCAGTTCACCATGTTCTGGATGTCATCCATGAAGTACTGCACCACCAGCGCCAGCTGGAGAATATTTGGCAGCATCGAAAGGTCCGCTTGCACCAGCGGCTTCAGTTATGTGTTTTTCAACAGGATGTTCAACAGGTGGGTTTTATTTCACATTGTCCAAGCACAAGCCTTTATATTCTGTCAGCCTGTGATTTGAAGCTGGTTACATTGACAGGCAGGTTTTGGTTGCTAAACCCCATGTTCTTGCCCTCAACAATTCAGTAGGTGCGTAGGATTGATTCCAAGTTCTGTGTCTTATCAGAAGATGTTGGCTGTTCCAGATAGAAATTATATTTGTATGTTAGCCATACTTCATTTTTTTTAAAAAGGTAATTTATTTATTTACTTTAAATCAGGGCGAAAAATATTTTTATTATAGATAGCTATTTGCTTAACTTCTTCTGGAAGCTGATACTCACATTCTAGATAAAATTCTGAACTTGAAGCATTGGAAAGACTTGTAGAAGTTTAAATTAAAAAAAAATCAGTGTTAACTGTGAAATTTTTAGTTTCAGATCCTCAGCAATACTTAACTGACTTAATCATGTTTCTTTAAAACCTTAGAGTAGTGGAAGTGAAGAGGTATTAAAATTGTGATAAGATTGCTTTCTGACAATGATGCTGTTCTTGATTGAATGGTTATTAGCTGCCATTGTTTTATTCAAGAAGACGCTGGATGTGAACAGTTGGGAGTGAAATAACCCTGTTTCTATCGTGTACCGTAGTTAAAAAGACAATTCAGGCAGATGGTGGAGAAAGTAAGCAATTTGGTTAGCTCAATTTTCTTCTATCCATAATGCCTATCTCTTTGTGTAAATTAAAGAAAAGACCTTAAACAATTGAGCAGTAAACTAACTGTGAAATTGTTAAAACTTTATTACTTAATTTTTGTGTCAAAAAAGGCACATACTGAAAGGCATTCAGTTATTCAACTTCTCTGAACATTCAGATGTGATGAATGTGATGAAGAATGCAGAAAAGCATGAGAAATGTTAGCTGACAAAAAAAGTAAAAGAAAGATGGTCTGTTATGAATGGTCAGCAAGTAAAAGAAAGCATGGTCTGTTATGAATGGTCAGCAAATGCATAGAGAGACAAACCGAAAACATTATTATGCCATTGTTGATTACCACACAAATAGTAGCTTTTCAGGAGTGTCCAGTAATGGTAGTTGCATGGGTAGTCTGTGAAGGACACTTCTAGAAACTGATGAGGCATAGTTCACAAATTAATTCCCTCTTACACTTAAAAATGGTTTCATAAGGCATTTCAGAAACTGAAATTAACACAGCAGTTTGCTTCTTACAGAGAAAAATGTAGGGTCCTCTCTGTGATAGCCTGGTGCCAATGTGTATAGATCGGGTCCTGGAATTTTTTCTTCTAGTTTGAATTCAATTCAAATAAGACTGACTTAGGCAACCTAGGCCAGGTGATCTCAGGTTATTTGGCAGATAAATAATTCAAGCCTCAGGTGTATAGGCCAGACTGCAGGCAGATTATTTCCTGGGGAAAGTTACTCATGAAGTGCTACAGAGAATCTTTTTGTGCCATTCATACTTTGTCATTATTATCTTAGAAATCATAAGATGCTTGTAGGAAATTCTCTTTCTCTGCTCCTTCCTAAATCGTTGTTCTCAGAGTGAAGGAATTAGCTCTTAGAACAACTGCTTTGTTCTTTGAAATTGGCAAATAATGACTCAAGTCATCATAGAGTCAACACCAGGTTCTTCAGCAAGAAGATGGATTTTCGTTCTCTGCCAGCCCTTGGAACTGACGTATGTAACATCAAATAATCTCAGATTTGAAAACAACAAAGACAACAGCTTTGTCTATGTGTAAAGCTGCCAGTATCAAGAATGTGTTATCCAGATTATGCATGAGGATTGTGAGTGTACTGGAAGCTTTTAGTATGAGCCAACTGGCTCAAGAGTGTTAATCCATCTAGGCTTGTTATTCAGTACATACCTTACCTACTGCTTGGAGAAATATATTTATCTCTATAAATTACATCAAATCTGCAGCTTGAAATGTGAAAACCTGTTACAGTATTAAACTGAACAGAATTCTGAATTTGCCATTAGATAGAAGAAGCATGCCAGGGGATACAGTTCCTAGTTAGTTTGTATATTAGCACAAAAAAGAGGGTGATTATTTCAATTAAAACAAAAAAATAAATAAATTTGGCTGTTGCACTCAATTGTTGGAAATAGATAGCTAAGAAAAGTATAATTTTATGCTTAAGAATGAACAAGCTTACCAAGTGGAAAATATATGCCAGCCTTTCACCTCATGAAATGAGTTGGCTTTGACAATTTTGACATGAAGCAATAAAGCACTTACAGTAGAATGGTGGAGTTTTGTGCTGTTAGGCCATGAAAGGTCAAAACTGAATGTAAAGATAATGTTTATGGTAGAGTGACATTTCTCACTCATGGTGAAAGTTTTGCTGCCTGAAAAAACACTGCTAGCTTGCAAGCTAGAGATTAGTAAAACTTAGTAGTATTTTTTTTTGTTCTGGTTTTGTTTTGTTTCTTTTCCAAAACATATATTTATTAGGTCTTACTGATCTTGGATGCCTTCGCTATGCATTGCTGCTTCTTCTTTCTTGATCTACCTGCCTCAAAGACTCTTGAGTGTTTTGTTGTAACAGTCACTTGTTTCAGCCTGGGCAGGCTGAAGTGTGCTTGCAACTTGCTCAGCATCAATTTAATACTGATTTCACTAGGTGATTCCCTTGTAGCTTTCAAAGGTGGTTCCAGTGTAAAATAGTTCTTTTGGGGAGAGAGTATTTTCATATTTTAACTGTCCAAAGACTAGAAATGCAGAGATTTCCTCTTGTCCTTCTGTCAGCAACAGGTTAAGTGGTAGAGATCAGAAAAGTGATTGTGTGCAAAGTAGTTGAGGGGTGAGGTTTAAGAACTTGATAATAACGTGGGAAGTAGTGACGAAAATGAGGACATTGTATCGGTGAAAGATCAGATTTTTTTCTTTCTGCAGACAACATATGCAAAATGTATTTTACAGCCCTGAGCAATGAATTTATCAAAATGAGGCTATCTTTCTGTAGCGGTTTCTTCTATCATATAGTCATTATTGGTGTTAGAACACTAGGCATTTTTCTGGATCATATATTGAGCATAAAGATGGTTCTGCTGAAACTGCACTTAGAGCTTAACTGCACTGTTAAATCAGCTTGGCGCAGTGGAGGGTAATGTTACTCACCTTTTCACTGAAGGATTGAGTCTATTAAGCTCATGTGTTACTGAACAGCTGGAGTGAATTCAGTATTAGTAGAATAGTCCTTAGTGGGTTGGTACAATGGTTTACGTAACTCTTAGCTCCAGGAAGAGGAAGAAAATGAATCGAGATTGCTAAATGATTACTATCAGTGATGGCTAATGGTTTTGTCCTTTTATTAAAGTGATATGCAAAAGCTCTCACTTGACAAGCAAGAGTATATCCTAATTTTCACTGTGTTGTTACATGCTGTAACCCAAATAAAGAAGGCTTCCTCAGTTTTGTTAAGAATCAAGGTAAGAAGGTTGAGTACTAATAAGACTTGTATTTGTGCTAATTTCACTTAAAGGCAGCAATATTTCTCTAGTTGACAGGTCTATGTCATGATCTGTATAGTGAATTAGTATGAAAGTTTCTTCCCTTGAGAAGCCACTGAGCATTATTTGGAGCAAAAGTCATTCTTTCTGGGCTGCTTTCTACTTTTCATTCTGTGCTTTCTGGACAGATTTTGCTGTTGGTTTCATTTGTTAGCTTACATTTTTTACTAGTCTCCAGAGTCCAACCTAATTCTTTTATCCAAAGATGCATCCTTTTAGCTCTTTTTATAATGAGAAAAGCAGAATAGTCTCCTGAAACTAGTCAAAAGCATTGGTAATAGAGACTTTACAGATAACTGAGGCCATATTTGGTTCTTCACTTTACTTTCTCTGACCTGTACTTTGAAAGAAACAAATGAAGACCTAACTTGACCTAAACCAATAATATTCTTTTGGCAATAGCTACTAGGAAAAAGAAGCATTGCATAAGTTGAAATGAGGAGATTTAGTGAAGTGTTGGTGATTTGAGATGGCTGTATTATATGTTTTGCTTGTTGTTTTGAAAATGTCCAGTAGGAGAGTTTGCAAGCCAAAATGGTCAAGATAAATGAGAAAATTACATCAGATGTTTCTACTAAAGAAAATGTGGATGTATTTTATTGAAATATTATTTGGGATTATGTGTGTATTGAGTGTAGCCATGAGGGATGTTGCAGGAATGGTTCTTATCTTTTTGGAAGCAAAAAAAGAAAAAAAATCAAAAAAATCTATAGTTACACTGTCAAATGCTCTCAGTACAGAAAAAGGGGAAAAACACTCATTGAACTTCAGAAACCAGAGTAAAGGACAATAGTAGATAAGGAGAGATAAACTACAGGTTTCTGATAGATATATTCAAGATGAAACAAAATTCTCAGGTTTTCAAGAAAAAATGAGAGAGATGTTAGGTAAAGTATCCCACACCACTACCATTCAAATGGTTAGCTGACTGCTTATATGCAGTTGTCTTTAATTCTGCACAATATTCGTGAACCTCTGAGTATCTTCCAAAGAAATAAATACTGTATGCATTGTAGCTAATGACTGAATTAAAACATGGCTAAGATGTATTAGTTTGGAGCGCGACCAGATATTTTTGTTCATTCACTCATCCAAAACTTAGTGCATGTGCAGTAATTCTTTGTGTTAACTGTCAGGAACTAGTTGCATGTACAGTTTTTACTATTCATAAAGATGTCAGCCCAGTCACTGTAGTAGAATTTTTAAAATGTCTTTTGTTCCTCATTTTTTCAGCTATCAAATCTGTAATACACAAATACATCTATCTGATGTTTTGAGGTGATAATGCTTCAGAATTTACACAAAATCCTTCGTATGCTCTGAATACAGACATTGTCATTCTTCTAATGATATCAATTTTATTGTGGTAGTTAAAAATTCTACTATTGAATATTTCTTCTTGACTTCATAATATGTAGTAGAAGAAGTGACTTCTTACCTAAAATTAAAACTTCACTGTGTTATTCACTAGCATTGTTGGAGAATGTGCAAACTCCATTAGTGCTGCATTATAGAAAATTTTCAGATGAAGGCATAAATGGATTGCAGAGACACCTTCAGAAGGGATCTAGCCACTTGGGTCAGATTACTGTCAAATTGATGAATGTATCACAGTATCACAATATATCAGAAGTTGGAAGGGACCTCAAGAGATCATCAGGTCCAACCCCCCTGCCAGAGCAGGATCACTTAGGGTAGTCCACACAGGAATGCATCCAGGTGGGTTTTGAGTTTCCAGAGAAGGAGACTCCACAAACCCCCTGTGGAGCCTGTTCCAGTGCTCTGTCACCCTCACTGTAAAGAAGTTTCTCCTCATGTTGAGGTGAAATCTTCTATGTTCAAGTTTGAATGTGTGGAAATGGTGTTGTTCTTGATAGGCTTCAAAATAAACATCCTAAATCATACAGTTCAGCTATCTTGAGCTAGTTGTTTCCTTGAGAAAAGATAATGAGATGTAATTAATGTCATTCTATAGCAATACTGTGTTTTAATCCAACAGTAGTTTCTTATAAGCAGTCTGTTTGCAGCTTCTTATTTTCTTGAACAGGTGAATTTTTATTGCAATATTTAATACATCCACTGAGTTTTTGTGTGTCTCTTTGGTACCACAGGTGTTGGATTGGATTGAAAACCATGGAGAAGCTTTTCTTAGCAAACATACTGGAGTGGGGAAATCCCTTCATCGAGCAAGAGCTTTGCAAAAACGTCATGAAGACTTTGAAGAGGTTGCACAGGTAAAAAAGTCAAATGAAGGATTGTACACTTGTCATGGAAATATATAAAAAATTTCTGCTATGGCACTGAAGGGCTGGGCAGTGACACACTGGCAGATGCATCAGAAGTGTGTTTATAGATTGCCTGTTTAATGGCTAATTACAGTCTTAGGAAAATATTTATTGTAAATATGGTCTTACAGCGCACTCCGGTGACTGGGGACTTGATAAAATAGCATCAGAAAGCTTCCTTATTACTGATTTCCTGTAAAATTATCCAGAGTAGGAAGTGTTGTTAGTTTTGTATATACATATGTTGGATTTTCCATATGCATGCCTAATGCTTAATTTTTAGTAAAATCTGTAATATTTTCCATGTGGAAATACTTACTTTTTCTGGGCCAGACAAGCAAGATTTTATTTCTGTAAGACACTTAACAAAACCTGAATGATCTCATCCTTAATACTGTATTATTTGAGCAAAGAAGAAAAAGATGTTTGAGTACCAGAAGGAGATGAAGTGTGTAGAACTGTTAATGGAATATGAAGTCTTAAAAAAGCATCTTGTTAATTTGCATTATACTTCGAAGTAGAATATTGTAAAGTAAATGCTTAGCAAAAACTTCGTAAAACGTAATGTTACTAGAGTTTAAAATTATCTCTTCAGAGTGGAATTACTGGTTTTGGAGATACTGAAAACTTAGACGGGTGAGAGAACTTAAGTATACTACAGGGGGCTATCTTCCACTGACAAAATGGTGAACAAAATGATCTAATAAATTGTGGGTTTTTTCATCTGTAATTCGTGAACTAGTAGTGACTGCCAAGAGAGGCACACCCTTTAAGTTATTCCTCTTACTTGCTCTAAAGCTGAATGAAAGCATGCCCCCAAAATATTTCTGTTGTTGGTGTTACAAGAAGGATTATATTCATATGTAAGACAGCAATCTGTAGTCCTTGTTAAAGCATGAATAACTTTGAACTGATTTATTCCCTACCTGCATTTCTGATTGGGCCAGGTCCTTGCTATATTTTGGTTTTGGGATGGGTTTTTTGTTGTTTTTCTGTTGTGTTGTTTTGTTGCTTTTTTTTCTTTTTTTTTTTTTAATAGGACTCAGTTTGTAATCAGAGATTTTTCAGTCCGCTCTAGTCAGAAGTTGAGAGAAAGCAGTGTCAAGTGAGCTTTCAGGGACATGGCAATGGCAATGTTTTATCAAATGCAGGGAACCAATGGTAATATAAAAATGTTCCTGATGGAAGGCTGGCTTCTGATTCTGAAGGGAGTGAAAATTATTTTTCTTTCTTTCTGCTTCCTCATACTATTTTTTAATGTAATTGAGATGACCATTACTCAGTAGCATTCAAATAGATGTTAAAATAAGCTTTGTGTTGAATAAAAAAGATAATTCCAGAGTCAGTGGGCTGGGGGCTCACAAATTACTCACTTATTTTTGTGAAATGAAGGCTTGTTTTTCTTTATTTGGCACTTTGTTATCACTACAGAACAGCAGATAGTCAAACCTCAGCCAACTAACAATAAATTCTGATATATTGACATTCATGCTTACACATGCACACTTGTAGCTACTATTGTAAAATTGTGTTGCTCTTTTCTTGTGAAGCCTGTCCAGATCAATTTCTATTTATCTTTTTTTTTTTTGCTTCCTTTCTTTTTTTCATCTCTCTTCATGGTTATCTTTGTATCCATGTGAGACCATTAGTCCAAGTGTCATGACTCCATATTTTTACATAAGTGATTGACCTCTGGGCATGGATTTTCAGCTTAGAAGCAGTAGATGCAGATCAATAGTGTGGTTATACTTTTCCATGCCTTTTTGTATGAAATTCTAAATCATATTGTCCTGTTTTCTACTGTGATTTTGACAGTAGTCTATGGTCAAAAAATTTAAGAAATGCTTGGCAAGATTTAATTACTGGGGTCTTTTTCCACAGGTAAGTTCTTTTCTCTGTGTGTAGATTGCATCTGAATAAAGAACTTGACCTAGGAATGGCTGTAATAGATCCAGCTAAAGGTCTGTGTCTTAAAGTATCTTGTGGCCATCACCAGATGCATAAAGAAAAGTTACCTTTACTCTCTTAGTTATCTAGGCCTATTTGATGTCTGGAAACAAAAGATGCATCAGACCAGTGTTTTTTGTAGTCACCGGTGGTCTTTTGTTCTCTTAGACTAGATACAATGAGTTATGCAGTTATTATCTACAAAGGTAAATATTTATACTGTATTTCAGCTCGACTTGGAAGAGACATTTTAGTGATAAGGCATATACCTGCTGTTAAGGTTTGAGAATTGCAGCTCCTTTTGAGGCAGCATTTGTGTTGTGATCATTTCTATGTACACGCGTTTCACTGTTCACTTTACATAAGGAGAAGTCTGATGTGCCTGGATCTGTGTTACACAACAGATACTCCTGGAATTCATAAACAATGCTTCACATGTGAGATAAAGTTTTCATTAAATTGGAAAACTTCTGTTTCAGCCATCTGCAGCTGGGTGGGGCTCTCTGGGTTGATGAAGTAGCTGTTGTTCAAGAAGAGTGCCTTAAGGCTTTTCAGCCTTGTCCTTTGAAGGTGTGAGCCGTGGACAATAGAAGTCAAAGTACTGAAGCACAGATTAGAGTGTGTTACGGGTTACCATTGCCTAAGCCAGTGATCTGGAGCATTGAGTAGTGCACTCCCAACTGAAAAGGGTAGGCTTATGTTAGTCTCTGCAGGCTTTCCCAGGGAAACTGGGGAGGAGTTCTCTACCTCCACATGCAATAAAAAAGCTGAAGATTAAGGAAGAGCTAAAATGAACGTCATCAAAATAAAGGAGCAACATGGTTTTACTTCCTTACATAAATGGATGTAAAAAATGAAGTGGGACCCCCACCAAATGTATGAAAACAGGTCATGTAATTTGCCTTAGGCTTCCCAGGTATTCTGAGACCTTGAATGAGAGCTCTTATTTTGTGCCCCTTAGTTGAGTTTTAGGGTTGGGCTTGGATTTAACTTTTGTGGATATTATAATGTAGTTAGAGGTGTGGTACAATATCTATAACAAAGAAAAGCACATTTGCATAGACTTAATTTATCTTGACAAGCAGAGTTTTTATCTCCTATAATTGAGGCTGGGAGAAGATAGAAAGGAGGAGGGAAAAGAGAAAGGTATAGTTTATATTGTCAAGAATTTAGTTGTATTATTTTTTTAATAATCCATAGTGCAAACTTCATGAGGTGGCATAAGCAAAGCTTCTTTAGTGTAGACTCAAACTTCAATCTGTTTACTCCAGAGATTTACATCCTTCTGTGCTTTCTTGATGAGTTAATTTTGAGAACCATTCTAAGGCATGAAAACCCAAGATTAGGCTCAAAAAAGAGCACCCAAATGATAACAAATGTTTGGAATCAGTCCTATTTTGAATTAATGAGAAAGCTGTGGATGCACAAGTTCTAAGCTTCGAGAGTTGAACAGCTATCTCTTCTCTGGACCATGATGCCCTAGCACATCAGGTACCAGAATCACAGAATGTTAGGGGCTGGAAGGGACCTCAAGAGATCCTCTAGTCCAACTCCCCTGCCAGAGCAGGATCACCTGTAGCAGGTCACACAGGAACTCATCCAGGTAGGTCTTGAATATCTCCAGAGAGGGAGACTCCCCAGCCTTCCTGGGAATCCTGTTCCAGTGTTCTGTCACCGTCACAGTGAAATAATTTTTCCTCCTGTTTCCATGGAACTTCCTATGCCTCAACTTCCACCCATTGCTCCTTGTCCTGTCATTGGGCATCACTGATGATCACAGAGAAGAGCCTGGCTTCATCCTCTTGGCACTCACCCTTCACATGTTTATAAATGTTAATGAGGTCACCCCTCGGTCTCCTCTTCTCCAAAGAGCCCCAGCTCCTTCAGTCTTTCCTCATAAGGGGTTCCACTCCCTTAATCATTTTTGTGGCTCTGTGCTGGACTTTTCCAAGCAGTTCCTTGAGGTCCTTCTTGAACTGAGAGGCCCAGAACTGGACACAATATTCCAGATGTGGCCTCAGCAGCGCAGAGTAGAGAGGGAGTAGAACTTCCCTCGACCTACTGACCACAGCCCTTCTAATACAACCCATTGGATACCATTGGCCTTCTTGGCCACAAGAGCACATTGCTGGCTCATGGTCAACCTCCCAACCTACACTGTTACATGGGGTTGCTCTTTCCCAGGTGCAAGACTCTATACTTGCCCACGTTGAACTTCACTAAATTTCTCCCTGCCCAGCTCTCCAGCATGTCCAAGTCCCACTGAATGGCAGCACAACCCTCTGGTGTGTCAGCCACTCCACCCAGTTTAGTGTCATCAGCAAAGTTGCTGACAGTGCACTCGGTGCCCTCATCCAGCACTGGTCCCAGTACTGGTCCCTGAGGGACTCCACTAGATACAGGCTTCTCTGCATCCTCTGACAACTGTCTTATATTCCTCCCAAGTGGCCAGCCCCTCTTTCCATGATCTGTGGACACTCTTCTTCCACATGAGTTTGTCCAGTAGTTCCCTACTTAACCATGCAGGTCTCCTGGCTCCCTTTCGATTTCCTGCTCTTCGGGATGCTCTGATCTTGATCTTGAAAAAAGAGGTCCTTGAATGTTAACTGTCTTGGGCCCCTTTGCCTTCTAGTAGCCTGTCCTGTCCAATTTCCCTTAGCAATTGCCCGAAAAGGCCAAAGTTGGCCTTTTCCCTTTCTGCTTTGACCTGATGCTCTTAGAGGACTGCTGATCTGCATTTGTTAATCCTATGATATAATGGGACAATATTCCACTCTAATACTTATCCATAAATGAGTTCTAAATCTTCTTCTGTTGCTGCCATTTCACAAATGATGATCCAACTGGCACATAAACTTTTTGATGTATTAGTTCTGTAAGAGTGGAGAGAAGTTTTCTGTGCTTGGTCATTTTCCAGCTTCCTGCTTGATGTGTTGGTTTAATGTTAAGCGTCCCTACCATCAGCTATAACTTTCTCACCTCTAATAATACACATTTGAAAAATCTTCTGGCCATGACTGTAGTGATTTTTCCAGTGTTGAAATAGACCAGTTTCCAAGTAATTACACATTTAGGCTGATGATTATTCTAGTTCTCTAGTTCTGAATATAAAAAACTAATTTGAAGAAGAATACATAGGCTTCCAAATTCTGGATTGAGGAAACTTTTTAATAGACATAAGTGATGAGCTAAGAAATTAATTTACTCACAGTTAAATGGAAAAGCATCTAGAAATACAACAAAGTCTTTAGTATGATTATATTATACTACTTAAAAAAAAAAAGATGAAAAACCACATTCCAAGGACCATTTTGTCCTTTTGTTTTCATTAGTAGGGTGCCTTTAAAATATCCTGACTGAATTTTCTTTCACTTAATTCTGTGAAACCAACTTATTTTTCTACAGAACACATATACCAATGCAGATAAGCTCCTAGAAGCAGCTGAACAGCTCGCTCAAACTGGGGAATGTGACCCAGAGGAAATTTATCAAGCTGCCCATCAACTGGAAGACCGGATACAGGATTTTGTTAGGCGTGTGGAGCAACGCAAGATCCTGCTGGACATGTCTGTGTCCTTTCACACTCATGTTAAAGAGGTAAACCTGTTACTAAGCTGTGGTCATAAATTTAAACTTTAAAACCAGTATTGTCCAATGTTACTTTCATTGTTAAAACCTTCTCATAGGAAGCCATGAAACCTCTATGGTATGATGGTGTTTTGTTTGTCACTTGTGAATTGGGGCGTGGAGTAGGTTGGTTGCTTCATTTATGAATTTTAATTTTTTCTTTTTCTTTTTTTTTTTCCCTTTTTTCCTGTCACAAGGAGCTTCTACCTCTGTCCTGCAAGTACACATACTTGTTCTGTCATAAGTATGTGTCATAGGGAGGGAGGGAGGGCCAGAAGAGGGAGCTGATACAGCTAAAAGAAAGCATTGCAGGGAGAGATACTGTGTGCTTTTGGTGTGGTTTTTCTTATTCAACTAGCTGTCTCTCAGTGAAGTTAACTGAGTTGTCAAGCACATGATTAGACTGACATGGTACAAGAGACTGAAATGCGTATTAGAAGCAAAAGCCTATTTAAGGCAATCCTGCTGCACAGAAAGGCTAGAGCAAGAATAAGGACTTCAGTAGGGGGGTTTGGTTAAAGTTAGTGGCAAATTTCAACAACTGTAAATTACTTGTTTTCTGTTTAGATGTCATGTTAAATCTCTCTGCTCAGACCAGGTGAAAACATAAAAGGCTCCTGGATTGCAGCATTTCAGATTATGTCTTAATTCCCTCCATCCTCCATCCAAGAAGTCTGTTTGGTGGGGAAGTGTAATATTCAAAGTTATTCAGCATAAGGTTACTTAGCAAAAAGATTATTCAGCATAACCTTGTAGAGGATAGGGATGGGAGGTTTTTGTATGTGAAACACATGCTCTGCTCTTGGAACAGATGTGTAAGGCAGTTGGTCTTTGAAGGAACCAGAACTGAATTACTTTTTAGCTCTATACATGAGTAGATAGCTCACCTATCAGCTTGTGCTTGTTTCAAAAAGCAGATCAACCTCTGACACTTGTTAATATTCTCCCAGGACTTTGCTTGTTTAAACAAACACTGTCATAAGCTATTGTGGAGTTACTTTGTTTCATTTTTCTCAAGCACAGAGTGTTGTTCCATTGCTTGTTGTGAGGCTCAGAAGCTAAAGTATGCCTTTTGTTTCTACATACTGTTTTATTACCTGTTTTTCTTATCACCAAGAAGAGCAACTCAAGTGGTATTTAAATGCATACAGTTTCTTGTAGTGATGAAAGATGGAGGCTGTAAAAAGGTTTGCAAGGAAAGGGATTTAAAAAAAAATATCCCAGATGTGCTGGAATGTTGCCATTGCTCCCTTTAGATAATAATGTTTTATTGTTAAAAACCCCCACAAACCAACACATATTCTATATATTATTTTTAATGGATATTATTGTGACCCTTTAAATGCATGCAGCTGTTATTATGGCACCTTCCCTACAGCCTGGACTCCAGGGGGAAAGGTACTGTAGCTGATATACGCATGCTGATTTTTTTTGGTTTTGTCATGTGACTGACCTTTATACCTAAAAAGCAAGGAAAACTGGAAAGAGGACTTATTTATGGAAGGAAGAGTATCTTTTTATTTATTTACTTTCTACTTAAAAAAAAATCAGATATGTAAGGCAGGTGTTCATATTTAGTAGACTAGCTCTTTGATTAAAGTACAAAGGAAATAGCAAGCTGAAAGCTGTCTTGTGCTTTTTGCATTTTGATCTGTTTTCAAGACTGTTGTTCATTATCACGTGTGGAGTGCTGAGAAGACATTACAAAGCAGATAGAAGATGAAAATGCCCTAAACCTGGAAGTCATCCATGCTTTGTTTGCAGAAGAATTGCATTTCTCCTGCATGATTTGGCAAGATGCTGAATAAATTATTGGATACATGTAAGCATGTATCCTCTCTGCTATGGGGTGAAGAAATTAGTGTGCACACTTAGCTAGTGAAGAGAGGGAGTCCAAGTAGTAGTGTAATAGGCTAGTTGGTGAACCAGAAAGAGATGCTTCAGATCCACAGAGCTGAGAAAAGATGGCGATCTGAGTTGGTGGTTGTTTTGGGGCTTTGAAAACTGGCCAAATATCCATACAAACCCTTCCTTTTTCTTTTTTTCTTTTTTTTTTTTTTTAATTAGGATGTTTTGGTGTGTTATTTTCCACAGAAATACTTCATATTGAATGAGTTCTTCTCATCTCATGAGAATAATCCAGTACTATTCCCCTGTAGCTTTATACTTGACAAGTAATTTGCCCGCTTTTCCCATCTTCACTGGGAAGCATCAGTGCTGGAATGTCTGCACAGTACTCTTAGTAAATCAACACAGTTTCTGCTTTCAGAAGCAGCATGCTTTCCACAAAAACAATAGATCAGCTTGACACATCCTGGAAGTTACTTTTCCTATACCTGTGCACAAAGCAGCAGTATAGTATGTGTGCAGCAGCTTGTTTCAATGCATGCTCAACATGAGTCACCAGTGTGCGCTTGCAGCCCGGAAAGCCAATCACATCCTGGGCTGCGTCAAGAGAAGCATAGCCAGAAGGTCGAGGGAGGTGATTCCCTCTACTCCACCCTGGTGAGACCCCACCTGGAGTACTGCATCCAGTGCTGGAGTTCCTATTGCAAGAAGGATCTGGATGTGCTGGAACGTGTCCAGAGAAGGGCCACCAGGATGATCAGAGGGCTGGAGCACCTCTCCTATGGAGACAGACTGAGAGAGTTGGGGCTGTTCAGTCTGGAGAAGAGAAGACTCTGAGGAGACCTTTTTGTGGCCTTCCAGTATCTGAAGGGGTCCTACAAGAAAGCTGGGGAGGGACTTTTTAGGATGTCAGGTAGTGATAGGATTAAGGGGAATGGAGCAAAACTCAAAGTGGGTAGATTCAGATTGGATATTAGGAAGAAGTTTTACACCATGAGGGTGGTGACACTGGAACACGTTGCCCAGGAAGGTGGTAGAAGCCTCATCCACGTGATCTAGTCTGAGGTGTTCCTGCCCGTGGCAGGGGGGTTGGAACTAGATGATCCTTGAGGTCCCTTCCAACCATAAAAATTCTATGATTCTATGTTGGAAATGCTGGCTATCTTTTAACATTTCCAGAAGTTCTATAGCCAGGTGGTTATAAGCTGGTAGAGCACCCTGTGGCTTACAAAAATTGGAAAACAAAAATGTAAGTTCTCTGACTCCTCACAGACTAACTTTATAGTTAGAACAGACAAAATTTTTCAGTGAGGAAAAAAAGATATATTTAGGAAAGTCAGAAATACGATGTTCTGTAATGATATTGCCAGTATTTATTTTGCCTAAAGGTCATCCAAGAAAATCAGTTGCTTTTTATATATAAACTGCAATTCCATGTTGTTACGTTATTACTAGTTTATAAGGTTGTGAATATTGATTTTTAATTCCCATGAAAACAGTGAGAAATTTCAATCTTTAACCAATTTTTTTCCGTAAGTGATGTACTGAAGTTAAGCCGTGCACTGACAAGCATTAAAAGTGTTTGGGACCATAATTATCCTTGTCAGATTCTTTGCATTGAAAGTACTGTGTCCTGGCAGGTTCCCAGCCTGAGGGTGGATAAAATACAACTGAACATATGAAACTCTTGACCATTGAAAGAGAGTGAAACCCTTATGGCTTTTGTGCCTTTTGACATTAAATAATATGAGGAGGGACAAGGCAAGAAAAAAAATTGCACAGATGAAAGATACATTTCTTCAATAAAGAGCTATCATAAATGGTTGTGCAAGACCCCTAGGAGCAAGTGTGATGATAATCTTTGCTGCGAAATCTTACCAGGTAGGGATGCATAGGATTTTGTTTTGCATTTAAATTCTTCCATACACACACATGCACACTCTTTTTGAAATGGCTCCCTCAGCATCTCTTGAGTGGGAAGACTGAAACCCTGGCCAAGCCAGGTGTTTGTAGTAGTACCAAAGTAGAGCAACAGATATTTTCCTAACTGGAGTCAAGCGTGGGAATACAGATTAGGCTGACTGTACACGGAAGAGAATGATCTCTTTAGAGCCTGTTGGCTTTTTGCATGTAACCTGTTGTGTGTATTCTGACAAGTTGATTATAAAACAGATTGGAGTGCTTTTTTTGTATAAACAGTATGCATAATGGTGTTACTAGAAGATGTCTCTTCTGTTTTTCTGTCTTACTGAAACTAAACTTTGCACCAGAATAGACTGATGTTGAAACAAAGAAAAGGGAAGTGGAACTGGCTGAGATTTCAAATACAAAACCTTGCTGTTCCAGAGCAAAAGTAATGACATAGCAGTCTGTGGAAGCTGTTGAAGGAAAGTGGCATTGTTTTGAGGATGCCAGTGCATGCCAAGGCTGAGGAGGCCTTATTCTGGACATAATGCTGCTGATTTGTTCACATCAAGCTATGAGGCATGTTAGTTTGATTCAGAAAATCTTGTTGATAATGTTTCACAGTTCACTGACAGAAATATGCCCTCCTTTGCATTATGACAGATGAAAGGGTGTCCATCCACACAGCCTCTCATTTGTTTCTTCCCCAGGGTAGACCCTGAGGTAACAGACCAGCTCGTCTGGATTTGTTTGTAAAGGGTTACAGCTGGGCTGGCTGTGAAGTGAGTGACAGACACTCTCAATTAACCTCTCTCCCTTCCCAAAGGAAAAGTGAAAGGGAAAAAGGGAGAGAGACTTATGAACTGGAAAAGAAAACTAAAACTACTTTAATGAAAATCATACTAACAACAGTAAAATGAAATATATACAAATATATACAAACCCAATATGAACCCAACTCCTTGATGACTATTACATCACTGTCACCTCTAATGCTTTGGACAAGCATTGGAAAGGTCCCAGACTGGACTCAGTGGCAGATGGGAAACCATATTCAGGAACTCATGGTTTGGGATCAAAGGCAGACTGGACAGAGTCCTTCTCAGACACCAGCCATTGAAGAAGAGGCTTGACCCTTGCTGTCCCTCAGATTATCATGTAGTACACAAGATTTAGTGATGACCTTGATCTGCATACCAATCCTTGGTGCTAACTATAAACGTTGAGCTTTACCACTACTAGAAGCAGACACTGTCTACGAAAATGTTGTTAATTTCAAAAAGTGCCATTATTTAGAAGAGACCAAGCTGAAAAGTAGGATCACTGAACAGAGTTAATTCTGTTCTAACTCAAACCAGGACACTGTCACTCCTGAGAATTTGAGTTGATGTTGGTGGTCTACCCATTAAGTTTGAACGTCATAAGGATTCTCTCTCCTCTGCATGTCCTTTGCAGGCAGCAGAGCAGCTTGTATATGACCTCATTGTTAAGTGTGAAGACTCCTTCCTTGGGCTTTTGTGCATCTCTAATTAATTCTTTTTATAGCACAGCAATGCTCAATGTGATGGATCTGGCAAATTATAGAAAGTGCAGTCTCTGGTCAGTACTCTGGTATGCTGGTTATCATGAATCTGAAAGTCGCTGAAGGCAGTTTTTAAATCTGAAACAGGAGAGATGCGTTCAGTGGCAGCACACGAAAGTGTGTTGTGGCTTACTGATCTGGCAGGACTCCAGGGTGTTTAATGTCTTAGATTTTTTTCTTTTTAAAAGAACTCAGTTTTCGTGTGCTACAGGTTCTTACAGGGCTTACAGATAGACATGCACACATCAGCCACTTTTGATGCCCAGATACACTTGTTGGGGAATACTATTGCAACATGTGGACCTGTACAACTAATAGCTTCTTCAACAACTATGTCTGTGGCAATACACGTACTGCAACACTGTGATGGGGGGCAGGGGCAGAAAGAGGAATTGGTAATCTTTACATGCAGAAACCGTGTGCCTTTCTTTGTTCTAGCTTGCTGGAAAGGCTGACTGCATATCCAAAAGCCATTATTATAAAAATTAAAAATAAAATAAATTATGGAAGCGTGATGGATATTTTACCCTAATAAAATCACCGTATGTGCTTAGACAGGTATTTACTTGAAAATAATTGTTCTCTGAATATCTATAGCGAAATGCAGTAAGGTTTTATTTAGCTGCAGTCTTTCAGGAGATTGCAGGAATGGGACTTAAAGGGATAGGGACCAATGATGGAAACACTGAAACTTCCAGGATGTTGCAGACAATTAAAATAATGCCATCTGAGTGACTAATGGCATGCTCCCAAGAACTTGGGAAAGAGGTAGTACAGGATGCAGGCTTATTCAAACAGATGTTTCTTAGTCTCTGTTATATTTAGATCAAATAAATAAATAAATAAAATCTGCTGAGTGAAATATCTGCCTGTCAGCAATTCAGAATTTGATTTCCCTCTCCAATTTTAATTCTGATGTGAAGAGCAGATGAAAAGAGCAGAAGAGCCTCCTTCTGTGACTGGATTGAGTTATTTATATGGTTTTCTTACTGTACATTATAGGTGTCTTGCTGCTGCGTAAAGTTCTTACTGAGGTTACAGGACTTGGTAATTTGTTTAGGGATCTTTGTGCTGCTTCTTTTACAGAAAATAGAGGGGAAAAAATGTCTGGAAGTTACTCAAAACTTCACACCGAGAGAAACTTCACATTAGTTTAATGATGAGTTTGTGGTTTCCTCCCACTGAATTTTTGTTGCCCAGCTCTCTTTTACAGAATAATGAGTTACTTCAGAAATTCATTGCACTATAAAATCTGTAGTTCTACACTACTGAACATGTATGGGTATGCTCCAATCTCTTTGTCCCCCTCTATTAACTATTCACTTTCTTTTGGCATTGCTGTGCCATCTTGTACTGTATTCATCCTTAGTTTTGTATCCAAAATCAAAATAATTTATGCCATTTCCAGTATTTCCTGTGCTCCTTCTGGTTTTAGAGCTGCATATGAGCCAGATGGCTATTGCCACCCATTATTAGTTACTTTTTTAATTGCATGAATTTCTGTCTAGCTTTAATAACCTGATAGTTTTGTTCATTTGTAGTGACTTCATTCTAACTTCTGTGTATAAATACCAAGATTATTTTGAGGGAAGCTGTTTGCAAGAAACTTACTTTGTGGAAAAGCGCCAAAAGCTTATTTGGTAATCTGTTAGAGTAAGTTTTGCTTTTGAAGTGTCACAGAGCTGTAGTCACTTCAGAAATGGTTTAAACTGTTCCACTTTCAACAGCATATGAATCACAACTAGGCATGTAGTGCATACTAATCAATCTCCTTCTCTTTCTGCACATTTATAACATGTTTTTCCTTCCAAAACAATGGGCAATTCAGCAAATGAGCTAGGGAAAGACAATGTATTTTTGAGCATTTTGGTACCTTTGGGGCAAGGTGCCATGCTTACAGTCAATCCAGTCAGCATAACACTTTGTTGTGCTAGCACCCATGTCTTTCTGCTCTAGGCAGGCGCTGTTGCTTTGAGCTGGATACGCAGAAGGAAAGGTCTGCTTATTCTGTGTAGGCTTGATTTCCAGCATCAAGGCTGAGCTTCAAGAGCAGTATTTGTACACACACTATATCACCAGTGCAATACTTCTGAGTTTGCTTGCTCCTGCCAGGTCCTCTCCACCTGGTTATAGAAGTAGCTGAATTGTAGGTGAAGAATTAAGAAATGCAGAGGTGAAGTGTCCTTCGTACAGGTTTGACACAACCCAGTTAGAAATTATATATAAGGAAAAAAATTGAATTGGCTCTTAGATCTGTCTTGAGCTTCTGTACATGGACTTTTAAAGAGAGTCAAGAGGTGACCTTGATACAGGCCAAAAGACTCAAAATTATTTTAATCCCAGTTTGTCTGTGATGAATGTCTCTGAAAGGGGGCGTTTTACAGATGGTGCATTTAGCCTGGAGTGTAGAGGTCTTCTAGCCAGCACTGAACACATTTCATCCGCAGGTAAAAACAAAATTTTACTCTCAATGGAATATGTTTGCACAGTTGCAAGCTGCACTGTTTGTATCTACACACCAACTCAGTTGGAAGGTCTCTAACTGATGCCCTTTTATTACAGTTCAGACATAAATTTCACATGCTAAGAGAGGAATAAAAATATGTCCTTTGGGCTTTTAGACCTGAGTAAAGTTCCCAGGTTCTATTGTCAGACTTCTTGCTCATATGTTTCATTTGTCTCTAAGTGGAATTTGCATTACTAAGTATGCATTTGGGGGGAAAAAATACTTTTGTAAGGTTTATTGGGTTGTGTTGGAATGAATTTTGATGAGTGCGTTTGACCCACTTGGTGAGTCCTATTGATCTGTACTCCTTTTAATAAGCAGGACTGCTCTGGCTTGAGTTTGTGGCGTTTTTGGCTATGGAATTGCATTAAAATCTGTGTCAGGCATTGTCTTTGAAGCATATGAGTAGTCAGAGAAACAGTCTGTATGAATAGGCAGTTCCATTTTTGGTGAAGATTATTAGTTTTGTAGAAAAGAGTCTGGTTAAATGTGATGTCTTCCTAACTGTGAAAACTTAACCTATAGCTTGGTTAACTCAAAACCTACTTCAGGAGGTATGTAAAGCTCTAAAATACAGAACTTAGCATTTGGTTTTAAAATAAAGCTTCAAAGTAACTGATTAATGAAGATCTAAAAGCCTTAACTGAATTTGTATTCTAATATGTCTCCATTAGTAGTTAGGAAACCTTTGTGATTATAACATTATACAATCAACAACAAAGAAACAAAACTTTTTCTTTCTTTAAAATTAAGACAGTTTTGATTGCTTATTGTGTGCTTGTTAACTTTGCTAACCTTTTGAACCTAATTAAAGTTAATAATTTGTATCTTTGAAATATATAAAGGCAGAGAGTAAAATACAGTCAAAAGACCTTAATTCTTTCAATCAAATCAGTTATTCTCTCAGTATAAAAACCAAACTCTAATCCCTGTTCTTGGAATCACAGCATTTGGGATGTGATAAAATAGAGAGGAGGCACCCAGTTTCAGTGTTTCCTGTGAGAGCAGTCGTTTCACTGTGCTTTTAGCACTGCTCATAGAAGTGTTGCAGCCATGCTTCCTGTCTTCAAGCAGTGTTTTTATCAGTTGCACAATAGATGGCTAATGGTTTGTGGATGAATAATATTCACACAGAGTGTAGGATCTAACAGATTGCCTCCCTAAATTGGGGAAAAAGAACACAATAGGGCTCAAGTGACCAGTAGTGATACCTAGCTAGCATATACCTAGGGATTATTGTGTGAAGTGTGGTGCATGGGCAGTTCTGAACAGAAATTATGTGCATGTGTTAAATAGGGGGGGAAATGTTGAATTAACTAATGGAATTACTTATGATGATTTTTATTGTAATATTGTAAAATTGAAATCAAGAGTGTAAACACCATGGTTGTAGAAATCATGGTAGAAAAATAACTTATGTTTGATTTATCTCTGTATTTTCTTTCTCAAAATGCCCTTTTATTTTTCCTTTTTTTTGAAGGTCGCTGGAAAGTGTGGTGTTGTCCGTGTGCATGTGTCAGTATAAATTTGATGGTGGCTACAATACATCTCCCTTCCTTCCTTCCTTCCTTCCTTCTTTCTCTCAGAGAATGTTACCATAGCATTTCCCTCCCAGGGACTCCAGCACAGAGCTGCAGATGGGATTCTCGCTATGAACTCTCTGCTAGTCAATTGGATACGCTTAGTACTGTAGAAGGAAAATGGAAAAGAAGGGGTGACTTAGCAACACAGATAAAGCTTTCCTGGTATTTCTAAGAAGTTAAAACCTTATTTGAAACAAAGACACGTTTTTATTAAATTGAGGATGGGATTTTGCTGTGAAGAGAAACAAATCCTGTTTCTTCTCCTCACCTCAGTCTGTTCTGCCCCAGAGTGATTGATGTGGAAATGCGACTGTGATCCTGGGGCTTATGTTTCTCTGTTTCCCCTCTTCTTTAGCTGTGGACATGGCTTGAAGAGCTACAGAAAGAACTGCTTGATGATGTCTATGCCGAGTCTGTGGAGGCTGTCCAAGACCTGATTAAACGTTTTGGTCAACAACAACAGACTACTCTGCAGGTTACAGTCAACGTCATAAAAGAAGGTGAAGATCTTATACAGCAACTAAGGTAAAACAATTTTTTATTTTAATATCTCCTGGTACATGTCTGATATTCCCTGAGGTTCTTCTCTTTTTGAGGGTAGAAATGATGACTACACAATATGACTTATAAATAAAACTTGTAAATATTAGGGCTACAATGATGTTTCATGCTGTACTCATGATCTCTAACCCTCTGTTTACAGGAAGCTCAGCTTAGAAACACTACCTTCACAAAAAGATTTTGTTTATGCAAGCTGCCTTTCTGTCTTTGTAGTCTGACATGCAGTGCTCTACAGCCTTTTGAGTTTTGAGCAGCAGCCTTTATATAGAGACACACTTGAAATTGTTTTGCAGACTGATGGGTAGCTTTTTTGTAGTAAAAACCATAAGCTTGCTTGCATTTCATTCAGTAACAATCTAAATAAATTTGGGTCCAAGCTGTGGCAGTGTGTGCCTTACTTGCTGCAGAAGCTGATATTATCACATCTACATTTTCAGGTCATACACTAAAGCAAAAGATCAAGATTTTGTTTTTCCAATTTTGCCTTTTTTTGCATTGACAGGAAGGTTCAGTAAAGTAAATAGTTACCATGTGTCACTTCCTTTTCACAATAAAAGAGTTTGTCCCCGGTTTAAAATTTTATTGTACCTGTGTACAGAGTGTCCTTAAATGCTGAATTAGTCTGAAAAATGAAAGTAATCTAATTTCCTAATGCTTTCTGAAGTATTAAAATGTAATTTGGACTTTTATTAATGAAGATATACAAACTTAGCTTTCATGTAATATGGCTTGCACTGACCATATCTAAAACAGGCATAGATTTTGTGATAATGTATAGTTTCCAAATTGTATGATGTTTTTTCAATAATACTTCTTTCTCTTTTTTTTTGCCCTCTTCTCTCCATTTTGAATAGGGATTCTGCTATTTCTAGTAATAAGACCCCCCATAACAGCTCGATCAACCACATAGAGACAGTCCTGCAGCAGTTGGATGAGGCACAGTCTCAGATGGAGGAACTTTTTCAAGAACGCAAGATCAAGCTTGAGCTGTTTCTGCAGCTCCGCATATTTGAAAGAGATGCAATAGATGTGAGTGTCTTCTCTTGGAGTTGCACTGCATGCACTCCTCTGATGTAGAGATTGTTGTGTAGTTGCATTGGCATGCCGTTCAAATGACTGAGAGATGTGGTTCTTACCTGAACTAAGACTTGTCTTGTATGTGAAAGTGTCAGGAGACTGCAGAGCTGAGCTTTTTGATATAAACTCCAGCTCTTACTGGCTCCCAGTGTGCCTGTAAGCATGTCTTGTAAAGTCATGTACCAGTTGCTTCATCCAGTTAAGTGTGGTTTCAATATCAAACTGTCTCATTGTAACTGGAATGCTTACAGTCAGTGTGAATAAGACTTGCAAGATGGCCATCACAGAGACATGGTGAGATGTCTCACATGACTGGACTGCTGCAATCAGTGGCTATAATCTCTTCAAAAGGGTTAAACAAGGAAGAACAGCAGGGGGTGGCCCTGTATGTCAGGGAGTGTTTTGATTGTCTGGAGCGTGATGATGGTGACAATAGGGTTGAGTGTTTATGGGTAAGCATCAGGGAGAAGGCCAACAAGGTAGATGTCATGGTTGGAGTCTGTTACAGACCACCCAACCAGGATGAAAAGACAGAAAAAATATTCTTTAGGCATCTGGCAGAAGTGTCATGATCACTGTCCCTTGTTCTTGTGGGGAACTTCAACTTCCCTGATGTCCACTATGAAAGCAGTAGAGCAGAGAGAGAGCAGGAACAGAGGTTCCTGAGTGTGTGGAGGATAACTTCCTGACATAGCTGGTGATGGAGCCAACCTGGAAGGGCACCCTGCTGGACCTGTTGTTTACAGACAGGGAAGGCCTTATGTGTGATGTAAAGGCTGAGGTCTGTCTTAGGCACAGCGATCATGAAATGGTAGAGTTCTCAATTTTTGGAGAAGAGGGAGTCAGCAGAACTGCCACTATGGTCTTCCTTCAGGCAGACCTTGATCTGGTTGATAGAATCCCTTGGGAGGCAGACCTGAAGGACAAAGGAGTCCAGGAAGGCTGGACACTGTTCATGAGGGAAATCTTAAAGGTGCAGGAACAGGCTGTCCCCAAGTGCCAAAGGACAAGTTGGTGGGGAAGAAGGCCTGCTTAGCTGAAGAGAGAGATTTGGTTGCAGCATGGGGAGAAAAGCAGAGTCTTTGGTTGTTGAAAGGAGCAAGCCACTCAGGAGGACTACAAAGATTGTGTGGGTCTAATTCTCTTTGATATCTTTATGAATGGTCTGGCATGTGATTTGAGTGCCTCCTCAGTAAATTTGCAGATGGCACTAAGCTGGGAGAGAGCGTTGATCTGCTTGAGGGTAGGAAGCCTCTACAGAGGGACCTGGACAGGCTGAGGTTCAGTGCAGGTCCTGCACTTGTGTGACAACCCCATGCAATTCTATAGGCTTGGGGCTAAGTGGCTGGAAAGTTGCCCAGCACAGAAAGATCTGGGGATGCTGATCAAAGCCACCTGAATACGAGCCAGCAGTGTGCTCAAGTGGCCAAGAAGGTCAATGGCATCATGGCCTGGATCAGGAATAGTGTCACAAGCAGTAGCAGGGACATGATTGTCCCCTGTGCTCAGCACTGGTGAGGCAACACCTTAAGTACTGTGTTCAGTTTTGGGACCCTCACTACAAGAAAGACATTGAGGTGCTGGTGCCAGTCTGGAGAAGGGCAATGAAGCTGGTGAAGCATCTGGAGAACAAGTTTTATGGCAGTGGCAGAGGGAACTGGGATTCTTTAGTCTGGAGAAAAAGAGGCTGAGGAGAGACCTTATCACTCTCTACAGCTATCTGAAAGTGGCTTGGAGCAAGGTGGGGTTCAGGCTTTTCTCCTGAGTAACAAATGATAGGATATGTCTTCAAGTTGCAGCAGGGAAAATTTAGATTGGATATTAGAAGAAAATTCTTTACTGAAAGGATTCTCAAACACTGGAATAGGCTCCCCTGGAAGGTGGTTGCTTCACCATTCCTGGAAGTGTTTAAAAGACACAAATTTGTGGTGCTAAGGGATGTCATTTAGCCCCAGACTTGGTAGAGTTAGATGTTGGTTGGACTGTATGATCTTGGAGGTCGTTTTGAACAGAAAGGGTTCTGTCATTCTGTAATTTTAGTACAAAGCCTCTAAGCTGTTCCTTCATAATAGCACCCTTCTTTGCATTCTTTTCCAAATCAGCATTTTTTTTTTCAGCTGGCAGCTACAAGTGATGGATTTAATCTTTAGGGATGTTGTATTGACTATCCGTCTTTTTTTAAAAAATAATACTTTTTTTCTACCTTGAAAGCAATGCAGAAGCAGTTGTAGAGCCACACCTCTGCAAAACTTTAAGTTATGAGACTGTCAAAATTATGGAGGAGGGTCTGTTTGTGTTTTTATACAGATTTATCCCACATGGAGCTTGTGTTTATATATAGACTTATACCACATGTAGCTTGGATTAATTGAATTCCGTTATAAAGCTTCAACTAAATTCATACAACTTTTGTGAAACAATTAGTGCTGTACACAGTGACTGAAACTGAGTGGTGCCTCAGAAGGTTCAAAGTTATCAACTGAAAAATGATTGGTTTGAGTATGTAATGGCTTTGTCTCGGGACTCTGGAAACCAGAAGTTATATTGACTCTATATCTCTTCACTTGTGTGTAGTAAAAGCTGTAACTGTTGGTTAGGTATGGTTGGGGTAAGGGCAAAGAGGCAGTTGGCAGAAGTGATAGCTTCTGAAGTGTTTGTTTTTTTTTTTCTTAAAATCAGGACTGGATGTCATTGCTGAAGTCTAGTTTAGCTAAGCAAGTTGTTAGGTGCAATGCAGAAATAGGCAGACAGTTCCTTGGTCTGTGCCCATAGAGGAAGTGAGAATGGGTGTGCTTTACAGTAGTAACTCTTCCTTTACAGACTAAGAAGTTTCTTTATTTTACAGTTCACACTACTTTGGAGGGTGCTTGCTACTTCAGTTATGTGGGAGTTCCCTTGCATATGCAAGGGAAAGGTTTTGGCAGGATTGTGATTGTAGTAATGAACCAGATGACTGGTGTACATGTAGGAACATGGAAGGTACCCCCTTCTGCAGGATTGTAAGCAATTTTGCAATCTCTGCAGAAGTGATACCCAGTGCTTGATTTCTGTGTTCTGTTCATGGAACACTTCTATTGAGGAAATGACAGCTGTGGGGTGCAAGGCATACAAAGAAAAGTAATGGAAGAACCAGGTTAAAAGTTTGAGTGAAATTCACGATTAAGGTGGTGGCTTTCTGTAGTAGGTTACCTGGATTCTACAGTAGCAGAAGGCTGGTTGCAGGAACCCTGCTTTGCAGATGTGTTCTGGTCCTTCAGTGCCACACCTCACCTGGACAGACAGTAGAATGTACCCTTCTGTTTAAGTTATTTGGTGATGCCAGTAGGATTTTGCATTAGAAAGCTGCAAACCCTAACTTGATAGGTTTTGGTTTTTCTAAAGCTGACACTTGGCATGCTTTACGTTTTGGCACATAAAACAAAGCAAAGTACCAACTACCTTATTGAAAGGAGTTGGTGTATTTTATTTTTATGGACTAGAAGCAAAACCTGTGCTCATTTAAGACTGCCAAGGAGCTCTCCAGGGAACAAAGTGAACCTTGCTGCAGAGCATCTTCAGCAAAGTGTTGATTGCTTTACTGTCTCTGTACTGTCTCTGTACCTCTCTCTGCCTCCTTATTGAAGCACACTTCTCTTTTCTCTCTCCCTGAAAGCAGGCATCTGTTCAGAAACTTCCGGTAGGAAAATGCAGGGACTAATTCCAGGTCATTCGTTTGAAACCAGAGGCTTAACTGTAACATGATAATGAGGAGAAGCCAGATGCCAGCTAGAAACTTGCAGACTGTGTTTTGACCTCATCCTTCATGGAGGATTTTTTGTGACTGGTCCAGTCAGTTGAGTTGGCTGTAGCACACTTCATTCAGGGTAGCATTGAGTGAGGATAATTTTTCTGAATGACAAACAGTATTTCTAGCTTTTCTTATTGCTTGCTAAGGCTAAATGGGACAAAGGGTTCCACTAGTGCTGCAGGATCATACTGTGCAGATGTGTGTCTGGGGACAGAGGTGAGATTTGGTGCCAGAGTAAGTCCTCTTCTTGTCTTCACTCTTCCCTTATTATTCACTGATAAAATACTCTATTTATTTTAGTTGGTTTTATCTTGCAACTTTTCAGATTCTCTTGCTCTTCTGAAATTGCAGCACTGTCTCTGGTTTGCTTACTCTTGGCATAGAAACTCTGACCTTCTCTATGCTCTGTTGGCTTCTGAGTGCCATTGGTCATGACTGTTGTGAACACCTGTATTAACTAAAAGCAAGAAGGAGGAAAATAACATACATGAAATATCCCTTGCTGGGGTCGTTAGTAGCATAAGGAAGATCTGTATGGACCTAGGCAGTAGGAAGGTAACACTGGTGGCAATGTCTGCAGCCTAGAGCGTCTGTCTCACCTATGTGTGTGCATTTTTGCTTGTCTAACTTAAATGCCTCAAGGCATTTAAGAGTCAGGTCTCTACACAAAGCATACCAAACACTTTTCAACTCACAGGCTTATCTGAGCTCTATTTTTGGACCATACTTACAAGGTGCCTGTTAAGTCATACAACTGAAAAGGCAAGGATGCAAAGTGGTGGATCACAGAGACCCAGATCTTTTCCCCATTCCCATTTTCCCTTTTTCCCCAGGACATAACATTTTCCAGGTTGTGGTTAGCACTCATTTGATATAAGGAGTGCTATTAAAACCATTTTCAGAAGAGACCTGTGGTTCTGTGTTTCTCTTGCACTCAGATGCCTTCTGTGTTATCCCTGCATTTTTTTATTAGTGTTACCTTTAGATTTGTTAAAACCTAGGAATGTCAGGCAGCTTGGACTCTGCACTAGGAACTTCTCAAACACATACTATGGTAAGTAGTTACCCTGTGTTTATGCCAGGCTTTGGATGAGAGCAATATTAATTTGTGATTAAGTTACTTTTGAACATTTGTTAGTCATTCATCTTTGTTTTGTTTGTTTAAAGCTAATTGTCTTGATAAAACCTGACAGAGTAGAAGCGTGCTTGCTATAAAAGTGTTGCTCTTAAAGCAGAGCTTCAGGGGATGCAGTGAGGATTGTGGGCAGAGAGGGCATAATGCATGCTATTTTTGTTTAAATTCTGCCCTCAATGCATTTTGGATTTGCACAATGGGTGCAATGGCTGAAACAGATCAGCCACCTAATTACTACTGAAAAAAAATGTGAGGATTACTGTCCTTGAAAGGAACCTTGGTTGTAGGGTTCACTGATGTCTTATCTTTAGAATGAATGCAAGACCATACTGGCACTCTATTTGAATTGTGGGCTTCCTGGTCTTTTGAAGAGGGCAGAAAATTCTTGCTCTTGTACAGGACTGTTTCACACTGTGGTTAACTATGTGTGGGCCATGATCTTAACCTTGGGATTGTACAAAGTAACAAGAGAAGTTACAATTCTTACTGTTATTCATTGTTCTTTGGAGGTAGCACCACTGAAACCTCTTGGCTTAAAAGTACTTGTCACTCGGATCAGATACAGTGAATCTCAGGACAGTCTGAGAACAGAGTGACTACAGTCTACTTAAACCATTTCATTATTATAAAAATAATGACACCTAGCCTCAGCAAAGTCCTATTGTGAGCTTATTGTGCTCATTAGTTTATTTCCACTCAATTTACCAGTAAGAGAGGTAAGGTTTTGGCATCTGTTCTGAAGGAAGATGGGCTGGCTTTGCTTTGGCAAGCTATGCAGTGGCATAAATGTGTTATGTTAAATACCCACTTTTTAATGGTGTTTAGAAGGATGGTGAAAGATGATGCTTTGATGTCAGCATTTCACAGCCTTTAATGCTCAGATTTCTCAGTTTCACCAAGTCTTAACTACAGTTATTTCTTGAAGATAACTTATGTTGTTAACTGAACTGGATGAAAACAAGATGGTATACCTGATAACTCCCATAGTGAGGCGGATGGTTCGAGGAAACAAATGTAAGATGAACTCCACTGCTTTTAGTAAAAAAATGATCACTGAGTTTTGAAGATGAGATAGGGAGAGCAGGGCTGAGGAGGAGCAGAAAAGTAGCTGGAAGTGGGCAGTTTCTCAGACTGGACTGTCTTAACTGTCAGTAAGATTTGAAGTGTTAGAAATATTTTAGGTCAGATAAAAGGAGATGAAGAGTGGTGAGTGATGAATGAGACACGTGGTGGTGGCAAGGTAAAAGGGAAATAAAAGCAAATTGTGAAGGATTTTCTGGGAGAGGAAGACTGTTTTTAGAGGGGAAATCACTCAGCATGCATAAATAGTGTGTGATGTTTAGAGGACATGAAAGAGAGAGAGAAAAAAGCTGTAAGCAGGAACTGAAAAGGTAGACATTGTCGTGTATCTTCCTGCATCTCTTTATTGTGGTGGTTTGGCCCTGGCTGAGGGCTAAATGGCCACCAAAGCTGCTCTATCACTCCCCTTCCTAGATAGACAGAGGAGAGGGAAAAGTACAGTAAAAGCCAGTAACAAGGTAGAAGCAATTTAAGCACAAGCAAAAGGCTGCACGTGGAAGCAAGAGCAAGAGAAATGTTATTCTCTACTTCCCACCAGCAGACAGTGGTTGGTCACCCCCAGGAAGCAGGGCTCTACACATAGCAGTTTCTCTGGACAACAGACACCATGGATGAATGTCCCCCCACTTCCTTCTTTCACTTAGTTGTTATATCTGAGCTGATGTCATATGGCATGGAATACCCCTTTGGCCAGTTTGGGTCAGCTGGCCCAACTGTGTCCCTTCCCAAGGTCATGCCCACCCCTCAGCATACTCTTGGGGTGGGGAAATGTTGGAAAAGTACAGCCTGTGTGCTTGTTCAGCAGTAGCCAAAACACTGGTGTGCTATCAATACCCAGCTACAGCACTGCAAAAGACAGCACTAGAAAGATGCTGTGAGGAGAATGAACTCTTACCTCAGCCAAACCAAATATCCATATTCATCGGCGTTTCTGCGTTACCCCTGAAACATGAGTTTCTTCCAGTTTTCACTTTGGTGGAGCTAGCTGATCAGGATTAGGGATTGCAAATGACTATCCTAATTCTTTGATATCTTACGTCATTGCACGGTACAAAATTTGAATGCTTAATGTATTGAGTAAAATTTTTGCGGAACACCTTTAAAACAGGAAGTGACTCACTGATGCCACAATTATAATAATTTCTTGATGTGTCCATTTTTAATGATGCCATGTGAGTAGGATGGAGACATCCTTCAAGAAAGACTGTAGCTCATTACAGAAAATTTATACAGATTATATAGCTTTGCTTTCTCCTGATTTTTTTGTCCTAGGAGGCTTGTTTTCCTTGTATTTCTTTTGTAGTTTTAACAGTCTCAATAACTTCACCTCTCTGATGAAAAACTTGGAAAGCTTAATGGCATATTTCTTTTGCTGACTACAGTTTGCTTTGATTTTGGTTTCGCTCTGTTCACTGAGTACCCTGCCTTTGTGACAAATAGTGCTTCTCAGTTATGTGGCAGAAGTCAAAGGTGCTCACAGAGCCTGACTTCCTGTTCACAGAAGGGCAGAGATGGCTTTTTTGTAAAAGTGCGCAAGACCAAATTAATTGAAAGCTAAGCTGGCTGTTGATGTGTGAGTTGCCTGTACTTAGTGCAGTGTGGAGAACTGAAAAGACATTTAAAATCAATATTTTCCTTTAAAAGTGTAAATAAAATTGTTTGAACTTCATCTCTTTCACAAGTGATGTGTTGATGAATGAGTACCTTAAACAAGTAAAGAGTAGTGGTTAAAGGAGAGCTGTAGTGATTGAAAGAGAGAATCTTTTGGACTGTTTCCTGACATTTAAATCTACACTGAAACACCATATGTCTGAACCATGTTAAACTTGATCAGTGAAGTCAATAAACTATGAACAGGTAAATTTCCTGACTTCCATCCTAAGCTTGGCATTGGAAATAAACATATCTTCTGTAGTAGGTAGTTGAGCATTGTCTTCTTCCCTTTTCCCCCAGATAATTTCAGACCTTGAATCTTGGAATGATGAGCTCTCTCAGCAGATGAATGACTTTGACACTGAAGATCTTACAATAGCGGAACAGAGGCTCCAGCATCATGCAGACAAGGCCCTGACCATGAATAACTTGACCTTTGATGTCATCCACCAAGGACAGGATCTGCTGCAGTATGTCAATGAAGTACAGGCATCTGGTAAGATGATTCCTTCGTGATATTTTGGGCACTGGCTTTGTAAGAATTACCCAGTTGTCTCTATGTGGGATGTGAGGAAATAGCAGAGATGCTGTTAACTGTTATGTAGAGATGTGGATTTTTTTTTTCCCTTTACACTCAAAACTATTTGATAGCCTTCATGATAATATACTGTCATTATGGCATGTAATTTTTACCTAAATTGGCAACACCTGAAGATGTTTAGGTTTTAAATAAAGGGATTCCACTTATGAAGTCAGTAAAATTAAAGTAGCAGGGAATTAATTTAATAATTACTTGGATCAATTCAGTCAAGCCAAAATTTTCATCTTTCATGTAATAACACTTTTTTTACTTCTTAATGATGTTTCACTTGATGTCTTTAATTGCATACAACCACTTAGGGTAAACCTCAAGCTTGCTTTTTCCCCCCCCTTAAAAAAAAAGAAGTTAAAATTCCATTTTTAGATTGTGAAAACTGATGCTCATTTAAGCAAATGCTCCAAGGATTAAGTTGAACTTTGAGAAGGAGCTGGGAAAGTAAGTGTAAAATGGTGAAAATTAGTTACTTGTCTTCAAAAGACTTGTAAATAATTTATAAATGACTGTCTTATTACAGGTGTTGAGCTGCTTTGTGACAGAGATGTAGACATGGCAACTCGTGTCCAGGACCTGCTGGAGTTCCTTCATGAGAAGCAGCAGGAGCTGGACCTGGCAGCTGAGCAGCACCGCAAGCACCTGGAGCAGTGTGTGCAGCTTCGGCACCTGCAGGCTGAGGTCAAGCAGGTATGTGTTGTCTGAGGCCCTGTGACAGGGGTAGGAGAGGTCTGTGGCCATAAACAGATGTGGGAAATTACTTTCTGTTGTGTAAAGTCCTGCATTCAGAGTGAGGAGGGACTTTGAACTGAGGACCTAAGAAACTTCATCTTTTGCTAACATCAATTTGCATATGATTCTGTGATTTTGACATGGATGCAACTCAACCATTTGAAGTATCAAGCAATTTGAACTAGTGTTAAACCTATCTTTCATCATCTCTAATGTATTTAATAAAAATGTTCAGTGGTAGTCCCTGAACAGTGACCTAGTAGTTTTTGATATATTGTTTGAGACATCTAGAAATAGTTATTATGTCGTATCAGCATGGTTTACTTTCCAGGAGAAGGAAAATGAGGTTGTGCTTTTCCTGACAATAAAGTGGTAAGTATTGAGGTTATTTTCCGATAAACACATGAACCTTTGGTGAATTCTATGGGCATAACCACTGCAGTAGCTGGAACTGTTTTAAAAACAAACAAAACACTAGAAAAGTATGAGGTTTTGATCTTGGTCACACTTGGCAGCATCACAGGAGACTTTTACAGGCTGTTTTTATTAGCATGTCCCTTAATGGCTCCCAGGGCAACTTGTTCTGTTTGTCATGAGCTCTTGCAAAAATTCACCTCCCTGATGAGACTGTGCATGAGAACTACCAAATTGCAAAGTAATATAGAAAGAGTCCAGTTGTCATAGGAGAGGTGAGTAGATTCTCAAAGTATTTCCAGGCAGCAGTTGGTTACTTTGTAGAAGCAGACCCAAAGCTTCCAGTGTTCTTGCATTAAAAGAATGCTAGGAACTGGTAGTGTCTGCTGCCCGTAAAATCTAGGCATTAATGAAACACATGACCTTCTAGTTAATCAGTTACTAAACTATCCTGTGCAACAAGCACTTGTTCATCTTTGTAAATGCAAATTACGAGTGACTCGTGAGTAGTGAGATAAAGTTACTGCATATCAGGATAGATTCTGTACTCAAGCTGCATGCTGTCTTCAGGATGTAGGAAAAGAGTCCACATTTGCAAAGGAAAGAAGTGAGCAGAGTATGGGGGCCATCTGAGGCCATCTTACCCCTTTGCAGTACATCAGTGGATTAGGATGGGTTAGTAAGAAAAAGAAATTCTTAATTCCTATGATACTGAAATAATACTCAGTTGCAGAACAGAATATAGGACTTACAAACTTATATGGATATGTAACTGACAGCATATTGACGTTTTACAAACTCCTTTTCTAGATTTTCATGTTATGAATTAATCTACAATGCTTCTCCAGCTTGAAGGTCTAAAATTTGAGTGGAACTAAAACTGAACATATTTTTTAGATTTTTAGATTTTTTTTTTTTTTATCAAATGCTTTGGGGCTAGTAACCCTTAGTTTTGTGATTTCAGTTGTCTTTTCAGAAAACCACATCTGATTTATTTTAGTCTTTATTAGATACCAGAAATTGTGATCATGTCCTGTTTCATTGGCACTGAGAAAAACTTCATAGCTCAGCAGGTGCTTTACCTGAGAGAAAAATGACATGGTAGACCTCCTCTTCAGTCTGTTTTATTTGTGTTTTGTTACCTGAAGCAGTGAACACATGGTTTTCCAGTTCAATTACTGTGATTTTCTGACAGATTTATTGTTGATAAACTAAGTGTAAACATACTTACTATGTACACATGATACTGTTTCAATAGCAAGGATTTTAACCAGATTTCCATCATTTTTTTCCTGCCAAACTGACATTACTGCTATTATATTTTCATGTTTATATAAATTTCTGTATACCTGTAACTTGTGGTCATGTGGAAAGGCTAGACTGGAGCACTGAATGAATTTTTCAGTATAATCATCTCTCTGATTATTGTAATGGAGACCAGCAAACTACCTCCTGGTCTAGTTTTTTGATCAAATACTTGAAAGGAGTCTCTTCAGGACTAGGTAGTAAAACTTGGAGCTTAGTGAATTCTTATCAAATAAATACAGAAAGCAGATAAAAACATCTAGTGTTGTGTTCCCTGTTGCTGTACCAGTTGTGCTTTGTAGTAGTGAATTAGATCAAGCCTCAGGACTTGCAGGAAGCAGAAGAGCAAAAAGACGGAGGTTTAAAGAAAACCTGCAAAGAATTTGCCTCTCAACTTGATGTATAAAAAATAGGTGCAGAAAGGGCAAACCAGATATAAGGATTATTGTGCAAGAAAAGAAAAGAAAACAGGCTGTGGTGGTTTCACCCTGGCCTGGAGGCCAGATGCCCACCAACGCCGCTCTATCACTCCCCCTCTTAAATGGACCAGGGGAAGAGGGGAGGAAAAAGAATTACAAAAGCTAATAATAAGATAGAAGCAATTTTAATAACAATAATAAACAAAAGCAATAGACCCCATGGAAGCAAAAAGCAAAGAGAGAGATGTTGGTTGGTCTCGGGAAGCAGGGCTCTCTAAGCTTGGTAGTTGCTTGGGAGGATAGACGGCATGGACAAATCCCCACACTTCCTTCTTTTACTTCATTCTTATATCTGAGCTGACGTCATATGGCATGGAATACTGCTCTGACCAGTCTGGGTAAGCTGGCTCAGCTATGTCCCCTCCCAAGATTTTGCCCATTCCTCGGTGTACTCTTGGGGCAGGGAAATGCTGAAAAGACACAGCCTGAATACTTATTCAAGAGTAGCCAAAACACTGCTATGTTATCAACTGCTGCTGCAAAACAGCACTGGAAAGATTCTGTGAGGAGAATTAACTCCAGCTTGGCCAAACCCAATACATAGGGGGAAGAGGATGCTAACTGAAATAAGGGATAGCTGTATGTGGTGGGGGAGGCAGATGCAAAGGAAAAGAAAATCTATTTTATACAGGGCAGGGATACAGGAGTAGGGAGTAGCAGAGAAATAGTTAAGAGAATATCCATTTTATCCACAACTCTACATGCATGTTTGCAAGGCAGACATTTTTTTACTGCTTAAAATATAGCTGCTGGATTACTTACTGCTGCGGTTACACCCATGTACTCACTTTGCAGAATTAATGCTTTGCTGTGCTTAGCATGCAGCATTTGCCTAGATAAAAATCTCTACCAAACTCTAGAACCAATCCAGCACGTGTTACTGTGCCTTTTAAGTGCAACATTGTCTGCTGCTCAGATCATGCTTTATGTTCTTGGATATGTTCATATCTGTACAACAGTGTTCCAAGTACAAGCTTGTACCAGCAAGAATACCATGAGTTGCTTTGTGTTCTCAACATGCAGATATTTTAGCCTGCTGCAAACATAGTCCAGTGCTTGGAATTGGATTCTTCCAAAATGCTTCTCGGGAAGAATGTGCTGGCACTCTGTGTAGCACCATATGGATATGAATACGTAGGTGGGACAGCAGGCTGAGGCAGATGTGTCTCATAATCACATTTGCTTAGAATAAAATCTCAGTCAAGGAAACTAATCTTAAATCAAACATTTATCTATAGAACTACTGTTTTGACCTTTTTAAGTGTCTCAAACTGTTTCATTTCAATGCTTTTCTAGCCTGCTGAAGGCTGTGAGAGGGAAGATGGGTTGTGTAGTTCGCCCAGACAGTGAGTTCATGGGAACATACCAACAGACACTGGAAGGTAGCAGTCCTGGAATATCAGACTCGCTATTTACTAGCACTTAGATTTTCTCCTTAAGCAGAGACAAGGGGAAAGTGCTGCTGGTGAATTTCCTCCTATGAGTTCCACTAGCTTCTGCACTTACACCCTTATGTGCAACAAGCAGAATGGCAAATCGGTGTGCTTGAGATGGCAAATTCTCTGCTGTGTATTATGGGATGCCAAGTCAAGAGGAGCTTTGAATTGCTGCTGCTTAAGCATTCTCTTTCATTATAAATTCTCTGGAGAAGGCTAAATGTGGTTTAACTTTAAAAAGGTGTGTTTTGTAATGTTATGTCTGAATTACTTTGTAAGGTAGAGGGAACTTAGAATTGGTTTTGTAAAACAAAGTAGAAATAAAAAAGGGATTTTAAAAAATCATCTGCCCCTTATGTTCTTACAGATAAATTCTTTCCTCCAAGCATATGCATATGTAGCATAGTGTCTGCAGTCTGTTGGACCCATTTGGTTTCCTCAGTAGTTGCCCTTTTTCTTGCCCCTGAGGGTTACCTGGGCTTGCTCCCATGATTATTAACAACCCCCAGGTGCTATAATAACATAGAAGCTCACAGCTTCTGTCATGGTCCTTTTATCATGCACTCACACTGTGATCTGCCAAGGCCAGAGCCATATTCCCTGTCCCTGCAAGGCTTTGCCTGACCCAATGTTTTCTCCTCAAAGGAGCAGAACGTGACACATCTGGTTGATGCTGTCATGATCTGTGTCCCCACTGCAGTCTTACTCTTTTCAACAGTTCAGTCTGTCTGGCCCTAGCTTGCTGTAAGACTGTTACATGAGACTACATTACCATGAATGATAACTTGCTGGAAAACCATACTCCATAATGGAAGTTAATGAGAGACTCGACTGGAAAACAAAATTTTAAAACAGTCTGTAGAAATCTGTATTTGGGTACTAGTCCGTGTTCTCAGTCCAAGATTATGCTTTTAAATTTGAAGATAAAGGCAAAAGAAACTGGAAAAGGGATTTGACTTCATCAGAAGATATTGGATTACAGTTCAGAATTATCTCAATGTTTGGGGAAATTGTGCTGGAAGGAGATGAGTTTTATTAGTAACAAACATAAAGCATGATATACTGTCAGGAGCTGAACAAAGACAGCACAGGGGTGCTGGCCTGTGACAGTGAATAACCTGAATTATGTCCATGTTTACTCAGTATTTGAAAGATTTTGACTGAAGTCATGGTTATCAACTGGAGAGAGATCAATTGGGAGAGATTGGAGAGTCTGTGGTTAACAAGAGAAGAATAATCATAGTCTAGAGTGAATTGAGTAATGCTCTTGATGGAGGGAGAAGAGGGAAAAACAAAGCTGATGTTGAAGAGGAAGAAAATACACTATCACTCCCCTTTTGTTTTGTTTTGGTTTGGTTTTGTTTTTCCCCTCCATTGTGGGCAGGAGAAATTAAATGATCCCAAATTAAAGTGAGAAGAGATTTGACTGTTAGACATTGGAAATAAAAATGATGATAAAAATGTGTGGTAAAAGTGTGGAATTGGAGTCAAGTAACAAACAAGACATGCACGTTGCGAGGGGCTTTCAGGTTCCATATTTCTGCTGCGTGAAGGAATGCACTAGGCTGTCCTCCAAGGCTTCTCTCCACCCAGCTATTCTTCTGGCTTCAGTGTACTTGTTAAGGAAGGCACTTTCTGAAAACTAAAAATCTTTAAGCAAGTAGAAGACACTCAGTGGTCACATTTTTCTCAACATTAAATATTCTAAATCATTTGCTTTTTACTAAGCTTCGTGTCCTCGATTGACATTACTGTCACTGGCTCTTAGGCAAATATCACTTCTAACGTGTTCCTTTTTCCAAGGTGACAGATGGTGTTCAGAAACACAACCTCATTCAGAGTATAAACTGAAACTCACAATCGTAGTAGTTGACTGAAAGGTATGAGTTGTGAGCTAAGTGAAATTATAGTGAATGTTATTTGCTGTGTTTATTGAATATATAATTCACTGTAAATTATAATTAATAAATTTAGTCATTCATGTAGACAGTACTACATGTGACTCTTAAATGTTTTTATCCCTAGCAATGATGCTGTTCTTGCTGGTTGGGAATGGAATTGCATATTTCATGGGTTTCTCTTTTATACAGGTTTTGGGCTGGATCCGAAACGGAGAGTCAATGTTAAATGCTGGCCTTATCACTGCTAGTTCTTTACAGGAGGCAGAACAGTTACAGAGGG
The DNA here is from genome assembly GCF_027791375.1 of Indicator indicator. Classification (NCBI taxonomy): domain Eukaryota; kingdom Metazoa; phylum Chordata; class Aves; order Piciformes; family Indicatoridae; genus Indicator; species Indicator indicator. Next base: position 19,048,343 of record NC_072015.1, on the reverse strand, counting down.
AGCATGAGCAGTTTCAGCATGCAATAGAGGTAAAAGCACCATTTTGGTGGCCATAGCCAAGAGTCCTTTATTATAGTTCATGAGTCTCTATAAAACACTGTTCGGTCCATGCTGCAGTATTTTGAGTTTAAGAAAAGCTGTTGAAATCATCTTATGGTGAAGAGATAAAAGCACTTATTGAGAAGGTGGGGTTTTATTCTTCTTCATTTTGGACCTACAATTCCAGGTGAACACATCATCTTGGTACCTTTTTACATCTTTGTAAAGTGATGGCTGTTCACAGCAATTTTACTGAAAATGGTGTTTCCCCTTGTAAGAATACATCATACAATGCTAACTGTTAAGAATAAATGGAACAGCAAACACAAGTTTTGTGTTTTCTGATTCAGTCCTTTGACGTTTCTGGTTTTGACAGGTTTCACCTAAATGTATGTGTGGTGTTGTGTCCATCCTCCTTCCATCACTTCAAGCTAAAATTGAATTGGTCAAATCTCTGCAAAAAATAGTCACAGATCTTAAGACTAATTGAAATGCAGTGTGATTAATGTATATGCACTATTGAGAGAGTTCTGGTGATACTATGTATATATAGCACACGTTTTTAAGAACTTTACTTTCCTTGAAAGATTAACCAGTGTCATGATTATTTGGGAAAACCTTTTAGAAGTACTTCATCTTGCATTAACTCTTTCATGTTCGTTTGCTATTTTGTGGAGGTTTATATTTCCCCTTTCTTTGTTGTTTTTTTTTTTTAAGAGGATGTTGAGGGTGTTATTTAAAATTATTTTTGTTTGTTTTGTTTTACAGTTTGGACTATATGCACCCTCATTTTGAGAGCTTTTGTAACTCTTAACTATAAAAATCTTGAGACCTGTAGGGATTTGTCAATTTAAGAATAAATTACTCAAAAGTTTTTAAATTCTGTGTTTCCTGGATCATTCTGTACTTAAATATAATAATACTTAGGTGTTCCAGATTTAAGGCAAGTAGATGTTTGCACAGAATACTAGTTAAACTTTTGCTTACAAAAGTTTACAAAAGCTGTCTTATGTATCTGCCTGCAGACCAGCATGCAACTTTACTTGCTCACTACTGATGGACAGTAATAGCAGTCAAGCCAAAATAAGAGAAATCCTTTACATCTTGTTTTTCCTTACCATGAAGGATAAGAAAAACAACCTAAAATTCATAATTATAGCAAAGTGTACAGCAACATAAATATGCCATGTGTGCTTAGTGCTAGACAGTGGCTATTGCTTACAAACTGTTAGTCACTATTGATTCGATGATAAATCTATCCAGGATTTATTTCCTTTTTATTTGCATAGTGAAGTCATGGAGTGACTAGTACTAGATAGCTGTTTTTAGTTGGTGGGTGTTTGTGCTTCTGCATTCAAGTGTCACTGACATAGTGGAAACATGAGCCTTTGAGGTGTTCAAGAAAATGAACTGAAGTCCTCCACTGATTTTTCTGAATTTTCACCTGTTCTCAGAAAACGCATCAAAGTGCCCTGCAGGTTCAGCAGAAGGCAGAGGCGATGCTGCAGGCTAATCACTATGATATGGATATGATTCGAGAGTGTGCAGAGAAGGTTGCTTCCCACTGGCAACAACTGATGCTGAAGATGGAGGACCGTCTCAAGCTTGTGAATGCCTCTGTAGCCTTCTATAAAACTTCTGAACAGGTACAGAACTGCTACATGGTCTGTGTAATCATCTTGGTTAATTCTTTAGTGTGGCATAAATAACATTACATAAATAAATGGTTTGCTAGGTTTAGTTCACAGAACCACGGAATGTTAGGGGTTGGAAGAAACCTCAAGAGATCATCAAATCCAATCCCCCTGCCAAAGCAGGATCACCTAGGGCAGGCCATGCAGGAACAAACCCAGGCAGGTTTTGAAAGTCTCCACAGAAGGAGACTCCACAACCTCTCTGGGCAGCCTGTGCCACTGCTGCATCACACTTACCATAAAGAAGGTTCTTCTCATGTTAAGGTTGAACCTGCTGTGTTCTAGCTTGTACTGTTGTTCCTTATGAGATCACTAGGCACAACCAAAAAGAGACTATCTCCTTCATCTTGACACCTACCCCTCAGATATTTGCAGACATTGATAAGATCCCCTCTCAGCCTTCTCTTCTCAAGACTAAACAGCCCCACTTCTCTCAGTCTCTCTTCACAGGAGAGATGTTCAAGTCCCTTTATCATCCTTGTAGCACTCTGTTGGACTCTATCCAGCAGACTCCTGTCTCTGTTGAATTGACGGCCCAAAATTCGATGCAGTGTTCCAGCTGTGGTCTCACCAGGGCAGAGTAGAGGAGGAAGAGAAACTCCATAGCCCTGCTGGACACACTTTTCTTATTGCACCCCAGGATACCACTGCGGCCACAAGGGCACATTGCTGTCCCATGAGTAACTTTTGCTGTCCACTAGGACACCAAGGTCTTTCTCCATGGAGCTGCTTTCCAGCAGGATGACCCCTAGTCTGTACTTGTGCCTGGTATTCCTTCCCAGATGCAGGACTCTGCACTTGTCCTTATTAAACCTCATGAGGTTCAGTATTAATCATACTGAGTAAACCTCCAAATCTTGTTGGATGGCAGCACAGCCTTCCAGTGTGTTAGCCACCTGCCTCATTTTGTGTCATCAGCAAACTTGCTCAATCCCCTCTTCCAGTTCATTAATGATGTTGAATAAAACTGGACCCAGTACTGATCCCCTGGAAACACCACTGGCCACAGGCTTCCAACTGGACTCTGTGCTGCTGATCACAACACTCTGAACTCTGTTGTTGAGGCAGTTACCAATCCACATCACAGGCCTGTCATTGAGCCCACTTTCCTGGAGTTTACCTATGCGTATGTTATGGGAGACAGTATCAAAAGGCTTACTGAAGTCAAGATAGACAATATCCACTGCTCTCCCTTCATCTATCCATTTGGTCATGCCTTCATAGATGGCTACCAGATTAGTCAAGCAAGATGTCCTCTTAGTGAATCCATGCTGGTTACTTTTGGTAACCCTCTTTTCTTTCATGTGGTTAGAGATGGCCTCCAGCATGAGCTGCTCCATCACCTTTCTGGGGATGAAGTTGAGGCTGACTGGTCTGTAGTTGCTCCAGTCTTCCTTCTCGCCATTTTAGAAGACTGGAGTTAGATTGGTCCTCTTCCAGTCCTCAGGCACCTCCCCTATTCTTCATGATCTTTCAAAAATTATGGAGAATGGTACAGCAACAACATCAGCCAGCTCCCTCAGCTCTTGTGGGTGACCCACGATGGATTGGGTGTGTTTACTAATTTGATAACAACTGCATTACACAAAAAATGCAAAAAGATCCTTTTACCAGCTGCCTAGAGTAAATATGCACTGAGCTTTTCAAAGGGTCTTACATGACAAAGTGTAGTGACAGGAAAAGGGATAATGGTTTTAAACCAAAAGAGGATAGGTTTAAAATGCAAGAAAGAATTTTTTTTTTACAATATTAATGGTGAAACACTGGGACAGATTGCCCAGAGAAGTTGTGAGTGACCCATCCCTAGAAGTGCTTAAAGTCAGGTAAGATGAGGCTTTGAACAACTGGGGGATTCAGCTGGGTGATCTTAAAGAGCCCTTTCAACCTAATCCATTCTATGATAAATGAATAGTGGACAAACTTTACTGACTTGCTTCAATTAGCAAACTTCAGAGTGTTTTGTACAACCAGTGCTACATTACATTACCAAAGTACAGCGATTATTGGCAAGATTGAAATCTCTGGCTGTCTCTTCTATCATTCTTCCCTTTAATTGTCCTCAGAATCTTATTTTTACTTGAAAAAAGTCTTGTAAAACTTTTCCAAGATAAAACACACTGTACACATACTTGGCTGGATTTCTGCTTGTTTCAAGAAGTTTAGCTTAAACAAGTTACACTGAGATTTTAATGGAAGTACATCAGATGGCTAATTCTGGGGTTTGTGTGGGAGTCAGGAAAAAAAAATCAGCTTCATCCTGCTTGTCTGGAGAACACTTACTGGCAGGGTTGGCCAGATTGCTTCTTCTGCATTCATGTCCTAAACCCATCCTGAACTGTGAAGTAACAGAAGCAGGGAAAGATGAGCAACTTTAGGAATAGCTTTCTGAGGAATTCCGTGAAAGCAAGCAAATGCTTACAGACCTATAGCCAAGGTTTGTTGCCTTCTCTTAAGTCCCAGTTAAAACGTGTCAGAAGCTAAGGTGTATGTAAGGACTGGACTGGTTTTCCCTTTTTTTTTGTTTTGGCTTTAATTTTGAATGTTAATGAATTATATTTGAGTTGGGCTCCTTTTTTTCTGATAGGTGTGCAGTGTGCTGGAAAGCCTGGAGCAAGAATATAAGCGAGAAGAAGACTGGTGTGGAGGAGCAGACAAACTGGGTCCTAACTCTGAAACAGATCATGTTACGCCCATGATAAGCAAACACCTGGAACAGAAGGAGGCATTCCTAAAGGTGAGGTTTGCAATTTTTTTGTGGTCTTCTCTGTCTTAGAAAACATGCAGTCAATCACTCCCAGTGCTGAAAGGCGTGGATGGCAACAGTGCCCATTCAAAAGATACAAGTATGGCTCAAACTGCAAAGATACAGTAAGTGGCATGTTAACTGCTTCTGAATGCTGCCAAGTGCATAAAATTGTAGCCAGTTTTATAAATATAATTCCTTTTGAACTTCAGTAGATGTCAGGTCTCCTACTGTGACTGAAGAGGAATTTAGGAATCACTTCTTTGAGCAACTGTCATTCTAAAGAATGCTTAAAGGTTGCTGTTCTGAAAGAGAAGTGACAGTCACACAGTACCATTGCTACCTGTGCATTGAAGTGGCTCTCAGATGTAATTGGACTGTGGTAGAGTATGGAAGGAGGAATTGCTCAACAGGCATCTGGGGATAGTTGGATTTGTGTAATAGTTGTCAGATAAATGAAAAGCTTTTGTTCCAACTAATGCCCTAGTCCAGAAGATCATTGATCATGCTGAATAAATCTGTAATTGATGCTTGCAAAGCAGTGTAACTGAACCCATAAGCAAGGACTTCACCTTGAAAGACTATTAAGATTACAGAACCTTATTTCTATTAAAAACTTTTCTGTTCTCAGTGCATAGGTAAGAACATCCAAATACATAACAACATATAGCTCTAAATATGCTGTCAAATTGATCTTTCTGTAATTGGTACAAATTACCAATCTCTGTTTTAAAGTAATATGAGAAATTGCTTATTGTCTTTGTTACTGCATTGAACCATGCTACCTTTTTCTAACCTTTTAAAGTAGCGTTTTATGTTGTGCTTATAAAAATAAGGCAGCCAGCCCATATGTAGTGCTTGGTGTACATTCAGATGAAAGTGGCAGCTGAGCTGAGTGTCGGCAATACAGTAATAAGGACAGAAAGCTCTTATGGCCTTAATATTTTAGCACTTTTGGATTCACTTCAGCAGTATATTTACTTTTTATTTAAGGTATTGGTGGATATTTTGGAATATCCAGGCAAGCACGTAAGGGTGTGAACTCTGTTTATACAGTCAATAACTGTAAGTGGCACATGGCACATACACAAAATAAACTTCTCTGTGAGCTCTGAGTCATGCTGAAAGCTCTAGAGCAGATAGTTGCTTTTTAGGAAATTCAGATTAAAAAAAGAAGAGCATTTTCTTCAAAGATTCAAATTGTGTTGTGTTGGAAGGGACCCTCAAGGGTCATCTTGTCCAACCCACCTGCAGTGACCAGAGACACGTTCAAGTAGATCAGGCTGCCCAGGGCCACATCAAGTCTGATCTCAGATGTCTCCAGGGATAGGACCTCAACAACATGTGTGGGCAACCTGTTACAGTATTTTACCACTTGCATTGTAAAGAACTGCTTCCTTATGTCTATCTCTGCTACAGTTTCAAACATCTGCCCCTCATCCTATCACTGCAAGGCCTTCTAAAGAGTCCTTCCCCAGGTTCCTGTAGGTCTCCTTCAGATACTGAAATGTAGCAATAAGGTTCTCTCCAAAGCCTTCTCTTCTCCAGGCTGAACAACTGCAATTCATAGGAGAGGTGCGTCTTTCTTCATAGGAGAGGTGCTCCAGCCCTTTGATCAGATTTGTGGCCCTCCTGTGGACCCAATTCAGCAGGTCCATGTCTCTCTTGTGTTGGAGGCCCCAGAGATGAACCCGGTACTCCAAGTGAGGTCTCACCAGAACAGAGTAGAGTGGCAGAATCACTTCTCTCAACCTGCTGGCCATGCTTCTTTTGATACAGCCCAGGATGCCATTTGCCTTCTGGGCTGGAAGTGGGCATCGTTGGCTTATGTCGAGCTTCTCATTCACCAGTATCTCCAAGTCCTTTTCTGTAGGGCCACTCTCAATTTCATCAACCCCCAGCATGTATTGACATCAAAGGTTGCCCTGACCTAGGTGCAAGGCCTTGCACTTTTTTGTGAACCTCATGAGATTCTTCTCAGCTCACCTCTCCAGCCTGTCCAGGTTCCTCTGGATGGTATCCTATCCCTTAGCCTTATCAACTTAGCACCACTTAGCTTGGTATCATCTGTGGACCTGCTGAGGGTGCACTCAATCCCACTGTCTGTATCATTGATGAAGATACTGAACAGTACTTGTCCCAGTGCAGACCCTTGATGAACACCACTTGTCACCTGTCTTCATCTGGACATCAAGCTGTTGACCAGTACCCTTTGTGTACAGTCATCCAACTGATTCCTTATCCACTGGACAGGCCACCTATCAAACCTGTATCTCTCCAGCTTAGAGAGAAGGATGTTGTGGGAGACTGTGAAAACCTTTACGAAATTCCAGATAGATGACATCTGTTGTTCTACCCTTGTCCACAGATGTAGTGACACCATTGCAAAAAGCCACTAGTTTGGTCAGGCAGGACTTGCCCTTTGTAAGGCCATGCTGGCTATTGCAAGTCACCTCGCTGTCCTCTGCGTGCTTGAGTATAGCTTCCAGGAGGATCTGTTCCATGATCTTCACAGGCACAGAGGTGAGGCTGACTGGTCACTAATTTCCAATGTCCTCTGTTGTGCCCTTTTTATAGATGGGTGCAATCTTTCCCTTCTTCCAGTCTCCAGGGGCTTCACCTGACTGTCAGGACTTCTCAGATATTACACAGAATGGCTTTGCAACCACATCAGCCAATTTTTTCAGAACTCTGGGGTTCATCTCATCAGGTCCCTTAGATTTATGTATGTTCCTCAGGTGGTTCTGAAGTTTATCTTTGCTTATGGTGAGAAGGACTTTAGCCTGCTGATGCACACCTAGTGGTCCATCAACTCAAGAGGGGGCACAGCAAGATTGCTGGTGAAGACTGAGGCAAAAAAAAAGTCATTGAATACCTCAGCCTTCTGGTCTGTTGACATCAGCTCTCCATTCTCACTCATCTCACTTTCTTTAACCTTTCTTTGCTGGTTGATGTAGGTGTAGAAGCCTTTCTTGTTATTCTTTGCATCCCTTGCCAGGTTCAGCTTCAGCAAAGCCTTAGCCTTCCTGACCTCATCCCTGTACAACTAGTCAGTATTCCTATACTACTCCCAGGTTACCTGTCCCTGCTTCCATTGTCTGTGTAGTTCCCTCTTGCTCTTTATTTTGACCAGCAGGTCCCTATTCAGCCATGCCAGTCTCTTCCCTTCCTCGTGTGATTTCTCACGCATGGGGATCAAGAGCTCTTGTGCTCTAAGGATAATGTCCTTAAAGATCTGCCACCTCTGCCCTGCTGCCCCTCAGGTCCTACTGACTAACTCCGGAAGGAGCTGGAAGTTTGCCTTCCTAAAATTTAGAGTCCTGACTCTGCTCCTTGCATGTCCCATATCACTTAGGACTTCAAACTCCACCAGTGAGTGATCACTGCAGCCCAGGCTGCCCCCAGTCTTGACGTCACTGATGAGTTTGCTTGCATTTAGGATCACAGGATCATAGAATGGTCTGGGTTGGAAGGCACCTCCAAAGGTCATCTAGTCCAACCCTTCCGCAGTAAGCAGGGGCATCCTCAAATAGATCAGGCTGCCCAGAGCCCTATCAAGCCTCAACTGTAAGATCCAATACTGCGTTCCTTGGGTAGGGGTGTCTGTTACCTGACTCAGGAAGTTAATCGTAAAGGCACTGCAGGAACCTCCTCAATTGCCTACAGCTTGCTGTGCTATTTTTCCAGCAGATGTCAGGATAGTTGAAGTCACTCAGCAGGACAAGAGCCTGCAAGCATGAAGCCTCCTGTAGCTGGAGTAGGAAGGCTTCATCAATGGCCTGTAGTAGATGCTGATGACACGGTTGTTTGGAGTTGTGTGGTTTTTTGTTTGTTTGTTTTTTCCCTGACAGATAAGTAAAGATTAAATGCTATTTGTTGGGAAAACTTTTTCAATGGTTAGGTTGGCTTGCTTGTAGACTGATTTAACAAGGTACGCTTTCTAAAATTGGAGAGAGTCAGAAATGTGCAAAAGGGGAGTGAGGAAGGTCTTTCATCTCTTTCTGGATGTATATTTGTGCATCTTCAAATAAGCTAATCTCTCTGACTTTCCAGGCTTGCACACTGGCTCGGAGAAATGCTGATGTCTTCCTGAAATACCTGCACAGGAACAGCGTAAACATGCCAGGGATGGTGACGCACATCAAAGCACCTGAACAACAAGTCAAAAGTAAGGGGTTTCTGGTTTTTTACTTCATATGATCCTCACGTGCTGTGGTGTATGTAAAGATGAGAAAGTGAAGCCTGTCCAAGTGGAAAGGGTCCTGTCAGGCTTAACAGGAAATCATTAAAAAGGCTTTCACACTTTGAAAGAGCTGCCAATTGTCAAATTATTTTATACCCAAATGAAGTTGATTTGAATTTATTTGTCTTCTTTTGGGACTCAAATGTGCTACTTTGTTGAGAAAATGAGATAGTAAACATGCATGTGGGTAGTGTTTGATCTGAAGCCAAATGGGAGTTGATCACTATGTGTGTAGTGCATTCTGTGAGTTCCTTGGGAGTGTGATCGTGATACAATAAATCCCTTGAACAATGCTGATCAGGCCATTCATATAATGGAATCAGTATTAAGGAACTCGAAGTACAGGATAACTGACACCATGTTTAAATTACATGTATAGACAGGTAGTAGCTGAGGTGAGGCAGGAAAGAACTGTTACATGGGGCTTGACTTTTGCTAGGATTAATTCAGTGTAGTACAGCTTTAAGGTACAACATGTGCTGTGGGAAATAGAGAGAGAAATCTGTAGGGCTTTCAGGGACAAAAAAAAAATTAAGGTATACATAACTGATGGGTGAAGTAGGCAGAACAGATAGAGATTCAGAAACAAATGTCACTAATTTATTTTCCAGTCATATTCCCCTCAAATCAGTGTTACAACTGAATGCTCAGGCCACACTGCAGACTCAAAACCAGAGAAGTCTAATTGTCTAATTAATTGCTGTTTGCAGCTACCCAAAGGGAAGTTATGCAAAGAATAGAGCTAAAGTCAGAGGAACACAGCAGCAGGACCAGAGAAAAAAGTTGCAGCAGGGAAGATGCTGAATGGATGTAAGGAGAAAGTGTAACAGCAAGAGTGAGAAAGCACTGAACACAGCAGGTAGCCCAGAGAGGCAGTAGAACCTCTGCCCTTGGGAATTTTTAAAATTATGTTGAACAAGCCCTGGAAAACTGAACTTAGTCCTGTCTTGAGGAGATTGGAACAGATGGCCTCCAGAGGTCACTTCTACTCTATGATACTTGGTGACTCTGTTAGAAAAGGACATACTCACTTCTTCATTTTACTACCAGGCAAAATCAGTTTTTATTTGGCAGTACTCAAAAATCTCTGTGTCAGTTTTTTTGTGTTGGAAAGATAATAGGGTATGTGGAGTACTGTTCACTCTTAAGGAAATAGATTGTAGCAGTTGAAACTTTGGGCATGTAGAGTTAAGACAAAGGATTGTTCTTCCTCTTCCTCAAGGCATCAGCGTTTATAGAACAACACAAGATAAGATCTCAACAGAAATGCTGTCATTATCCATAACTGAAGGAGTGTTGCTGACATCTGTCACATAGCTCTGCTTTTAGTAATATACAAAGAAATGAAAGCAGTAGCAAGCAGGAAGTTGTAGCCACAACTAATCATAAGAAATATATATTAGGGGTTTTGGACAAACTTTAAAAAGTCAGTTTTGAATTCTGATTAAACAGTCATTCTGAGAAAGGTCGATGTGTACAGATGAGGAAAGAGTGGAAAAGTCTCTGCTAATGTCCTTAACTTGTCCTTAAATGTATCAGAAATGTAGTGCTATGCATGTTTTCTGTACATTTAAGATTTTGGGTGAATGATACATGTTCAGAATGGAACAAAACCATCAACCAAAATCCCCAAGCAGAAGGAAGATAAACTTTGTGCTCTAACACTTTTTCCCTTATGAGTCAGGTCATGTATGCTTCTGAGAATTACACATGAGTCAAGATAAAACTCATGAGGACTCCTCCATTTTAGATCTCAGTAGTATCATGGTAGCTGACCACATGATTTAAAGATTTACTCTGATCTTCCTGTTCAAATATGTATTTAAGGGAAAAAACAAACTCTTTTCATCTCTTCTAAATAGAGAAGTTAGAGTGTTTATTTAATTTTCGTGAAAGAGGGTACACATGTCTGGACTACTACATACTCGTAAATCTCATGTATTCTTGAAACCAGTAGACTGTGGTCAGTGTTCAGTATATAAATAAACTTTAAAAGCTTGAGTAACCCGTGAGTTTTTGCAGAATTGATGAATTTTTCAAAAAACCCATGCAGTGATATGTATTTGATCCTTATTGCCAGATGTAGGTTATAATATCTGGAAAAGCAATGTCTTAATCTAGGCCAAGTTTAGTTAAGAACAGGAATCACAGTGGTATTGAACTGAGAGGTGTCCCTGTGTCCCTTTATACCAGTGTGAATAATTTCCTTGACCTGTAGTTCAGAGTGTACAAATACTGTGTAAAACACCATGCCAAAGCTGAATCTTACAAAGGAGTGGTGGCCTGAAACTGCTGCGGCAGGGAAATTCAGCTGGTGGAAATTGCTGTAAACTCAGAAATGGAGCATCTTCATCTTTGCTTTTGATGCTAATTTTGTGTGCTTCTTTGTTACCTCTGTCTGCTGTACAGACTGCAACTAAACATAGTGCAGGAACTTGTCTACTGGTGCTTATATTTTTACGTTGGTTGACAGAGTGCAGGATGCATGGAGACAGCTCGTGGGGGAGACACTCACAAAGCTGACAGTAGCAGCCACCTGAAAACTGCAGGTTTATTACAATTACCCTGCCTTCCTCCTGACACAACAAAATTACAGGTTCAGATGTCAGTGGGGAAAATTCTGCTGCACAACCAGTTAAACTATGTAGAGAAATCAATCAAAATGTGTGCTGGCTCACTCATTCAAAAAGGGAAGATCTCTCTACAGGTACCCAAAATATACACACTCACCAAAGAGGGAGTGAGGACTCCTTAGATGAGGTCTCAGTCTAAGGGAAGAAGATCCAGCTGCCAGGCCACTTGCTGCCTGGAGACCAACTCTCTCAAATGTCTCCATAGAGGGCCTCCATTTATACCCTATCGAGAGTGTGCTGTGGTCAATTTCTTAATTTGTTGGAGGGCTAAGTCCTCCAAGAAACACAAAAGTTGGAGTTCTGGGCCCTGAGCCACCAGTTGATGTCTGGGAGGCTCAAGCATATTTTTATCAGCTCCTTGCAAGCCTCGGCCCTTTGTCAGGCTTTTTGTGTTTGTCACTGGGGTTGTACCTGCCCTGCAGCTGAAAGTTCTTCAGGCCTGGAGAACAAGATGAAAAGTTTAGGAAACAATCATAACAAATCTTGAAATCAAAGAAAATAACTGCAATGGGGCTAGAGTGCAGAAGGCTTGAGATAGAGCTCCTCATCCAAACTTAGCAATCAATATTGATGTTCTGTAACTTCCTTTCAGTATTTTATAGAATATTTTTTTTTCTCTTCTTAGTCAGTCCAAGAAATTAATGACAGTAACACTGATGGTGCCCAGCCAGATATCTTTCATTGACTTGCCATCTGTATAATGCCCTGACAGAACAGGATATGTTGTTTGCTCTTTGTCAGAACTACTCTGCAGGGATCACTATCAAGATGTCTCTTGATATGGTGTGTCCAGTTGGATGTATTGCGTTGTATAATGATGATTATGTCCCACACCTCCACCCACCTCCTGTCCCCCAAAATCTGACATACATTCTGAGCAAGCATTTTTGAGATGGTATAAAGCAGAAATAAAACTGAGAAAGCAGGTGAGCTTCATAGCAGATCAGATCATGGCCTGGCTGAGGGACAGATCAGTCGAGACACATTGGAGGGTAGCCTACCCAGCAGGAAAAAAAACTTGGCCACTGTGACCAGATTCCAACCAAAAGTCCTGGGTGATCTCATGGTTCTGCGACAAGTGGGAATATGGTACTTCCGAGCACAAGGATGTTTGCAATGATGCAGACAGGTTTCATAATCTCTGGGGAAGTTATGATTGGTCCCAGAACACAGAGTTGCTTTGCTCCTCAGGCTCACTTTATTTGAGCTTTTCTATGATACTGTTTCTTGGAGTTGTTAGCATTTGGAATGTAAGACATAGTGAACCTGGACAGTGGAGCCAGGGGTATGCAGAGGTCTTAAGAGGCCTAGTACCTGACAGCCTCTAATCATAATTATGGAAAACAGACAGCTGTGACTGTAAGTAGAAAAGCAAGTAAAGAATTATTGTGAAGAATGAGCCTGTTTTGTGGTCTTTTCTGCATCTGGTAGACCTGACCTTGGGTTCTATGCACCTCTGTCAGACATTGGATGTCCCTGTTTCCATGTATTTCAGCTTGCTCTTTGGGTTTGCAGTAGGTACGAAGTCTGGTAGGGCTTCTGCTCTGGAAGAAGCAGTGGAAAAGTGAGCTTCACAAGAAACTGCTAGGATTTCTTTGTTTGAGGGGGAAAACACAACGTTGAAAAAGCAGAGCTGAGATAAAATGTTCTGCATACTGTAAGCAGAAGGTCTTTGCTATCCAGGAAGAATTTGTAAGCCAAACATGGAATTGGAGGTTAACAGTGGAATTTGGGTGTGTCTTTTCAATGGCAGACAGCTTCTGATACTCAGGAATGGGGTACCAAATTGTGGAGTTATTTGATTACTTGGAAGTTCTCTCAAGGCTCAGTGAACACTCATGTGAACAACTCAACTTACTCAATTTTATTGCTATTTGATTTGATTTTTTTTTAAGGAAAATTACAGACTGAGAATTGTGTACTTTTATTAAATGTGTTTCTGTACATGTAATATCTGCTTACATTACATTTGTTCTTGTAGTGACCTAAGGTTATTTATTTATTCATATGTATTAAATTATTAAAATATTTCATAGACTGGTATATTCATAAAACATTAATTGATTATTTCTTTTTTTGTTAAGATGTTAAGCATGTGCATGCTCATTCTTTCTGAGGAAACCCCATCTAGAACCATTTTTATCAAACCATATTTCAGTTCTCTTTTAAGCAGTGGCAGTCCCTGTATGAAAAATATTTGAGAGAAAAAAGGTAGTAGTTTCTATTAATTGCATCTCTGGTTTCTTTAACATTTATGTAAACAATAATGAAAAAGGAACACTGTTTCATGAATATCATGAAAAAGAGCAAAAAAAGATTAAAAAAAGAGTAAGTTTATTGTGAGCTCTAGAAATATAAGTACTTTATTCCACTAATTTTAATGCAGTATTTCAAAATTGGCTGTTGTAACCTCTGTTGAAACTGTTTTCATTTCTTCAGATATCTTAAATGAACTCTTCCAGAGGGAGAATCGTGTGCTCCATTATTGGACCATGCGTAAAAGGCGTCTTGATCAGTGCCAGCAATACGTGGTGTTTGAAAGAAGTGCCAAACAGGTGAGGGTTTTGTATAAAAATCCTCTTCATTGTGATTGAAGTTTGACATACACTGACTTGTCTCACAAGTTTGCCATTGACTTCAATGTTTCAAATGGCTGAAAGATCAATGATTAAAATAGAAAGTGAGTGAAATTATTTACTTTTAATACACAACAGCTAAATCTGTTGAGGCAGGGTGTCTTTACTGATGAAGTATAAAGGTGCTTGTGCTTCTGCTAGCTTGATCTGGTGCTGCTGAATCTCATTTCTGCAAGCTTGTGTTTGACAAATTATTATGCTTGTTGGCTTTTACACACACACCTAATTTGACCAGGGAAGCAATATTTTTCTCAGATGTTGAAGGAAAAAAACCCACCTGATTAAGCTGATTGTGACAAGTGACAAGTTGGATAACTCATTAAGCGGTAATAACTGAATGACTTCAGTTTTGCAATTCTGTCTGTATCTGGTATTGTGGAGTCTTGCATGTAGACTTGTTGAATTTTTCAGTAACTACCACATGCAAAAAAAGTCCACTTCAATAGTGAAAACACAAGCCATCAAAATAGTTAGGAGGTTTAATGGCAGAATTAGTAATTGGAATGATCTGCAATGGCTTTTTTTTTTTAATTGAATATAGGTCAAAGAAAGTAGGCTATCTGTTCCTGTTCTGCAAAAAGGACACAATGTCCATAATGTGAAATATAGTTAGAGCTACTTTAAAGGACTCAAATTTTTTTTTTTTTTCTGACAACCAGTGTGGACAAGCGCTTAATTACTAAGTGGCTTGTTTTGGTATCTTGAAAGATGTTTTAATTGTCTTTTGTGCTTTCATGAAATAATGCATGATAAATCTTGGAGTGAAGCTAAAGGCTAATACCTCCTTAAAACAGCAATGCTTTGTTCCCTCCCCCCCACCCCACTTTTGAATAACCTTAACTCCAGTCTTCTGCCAAGGACATCACCTCCTTGCTTCTGTATAGAAGTTATGAATAATAATCAAACATTGAAGATAAAGATCTGTTAGCATTTTCATTGTAAGTCCCGTTTTTCAGCAATCACCAGTTGTCATCACAAAGCAAACCAAACTGTATATGAACTCCACAATGAGCAGCCAAAAAATGGAAATGTTGCTGTCTTGATTTAGATTTTTTTATTGGGAAGTTGGAAGAATCTAACTTCGAGCTTTCAGACCTTGATGGCTGCAGTGGGAGCAGATACCATAGTAGTTTGCGAGGACCTTCCAGAGTTAAGGACTCATTAAATTTATTTCTTCTGTTCTTGTCCAGTGTAATAAACCCACCACAAAAAGGTAGAGCTTAAAAAGTTGAAAACAAGAAGTATCAAAATAAATGTCACCAGCAATAGTCCCTGTCCATATCAGTCTTCACTTGCAAATACTGGCATTAGAATGACAGGGGATATCGTACAGGTGATTGTTTGAAATGTCCCTTTTCTTAACAGTAGTCCAACAGTTACTGGTTTGTTTCCATCAAATGTAGAAGCTCATCTCATCAGGCTTGCATCTGCACTTGTATGTGATTAGGTAAATGGCATCTTAGCATTTGTATTCAGTGTTGAAGCTTGAAGTCATTCTATTCACTTGAGATTTTGTAACAAAAGTCAAATGTCCTAAGTGGAAGGAAAAAAAATCAAACTCCTTCAGTCACAGCCATGATGAGCTTAAATTGGTGGAATTATAATGTAGATGATGCCTTTTCCACTTAAACCTAAGGTTATGCTCTTGAAAATACCTGTCTGCTGTCCACCAAGATAAAACTTCAGCAGTTTCTGGTGATGTGCATAGATAAAAAGGTAGACTGAAAGTATAAGATTTACTAGCAATCTACAACTTTTTCTCTTGGGGTATTAAATTTTTTGGCTAGTGCTGTATGCATGGAATGAAGACACAGAAGATACACATGCATTTAGTAACATGACAGTTGTAAGCAAGCTGTATCAGCTCTTTGAACATCTGATGTTGGCTGTCAGAACCAAAAAATTTCCAAGTTCATGTGGCCCTGCATGCTGCCTTAGTAGCCTGTATTCACATCTGCTAAACAACTTGATGTCAGTCTTCAGTTACATTTTTGTATTTTTACTGCTACACAACATTTTGAGAGGACTCTCTTTCTTTTTCTCTGATAGCCACAGAGTATAATTCCTCACAACCACTGAGTTACGTTTAAAAGAGCAGCAAATATAAATGTGGGTAGATTGTAGATGTGGATCAGCATGGTTCATAACAGTGAGAGAGTAAGGTGCCAGGATGTGGAAGGGAAACAATTTTAGTTTGAAGTTCTTGTCTTTTATTACCTATACATACATTATTTAGCTGAACGGATACATCTCACCATTCCTCCTCTGCTGCAGGTTTGATTTCATGTCAGTTAAAGAGTGAAGTGATAGTTAAATCTTATGTGCTTGAAAAGTTCAGACTATAAATTTAGCAGTCTTACGTATATTTTTACAAGTTGGAAAATGTCTGTTTCTGAGTACAGCTGTCCTTTGTTCCATCAAAAAGTGGTGTTTTCTCATTTGGGGAGCATACTTAGAAAACTGTAGACGTAGTCAGTTAGAATCTTTTAGTAGTGGACTGCTACAGTCCTATAGTAGTAGAGTTCCCTGAAGTATTCATTTTCACATGTCAGTTGGTTGATTCGTTAGGCAGACTAAGTGAATTATTTTGGAGTTATTGATATTGTAGATCTGATTGTTATGCATGACATAGAGTAAAATTTATATGTGGCAAATCAATTTTTGTGAAACGCTGATTACAGATGGTTTCTACTGGCAAAACTATGTTGTCTTCTCTCTTACTTTTCTTTTGTTACTGCTTTATTTAGGCTTTGGAATGGATTCATGACAATGGAGAGTTTTATTTATCCACACATACTTCCACTGGTTCTAGTATCCAGCATACTCAAGAGTTGTTAAAAGAACACGAAGAGTTTCAGATCACAGCAAAGGTAAAATAAATATTCCCCCTATATTTTGGGGGAAAAGGAAAAAAGAAAGGAAAACCAAACAAATGAAACAACAACAACATAATAAAACAAACAAAAAAAAAAAACCCACAAAAAACAGAAAACCCCCACAACCAACCAATAAAAAGCCCAGAACAACCCAAACTCCCACCTGTTCCCAAAAAAGCAAGGATGTGTCCATTAAGATTTGTTTACTTGCAGTGGCTTGTTTCTGTATTATTTCTGGAAACAATAAACAGAAAGATAATCAGAAGGTAATCACTGTTGCTGGAGCTTCATGAGCCTTTTGTGCTGTTGATTTTTCATAACGACATCATAGTAGGATAGCTTGAAAATATTTTTTTTTAAAAACCTACAGCCTTGCAGGGCCTTTAATCACTGCTTTTATGTCCTCATGTCTATAGATTACTGCATGTTCATTTAGGATATAAAATACAAAAAGGCATATTATTATTATTATAATTTAATTAGATGATAGTAGAAAAGTTAAAGCTTTACTTTTTAGGTTACTCATTTTATTAAGAGGATTCTGTTACTTGGTTGTAACTTTATGAGCCATGGCAACATTGTGTTATTCTGCATCTCTGGAGGCCTATACAGAGATGCAGATGTCACTGGTGAGCCTTACCAGTTTTCACATAGGAAAAGGCAGACAAGTAGCATGTGAGTGAAGTACCTGGGCTTATGTAGCCTTGTCTGTCTCTGTTTCGTTTTGTCACCTTTTCCAACTCTTACCTGGTTCCCACCTCATGGCTCTCCAATCTTCACAGAGAAATAACAGATCTGAAGAAAGTAAGCAAGTGTTTTATTTGTCTGGTCCTGGGACATATGGGAAGGGAGAAAAGGGAATACAGAAAGAACAGAGATGACTTTTGCTTCTCAAACTCTTTTTTCTCCCATCTGAGTTTTGCTCCAGCCTTTGTTCTGGGGGATCCTTCATAATGTGCAGAGTAGCAGGGCTCTCCTTGTTTCCTCTGCCAGCAAATGACGTGAGTGCCCCTTTTGAAAGTATTTTGTTAGTGCTACTCCCTTGCCTTTTGGCTACCTGTTGGGAGGATATATTAGCTTTTGCTAATTCCGTAGTGAAAAAAAATACTCAGGTGAGGGACCATTAAGAAAGAAAGGGTTTCAGAAAAAAAAGGACATAACACTGTTGATTTTCCACTTGGCCTAAGAATCAAGTTTTTATTGACTGTTTTGCTTAACTCCCTGTTACAAAGGGCCCTGACAGGACAGTTTACTCTGACATGGTATCAGAGAGAGAGAACTAAAGGTATGAACTAATGCTTTGTGGACAATTTCCATGAAAGAAAAGCACATTGTCTTA
Source organism: Indicator indicator (assembly GCF_027791375.1). Taxonomy (NCBI): domain Eukaryota; kingdom Metazoa; phylum Chordata; class Aves; order Piciformes; family Indicatoridae; genus Indicator; species Indicator indicator. Next base: position 19,030,140 of record NC_072015.1, on the reverse strand, counting down.
GGCAGCTTGCTAATTGGAAAAAGCACTTAGTTACGGATTTGTCAATGGCTACTTGTTCTTAGTTTCTTCCGAACAACTATGTGACAACAAAACATAATATAAAAATGATCTAAAGAATTGACTTAATCCATTTAAGTGTAAAGCATATAAGACTTATCTCCATTTCAGTGTGTAAATGAGGTAGATTCTTGAGACTGTGGGCCCACGTCCAATACTAGTATTTCTGTGGTAACAAACAAAATATCCTCTTTGGCATAAAACCCCTTTGTGGATTATACCAGGAGAATGTCCACACTCTGAAAAACTTCCCTAGTAGAATTTAATCTCTGGGTTAGATACGGAGCACATTTCTGAAAGCGAAATTCACGACCTGCTCCTAGTCACGTAATAATAAAACTCTGGGAAACCAATGTTCATCTAATGCTGTTCTTATTAAGAAAAGATATCTCTACAAAGGAATTCTGGAAAGAGGGAGCAGGAATCTAGCTCCTTTAATAGCTTCTCCAACTGCACTTAATAGCAAGCTAAGCAAAATTACCCTCTTCATGACAGGTAGAACTAGTAACTGTTTGATATTTTCCTGTTTTCATAGCAAACCAAAGAGAGGGTGAAGTTGTTGATACAGCTGGCTGATGGCTTTTGTGAAAAAGGGCATGCTCATGCAACAGAGATTAAAAAATGTGTCACAGCAGTGGATAAGAGGTACAGAGACTTTTCCCTGCGCATGGAGAAATATAGGACCTCTTTAGAGAAAGCTCTGGGTATTTCTTCTGATTCCAACAAATCGGTAAGAGAAATTTGAGTGTGATGACAGACAAAGAAGCTTTGCTTGCATTTGATTTAGCTATTGTTTTCTCATGTCTCATTCCTTAATCGATTCTTCCTTTCTTTAATAAAGAGCAAAAGCTTGCAGCTGGATATAATCCCAGCCAGTGTTCCTGGGTCAGAGGTGAAACTGCGCGATGCTGCACATGAGCTTAATGAAGAAAAACGAAAGTCTGCCCGCAGGAAAGAGTAATAAATTTATTTATTTATAGTCAATGAGAATACATAAATCAATCTTGATAATGAATAGACTGTCATGGCTTGTCTGGCATCTTAGAAATTGGATAAATGCTAAAAAGAGAGTGATATTACTCAGCAGTTTCTATTGCCACTTATTCTCATGCTTTTACTCACAGATAATTATAGCATGACAGAATCTTAAACATTTAACACTATGTTAGACTTCTAACATCCTTTTTTTTTTTCTTTTTAGAAATAATGTGTAAGGGGAGGAGGGAGGACAACAGCTAAAGGACTGTAGCAAGTGAAAAGTATTTGAAAAAAAATGTAGTCTTCTTCCCCATTTCATTTTGCGCTTGTTAGTAAAGGAGGATTGTTACCGCTTATGTTTTCTTCATCTGTAGTCTCTCTTCACATTTCAGTTCTCAGATTTTCCTTGCAGCAGTGGAAAAAGCAAAAGCTGATGAGAAGAAAGATGTATTCTGGTTATTATACATTCATAATGATCTAACAGACTGAGATTTGATCATTCTTTCTGTTGTCACCTAAGGTTCATCATGGCTGAGCTAATTCAGACAGAAAAGGCTTACGTAAGAGACCTCCGGGAATGCATGGATGTAAGTTGTCTTTTTTCACTAATCTTTGAAGAGAGGATTCAGTCCATTGCTTTCTGTTTATTTCTAGTTTCAACAGCCAAACATTGTTGGTTTGCAATCATAGAACTAAATTAAGCATCATTTCTGCTGTTTGAAAGAAACTTAGCATCTGATAATAGCTTTGGAATTCTTCCTATATGTTTTGCTTTTGTCAGTACTAAGTTTCAGCATTTGCTTCTTTCACAGTTCATAAATGTGGTATTTTTTGTTTGAGAGAGGAGGAGAAAAAGGAGGGGTTTACTTTATTTGCTTTGCTAGCAATAGGGATGAGCTTGTGTTAATTCTTTTATTATCTGTATCACATGTTCTGCTAGTAGCTGGCATTTTGAATAGAAATTCAGAGGGATTCCATGGAAAAGTGCCCAGTAATTGTTACACTGAAGCAAGTAAAGTTCAGTGCTAGCTGTTGCACAAAGCAACGGCTTCTAGACTGTAGACATGACCTTCATAAAGAATATCCTGAAGCATTAGAGGTTGTCAAGAGCACTGTACATTTTAAAAGATGATGTTTCAGGGTCTATGTTAAATTGTCACTTTTAGAACTTGGATTTTGCTGTCAAAATCACAAGGTATATTTGACATAACAGATACTGTCACAGTTGGAGATGATGATGTTTCATGATCTTTTCCTAATTTCTCTCCAGGAATGCCTAGATACTTGTGTTCAGAGTTTATAGAGACTTCTTTCATGCATCTTTTTTTTCTGAGCAGACCTATCTGTGGGAAATGACAAGTGGAGTTGAGGAGATCCCGCCTGGTATTGTAAACAAAGAACACATTATCTTTGGAAACATGCAGGAAATCTATGAGTTTCACAATAAGTGAGTAACTTATCTTCCATTTCCATATTACTGCTAAATCCAAATGATGACCTGAGGGATTTCCTAATGAAAATATTGTGATTATAAATAATGGACTGTTTTCCAGAAAAAATTTAAAGGATTTCTTCTCATGTTGCTAAATTGCTTCAGTTGTTTTTTTGCAGCCAGGGAAGTACACCATTAGAGACTGTCTTTTTCAGTCTTGGACATTTTTCAGGTTTTAAGAAATTACTTGGATCAGTTTCAGACCCTCACATCAACATATATATTGAATTACATTTTTACATTAGTTCTGTAATTACACTTTTTTATCCATTTCTGTTATTAACTCATACTGTTGCTAGGAATTACAGCAAGGTTTCTAGCTGCCTTTATTCACAGACAATAGATCAGTATTAGCTGCTCTAATGAAGGTGTTTTGTGTGAACTGTACTATATGTTTCTTTTCTATTCATAGTATATTCCTCAAGGAGCTGGAAAAATATGAACAGTTACCAGAAGATGTTGGACACTGTTTCGTTACTTGGGTAATGAAGTCAGACTTACTTTTAGAAGTAACAAGGGGAGATGGGGAGCACAAAGGGTTGGATTCTTGCTCTCAGGTCTCATTTTAACTTGTAAAATTCATAAAAGTACCTCTTCCTTCAAATTTCATTAAAATTTATGTGTCCATTAACTGGAACAAAAAAAAAAAAAAAAACAAATAAACAAACAAATAAATAAATAAGGCACTTCTGTCGGGTGCCAGTGCCTAGCTACTCTTGAATTTTATGCAAGTTGCCCAAACCTGCATTCAGGTTTGGTTTTATATCTTTGTCTTAGATATAAATAATTTACTTTTGTATACATTGCTGTTGTTTTCAGTGTTACTTCTCTGATGTATTTTCATATGCTGCCAGTTTGAAGAAGAAAATAATTCTGTATAGGTCAATTTCTTGAAAGAGATCATATGCTCTTTGATAACTGTGTAAAAACTTTGAGATAGAAATGATGGTGTCTTAATATCCTATGCAAATTTACATTTTGTTCTGCAGGCAGACAAATTCCAGATGTATGTAACTTACTGTAAAAATAAGCCAGATTCTACCCAGCTGATATTAGAACATGCAGGAGCATACTTTGATGTAAGTATTTTGTGTCTATCTTAAAAGTTTGCTGTGGCATTTTTAATCATGTGCTTTCTGTTACACTGACTTCTTAAGAAAATTCAAGTTTCCTGGTACTAATGCTGCAATTTAGTGTCATATTAAGAACATCAATCCTGTATCTCACATTGCTGAGTTGGTTCTTGAAGCCATCATATCAAATGAAGTCGCTGTTATGTATCGAGCAGTTCAGAATTGGGTACAAATTCCAACATCAAGAACTAAGACATAAATCTTCAATTCTCACAAGCACAGTCTGCAAATTTTAGCATTTTCATGTGCTTAGTTTATGTTGCAAGTCACAAA